>NC_092374.1:178780689-179433462 GCF_030028105.1 Mobula birostris | reverse complement strand
CCCCACCTGACCACACTCCCCCCTCCCTCTCCCACACTACACTCCCCTCCCCCTCTCCCTCACCATACTGCCCCCCCTCACCACCCCCCCTCCACTCTCCCTCACCCCCACTCCTTCCACCCCCTCTTCCTACCCCGGTGGGGAACCGGGTTGTTCACGGGGCCACTCCCCAAAGGCACATGTCTGTCCGGCCACACACGGAAATATCAAATCAGCAGACCACATGGTGAGTCTAAGAACGAGCACCCATCGCCCGTGGAGAACCGTAGTGTGACCCATCCTGACAGAGGGTCTCGGCCTGAAACGTCGACTGTACCTCTTCCTAGAGATGCTGCCTGGCCTGCTGCGTTCACCAGCAACTTTGATGTGTGTTGCTTGAATTTCCAGCATCTGCAGAATTCCTGTCATATGACTTGAACACTTTCATCCAAAATGTTTACATAAATCACAAACTACAAAGGTCCCAGCATTGACCCCTGTGGCTTGAAACTTGACACAGGGCTTCATTCTGAGAAGTACCCCTCTTCCTAACTCTAAGCCAGTTATGTATCCAATTTACCATTTCCCTCCAGTCAAGCATAACTTCCCATGCACAAAGCCATGTTGACTCCTCCTAATGAGACTGTCTATCCCAATATTGTTAGATCCTGTCCTTCAGAATTCCCTCCATGACATCCGCTCTACTCGTATCAGACTGACTGGTCTGCAGTTCCCTCGCTTGTCTTTGCTACCTTAAATGATGGGACAGCAGTGAGTACCCTAGTCTTTGGAAACTTCACCTATGGCTAATGATAAAGAAAACATTACCGTACGGGCCCCTTCAGTTTCTTTATCCAGTCTCCCACAACGTCGGAGATGCTGTTGGTCAGACTCTGGGGATTTATCCACCTTAAATCACTGTAGGGCTGCCAATACCGCCTCCTGATAATATGAATTTCCTCCAATACAGCCCCATTGTTTCCCTTAACTCTTACGAAATCATGACATTTTCCTCAGTGAACAATGAGGAGATATAATTGTTGAAACTCCCACCTGCAACTTTCTCCCGAGCTCCCTTGTGTTGTTTATATGGCTAGAGACTACTTGGGATTTTCCTCAACCTTTCCAGCCTGATCCATTTCATGCCTTCTCTTTGCCTTCCTGATATCCCTATAGAATATCCTTAATATTTTCTTATATAGTCTTCACTATTTTAATCATTTTACATTGATTAAGAAAAATTTCTTCTCTGATGTCATGGCAAACATGCTAAGTTCAACTGCATGAAAGAAATTAAAGTCAAATCCTTCAATATATTCAAGAAGCGGCTGAATATTGTTTGTATCTGATGGAATCAAGAGATGGAGGAAGAAAATGCTCTGCTAACATCCAATCATGACGTACTACTTGTTCTCATCAGTTGTTACCAGGAGGAATACAGTCTTCCTGTCTTCGCTGTTTTACTCTGCTTGCCTGAGAATTCAGTCGCCCTCTACAGGATGGACAAGAGACTGCAGATGCTGGAATCTGAAGCAACACACAAAATGACATAGGTCATGAAAATCATTGTTTTTCAGCATCAGTGCAGAACATGTAAAATGATGATAAATTATAATAACTAATTTATACCTCTTTTGCATTGTGAGATTGGGTTCATGGAGGGTATGAAACAGTTGTTGAGGGTCCTTAATGTTGGATGCCACTGCCTTGAGACACCAACTTTTAAGACAAGTAATACACACAAAATACTGGAGGAGCTTAGCAGGTCAGAGCATCTACAGAGCGGAAAGAAGAACCAACATTTCAGGCTGACAGCATGTCTTTGATGGTGTGGACTGTTCTGTCTGATAGCCTCTCACGATCCTGTGCACTGGGGCCTCCATACCAAATGATGATGCAACCAGGCAGAATGCTCTCCACCTGTAGAAATTTGCAAGTGTTTGGTGATGTACCAAACTCCTTCAGCTCCTAATGAAGTGGAGCCCCTGGTATTTCACCAATGTATTAGGCACAGGATAAATCTTCTCCGATGTGCGTGGACAGTCAATGAGATTGTATCGGCTGTAGACCTGTATCAGAATCAGAATCAGGTTTATTTCACTGACATGTTGTGAAATTTGTTGTTTTGCAGCAGCAGTACAGTTCAATAGTGGTAGCAATACTGGCAGTAACAAAGTACCGCAGGTCCAGGTCCTTGCTCAGGCAGGAGATAATTCTAGCCATGACCAACCTCAAAGCACTTCTTCACAGCGGGAGTCTTTGAGGCAGCTCACCTGACTCTTATTGGACACAAGTATGATTGATGCCATTTTGAGACAAGTGGGAACCTCCGACTGCAACAGTGGTAGGTTGAAGATGTTCTTGAACACTCCAGCCAGCTGGTCGGCACAGTTTTCCAGTATCCTGTCAGGTACACTGTTGTGTTCTGCTGCCTTGCGAGGGTTCATCCGTTTGAAGGATGTTTCAACATTGACCTCTGATCAGAGGTCATAGGGTTACCAGATGCTGGAGGGATTCGCACAATATAGATGTATTCTCCATTTCAAAGCAATCATAAAAGGCATTGATCGGATCAGGTTTGAAGCTGATACTTGTGATGACAGGTTTTGCCTTGTGAGAAGTAAAGGCATGCAGACCCTGCTGCAGCTGTTGTGTATCTGATTGTGTATCTAACCACATGAAATTGCCTTTTCATTCTCATGGCGGCCTTCCGTAGGTCATGTGTGGACTTCTTCACGACGCCTGGACCATCGGTCTTGGGCACCACAGATCTGCCACACGATGGACTGTGAATCTCCTGGGTCATCAGTGGCTTCCTGTTTGGCAAGACTCAGTATGTTCTCAAAAATACACACTCATCCACACAAGTCTCGAAGAAGTCAGTGAAGGCTGTGGCAGTCTTTCAGATCTAAGACGAATCCCTGAATATGGTCTAGTTAATTAACTCAATGCAGTTCTGTAAGTGTTCTTCTTCTTCCCTTGACTATCCCTTTGTTGTCCTTCAATTTTTCTTTGTGTGGACTCTCAGGGGCTGATGGGTGACCTGATAGGAGTGTATTGTGCTATGGGTGGTACAGATAGAGTCTTTTTCTGGGAATTTCAAATACTGGAGGGCATCAGTGTAGTGAACAGAGGGATGTGGATGATGTGCAGGCTGATGGGATTTTTATAACATTGTTCTATATTCAGCACAGATATGGTGTTGCAGGAAATCAGCATCCATCATTAGGGACCCCCACTACACAGGACATGCTCTCTTCTTGCTGCTATCATCAGGAAGAAGGTACAGGAGTCTCAGGGCTCACACCACCAAGTTCAGGAATAGTAACTTCCTCAACCATTAAGCTCTTGAACCAAAGGGGATAACTTCATGCAACTTCACTTGCCCCATCATTGAAATATTTCCACCAACAATGGACTCACTTTCAAGGACTCTTCATCTCATGTTCTCAATATTTGTTGCTTATTTATTTATTTATTTATTTATTTATTTTTGTATTTGCACAGATTGTTGTCTTCTGCACTGTGGCTGAATGCTCAAATTGGGCAGTATTGTATTAATTATATTATGGTTATTATTCTATAGTTTTATTAATCTTTAGGAAAATTATAGGAAATTAATCGTTAGGTTGTATTTGGTGGCATATGTGTATCTAATTACAAGTTTACTTTGAGTAAGTTGCTTTAAGGGTGAAACACCATAATGGTCAGTTACAGATGGGACTAGATCTGAGGAGATGCAATGCCAGTTATCGCGGGGGAACCAGAAAGGAGGTTCAGAGATCAGACTGTGGTGCAGACAGAGGTAAAGAATTTCCTCTGGCACTGTTTCTAAAATAATACCACCATCTGCACAAAAATATATCCTCTCAAGTTCCTCTTAAAGTTTTCCCATCTAACATTAAACTTATGCCCTCGGTTCTTGATACCACAACTCCAGTGAATAAAAATCAGTGCATTTGCCTCATCTATGCCCCTCATGATTTTATTCACCTCTTGTCTCTTGCACTGTAAGGAATAAAGTCCTAATTAGTCTAATCTCCGCCTATAATTCAGTCCCCCAAATCCTAGCAGAATCCTTTTCTCTGAACTCTTTCCAGTTTAATAACATTTTTCCAATAGCAGGCTGACTAAAACTGAACACAATACACCAGATGTGGGCTCACCGGTGCCTTGTGCAAATGTATCATGCCCTCCCTACTTTTATACCCAGTGCCCTGACTTATGAAGCCCAGCATGCTAGAAGCCGCCTTCTCCACCCTGTCAGCCGGTGCCTCTATTTTCAGTGAACCATGTATTTGTAGTCCAAGGCCCCTCTGCTCTATAACACTTCCCAGGGCCCTGATATTTACTGTGAAAGTCCTACCTGTTTAGACTTTGCAAAACACAACATTTCACACATACCTGAATTAAAACCCTTATTTGCCACCTTCATTGTCCAGTCTACCACCTATGTTATTGTCGTAGAACATAGAAATCTGCAGCACATTACAGCTCTTTATTTTTCTGAGCTCCATGTACCTATCTAAGAGTCTCTTAAAAGACCCTGTTGTTTCAGCCTCTATCACCATTGCTGGCAGTGTATTCCACGCACCCGCCACTCTCTGTGTGAAACCTCTGTGTCATGATCAACCTTACTAACCATGTCTTAGACATGTCTAAACTGTTGATATAGATGACAAACAGCAATGCCCACTGTCAACCACAAAGGTATACCAAAATTTACGGGCATTTGCTCTGAGAAACAGGCTTTCAGAATCCCTCTCTGCTTCCTACTATCAAATAAACTGTGTATCCAGTAAGCCAGATCTTCCTGTATTCCAGGTGATCTATCCTTCTGAGCAGCCAACAACCTGGAATCCTCTCAAAGATCACAGGACATAAGAACAGAATCAGGTCATTCAGCTTGTTGAGTCTGGTCCACTTTTCAATCACGGGTGATTTATTTTCCCTTTCAACTCCGATTCCCCTGCCTGCTTCCTTTAACCTTGACACCCTTACTAATCAAGGACCTATCAGCCTCTGGTTTAAATATACCCAATGCTTTGGCCCCCAAAGCCATCTGTGTCAATGGATTCCACACATTCACCACCCACTGACTGAAGAAATTCCTCCTCATCACTGTTCTAAAAGGATCTCCTTGCATTCCGACATTGTGCCCTCTGCTCCTAGACTCTCACACTAATTGAAACATCCTCTTCACGTGCACTCTATTTGCTCCCTTAAATATTCAATAAGTTTCAATGAGATCCCCCTAATTCTTCTAAACTCCTTTGAGTACAGGCCCAGACCCGTCAAATGCTCTTCATACATTAACTATTTCATTCCCCAAATCAGTCTCATAATCCTCCTGTGAACCTTCTCCAGTGCCCACATTCCTTATGGGGCCCAAAACTACTCGCAGTGTATCACTTGTGATCTTATCAATGCCTTATTGAGCTCAGCATAATATACTTGCGTTTATTTTCTAGTCCTCTCTGAAATGAATGCTAACATTACATTTGACTTCATTACTATCAACTGAACCTGCAAGTTAACCTTTAGGGAATTCTGTACTAGAACCCCACATTATGACTCCCAAGTCCTTTTGCACCTCTGACTGATTTCTGAATTCACTCCCCATGTAGAAAATAGTCTGTGCCTTAAAATTTGCACAAACACTGTCCAAGGGATGGACCCTATAACCAGAAAGCCCCTGGATCAAACTGATCAGAATAAAACTGTTACTCAGGGATAGTCAGCCACAATTTCCCTAAATCTGTAATGAAATAAATCAACAATTTCCTCTTAATTTTCAGCAATTGATACACTTGTAAAACAGACAATCCAGCACATGGCATGCTGGGGGTTCCAGGACAGCTGATTTTGCCTACTATTGGATGCTACTCCTATTAGTATCTCACCACTTCCATTTCATTATTTTCCATAGAATATGAAGCCCATCAAAGTTTTAAGCGCAGTGAGTTCATGTATTATGGAAATAAAGGTATTCAAACTCAATGAGTTTCAGGGAACTTGGGAAGCAGAACCTGGTGAGTTTCAGCCGGTATGTTTCAGGCCCACTCTCCAGACCCTGGCTCTGTACACACTCACAGCCCACATTCAGCATCCTGGCTCCAGCTCCAGATCCCAGCTCCGTCCACTCACAGGACCACCGGTCCACACTCTGGAGCTGGGCTCCTAATGCACACTCTGTCCTCGTTATTGCTCCACACTCCAGACCTGTCCTCTGCCCACATACCCTGTGTGCAGCGACAGTAAAATTAGCACAGCCTCACAATTAGACACCTTGTAGATGGCAAAGACTGGTGAAGTAATGAGTGAGTCATATGTCACCCAACTGGTATTTTGAACACGGGATTATCAGAGTTTTAATGTATGAGGTTCTAAGATTGGCCTCATATTTATTTCTTACTTTCAAAATATATATTTTTTCTGTTTTTTTGCACAGTTTTTAATCTGTTCAATATACATATAGTGTAATTGTTTTACTTATTTATTATTATTAATATTTTTTCTTCTCCTTCCATATTATGTATACATGCAGTGCCGAACAGGCCCTTCCGGTCTTTTGAGGCTGCGCTGCCCAGTAATCCCCTGATTTATTCCTGGCCTAATTATGGGACAATTTACAATGACCAATTATCCAACCAACATGTACGTCTTTGGAATGTGGGAGGAAACCAGAGCACCCGGAGGAAACCCACACTGTCACGGGAAGAATGTACAAACTCCTCACAGACAGCGGTGGGAAAAGAACCCAGGTCACTGGTACTGTAAAGCAATCTGCAAACCACTATGCCTCCATGTAGCCCATATATTTTATCCCTAAACAGGAGCATCTCTAATACATTGCCTTATGTGCTACACCTTCCATTTCTCACACATGTACATGGCGGACGTGCTCTCCAACATGGGATTTGGGGAGGGAATCCAGAATTGGATCAGACTGCTCTACACAGACATCTGTAGTGCAGTCCAGGTCGATGGGTGGGAAACGGACATCTTCCCCATCAGGTCTGGAGTCAGGTAGGGCTGCCCTCTCCCCTGTCTTGTTTGTGTGCTGCATAGAACCCTTTGCCGAAGCCATCAGGAGGGATGAGGGCATAAGAGGGGTGACGCTGCCAGGCAGTGGAGGGACCCAAGTGAAAACCTCCCTGTACGTGGACGATGTCACCATCTTCTGCTCTGATCCGAGGTCGGTTCCCAGGCTTATTAGCACCTGCGACCAGTTTGAGCTGGCGTCGGGGGCCAGGGTCAACCCCATGAAGAGCGAAGCCATGCTTTTCGGCAACTAGCCCGACCAATGCAGTGTCCCCTTCACCATCTGGTCTGACCGCGTGAAGGTGTTGGGGATCTGGTTTGGAGGGGCCGAGGCATGCAATAAGAACTGGCAGTAGCGGACTGCCAAGGTGAAACAGAAACTGGGACTGTGGGGAGGGTGCTCCCTATCAATAACGGGCAAGAACCTGGTCATCAGGTGTGAGGTGCTCTCAGGGCTGCTGTACTTGGCGCAGGTCTGGCCCATCCCCCCGTCCTGCAGCTCAGAAATCACCTGAGCTGTCTTCAGATTCGTCTGGGGATCCAAGATGGAGCGGGTCAGATGGGCCACCATTCACAAGTCCCTGGATAATGGGGGCAAAAACGTTCCCAATGTCACCCTCACCCTGATGGCCAGCTTAGTGTGTGGCTGCATCAGATTGTGCGTGGATCCCGGATACGTGGGCACCAAGTACTACTATGTGCCCGTGTTCTACCTGTTGCCCAGGCTGTGAAGGATGGGTCTGGCCCCACTCCTGCGCAACGCCCCCGTCAGCTGGTCGTTGCCGCCATACCTGTCCTTCGTGGAGAAGTTCTTCTAGGTCAATGCCTTTGACCACAGGGCCATCAGGCAGTGGTCGGCACGTAATGTCCTGCAGACACTGCAGGAGAAGGACGTGATGGACACAGTTGGGTGATTCCTTGAGCAGACCGTCCAGTTCATCTGGCAAAATACCTCATCGCCCGATCTCACCAACAGGCACCAGGACCTCGCCTGGCTGGCAGTGAGAGGGGCCCTCCCAGTCAGATTCCTCCTGTACGCCCAGATCACTGTCTTGCCATCCCGGTGCCCAAGGCAGGACGGCAGTGAGGAGGAGTCTGTGACCCACCTCTTCGCACACTGTGAGTTCGCAGAGGTGTGGAGGAGGATGGACGGGCTAGTGTCACGTTTCATCCCCAGCAGCTGCGTAACAGAGGACTCTCTGATCTACAGGCTGTTCCCGGGGATGCACACGGAGACCAACATCCGGTGCTGCTGGCAGATCATCAACTCGGTGAAAGACACTCTTTGGTCGGCCCGAAACTTGATGATCTACCAGCACATGGAGATGTCCGTGGCAGAATGCTGCCGACTGGCACATTCTCAGCTGCAGGAGTACGTGCTGAGGGACGCACTCAAACTTGCTGCAGCCACTGCAAGGGCCCGGTGGGGAAGGACAACGCTTTAAGGTTCTTCTCCCGCGGGAGTGGGAGGGGTCAGGTGACGGGGAATATACCTCTCAACAATGGTGAGTAAAGATAAACCAACAAAGTGCCACGTGAGTGC
The DNA here is from genome assembly GCF_030028105.1 of Mobula birostris. Taxonomy (NCBI): domain Eukaryota; kingdom Metazoa; phylum Chordata; class Chondrichthyes; order Myliobatiformes; family Myliobatidae; genus Mobula; species Mobula birostris. The sequence continues at coordinate 179,424,896 of NC_092374.1, read as the reverse complement.
TGTAAAGTGTGGAAATATATAGAATGTAATGGTAGTGTTTGTAAAGGATTGAGAGTCATTGAATGGTTTATTGTAAATAATTTTATTTTTGAATAATTTGTTAAAAAAAGTTACACCTTCCATTTCAGGTCACAGAGTTCCTAGCTCTTGGTGCAATGATGTGTGAAGTTGTGAAAATGGCTACCCTGGGCCGTCCTTTCCAGCTAGGAATGCTGTACGACTGCCGGTCAGACACTCTGATCCCAGGTATTGGAAGATCATGGTCAATACAGTGTGGTAGATTCAGTTTACAGACCGCAAGGTTGTGACAAGAACTCTGTAAATTTCGAAGTAGTTATGCAACTAGATAAGGATGCTTGGGATTAAACCTCCTAAAATGTGATAAGCTCGATTTCAATGTCATAAAATTACACCTGGCAAAGTCAATTGGGAGCAGCTACCTGCAGCAAAGTCTCCAGCAGACAAGTAGTGATCATTCTAAAGAGAAATCAAAGGTACATTTAATGTCAGAGAAATGTATACAATATACATCCTGAAATTCTTTTGCTTCGGAACCATCCACGAAAACAGAGGAGTGCCCCCAAAAAATGAATGACAGTTAAATTTTAGAACCCCAAATTCGCCCCCAGCTCCCCTCCCTCCCGCACATAAGCCGCAGCAAGCAACAATCAGAATTCAGGGTAAATGTGTTCCAAAAGGACAAAAGGCAATTTCAGCAAACGCAAGAAAACTTGGATGTCAAGGACTGTCCATGGAGTCAGATCACGTAAAATTATTCCTCATCTGAATTCGCCAAGGAGAAGCACATTGTCAAAAATATTAGATGTTGTGATGGTGAAGTTCTAGTATGGCTAATCCAATAAGGTAGAAACATAGAAAACCTGCAGCACAATACAGGCCCTTCGGCCCACAATTCTGTACTGAACATGCACTTACTTTAGAAATTACCTAGGGTTACCCATAGCTCTCATTTTTCTAAGAGGTATCCCATAGAAGGCAAGGAGGTTGCAGGAATCCAGACAGTGATTGTTAACTATTCGCTGGCCACAGGTGAGGTGTTAGTCCAGACAGATCAGGCAACAACTGGGGAATTTGAAACAGGGAATGTGTCAGACTGGAGATCTTTTGTCAGAAATTAAAGAGAGACAATAATTCAGTAGCAGAGAAGGTGGGGAAAAGATGGAAAGCAGAAAGGGAAGATTTCCAATAGAATGAGAAATAATGAGCAAATGTGTGCTTATGATACTGGAAGGGTCTGTCTCCTGTGCTCCCTGCAGTTCAGGTTCAAACACTGATACAACCTCCAGGGCAGATTCCCATGACCTATCAACTGCTGCCTGAATGACCTTCCTTTCATCATGAGGTCATAAGTGTGAATGTTCAACCATATTTTCACAATTTGGATTCTATTTGCAACAAGATGATAAGTGACACTCACACCACAGAGGTTTGTAACAGGGATCTTGTTTGGGATCAGGCTGGTGAGCAATTGTGGTCTCAGTTGGCTGAGGGGCAATTAGGAAAGTTCTGGCAGGTAAAGTAGCTGTTCCAAACCAGTAAACTAATTGGTTCTGTTGGTCCAGTATGTTATACATTCATTCTAAATAGACACAATTCACTGTCAAAGTGATTAAGCATCTCAAAGGCTGTGCTGTCTGCCTGGTGCCCTGGTTCAGGACACTCATCTGACCTGCAGAGGAGTTTGGAGTGGATGAGGAAGGATCCAGTTGTCGCAGTTTTTGTGGGAACAAAGGAAGATGTTCTGTTGAGGGAATTTAAGCAGCTGGTGACTAAATTAAAAGGCAGAACTCAAAAGATAATGATTTCTAGATTCTTTCCTGAGCCAAGTGCAATTTGTCACAAGGTAAATAGATCAGACAACCAATGCATGGCTCAAAGATTGATAAGGGAGAAATGTGTTTGAGTTTGTGGAATATTGGCCCATTGTTGGGGAAACAGGGAGGAGTTCTGATGGGCTGGGCTCCTCCTAGGTTACGCTGGGTCCTAGCAAATCACAAAGTTCATTACCATAAGAAATTAACATGGAAAAAATGAACAGGGCAGTGAATACAGGACTGCACATTTTATATTTGAATGAACCCAGCTCAGTGTATGTAATAAGGTGAATGATCTTGTAGCACAGTTAGAAATTGGTCATTACTATGTTGTGGACATCACTGATTCAAGGCTGGAAGGATATCATACTGTAGCTGGGCACTTAACATCGGAGAATACATATCATATTGAAAGGACAGATACGAGGACAGAATTGAGGGGGTGTCTCTGTTGGTTAAAAAAACAAATCAAATAAAATCTTTTGAAAGAAGTGACATAGGATCAGAAGATGTAGAAACTCCGGTGAGTAGAGTTAAGAAACTATGAGCCTAAAAATACCCTGATGGGAGTTATATACCAGCCTCTGAACTGTAGCCAGGGTGTAGTACAAATGGGGAGATAGAAAAAGTGTGTAAAAAAGGACAATGCTATGATGGTAATGAGATTTTCAATATCCAGAAGTTAAGAAATTCAGGTTGGTGCTGGACCATGAGATAAAAATTTTAGCATGCATATGAGACCGTGGACCAAGTTAGGGAACTGGAGATGCAGCTCGATGACCTTTGCCTGGTCAGGGAGAGCGAGGAGGTGGTAGAAAGGAGTTATAGGCAGGTGGTCACACCGGGGCCAAGGGAGACAGATAGGTGGGTCACAGTCAGGAGGGGGAAGGGGAAGAGTCAGGTACTAGAGAGTAAACGTGTGGCTGTATCCCTTGACAATAAGTACTCCTGTTTGAGTACTGTTGAGGGGGATGGGCAACCTGGAGGAAGCGACAGTGGCCGTGCCTCTGGCACAGAGTCTGGCCCTGTGGCTCAGAAGGGTAGGGAAAGGAAGAGGAAGGCAGTAGTGATGGGGGATTCTATAGTCAGGGGATCAGACAGGCGATTCTGTGGATGCAAGAAAGAAACTCAGATGGTAGTTAGCCTTCCAGGTGCCAGGGTCCGGGATGTTTCGGACCGCATCCAAGATACACTGTGTTGGGAGGGAGAACAGACAGAGGTCATGGTACATATTGGTACCAATGACATAGGTAGGAAAAGAGAAGAGGTCCTGATAAAAGACTACAGGGAGTTAGAAAGGAAGTTGAGAAGTAGGAACGCAAAGGTAGTAATCTCAGGATTACTGCCTGTGCCACGTGACAGTGAGTATTGGAATAGGATAAGGTGCAGGATAAATGCATGGCTGAGGGATTGGAGCAGGGAACAGGTATTCAGATTTCTGGATCATTGCCCCTCTTTTGGGGCAGATGTGAACTGTACAAAAAGGACAGGTTGCACTTGAATCCCTGGGGTACCAATATCTTGGCGGGGAGGTTTGCTAAGGCTACTGGGAAGAGTTTAAACTAGAATTGTTGGGGGGTGGGAGCCGAACTGAAGTGACTGGGAAAGAGGCGGTTGGCTCACAAATAGAGAAAGCTTGTCGGCAGTGTGAGAGGGAGGATAGGCAGGTGATAGTGAAGGGATGTGCTCAGACTGAAGGTTTGAGATGTGTCTATTTTAACGCAAGGAGTGTTGTGAACAAAGCGGATGAGCGTAGAGCGTAGATCAGTACTTGTAGATATGATGTGGTGGCCATTACAGAGACTTGGATGGCTCAGGGACAGGACTGGTTACTTCAAGTGCTGGGTTTTAGATGTTTCAGAAAGGACAGGGAGGGAGGAAAAAGAGGTGGGGGCGTGGCACTGTTGATCAGTGATAGTGTTACGGCTACAGAAAAGGTGGCTGCCATGGAGGGATTGTCTGTGGAGTCTCTGTGGATGGAGGTTAGGAACAGGAAGGGGTCAATAACTTTACTGGGTGATTTTTATAGGCTGCCCAATAGTAACAGGGATATTGAGGAGCAGATAGGGAAACAGAATCTGGAAAGGTGTAATAATAGAATTGTTATGATGTGAGATTTTAATTTCCCAAATATCGATTGGCATCTCCCTGGAACGAGGGGGTTAGATGGGGTGGAGTTTGTTAGGTGTGTTCAGGAAGGTTTCTTGACACAATATGTAGATAAGCCTACAAGAGGAGAGGCTGTACTTGATATTGGGAAATGAACCTGGTCAGGCGTCAGATCTCTCAGTGATAGAGCATTTTGGAGATGGTGATCATAGTGATCTGGAAAATTATAAGACAAATAAGAAAGAGCTCAAGAAGGAAATTAGGAGAGCCAGAAGAGACCATGAGAAGGCCTTGGCGGGCAGGATTAAGGAAAACCCCAAGGCATTCTACAAGTATGTGAAGAGCAAGAGGACAAGACATGAAAGAATAGGACCTATCAAGTGTGACAGTGGGAAAGTGTGCATGGAACCGGAGGAAATAGCAGAGGTTCTTAATGAATACTTTACTTCAGTATTCACTATGGAAAAGGATCTTGGTGATTGCAGTGATGACTTTCAGCAGACTGAAAAGCTTGAGCATGTGGATATTAAGAAAGAGGATGTGCTGTAGCTTTTGGAAAGCATCAAGTTGGATAAGTTGCCGGGACCGGATGAGGTGTACCTCAGGCTACTGTGGGATGTGAAGGAGGAGATTGCTGAGCCTCTGGCAATGATCTTTGCATCATCAATGGGGACGGGAGAGGTTCTGGAGGATTGTAGGGTTGTGATTGTTGTTCCTTTATTCAAGAAAGGGAGTAGAGATAGCCCAGGAAATTATAAACCAGTGAGTCTTACCTCAGTGGTTGGGAAGTTGATGGAGAAGATATGGATCCAGAACTGGCTTGCCCACAGAAGGCAAAGAGTGGTTGTAGACAGGTCATATTCTGCATGGTAGTCTGTCACCAGTGGGGTGCATCAGGGATCTGTTCTGGGACCCTTACTCTGTGATTTTTATCAATGACATGGATGGGGAAGTGGAGGAATGGGTTAGTAAGTTTGACACAAAGGTTGGAGGTGTTGTGGATGGTGTGGAGGGCTGTCAGAGGTTACAGCGGGACATTGATAGGATGCAAAACTGGGCTGAGATGTGGCAGATGGAGTTCAACCCAGATAAGTGTGCAGTGGTTCATTTTGGAAGGTCAAATATGATGACAGAATATAGTAGTAATGGTAAGACCCCTGGCAATGTGGAGGATCAGAGGGATCTTGGGATCCATGTCCATAGGACGCTCAAAGCAGCTGTGCAGGTTGACTCTGTGCTTAAGAAGGCATACGGTGCATTGGCCTTCATCAGTCGTGGAATTGAATCTAGGAGCCGAGAGGTAGTGTTGCAGCTATGTAGGACCCTGGTCAGACCCCACTTGGAGTACTGTGCTCAGTTCTGGTTGCCTCACTACAGGAATGATGTGGAAGCCATAGAAAGGGTGCAGAGGATATTTACAAGGATGTATCAATATTAGAGTGGAGTAAAGGAAACTAGAGAGGTATAGGAGAGGAGCTAGTCAAAGTTGATTGGAAGGGCACTCGAGCAAGAACGACACCAGAGCAGCAGTTGCTTGAGTTTCTAGAAGTAATTCGGAATTGGCTCAGGACTGGCTCATCCTCAAAAAGAAGCACACTGAGAAGTCAAAGACAGCATGGAAGAGATGATATAATATATAGTGGGAAGCTTTTAAAATCCAACAGAAGTCACTTAAAAGAGCAAAAAGGAGAGAAGATGAAATATGAAGTTAAGCTAGCCAATAACACGAAAGAGGATACCAGAAGTTCTTTTATTATGCTGGTGAGGTAGTAATGGAGGACAAGCTAAAGGTAGACAAACTCAATGAGTATTTTGGTCAGTTCTTCACTGTGGAAGACACCAGCAGTCTGCCAAAAATCTGAGAGTGTCAAGTGGCAGAAGTGACTGCAGTCGCTACTATAAGATGGCCTGTTTCTGTGCTGTAATTGTTATATGGTTATATAAGTAAGTCAATAGCATCATAACATTTTAAGTAACGTTTGGATATTAAACACACAGCACATATGGTCCCCGTATGAACACATAAAATCATTGCAACACACCAATATCGCTGAATCAGTGGGAGCCTCGGGCTTGTTTTCCTGCAACAAGACGGTCCCATCGAAGGGTGACGGGAGACAGCGATACTCGAAGGGGGTTCCTTATGTCCAGTCTATTCCGCAATTTGGTTTTCGTTGCATTCATTGCAGAGATATGTTGGAAGTGGAAGCAACATTTTCAGTGCTTTCCTAGCTAACTCAGGATATTTAGCCTTGACTTTGATCCAGAATGCCGGCAGAGGTGTTATGTCAAACATACTTTTCAGCCCGCCGTCATTTGCAAGCTCGAGGAGTTGATCTTCTTCCCCTGCTGACATGGATGATGGGCGGGTAATCACCTCGCGTGTGTTCAAGCTCAACAGTGGGCGTGACAGGGAATTAGGAAAGGTGCAGCTGACTCATATCGCCAAATCATATCGTTTCCTCACGGCCCGGCAGCGCATGCTTTGCGGCCCAGTACCGGTCCGCGGCCCGGTGGTTGGGGACCGCTGCTATAAGGAATAGGTGATTGGTAAGGTGAAGGTAGAGAAGTCAGCTGGGTACACTAGATTCTGGAATGGATCATGAGGGCTGAAAATTGCGAATGACACTCCACTCTAAGAAGGGAGGGAAGCAAAAGACAGAAAATTATTGGCCAGTTAGACTGTCCACTGACTACCGTGGTTGGCAAGATATTGGAGTCTATCTACAAGGATGAGGTTTCAAAGTATTTTAAGGCACTTGATAAAATAGTCAAAGACAACATGGTTTCCTTAAGGGAATAACTTCCCTGCAAAATCTGTTGTAATTCTTTGAGAAAATAACAGGAAAGGTAGACAAATGCGAATCAGTGGTTGTTGTTTACTTACAATTTCAGAAGGCCATTGATAAGGTACTGCATATACAGGGGCGTACCTACGGAAAATAGCGCCTACGGCAAGCACTGAAATTGTGCCCCCGTCCAAACATCTGACACCCATCTTTTAGATAACTTGACCATAATATCAGCTGAAAAATACAAGTCAAGCTCACAAATTATGGCACTACATGAAAATTATAACTGCACCTTCCTTGCTTCCTTGCAAATTGGTCTATGATGTGATCAAAGTCAGTTTTTTTCAGTTTCTGCTCTTTTTACACTCAGCACAGCAAGATTGCAGAATCTGCCTTGGCCCATGGAGGCTCTCAAATGAAAAAGTATTAGATTTAACTTGCTGAATGACCTCTCACAGCTGGCAATGGAAAATGTTACGGTTAGCATTATCTAAATAGCAATGCGAAGATTGGGGAAGACACTCTCATCTCCATACTGAAATATAAATTCAAGAAAGATGTCCCCCGACATCAAGAAGGAACCCAAACTTGGCGTCAGTTTCATGCAAACAAGCGAACCTTTTGGCCATTTCTCTGTGAAGACGGTCAAGTGTTCCCTTCGTGACTCTTTCCATTTCCTCCTTAGCTGTTAATCCAGCGTCTCTCGAGTTCTCATCAGTTTCTCATTCGTTCCTTTCGTCTCTGACATCTTTCAACTTCAATATTCCATTCTTGACAGAGACTGACTCCTTCTTCGAGTGACTCTCTAACCAACACTTCTCTTTCATCATAAAAACAATCTCGGAGGGCTTTCAAATCCAGGGCAGCATCATGGAAGTTCATGCTAGGATCCTGCAGCCTCTTTTGAATACGGTCAATGCGAATGAGTACCTTGTTCCAAAATCCTGGCAAAATCAGAAAATCGTAACTCAACATGCAGTTGTACAGCTGCCTTGCATCACTCCTTGTTTCACTGGTCTCGTTTTCATTGTCTATCATGTCCTGGAGAACCTGAAGTATCTCCTCAAGGTACTTTTTGACGGGCTTCACTGCTTCTGTCCTTGCACTCCACCTGGTTTCTGACACCGACTTAACAACCACAGGCACGGCGTTTTTGAGTTTTCCCAGCGCTGTGTTGAACGAGAGAAAAACACGTCGAGAGCTTCGATAGCTGCATGTACACCCACCAAGTAGAGGGAGTGATTGTTGCAATTCACAAACACAGTCAGCTTGTTTTTCTCAGTTATTCTTTGACGAACACCACTTCTATGTCCAGCCATCACAGCAGCATTGTCATAACACTGTAACCGACAATCTTGCAGCTCTATTTTGTCCTTCCCTAACTGTTTCAAGATGTCTTCAACCAAGCTCTCAGCATCCTTCTGGCTTAGCTGGATAAAACCAAGGAAGGGCTCTCTAACACAAACTGTTTTCCTCTCAAAATCAACTTCCACATACCTCACTACTTCTGACATATGCTCACAGTGTCAATCGGGATTCGAGTCGAACATGAGACCATAGTACAAAGTACTTGGCTTTACGAATCCTTCTCAGTAAACTGTAACGAACAGTGGATGCCATGATGTGGATGAATTCATTTTGGACACTCGGTGAAAGATAAGACGTGGATCCAGGATGACTTTCCAAATGAGTGAGGTGTTCTTTTATGACAGGGTCAAAGACGGCCAGTAGTTTCAGTAAGCCAAGGAAACTTCCACATTGGAGTCATCGTCGAACTGAAGTGACTCCCTGTGTCCTCGCAAAGCCAGGTTCTGAGTCGCAGGGTATTTTATGCAGTGAAGGATTCTCATCAAGATATCACACCACTTCAGCTTTTCCTTCTCAATCTGTGACTGAAATACCACGTCAATAACTCCTCTGTTTCCAGCTAAATTTCTTTCCATTTCTTTCCACTGTGTGAAGCATTCCCGATGATTCTTGGCATTTTCATGAACACCAATCCTTTCAGAAGCTTTCCACTGGTTGAATCCACTTTCCTGCTCCAAAGAGGATTGATGGTCTGACCGGGAATAGAGAAGACAACAGATACAAGATGCAGACTTTTTCAAAAGAGGAATAGACCATCCTTGAGCGAGTCACTTCCTCACCACGACCATTTCCCAATTTCCTCTTGAACCAAGTTTTGTTCATTGAGCAGTTATTTGTTAGTAGGAAAGGCCCCTCACTGTTCTGGAAATACTTCGAACCCAGCTTTATCATTTTTGTTCTCAAGGCAGAATTGCTTTTCCAGTATCCTTGTCGAACTTCAGAAGTCCAATGTCAGGCTGTTCAATCACTTCTGGTATGACTGTTTGAGGCTCTTTGACACCATCCAGTTCATTAAGTTCAGTATTGTCAGGTTCAATCTCGTCAATAAACTCAACATCACCACCACCACCATCGTCTTCCCCTCCTGTCATGTCCACGTTCTCTGTGGCAGCCTCACTCTTAATCTCGTCAGACTCGGATTTATCTGACTTGGCTTCCTCCTTGGCTTGTGATACATTTGTACTTGATCCACCTTCGGATTCTAATAAACTTGTAGCAGGTGCAGGCAACTCCATGGAACGCGTGGAACTACTTGTTCCGGGCTTTTCAAAGAAGGGCATGAAGAACTTGCTCGACTTCTTGGCTTCCTCTGCATCCCACTTTTGTCTCTTCCGTCCTGCAGCTCCACATTCCTCCTTCTTCGTGAAGAAACGTTTCATGGTCTTCTTACACAATGCTCTGAGATAAGGCCATCCTAGTGCTTTTCACCCATGATAATCAAAGACAGATCATACATCTGAAGAAAATTCTTTTCTCAGGATCCGAGGATGGCTTGTCTGACTCTAATAGAAACTGCTCAGTGGCGCCAAGGGCACGTGCCATACCTGCCATACCTTAGACATGCCACTGTGCACATGAGGCTGTAAAAAAAGAGCCCATGGTATACTGCATCAATGGTTGGCTGATGAGTGGCTCACAGGCAAGAGGAAAATAATGGGGTTTCCAGTGACCAGTGGTGCTCTCAGTGGTGAGTACTGGGAGCATTTGTTTTCATGTTATACTGTATGTCAATGGTCTGGATGGTGGAATTGATAACTTTACGGTCATGTTTACAAATGATACAAAGATTGGTGGAGTTCAGGAAGCAGGAAGTCTGTAGAAGGCGGTGAACAGATGAAGTATTTAATGCTGAGATGGAGTGAGGATATTACTAATAATGGGAGAGGCGAGGAGCAGAGGCAAGTCTCAGAATACGAGGACGTCTTTTAGAACAATGAGATTTTTTCGCCAGAGGTTGGTGAATCTGTGAAATCCATTGCCACAGATAGGCCATTTTAGGTATAATTAAATTGGAGATTGATAGCTTAGGGCATCAATGATTAGGGAAGAAGGCAGGAGATGGGGCTGACGGAGATAATAAATCAGCCATGGTCAGATGGAGGAGCAGAGTTGATGAATGGCCTAATCCTTCTCCTATGTCTTATGGCCAAAATGCAGCCTTTTCAGGAAATCAGTTCACAGTATAATCATTATTTACACAACTGAACTTAATTTGACTGTTTCCTGTTGTTTTATTCCATAGACATCACCTTGTGGGATTCACAGACACTTGAAAACAACCTCAGTCATCGGGATCAGCCCAGCACTGAGTTTCACATCATCACATCGGACTCCATGGAGAAGAAAGTTGCCGCACTCAGTGTGTCGGAATCACTGAAAGCAAGTCTGCTGAGTGGTGCAGTGGAGGTGAAAGGATCAGCAAAATATCTCACTGACACAAAGGAATCAAAACGACAGGCACGAGTTACCCTTCAGTACAAAACAACAACCAGCTTTGAACAGCTGATAATAAGCCACTTGGGGAAGCTGAACATCAGTGACCCGAGTGTGTTTGACGAGGGGTCGGCAACCCATGTCGTTATAGCAGTGCTGTATGGGGCCCAGGCTTTCTTTGTGTTTGATCAAATGGTCCCTCCAGCAGAGAAACTGCAGGACGTCCAGCGTAATATGGAAGCAATGATTACACATCTCCCTGAGTTTGCAGTTCATGGGGAAGACTCACTGAAAATGACAGAAGAACAGCAGTCTAATTCTGAGAAATTTAGCTGCACCCTTTATGGGGATTTCTCACTGAAGAACAATCCCACCACATTCAAAGATGCCATCAGTACCTATGCAAGCCTCCCATCCTTACTGGGATCAGGTGGGGAGAATTCAGTGCCTGTGAGAGTCATACTTTACCCTATCAGTAAACTAAACTCAAAAGCTGCTCAGGTGGTGAGGGAGATAAGTGTGGATTTGATCAGTCACTGCCAGCGTGTCCTGGAACAGCTCAGTGAGGCAGTGATGAGATGCAATGATATGCTGAAAGACAGAGTCTCCATTCAGTTTCCCGAGATTGGAGATGGGACAAAACAATTCCGAGAGATGTGCTTGGAATACAAATTGATGTTCCAGGGGACTTTAGCAAGAGTTTTGCCATCTATCCGGAGAGGTGAAGAAAAGGAAGGTTTACTGGTGAATATACTGAAGAACAGGGAACTGTCACCATTCACTCAGCAGTCACTGGTCACATGGTTGGATGATAAGGAACAGGAGATGAAGGCAGTGGGACATTACCTCAGGATGTTTGAAGATATACCTTCGGTGAAATCAAAGACAGAGTTGGATGATGAGCTGATGGATCCAACAATAGACTATGTGGTCTGCTTCACATTTACATCACTGCATCAGGATGATCTCTATCTGTCAGAGGCAACGAACTACCTCCAATCTCTCACAGATCAGAAAATGCAGTCACCAACTCCTGCTACTGGAGCCTGTGCAACACGACATATCAACGATTGTTTTTGCCATCCGTCCATGTCCCGTAAAATGAAGAAAACATCTCAATTATTCCTGGACTTTGCCACAGCAAACAAAGCAGATGGGAAAATAAAATTTCTTCTTGCATCTGTGAAGGATGGCAGTCAAACAGGAGCAGCTATTTACCTGTATCGGGGAGGGTCTCTGGAGAACCCATGCTTTGAACCCCTATCACAGCCAGCGAGACCTAAATTTAGTCAAACAACACATGACAGTGTGACTCTGCAGTTACATCCACCCAGATATGGGGCCGGTGAGATTGTGGGTTACAGAGTAGAGTACCAGGGCCCCCAGCAGGAGGGATGGACATCTGTGGTTACACCTGATAAATCCCAGTCCTTCACAATATCTGGGTTGCAGCCATACAAGGAATATCATTTCCAATACAGAGCTGTGTCTAAGGTAGGTGTCAGCAAGGCCAGTGACAGCTCTCGGTACATCACTTGTCCTGCAAGTCCACCTGGTCAACTGGCCTTCCAATATCGTTCACCATTTGCCACTCTGACTTGGGACATTCCAAAACAGATTGGAGATGGTGTTAAAATCGTTCAGTACAAAATTGAATATAAAGAAGAGACAGCAGTTGGGTCCAAACTGGAGTGTGGATTATGGGAGGAAGTGAAGACAAATGAAACACAATGTCACTGTGAGCTAAAGGGATTGAAACCAAAGAAAAAATACAGAGTCCGAGTGTCTGCTGACTGTGGGGAAGCAGGTTGCAGTGCAGCAAGTGATGAGCTTTTATTAGAAACAGTAAATGCACCAAAGAGAATAGCCCAGAAACTTTTGAAAGAATCTCCATTGATATCCAAAGGAAACCCTTCCATTTACAAGCTCAACCTAATGGAGAAGATATTGGATGATAGGAAACACCTTGTGAAATGCTCCTTTGGAAAACCCAGTACAAAACACAGAATGAAGACAGTGATGGTTCTGGGAGCAACAGGGTCAGGAAAGACGACCCTCATCAATGGGATGATCAACTACATCTTGGACGTGAAATGGGAAGACGACTTCAGATACAAGTTAATACATGAAGAGACAGGACAATCTCAGGCTGAAAGTCAGACATCCTCCATCACTGCCTACGAACTCCACCATCAGGTAGGATTTAAAACTGATTACTCTCTGACTATCATCGATACACCAGGATTTGGAGACACCAGGGGAATAAGCCGAGATCATTTGATCACTGAGCACATCCGAGAGTTTTTCACCTCCCCACAGGGTGTTGATCAAATTGATGCTGTGTGTCTTGTTGTTCAAGCCTCTTTGGCTCGCCTGACTCACACACAGAAATATATTTTTGATTCAATTCTTTCTGTTTTTGGCAAAGATATTGCCGAGAATGTTCAGATATTGGTGACATTTGCAGATGGAAAGCATCCCCCTGTTCTGGAGGCTTTGAAGGTGGCTGATGTACCATGTCCCAAAGATAAAAATGGTGTGCCAGCTCACTTAAAGTTCAACAATTCTGTCATATTTGCCCAGTGTCCGGCGTCAGGAAACGCTGGTGCTAAGGGTACTTCTGATGACAGCGGGGAAGATGATGATGATGATAATTTTGATGCAACTTTCTGGAAGAAGGGACAAAACAGTATGAAGAAATTCTTCAGAGCTCTCAACAAGATGGAAACAAAAAGTTTATCTTTGACCAGAGAGGTTTTGAGGGAACGTGAGCAGCTGGAGACTACAGTGGAGGGGTTGCAGCTTCAAATTCAAGTTGGCCTGACCAAACAGGAGGAGCTCAGAAAAACACGACAAGTTCTGAACCAACACCAGATCGAGCTGGATGCAAATAAAGACTTTGAGTATGAGATTGAAACTACAGTTCCTGTACAGGAAGATATCAGCAGGACTGGCCATTACATAACCAACTGTCAGAAATGTCACTTCACCTGTCACTATCCCTGTAAGATTGCAAATGATGCAAAAAAATCACGATGTGCAGCAATGGACAGGGATGGGAACTGCACTGTCTGTCCCCAAAAATGTGTCTGGAGTGTTCACTTCAACCAGAAATACAAGTTTGTCTATGTAACGAAAAAAGAGAAGAGAACATACGATGAGCTGAAAAAAAATTATGAGATGGCGTATGGTGAGAAGATGACTCAGCAGAAAATCATGGAGAGTCTTGAGAAAGAGTTTGATGAGGTTCAGAATGCAGTCCTGGAGTTTATTGAACAATTATCCATGAGCATTAGAAGACTTGAAGAGATAGCTCTGAGACCAAATCCGTTATCCACCCCAGCCTACATTGAGCTCCTGATTCAGTCTGAGAAAGTAGAGGCCAAGCCTGGGTTCCTGGACAGAATTCAGGCACTGACGGAGGTCAAGGAACGGGCAGAGTTAATAGAGAAAGTTATCAATGTGAATATGTCATCAGAGGAACAGAAGCAAAACCCAACAGAGTCAAACAAAGGCACTGGAAACTGGGTTAAAAAAGGCATTTCTCTCATTTTTAATTGGTAGTCTGATGATAAATAACTGGAAGACATTGCAAACATTTCCAAAATGGGAAGTAAATGTTCCACCCAGCTGATAAACAATCTGCTGATTCCAATTCACCCTCCATCTTCTCCACCATTTGCCCAGAGTGTTTAAGACCACATCGTTTTTCCTCAGTGCTGCCCTCCCTCAGACATGATGGGAGCTGAGGACAGAGAATCCATCCATATTGTCTCCTGTTCCCCATCTATGTCCCATCCCTTGGAAACAACATTGGAATGACAGCCTCTATTACCCCTGTACACAGTCTACTCACAGCCCCACCTCCTCAACTCCTCCCTCAATCCCTATTCTCTTCATGTTGTCAGACAGCACATTCCCTAATCTTGTGTCAAATGGTGGTAAACTTTCTCCCAGTTCTATGCTTCTCCCTTACTACTTTCAGAGTCTCGCCCATGGGGTCGATGAAGCATTGATGTGTTCCATAAAGTTTGGCTCAGAAAAATACTAAGTGGGAGAAATAAGATGAGACTTAAATTGTCAAATGATGTAGGTAGTCATTAAGCCCACTGAACCAATGCTAGCTCACAAAGCAGCACCAATTGTCCAATTCTCCCACTTTCCCCATAATCTACCCACTATCAGTTGCAACCTATGCGGTCATTTGCCCATAAATTTAAAAAAATAAAATATATGATGGTAATGTGTAATAGGAAAAAAAACCAGGAAATGCTGGAACTGCTCAGCAGGTCAAGCAGTGTCTGCTCAGGGAGAAACAGTTAACATTTCATATCCACAATGTGCAATAGACTTTTAGATACTCTTGTGTGGAATGTCTGAACATTAGTGCAAATGCAACTTGTGCAATCAAAATATTAACTGTTTCTCTCTCCAGCTTATTTGGGTGTTTTTAAGTCATTATGCTTGGACGGAAAGAACAAGATTATCCTGTTCCTTAAAATTCGCTGGGGTCTTACATTCGTTGTGTACACCACCTCCTTGTTCATCCTCCCATCATACATCATCACTCTTTCTACCTGCCATCTATCTGTCCATTTCACCAACTTTACAGTATCAATATTACTAAAAACTAGCCTGCTCACTATCCGCTGGACACAGGCTTCCACTCACAAACACAATCCTCCAACATCGCTAGCTGTCTTTTATTACCAGAGCAACTTTAGAACATAAGACATAGAAGCAGTATTATGCCACTCGGGCCATCGACTCTGTTCTTCCATTCCATCATGGCTAATCTATTGCCATCTCAATCCCTTCTCCTGCCTTCTCCCCATAACCCAAGATGCCCTGGCTAATCAAGAACCTATTAACCTCTTCTTTAAATATAATCAATGACGAGACCTCCACAGATTAACCACCCTCTCGCTAAAGAAATTCCTTCTCATCTTCGTTCCGTGGCTGTGCCTTCCGGTCCTAGACTTCCCCACTATAGGAAACATTCTCTTCTCATCCAATCTGTGTGGACCTTTCAATATTTGATAGGTTTCAATGAGGTGTACAGGGCCAGAGCCATCAAACACTCTTCGTACATTAACCCTTTTATTCCCAGAATCATTCTTGTGACTCTCCTCTGAACCCTCTTTACTACCAACTCACTACCCTTCACTGCATTTCCACATGACACTTATTTGCTCAATCTCTCAACCTGTCCAAATCCTTCCGCAGACTCCCTCAAGGTCTGACTAACAATGCATTGACATGTATACCAAATGCCCGATCATCAGCCCTGTCACTCAATTCTCATCCCCTTGCCAGTTTAGTTCCTACCCTCCCCAACAGCTCTGGTAAACCTGCCCATGAGGATATAGAAACATCGAAAACATACAGCATATTATAGGCCCTTCGGCCCACAAAGTTGTGCCGAACATGTCTCTACCTTAGAAATTACTAGGCTTACCTATAGCCCTCTATTTTTTTCTAAGCTCCATGTACCTATCCAAAAGTCTCTTAAAAGACCCTATCGTATCCACCTCCACCACCGTTGCTGGCGGCCCATTCCACGCACTCACCACACTCTGTGTAAAAAAAAAAAAACTTACCCCTGACATCTCCTCTGTACCTGCTCCCCAGCACCTTAAACCTTTGTCCTCTTGTGGCAACCATTTCAGCCCTGGGAAAAGGCCTCTGACTATCCACACAATCAATGCCTCTCATCATTTATACTCCTCTGTCAGGTCACCTCTCATCCTCCGTCGCTTCAAGGAGAAAAGGCTGAGTTCACTCAACCTATTCTCATAAGGCATGCTCCCCAATCCAGGCAACATCCTTGTAAATCTCCTCTGCACCCTTTCTATGGTTTCCACGTCCTTCCTGTAGTGAGGCAACCAGAAATGAGCACACTACTCCAAGTGGGGTCTGACCAGGGTCCTATATAGCTGCAACATTACCTCTCGGCTCTTGAACTCAATCTCATGATTGATGAAGGCTAATACACCATACGCCTTCTTAACCACAGAGTCAACCTGCATAGAAGCTTTGAGTGTCCTATGAACTCAGACTCCAAGATCCCTCTGATCCTCCACACTGCCAAGAGTCTGACCATTAATACTGTATTTTGCCATCATATTTGACCTACCAAAATGAACCACCTCGCACTTATCTGGGTTGAACTCCATCTGCCACTTCTCAGCCCAGTTTTTAACCTCTGACAGCCTCCACACTATCCACAACACCTCCAACCTTTGTGTCATCAGCAAACTTACTAACCCATCCCTCCACTTCCTCGTCCATGTCATTTATAAAAATCACGAAGAGTAGGGGTCCCAGGACAGATCCCTGAGGCACTCCACTGGTGACCGACCTCCATGCAGGATATGACCTGTCTACAACCAGTCTATGCCTTCTGTGAGCAAGCCCTTCTGTGTGGCTTGCCCACAGAAGGATATTGGTCCCCTTTGGGTTTATGTGTAAGCCATCATTTTTGCACAGGTTGTTTCATTCCTTCCCCAGAAGAGATCCTAGGAATCTGAAACCCTGCCCCTGCAGCTGTTCCACAGCCACTGATCTGTCTGTGCCATCATCCTATTGCTGCCCTGACGCGCATGTGGCACTGGGAGTAAGACAGAGATTACTACCCTGGAAGTCCTGTTCTTCAACATTTTCCCTGTCTCCCTGTACTCACAGTGCAGGATCTATTTCCCCTGCCTTTCGACCTGTCATTGGTTCCACTGTGCACCTCGACCTCTGGCATTTCACCCTCCCTTGATATTTTTTTGCAGCCACTCTGAGACATACATCTATGCAATTGGGTCTGGATCCACTGAGCTCTAACCCTTTGGATTTGTTGTCTCTGACAATATCAGACATGGGCAAACAACAATCAGACTGTCCTTTTCGATACATTTTGTTACCTCTTCAAAATGTCGCTCAATTGGTCAAATATCTTTTGATAATACATTTTTTGATAATCTATGGGTAATCACTAACTGAGCAAGCATGTATGATTCATGTTATTCAGATTTTGTTTCTGCACCACCTCACATCCTTGTACTTCCCCGCTTGATTTGCTGCCATTCTGGAATACAACTATCACATTAACTACTCTTTGGTCATCTTTCTGTTCACTTGTGGATAGTTTAACAATACAAGTTTCTGCTGGGGCCAGAGCACTCTCTCACATATGGCACATAACAGACTGGGATACATCTTGGTTCCTGGGGGAGATACATCCTCAAAGTTTATACGATACCACATAGGCCTTTTTCAATGATAACATGCTCCATGAAAAGGTTGTTCCCAAAGGAATTGACTTGTTTCCTGGTTACCCTTACTATGGTCATTAAATGTTTTGGGGTTTTCCATTAGATTTTCTTTCTATTTCATCTTCCCCTCTATAACAGTGGTACATCTGTTCAAATTAAAGTTTATTATTGGAGTACACACATAAAAAAAGCCTGAGTTTCTTCTTTCTGCAGGCATTCTCATCAAATCAATAGAATAGTAACTATAAACAGGATCACTGAAAGAACAAGGGCACAGAAGACAACAAACTTTTGAAATGCAACTACAAATAAAATAGTAATAAATAACGAGCATGGAATAACAAGATAACATGATAGATGCTGCTTTCCTACAACAGCATTTCATGTGGATGTGCTCAATGGCTGTATGAGGTTTACCTGTTATGAACTCAGCCAAATCTAGTACCTTTTGTAGGATTTTCTGTTCAAAGGCATTGGTGTTCCCATACCAGGCTGTAATGCAGCCAGTCAATACACTCCACTGCTTATCTCTCAAAGTTTGTCAAAGTTTCTGATGTCATGCTGAATCTCTGCAGCCTTCCAAGGAAGGTGAGGCACTGTCATGCTTTCTTTACAATTGCATTTATATAATAGGTCCAGGACAAGTCCTATCAGATAGTGACTCTCAGGCATTTGAAGCTACTGACTCTCTCCACATTTGAAGGGTATCTTCATTTGTAATATGTCTTCCTGCCAACATCCTTCCTTTTTATCCAACCCTCCAGATCACTTGTCATCTAAGTTCTTTTGGATTTGCTGTTCTTACCGTTCAACCTTGTGGAACACATTGTGCATCAACTCTTATTCTTCAAGTGTTACATGATTATCGTTTGTCAGATTTTAGAGTGGACATCTATGACTATCCCATCACAACAACATGAAGGCAGTGACACATCACCTGAACCAACCATTAATTCATTTTGAAGTATTCTCTGATTTTCCAATGAACATTCTTCTGATTAAATAACCTTGGTGCTATTGTATTTTAAAACATTCAAGCCTGATAAATCTTGCATTGCCGTAAAGATATTGTTTACTCCAATAGATACTGATAATCAAATTAAAGGTTATAGATGTAGTAAGATTGATTAATGGACCGTCTGTGCAAGCTCAGACCTATTTGCTGGGAAGAGAGCATTTTGTTCCAGGAGATACATGTTGGGTCACCAGAGACTAAAATTTAAGGAAAATGAACACACCTGCCAAATACTGATCAGGGTATGCAGAACGAGGTGAGTGTGTCAAACAGGGAATGGGAATGGTGATGGGGTAAGGGAGAAGGAGCAGAGATCAGTGTAACAGGTAAGGTGAGAAAGAGAATGTGGTGAAACAGAGAGGAACAGTGGGGATAGGGAGTGCGAGAGACGGGGTGTGGAGGGGAAGAGAAGCAACAGGCAGAGGAGGGAAGTAATGGGAAATGTGGGAGAGTGGCACACATCGGAGAGTGGGGGAGAGGAAGTGAAGCCATGGAAAAATGGGAAACATGACAAAAATGTCGAACAACTACTTCTGGAACAGGATGAAATTTTCCACTGCAGTGTGAGCTTTAGCTTATTGTTGTTCCATCAAGTAATAAAATGTTTACTAACGTCAGTACCAGTCTCTGTGGTTCTTGCTTCCACTGAGAGAAAACAAATAATGCAGTTATTTCTCTGAATTCATACCATCAATGAAAATGATGAAAAGTGAACACAATACAGCTGTGAATACTGTGAACATTTATCAAATCTCCAGAAGAAACACAGCTTTGTAAAATAGGCATATAAGAACAATGATGGTTTGACTCAAAGAAGGGCAAACTGATTCCTTTGGGTAAGAATACAAGGAACAAGAACATAAATTTATGTTAGTGTAATGGAACATAAGGACAATTGTCACAAGTTCCACCAACGACAGCTCATAGCGAGGTACAGGGCCTGGCAGAGAGAGTGGGAGGAATCCGGAGTCTGGCAGGAGTGGGGAGGGTGTTGGAGCAACGGAGAAGGGGGATTTTTATTCTTTTCCAGTCCTGATGGAGGGTCTTGGCCCGAAAAAGCTAAACACCTTATTTATTTCCATAGGAACAGACTCCCCTGCTGAGCTTCTCCAGCATTTTGTGTGTTTCGCGTTAATTATCATTGATTTTTGCTTTTAAATTGTGCCTCAGATTGCTCATATTCCCTCAGCAGACCTTACCTAGACCGGTCGGTGGGATTAGTGCGCAGTTGCACCACAACAACTGGATCATTCCCTTCCATTACCAAGTTTCACTCCAGCTCAGAAAGGAAGGTCCTTACCCTAGCATCAGGTGCACAACAAAGCCTTTGGTGTTCTGTATCTTTGCAGCAGCAAGCACTGCCTGTCCCCTTCATTATGCTGCCCTCTATCACCACTTCATTACTCATTTCTCCCACTGATAAAATGGCCGCCTATGAGATGGTGTCATGGACAGTTTGCACATCCTGCCCAAAGTTCCCACCCTCATTCATATCTGAGGAAAGGACCGTGTACCTGTCAGACAAGAGTAGATGTTCAGGCTGTAAAAGCTTTTATAGATATGTGAAAAGAAAAAGATTGGTTAAGACAAATGTAGGTCCCCTACAGACAGAAACAGGTGAATTGATTATGGGGAGCAGGGACATGGCAGGCCAATTGAATAATCACTTTGGTTCTGTCTTCACTAAGGAGGACATAAATAATCTTCCAGAAATAGTAGGGGACAGAGGGTCCAGTGAGATGGAGGAACTGAGCGAAATGCATGTTAGTAGGGAAGTGGTGTTAGGTAAATTGAAGGGATTAAAGGCAGATAAATCCCCAGGGCCAGATGGTCTGCATCCCAGAGTGCTTAAGGAAGTAGCCCAAGAAATAGTGGATGCATTAGTGATAATTTTTCAAAACTCTTTAGATTCTGGACTAGTTCCTGTGGATTGGAGGGTGGCTAATGTAACCCCACTTTTTAAAAAAGGAGGGGGGAGAAACCAGGGAATTATAGACCGGTTAGCCTACCATCGGTGGTGGGGAAGCTGCTAGAGTCAGTTATCAAAGATGTGATAACAGCACATTTGGAAAGCGGTGAAATCATCGGACAAAGTCAGCATGGATTTGTGAAAGGAAAATCATGTCTGACGAATCACATAGAATTTTTTGAGGATGAAACTAGTAGAGTGGATAGGGGAGAACCAGTGGATGTGGTATATTTGGATTTTCAAAAGGCTTTTGACAAGGTCCCACACAGGAGATTAGTGTGCAAACTTAAAGCACACTGTATTGGGGGTAAGGTATTGATGTGGATAGAGAATTGGTTGGCAGACAGGAAGCAAAGAGTGGGAATAAACAGGACCTTTTCAGAATGGCAGGCAGTGACTAGTGGGGTACTGCAAGGCTCAGTGCTGGGATCCCAGTTGTTTACAATATATATTAATGACTTAGATGAGGGAATTAAATGCAGCATCTCCAAGTTTGTGGATGACACGAAGCTGGGTGGCAGTGTTAGCTGTGAGGAGGATGCTAAGAGGATGCAGGGTGACTTGGATAGGTTAGGTGAGTGGGCAAATTCATGGCAGATGCAATTTAATGTGGATAAATGTGAAGTTATCCACTTTGGAGGTAAAAACAGGAAAAGAGATTATTATCTGAATGGTGGCCGATTAGGAAAAGGGGAGGTGCAACGAGACCTGGGTGTCATTATACACCAGTCATTGAAAGTGGGCATGCAGGTACAGCTTGTCCTACCATCCATATATGAGGAAATGAATGAAAAAGGTACCACGGTCTCCTGGAAGAGTACCCCGGTACCTTCTCCCTGAGTGGCACAGTCTCTGAATCTCAGACTCCTGCTTATTAACCCTGGCTGAAGTTCTTCTAACAATGAATACCTGCTGTGGGCTTGCCTTGCTTTGCCTTGCCTTGCGCTCTTAACTCCTGGTGGGGTCATCGGGACGCCGTAATGACAACCTTTGCACCAGTCTGTTCCATCCGTCGCAGTTGTGTGCCAGAGCCTGGGTCACCGCAATTGTTTTCCCTGTCCATTCTTTAATGTTGTCCATCTATCTTTTCCTCTGTCTGCCTCTTCTTCTCCCCTCTACAGGTCTTTGCAAGGCCACTGGATCTTGTTACGTGGCCGTACCATCTCAGCTTTCTTTCTTTCTTCTTTATTAATCTTTTTATTGATTTTTAAAAAAGCATAAATACAGTCAAGAGGAGAATTAGTTCAAATATATATATATATATATATATGTCAGTAACAATATAAACCAAGATTAAGACAAACGTCAAAATCATAAATATTGTTAAACTAGTATAAAATATATAATAATAAAAAATGAAAATAACAACACTCCTCTTACCAGCTTATGAAGAGAAAGGAAACAAAAATTGGGTTTTGAATGAAAAAAAAGGAAAAAAAACACTACACTATAATAAAACAAACAAAAAAAAGGGACTGGATACATTTTGAGGCGGCAACCAAAAAAAAAGAAAGAAAGACTTCCTGATCAAATCTAAAAGTTTGATAAAAAGATTGAAAGTGTAATAAATCAAATTAAATGAAAATATTGGATAAAAGGTCACCATATTT
Source organism: Mobula birostris (assembly GCF_030028105.1). Taxonomy (NCBI): domain Eukaryota; kingdom Metazoa; phylum Chordata; class Chondrichthyes; order Myliobatiformes; family Myliobatidae; genus Mobula; species Mobula birostris. The sequence continues at coordinate 179,402,503 of NC_092374.1, read as the reverse complement.
GCTCAAATTTAAAGGATGTATCAAATGTCCGACTTCTTATTTTCTCTAAACTTAAACAGGACAAAACGGAGGAAAGCCAATAAAAGACCGTAGGTGGATTAGAATCCTTCCACTTCAATAAAATGGCTCTCAGCTTTCTTTTCTTCACTGTTGTGAGAAGGTCTTTATGAGTGCCAATGTGGTGCTGGATGGTCCTGCAGACCTGCTCGTTTGTGATGTGGTCCAAGTATGAGATGCCCAAGATGTTGCGATAGCATCTCATTTCCAATGTCTGTATCTTCCTTTGTACTTCCGCTGTGAGGGGCCATGTCTCGCATGCATAGAGAAAGATGGAGAATACCAATGCACGCAGGAGTCTTTGCCACATGGTGTGAGCAGAATTATCTGCAGCTTAATGTGAAAAAGACTAAGGAGCTGGTGGTAGACCTGAGGAGAGCTAAGGTACCGGTGACCCCTGTTTCCATCCAGTGGGTCAGTGTGGACATGGTGGAGGATTACAAATACCTGGGGATACGAATTGACAATAATCTGGACTGGTCAAAGAACACTGAGGCTGTCTACAAGAACGGTCAGAGCTGTCTCTATTTCCTGAGGAGACTGAGGTCCTTGAACATCTGTCGGATGATGCTGAGGATGTTCTACGAGTCTGTGGTGGCCAGTGCGATCATATTTGCTGTTGTGTGCTGGGGCAGCAGGCTGAGGGTAGCAGACACCAACAGAATCAACAAACTCATTCGTAAGGCCAGTGATGTTGTGGGGATGGAACTGGACTCTCTGACGGTGGTGTCTGAAAAGAGAATGCTGTCCAAGTTGCATGCCATCTTGGACAATGTCTCCCATCCACTACATAATGTACTGGGTGGGCACAGGAGTACATTCAGCCAGAGACTCATTCCACTGAGATGCAACACTGAGGGTCATAGGAAGTCATTCCTGCCTGTGGCCATCAACCTTTACAACTCCTCCCTTGGAGGGTCAGACACCCTGAGCCAATAGGCTGGTCCTGGACTTATTTCCTGGCACAATTTACATATTACTATTTAATTATTTATGGTTTTATCACTATTTAATTATTTAAGGTGTAACTCTTACGAAAACCAAATTCCCTCGAGATCAATAAAGTATGACTATGACTCTAAAGTCCAAGTGATTTACTCAGTCAGTAAGGAGAGACTTCTCTGGAAGCAGAATTCTTCGAAGATGTGACATTACCGCTGATCCCGTCCAAAGGATTCATGATGAAGGAATAAAACAGCTTAAAGGAACTGACCTTTTTCTGGCGAGTGAACACTGCACAAACCTTCCTGATCTTGCAGGGGTTATCTCAGATGCAGGCCACTATTCCTGAACAAAGATTCAGTAAGGTCGATCCTTTATGAAACCGATGAACGACACCAACTTTACTCAATCCTTTGGGTTCCCATACTTTATTAAGGTCTTCACTCTCCAATACTAGACTGTAAAAGTAAATCAAAGGCGCAAGACACAAAAACTGGCAGCGATTGGTGAAACTGCCAGTACAACGTGTTTGTATCTTAGAATAGAAAGTAAAACTCCACTTTAAAATGAAACTGCATCATGAGACAAATACGTAGCATAACGGAGTATCTAACGAATTAACTGACGAATTAAAACTGCGTGACAACAGGGATTTCTCCTTTATATACCTGTAGGGAATATGTCATCATGTGACCTCACACTGGTGGGAAAATTACATTACCCCACCATCACAAGACCATTACATCATGCTCACAAGGTACTCAATTACATCTTGGTCATAAGACAGTCACAAGATACCCACGGGGTATGTAACACAGACGTACAAAATTTACACAACAGTCGAGTAAAATTTCCAAGGATGTATTTTCATCAATGAAAACAATTCTCAGCACTCCAGGCTAGTACATACAATTCTGATAAGAAATACACACCATTGAACTTAAATGAAAGGACAACCCAGAAAAATGAAGAAATTATCACTATGGAGAAAAGATTTCCCAATGGAAGGGCATGACCCTCCGTGGGTGACATCCCCATGGTCTGAGCTGGATGGATGTTGACAAGGACCCATCAAACACCTGGCTCAGATATGGAAATATCTTCCCAGAAACAGAAGACTTCCTTCTGGTAATACAGGACCAGGTGGTTAACACAAATATTATTATAAATACATCATAAAATACCAATGATAGATTTAGAAGATGCAGAGAAAAAAACAGAGAAACATTACAGTATCCTGCAGCAGTTTATCACAACCTGATGGCTTGTGCAGGGACAATCAAGTGGCAAACATTATTCACCAAAATCTTGCTTTCAAATCAAACTCATAAATGAAATCAAACCTTAGTATAAATACAAGCCTGATCCAGTTTAGAATCAGAATATCGCAAATTATATTATTACTGATCAGTTATTACTGATAGGACAATCCATATTCACCGTCCAGATATAATAATACAAGATAAACGAGCAAGAGCAACTTATTCAAACAGGTATAACTTACAGAAATCAGTAAGTGAAAAAAAAACAGAAATATGCTGAATTAAAAGAGGAAATTGAAAGGCTTTGGAACATGTACAAGGTATACATTGTCCTGATAGCATTCTCTATATCTGGTGTCATCCCAAAGGCACTCACAATAGCACTAATCACTTTGGCCTACAGAGTAACATTAGAGCAAATCTTCAGAAAGCCACAATACTAAACACCACTGGAATAATACAGAAGTTCCCAGCAATTGACAAATGAGCGTGCTTGGCTATACCCTTACCTCAGGTTTTACTAGCTTGAGTTGAAAAAAGAGCACTTGTTCTCTCTTCCTACATCCCACTTAGGATGATTGTTCCAACACATCAGAGTTCTGGGTTCCAAGACAAGTTGGCAAATTGGATATAAGTAATCAATCTAGCTGATGAGCTCCTTCATACATTAAGCACGAGCATTCAAGAAGGTATTGTACCCTGTGGACTTCCAACCAATCCAGTATATCATGTGATATCAAGGTCAGTACATAACACTGTTTGATGTGGTAAATCCAGTTTGTTGATGGAATTTAATTTCTCAGAATCAGAATCACTAGGATTCTGATCCTGAATTCTGAATTCTGAATTTAATATCACCAGGAAATGCCGTAAAGATTTGTTAACCTTGCGGCAGCAGTACAATGCAATACGTGATAAATATAGGAAAAACTGTGAATTACAGAAAGTATATATATTAAATAGTTAAATTAAATAACAGTGTGTAACACTCAGTTATATTGGCTCGTATATGTCTAGGGGAAATCCCACCCAGCACCTGCCTCAACGCTTCCCACGGAGTCGGTTGCTGCAGCACTGCCGCCTGAATCAATCCCAAACATCAATCATCAGCCAGCTAACCCAGTATGTTTTACCAAGTACACTTTATAGATATTACTAAGTCTATGAAATTAATATAAATTCCATACAGAAAAGGAAGTAATGGAAAAAAAGAGGCGCCAGACTTATCAAAGTCCAAGTTCTTCGTGCGCAACCGTTGGAGCTCAATCAATTCCTGACGACCACCCGGATCCTGTCGACTCACGGCTCGTGACCACCCGAAGTGATCGACTGGAGCCTTTCCACACGTCCGCCGTCCTCTCCATCTCTCCTCCGGCTCCCCGCCAAAAACTCCATTCCCAGTCATATGAGACAGCATTATCATCCAAAAAAAAACGATACATGAACACGCTTTGGCTAATAGCACCCTGCTATCTGTAATAACCCAAGCAAATGTCTAGCTAGAGACTTTCTCAGCATTTAACATAACAAAGCATTCCCGAGTACAACATAACAAAGAAGCCATTTTAATTTAACATACAAAAAAGAAAGACCCCATACAAGTGCAAAAACAGATTTAAAAAGGAATTGATGTATTGGTCATGGGTTCAATGTTCATTTAGAAATCAGATGACAGAGGGGAAGAAGCTGTTCCTAAGTTGCTGAATGTGTGGCTCCAGGCTACTGTACCTCCTTCCTGATGAATGAGAAGAGGGCATGTCCTGGTTCTTGGGGGTCTTTAATAATGGATGTCGCCTTTCTGTGTCATCACTCATTAAAGATGTCTTGGAGACTATGGAGGCTAGTACCAATAATCAAGCTGACTAATTTTACAATTTTCTGCAGCTTATTATGATGCAGCACCTTCCCCACATACCAGACAATGTTGCAGCCAGTCAGAATGCTCTCCACTGTAGATCTGTGGAAGTTCTTGAGTATGTTAGGTGACACAGTAAATCTCCTCAAACTTCTAAAGAAATACAGCCACTGTCTTGCTTTCTTTATAGCTGCATCAATATTTTGGGACCAGGTTAAGTCCTCAGAGATATTGACACTCAGGAACTTGAAATTGGTCCCTCTCCCCATTTCTGATCCCTCTATGAGGATTGGTTTGTGATACCTCACCTCACCCTTTCTGAGGTCCACAATCAGCTCTTTGGTCTCACTGACACTGATTGCAAGGTTGTTGCTATGACACCACTCAGGCAGCTGGTCTATGTAACTAGTACGCTTTGCAGGTGGTATAAATTCTATTTAGGCATTCAACTAATCCTTTTTACAATCCCCACACTTGTCCAAACATGAGCAAGTACCTAACAGTTGTTTCAAACAAGTAGGGGAGAGAGGGCAAGGTAGCACAGTGGTTAGCATAACACCATTATGACTCTAGCTGTAAGATCAGGGTTCAATTCCTGCTACTGTCTTATAAAGATTTTATGCACTCCTCGTCACCACATAGGTCTCATCCCTGGTGTTTTGGGTTCCTCTCATGTTCCAAGGAAGGGTTAGGTTAGGGTTAGCGATTTCTGGACATGCTATGTTGCACCAAAAGTGTGGTGACACTCTTGAGCTGTGCAGCATAATCCTCGCTGATTTAATTTCACTCAATCAATGCATTTCACTCTATGTTTCAATGTACATCCATAGGGCAAATAAGATTCATCTTTAGGCAAATGTAAGATCTCCAGAATGACTCTCTGGTTGCCTCTGCCTGCCACTTTACCCACATATCCTCCTGACCATGATCAAGAAAGTCCAGCTTATAGTCTCTTTCTCTTTCAATCTTTTTCTGTTGATTTAAAGGAATAAGGATAAATACAAACCAGAGGAGAGGTTATCTTAAATATATATTTCAATAATAGTACAATCAAAGAAAGGAATATACACTGTCAAAATCATATATAGTGTTAAGCTAATATAAAGAGAGAAGAGAACCACTTCTCCTCTTAACAGTTCACAGAAAAAAAAAACTCAAGATTTTCTATTATTGAGAAAAAAACCCCACTAAACTAACTTTAAAAAAAAAGCAGGACTGGGCAGTCCTTTTTGAGGATACAGTTTAAAAAAAAGTGAAAATCCTTCTGATCAAATCTAAAAATTCAGAGAAAAGAAGTAATTAACTGTAAAAGTAACAAGAATTAGACCATGTGAAAATATTGAATAAAGGGTCGCCAAGTTTGCTCAAATTTAAAAGATGTATCAAACATCCGACTCCTTATTTTCTCCAAACCTAAACAAGACATAATGGAGGAGAGCCAAAAAAAAACAAAACAGTAGGTGGATTGGGATCCTTCCAGTGCAATAGAATAGCTCTCCTAGATAATAACATTTCCTGCTTCCGATGGAATAATCCCAAAGATTGCCGTAAGTGAATTAGGTTGTAGGTCCAGACCTATGACTTTTGATAACGTTCTAAAAAACATCTCTCTAAAAGTTATTTAACTTTATACAGGACCAAAACATATGAGTTAAGGTGGCCACCTCAGTTTTGCATCTATCACAGGTAGGATTTATATTAGAAAAAATATGCGCTAGTTTATCTTTTGACATATGCGCCCTGTGCACTACCTTGAACTGAATCAAGGAGTGACGGGGACAAATAGATGAACTATTAACTAAATGACAAATTTTATCCCATTGATTATCTGAAAGTGACTCTTGAAGTTCCAATTCCCAAGCATGTTTAACGTTATCATTAGACATCATTCGTAAATTCAATAGCCGTTTGTATATGATGGCTATCAAACTTTTTTGGAATGGTTTACATAGAAACATAGTTTAAGCTGAAAGATAACGTATATCATATTTGGTAAAGGAGCAAATGGGTAATTCGCTAACAAATCGCATAAAAAATTCCTAACTTATAAATATCTAAAAAGAATTGTGCATTATATAAGTCATATTTGTCCATTAGCTGAAAAAACACATTAAATAATCCTCTAAAAACAAATCTAGAAAAGTTATTATTCCCGTAGTTTTCCATGTTAAAAAGGCCTTGTCTGAAAGTGATGGTTTAAAAAAAGAATTCAAATGGATATTACTAGAAAGAACAAAGTTATTTAAGTCAAAAGATCTGCGAAAGTGAAACCAAATTTTTAATGTATGTCTAACAATGGGACTAAGATCTTGTCTACCAATCTTAGAAAACAAAAAGGGAAGAGGAGCTCCCAGTAATAAAGCCAAAGAAAACCCCTTTACAGAGTTCTCCTCCAAGTCCAACCATGAAGGACAGTTCTGCTTATCTATACAGTGAATCCAAAAAGTAATATAATGAATATTAATTGCCCAATAATAGAATCTAAGGTTTGGTAAAGCCAAGCCACCAGCTTTTTTAAATTTTTGCATTAAATGTTTACTCACTCTAGAGCTTTTATTAGTCCGGATATATCATAAGATCATAGAATCTATTCTATCAAAAAATGTTTTCGGGATAAAGGATGGAACAGCTTGAAATGTGTATAAAAATTTCGGTAAAATTGTCATTTTTATAGCATTTATTCAACCAATTAACAACATCGTCATACCCGAGCACTTGGAAAGCATTTGTTGTGTATATTCAATTAAAGGAAGAAAATTATATTTATATAAATCTTTAAAATTTTTTAGTACTTTTAATACCAAGATAGGTAAAATAATTTTAGCAATATTAAAAGTTATTTGATCATATTGATCGGAAAAATTCTTAATAGGAAATAATTCACGTTTATGTAAATTTAACTTACATCCAGAGAAAGTACTAAATTCAGAAAATATGGATAACATAGAAGGAATAGATGATAACATAGAAGGAATAGATTTCCCAGGGTCTGAAATGTAAACTAATAAATCATCTGCGTACAACGAAACCTTATGTACTTTATTCCCTCTCTTAATACCCTGAACAGAGCTGGAATACCTAAGAGTGGTTCTAAAGCCAAATTAAATAATGAAGGACTAAGAGGACAACCCCGACGGGTTCCTGTATATAGTCTAAAATAAGGAGATTTCGGATTGTTAGTTATAACCGCAGCCATCGGGGCTTGATAGATCAGTTTGTTCCAGGGAATAAATCCCGAACCAAAATTAAATCTCACCGAAACCTGAAATAAATAGGGCCATTCCACCCTATCAGAGGCTTTCTCTGCATCGAGAGAGACAATGCATTCAGATTCTTGAAATGAGGGAGAATAAATAATATTTAACAATCTTCGAATATTAAAAAGTGAATACTTATTTTTAATAAATCCAGTTTGATCATTTGAAATAACAGTAGGCAAAATATTCTCAAGCCTATTAGCCAGAATCTTAGAGAGAATATTGAAGTCCACATTCAGTAAGGAATTTGGTCTATAGGAGGCACATTCAGATAGAACTTTTCCTTTTTTAGGAATCAATGAGATTGATGCCTCGTAAAAAGTTTTCTGGAGATCCCCAGAGGATATAAAATCAGTGAACGTTTGACATAAATGTGATGTAAGCATTTCAGTAAAAGTCTTATAAAGTTCCACTGTATATCCATCTGGTCCCGGAGATTTCCCTAGTTGCATAGAGGATACAGCCCTAGCTATTTCCTCTTGTTTAATAGGCGCATCTAATGTGTTAATATCTTGAATAGAAATTTTAGGTATATTTAATTTTTGCAAAAATCTATTCATAAAGATAGTATTATCAGAAAATTCAGATATATAAAGATTAGAATAGAAATCCATTAATATCTTATTAATTTCATGAGGATCTAATGCTTCAGTTCTATCTGGTCTACGTATTTTCATAATCTATCTTCTGACCATATTTGCCTTCAACTGACCAGCCAGCAATGTACCTGATTTATCAGCATGTATTTAAAATTGACTTCTGGATTTTAAAAGTTGCTGCTCAATGGAGAAGGTCAAAAACAGATCATACTGTGTTTGGTGTTCAAACCTTTCCTTATATAGATCTTCAATAGGTCTTACTGAATAGGCTTTATCTATCCCTTTAATTTTATTAGTAATCACTAAAAGTTCCTCTTTGGTTTTCCTGCTTAAACCTACTGAATATGAAATTATCTGTCCCCTAAGAAAGGATTTCATCGTTTCCCATATAACCAAGTTTGACATACCTTCAGTTGTATTAAATTCAAAAAATAAAGAAATTTGTTCCTTGATAAAACTAAAAAAAGTTGGATCTTGTAACAATATGGGATTCAGTCTCCACTGTGACATATTCAAAATATTATCAGAAAGCCTCAAAGTTAATTTCAGAGGTGCGTGATCCGACAATGCAATGACATCGTACGCACAATCAGCAACGGAATACAGCAACTGTGTATTGAGAAAAAAATAATCAAATCTTGAATATTTATGATGTACATGTGAAAAAAAAGGAAAATCTTTATCATTAGGGTGCTTATATCTCCAAATATCAACCAAACCATATTTTAGTAGAAAAGAATTAAAACACGTCGCCGCTTTATTAGGAAGCAACAGATTGGTTGATGACCTGTCAATCGACGGGTAAAGACAACAACTAAAGTCACTGCCCAGAATCAACTTATATTCATTTAGATTCGGGAGCGCAGAAAATAGCTTCTTAAAAAATTCAGGACTGTCTAGATTAGGTGCATAAACACACACCAAAGCTACCTTTTGACCACATAGCAAACCAGTGACAATTAAATATCTTCCAATCAAATCAGTAACAGTATCAAAATGTACAAAAGGGATGTTAGAGTTAACAAAAATAGATACACCTCTAATTTTATTTATTGATAAAGAATGATATAAAGGTCCCTTCCAGAATTTAAAAAAGCGATTTTCATTCTGTCTCTGTATATGAGTTTCTTTCGTGAAAATAATATCCACATGAAGTGTTTTTAATTCCTTCAAAATACTTTTACACTTAATAGGATGATTCATGCCATTCAAATTCCAAGAAATTATATTATTTTTATAAGCATCCATGTTTAAGATTTAATTTAAAATTTTATAAAGAAAGCTATTGTGCAAGCACAAACTAGATCCAAAGGAAAAAAACAGCACTGACTTGACCAGAAGGGACGACATGATTGATACAAGATATAACCTCTCAGAACTGCCCATTCAGAAAAAAAGCTACTCTAATAGCCCCACTCCTCTCCCCCAAAGACCAAAAAGCCATCCAATAGGAGGATAGCATGCTAACCTATGACCATAACCCCAATCACCATTTTGCAGCTAGATTAACAAAGTTATATGTTTACACCACCGATTGTAGACGTATTAAAGAGATGAACAAATTTCAAATATTGTAATGTTATGTCTAACAATAGCTTAAACGTAGTTGGCAACGGCAATCTTAAATTTATCTAAAGTATACCACAGTAATCATGTATTCAGAAAAGGAAAAATCCAAGCAAATAATATATTACAACTGAAATTTAAAAAAAAACTTATAGAAACATAGAAAATAGGTGTGGGAGTAGGCCATTTGGCCCTTCGAGCCTGCACCGCCATTCAGTATGATCATGTCTGATCATCAAACACAGAACTCTGTACCTGCTTTCTCTCCATATCCCCTGATCCCTTCAGCCACAAGGGCCATATCTAACTCCCTCTTAAATATAACCAATGAACTGTCTTCAACTGTTTCCTGTGGCAGAGAATTCCAGACATTCACCACTCTCTGTGTGAAGAAGCTTTTCCTCATGTAGGTCCTAAAAGTTTATCCTTAAACTGCGACCCCCCGTTCTGGACTTCCCCAACATCGGGAACAATATTCCTGCATCTAGCCTGTCCAATGCCTTTGGAATTTTATACATTTCAATAAGATCCCCCCTCAATCTTCTAAATTCCAGCGAGTATAAGCCTAGTTGATCCAATCTTTCTTCATATGAAAGTCCTGCCTTCACAGGAATCAATCTGGTGAACCTTCTTTGTACTCCTTCTATGGCAAAAATGTCTTTCCTCTGATTAGGGGACCAAAGCTGCACACAATACTCCAGGTGTGGTCTCACCAAGGCCTTGTACAACTGCAGTGGAACCTCCCTGCTCCTGTACTCAAATCCTCTTGCTATGAATGCCAGCATACCATTCGCCTTTTTCACCATCTGCTGTACCTGCATGCCCACTTTCAATTACCAGTGTACAATGACACCCAGGTCAAATTGCACCTCCCTTTTCCTAATCGGCTACCATTCAGATAATAATCTGTTTTCCTGTTCGTGCCACCAAAGTGGATAACCTCTCATTTACCCACATTAAATTGCATCTGCCATGAATTTACCCACTCACTTAACCTATCCAAGTCACCCTGCATCCTCTTAGCATCCTCCTCACAGCTAACACTGCCGCCCAGCTTCGTGTCATCTGCAAACTTGGAGATGCTGCATTTAATTCCCTCATCTAAGTCATTAATATATATTGTAAACAACTGGGATCCCAGCACTGAGCCTTGCAGTACCCCACTAGTCACCGCCTGCCATCCTGTTTATTCCCACTCTTTGCTTCCTGTCTGTCAACCAATTCTCTATCCACATCAATACCTTACCCCCAATACCGTGTGCTTTAAGTTTGCACACTAAGCTCCTGTGTGGGACCTTGTCAAAAGCCTTTTGAAAGTCCAAATATACCACATCCACTGGTTCTCCCCTATCCACTCTACTAGTTACATCCTCAAAAAAATCTGAGATTCGTCAGACATGATTTTCCTTTCACAAATCCCTGCTGACTTTGTCCGATGATTTCACCGCTTTCCATATTTGTGCCATTATCACATCTTTGATAACTGAGTCCAGTATTTTCCTCACCACCGATGTCAGGCTAACCGGTCTATATTTCCCTGGTTTCTCTCTCCCTCCTTTTTTAAAAAGCAGGGTTACATTAACCACCCTCCAATCCTTAGGAACTAGTCCAGAATCTAAAGTGTTTTGAAAAATTATCACTAATGCATCCACTATTTCTTGGGCTACTTCCTTAAGCACTCTGGGATGCAGACCATCTGGCCCTGGGGATTTATCTGCCTTTAATCCCTTCAATTTACCTAACACCACTTCCCTACTAACATGTATTTCCTTCAGTTCCTCCATCTCACTAGACCCTCGGTCCCCTATTATTTCTGGAAGATTATTTATGTCCTCCTTAGTGAAGACAGAACCAAAGTAGTTATTCAATTGGTCTGCGATGTCCTTGCTCCCCATAATCAATTCACCTGTTTCTGACTGTATGGCACCTACATTTGTCTTAACCAAACTTTTTCTTTTCACATATCTATAAAAGCTTTTACAGTCAGTTTTTATGTTCCCTGCCAGCTTTCTCTCATAATCTTTTCTCCCCTTTCCTAATTAAGCCCTTTGTCCTCCTCTGCTGGACTCTGAATTTCTTCCAGTTCTCAGGTGTGCCGCTTTTTCTGGGTAATTTGTATGTTTCTTCTTTGAAATTGATACTATCCCTAATTTCCCTTGTCAGCCACGGGTGCACTACCTTCCCTGGTTTATTCTTTTGCCAAACTGGGATGAACAATTGTTGTAGTTCATCCATGCAACCTTTAAATGCTTGCCATTGCATATCCACCGACAATCCTTTAAGTATCATTTGCCAGTCTATCTTAGCTAATTCACATCTCATACCTTCAAAGTTACCCTTCTTTAAGTTCAGAACCTTTGTTACTGAATTAACTATGTCACTCTCCATCTTAATGAAGAATTCCACCATATTATGGTCACTCTTACCCAAGGGGCCTCGCACGACAAGATTGCTAACTAACCCTTCCTCATTGCTCAATATCCTGTCTAGAATGGCCTGCTCTCTAGTTGGTTCCACGACATGCTGGTTCAGAAAACTATCCCGCATACATTCCAAGAAATCCTCTTCCTCTGCACCCTTACCAATTTGGTTCACCCAATCTATATGTAGATTGAAGTCACCCATTATAACTGCTGTTCCTTTATTGCACGCATTTCGAATTTCCTGTTTAATGCCATCACCAACCTCACTACTACTGTTAGGTGGCCTGTACACAACTCCCACCAGCATTTTCTGCCCCTTAGTATTATGCAGCTCTACCCATATCGATTCCACATCCTCCCGGCTAATGTCCTTCCTTTCTATTGCATTAATCTCCTCTCTAACCAGCAATGCCACCCCACCTCCTTTTCTTTCATGTCTATCCCTCCTGAATATTGAATATCCCTGAATGTTGAGCTCCCATCCTTGGTCACCCTGGAGCCATGTCCCTGTGATCCAAACTATATCACATTCATTAATAACTATCTGTACATTCAATTCATCCACCTTGTTACGAATGCTCCTTGCATTGACACACAAAGCCTTCAGGCTTGCTTTTAAAACACTCTTAGCCCTTATATAATTATGTTGAAAAGTGGCCCTTTTTGATTTTTGCCCTGGATTTGCCGGCCTGCCACTTTTACTTTTCACCTTACTACTTTTTGTTTCATTTTACACCGCTCTGTCTCTCTGCACTTGTTCCCATCCCCCTGCCGCATTAGTTTAAATCCTCCTGAACAACAGTAGGAAACGCTCCCCCTAGGACATTGGTTCCAGTCCAGCCCAGGTGCAGACCGTCCTGTTTGTACCAGTCCCACCTCCTCCAGAACTGTTTCCAATGCCCCAGAAATTTGAATCCCTCCCTCTTGCACCATTTTTCAAGCCACCTATTCATCTGATATATCCTCCTAATTCTACTCTGACTAGCACATGGCACTGGTAGTAATCCAGAGATTATTACCTTTGTGGTCCTACTTTTTAGTTTATCTCCTAACTCCCTAAATTCACCTTGTAGGACCTCATCCTGTTTTTTACCTATATCGTTGGTACCAATGTGCACCACGACCACTGGCTGTTCACCCTCCCACTCCAGAATGTCCTGCAGCCGGTCAGAGACATCCTTGACCCTTGCACCAGGGAGGCAACATACCCTCCTGGAGTCTCGTTTGCAGCCGCAAAAACGCCTATCTATTCCCCTTACAATCGAATCCCCTATCACAATAGCTCTCCCATTCCTTTTCCTTCCTTCCTGTGCTGCAGAGCCACCCATGGTGCCATGAACTCGGCTGCTGCTGCCTTCTCCTGATGAGACATCTCCCCCAACAGTATCCAAAATAATATATATGTTATATCTATTTAGAAGGGAGATGACCTCAGGGAGCTCCTGCAATACCTGCCTACTGCTACACTGTCTAGTGGCCACCCATTCCCTTTCTGCCTGTGTAGCCTTTACCTGCGGTGTGGCCAGCTCACTGACCGTGCTATTCACGACTGTCTCAGCATCGCAGATGCTCCAGTATGAATCCAGTCGCAGTTCCAGCCGCTCAATGCGGTCTGCCAGAAGCTGCAGCTGGACACATTTCCTGCACACATAGTCCTCAGGGACACCGGAAGTATCCCTGATTTCTCACATGCTGCAGGATGAACAAACCACGGGGCCGATCTCAGCTGTCATGACCTACCCAATACGCTACAGCCTCGCCGCCTTCCTTGCTTCAAATAAAATACCGCTGCAGACCGTTCTCCTTTTAAAGGAACTTACCCAGCCTTACCTCACTTGGAGAGAAGCTCGTCCTCCAGCCTCTGCTCGCCGAAGCCTCTCGAGACAAAGCCTTCCTAGCCTGTCTCCTTCTACTCCGTTGCCTGCTACAACGTCACCTGCTCTGTCAAACTGCTCTCTTTTAAGTACTCCCGCTGCCTCACGGACAGACCCACACGCGCTTGCGCAGTCCTGTCCCGATCAACCGCAGAGAAAAATGAGGTTTAGGAAGCAAGGATCAGATGGTTCTATTGAGGAATATAGGGAAGCAAGAAAGGAGCTTAGGATCGGGCTGAGAAGAGCAAGAAGGGGGCATAAGAAGGCCTTGGCGAGTAGGGTAAAGGAAAATCCCAAGGCATTCTTCAATTATGTGAAGAACAAAAGGATGACAGGAGTGAAGGTAGGACCGATTAGAGATAAAGGTGGGAAGGTGTGCCTGGAGGCTGTGGAAGTGAGCGAGGTCCTCAATGAATACTTCTCTTCGGTATTCACCAATGAGAGGGAACTTGATGATGGTGAGGACAATATGAGTGAGGTTGATGTTCTGGAGCATGTTGATATTAAGGGGGAGGAGGTGTTGGAATTGTTAAAATACATTAGGACGGATAAGTCCCCGGGGCCTGATGGAATATTCCCCAGGCTGCTCCATGAAGTCAGGGAAGAGATTGCTGAGCCTCTGGCTAGGACCTTTATGGCCTCGTTGTCCACGGGAATGGTACCGGAGGATTGGAAGGAGGTGAATGTTGTCCCCTTGTTCAAAAAAGGTAGTAGGGATAGTCCAGGTAATTATAGACCAGTGAGCCTTATGTCTGTGGTGGGAAAGCTGTTAGAAAAGATTCTTAGAGATAGGATCTATGGGCATTTAGAGAATCATGTTCTGATCAGGTACAGTCAGCATGGCTTTGTGAAGGGCAGATCATGTCTGGCAAGCCTGATAGAGTTCTTTGAGGAGGTGACCAGGCATATAGATGAGGGTAGTGCGGTGGATGTGATCTATATGGATTTTAGTAAGGCATTTGACAAGGTTCCACACAGTAGGCTTATTCAGAAAGTCAGAGGGCTTGGGATCCAGGGAAGTTTGGCCAGGTTGATTCAGAATTGGCTTGCCTGCAGAACGCAGAGGGTCATGGTGGAGGGAGTACATTCAGATTGGAGGGTTGTGACTACTGGTGTCCCACAAGGATCTGTTCAGGGACCTCTACTTTTCGTGATTTTTATTAATGACCTGGATGTCGTGGTAGAAGGGTGGGTTGGCAAGTTTGCAGATGACACCAAGGTTGGTGGTGTTGTAGATAGTGTAGAGGATTGTCAAAGATTGCAGAGAGACATTGATAGGATGCAGAAGTGGGCTGAGAAGTGGCAGATGGAGTTCAACCCGGAGAAATGTGAGGTGGTACACTTTGGAAAGACAAACTCCAAGGCAGAGTACAAAGTAAATGGCAGGATACTTGGTAGTGTGGAGGAGCAGAGGGATCTGGGGGTACATGTCCACAGATCCCTGAAAGTTGCCTCACAGGTGGATATGGTAGTTAAGAAAGCTTATGGGGTGTTAGCTTTCATTAGTCAAGGGATAGGGTTTAAGAGTCACGATGCAATAATGCAGCTCTATAAAACTCTGGTTAGGCCACACTTGGAGTACTGTGTCCAGTTCTGGTCGCCTCACTATCGGAAGGATGTGGAAGCATTGGAAAGGGTACAGAGGAGATTTACCAGGATGCTACCTGGTTTAGAGAGTATGCATTATGATCAGAGATTTAAGGGAGCTAGGGCTTTACTCTTTGGAGAGAAGGAGACATGATAGAGGTGTACAAGATAATAAAAGGAATAGATAGAGTGGATACCCAGCGCCTCTTCCCCAGGACACGACTACTCAATAAAAGAGGACATGGCTTTAAGGTAAGGGGTGGGAAGTTCAAGGGGGATATTAGAGGAAGGTTTTTTACTCAGAGAGTGGCTGGTACGTGGAATGAACTGCCTGAGTCAGTGGTGGAGGCAGATACACTCATAAAGTTTAAGAGACTACGAGACAGGTATATGGAGGAATTTAAGGTGGGGGGGTTATATGGGAGGCAGGGTTTGAGGGTCCGCAAAACTTTGTGGGCCGAAGGGTCTGTAATGTGCTGTACTATTCTATGTTCACCTGGTTCATCAGCACAGCCTCTTTGATCAAAAAATCACAGCAGCATCTCTATTCCACACCTCCCCCCCCCCCCCGACTTCTAATGTGTGTGTGTTTATGTGTCCTTAACTCCTGGTGGAGTTGTCGGGGCGCTGTCATGACAAGCTTCTCTCATCATGCGGCGTGTCTTGGGTGCCTGAAACCTGGTGGACCCCATCCCTCTCCAGGATACTTTTTTTTTTAACGAAGTCGGGTTGCTAGATCGACACTCAACCCAGATGGAAAGCGTGCACAGGAGCCAGCTGGATTCGAACTCAGGAACTCTCGCCCCGCAGTCCAGCACTGATGCCACCAGCCAAGTGTTGCGTATAAAGGGTACTTATCATTGTTATGAACACTCACAGCCATCCAACAATCTCTTTGACCCCCTGCCATCAGGCAGGAGGTACCATAGCATTAGGACAGGAACTGTTAGGATGGGAAACAGCTTCTTCTTCCAGGCTGTAAGACTCGTGAACTCCTTGCCACAGCCCAGGTCTCATCACGTATGAAGCTCCACTAGCGTCATACTGTTTAAGGTAGATGCACCTTATTATTGGTCAACTTATTTGAGGTAATATTACTTTATGTGTTATGTGTGTGAGTTTTTTTTTGTACTGTGTTGTGCAGCTTGGTCTGAAGGAATGTTTTCTCTTTTTTGAGATGATGAGAACACTCAATCCTCTTTTATTGTCATTTAGAAATGCATACGTGCATTAAGAAACGATACAATGTTTCTCCGGAGTCAAATCATAGAAAACAGGACAAACCAAAAACCAAAAACCAAAACTGACGGAACCACATAATTATAACATATAGTTACAGCAGTGCAAAGCAATACCATAATTTGATGAAGAACAAACCATGGGCACGGTCAATAAATTCTCAAAAATCTCTGACTCGATTGGAAATAATGAGAGATGCTGGAAGTTGTGGGGGTGACACAGGAGTTCTGATGATGGAAGGTGGAGTTTGGAAACAAATGGGGGAGGTAGGGAGGGCAGACAGGAATGATGGGGTGGGGTTGCAGTAGGAGGTGTGTGTGGGTTACGGACAGATGGTGTGGGTAGAGGAGGGGAAAGAAGCGGAGTTACAAGGCTTAGGAAGGGTGCAGAAGGATCTAGGGAGATCAGGAGCAGAGAGAAAAGGGACAGATGGGGGGAAGGTTGCCTGAAATTGGAGAACAGAGTGTTCACGCAGTTGGGTCGTAGACTACCTTGTTGGAATATGATGGGCTGTGGAGGAGGCCAAGGAAAATCAGGTCAGTTTTGGAATCAATTCCCCCCCCCCCCCCCCCATCAACCTATTACTCCTTCTAATCAACACACACAAAATGCTGGAGGAACTCAGCAGGCTGGGCAGCATCTATGGAAAAGAGTATAGTCGACGTTTTGGGCCAGGACCCTTCGTCAGGACTGGGAAAAAAGATGGGGAGTTAGAGTAAGAAAGTGGAGGGAGGGGAGGAAGAAACACAGGGTGATAGGTGAAATCAGGAGGGATGAAGTAAACAGCTGGAAAGTTGATCGGTGAAAGATACAGGCAGGAGAAGAGGGAAACCGACAGGAGAAGCCAAAAGGCCATGAAATAAGTGTAAAGGGGACAAGCACCAGAGGGAGGTGATGGGTAGGTAAGCAGATAAGGTGAGAGAGGGAAATGGGAATGAGGAATGGTGAAGGTGCGGGGGCTTTACCGGAAGTTTGAGAAATCGATGTTCATGCCATCAGGTTGGAAGCTACCCAGATGGAACATAAGGTGTTGCTCCTCAAATCTGAATGTGGCCTCATTGCAACAGTAGAGAAAGACATGGACTGACATATCAGAAGGGGAATGGAAATGGAATTAAAATGAGTGGCCACTGGGAGGTCCCACTTTTTCCTACGGATGGAGCGTAGGTGCTTGGCAAAGCGGTCTCCCAATCTGCTTCGGGTCTCCTCGATAGACAGAAAGCCAAACCAGGAGCACAAGATACAGTAGATGACCCCAACAGACTCACAGGTGAAGTGTTGCCTCATCTGGAAAGACTGTTTTGGGCCCTGAATGGTAGTGAGGGAGGAGGTGTAGAGGCAGATGTAGCACTTGTTCCACTTGCAAGGATAAGTGCCAGGAGGGAGATCAGTGAGGAGGGATGAAAGGACAAGGGAGTTGTGTAGGGAGCGATCCCTGCAGAAAGCAAAAAATGGAGGGTGGGAGGAAAGATATGCTTGGTGGTGGGATCCCGCTGGAGATGGCAGAAGATCCGGAGGATTATGTGCTGGACTCGGAGGCTGGTGCGGACGAGGAAATCTATCCCTGGTGGGGTGGCGAGAGGATGGGGTGTGGACAGACGTGCGTGAAATGGAAGACATGTGACTGAGGACAGTGTTGATGTTGGAGGAAGGGAAGCCTCTTTCTTTGAAGAAGGAAGACACATTCTTAGTTCTGGAATGAAAAGCCTCATCCTGAGAGCAGATGCGGTGGAGACAGAGGGATTGAGAGAAAGGGATGGTGTTTTTACAAGTAACGGGGTGGGAAGAGGTATAGTTCAGGTGGCTGTGAGAGTCAGTGGGTTTATAATAGACATCTATACACAAGCTGTCTCCAGAGATAGTGACAGAGAGATTGAGGGAGGTGTCAGAAATGGATCATGTAAATTTGAGGGCAGGGTGGAAGTTGGAGGTGAAGTTGATGAAGTCGACGAGCTCCGCATGCAGGAAGCAGGATCAATGCAGTGGATCAACCAGTTTTCGCACCAACCCTTCACACACCTCTTTATACTGACTACCATTCCTCCAGATGAGAAGTCGACTGTATATTTTACCCCAAGATACTGCCAGAGCCGCTGAGTTTCATGTTCAGCTTGATTCTGCAGTCTCTTGCCTCCCCTGTAGAGGGAGACAGAAGCTGCAGTCAGGGTGAAAGTGACGAAAACTATGAAATTATATTCCTCCCAGCAACAAATGATGAAAACACCGAAGTGCCTCCTTATTGGTTACTTTGGAACCCTCTTTCTCTTACTTCTGTTGTTTTCTTTATATCTGAATAATATTCAAAGTCAAAGTAATTTGTTATTTAAATGCATATATATGTCACCATGAGATTCATTTTCTTGCAACAATTTACAGGAAAATAAAGAAATACAACAAAATGTATGAACATCTGTACATAAACAGACTGACAGGCAACTAATGTGCTAAGAAAGATAAAAGGTACAAATAAAAAGCACTGAGAACATGAGCTGTAGAGTCCTTGAATGTGTATAACCATATAACAATTACAGCACGGAAACAGGCCATCTAGGCCCTTCTAGTCCGTGCCAATCTCCTACTCTCACCTCATCCCACTGACCTGCATTCAGCCCATAACCCTCCATTCCCTTCCTGTCCATATATCTGTCCAATTTAACTTTAAATGACAACATCAAACCTGCCTCAACCACTTCTGCTGGAAGCTCGTTCCACACAGCTACCACTCTCTGAGTGAAGAAGTTCCCCCTCATGTTACCCCTAAACTTTTGCCTTTTAACTCTCAACTCATGTCCTCTTGTTTGAATCTCCCCCACTCTCAATGGAAAAAGCCTATCCACATCAACTCTATCTATCCCCCTCATAATTTTAAACACCTCTATCAAGTCCCCCCTCAACCTTCTATGCTCCAAAGAATAAAGACCCAACTTGTTCAACCTTTCTCTGTAACTTAGGAGATGAAACACAGGCAACATTTTAGTAAACCTCCTCTGTACCCTCTCAATTTTATTGACATCTTTCCTATAATTCAGTGACCAGAACTGTACACAATAGTCCAAATTTGGCCTTACCAATGCCTTAGAGAGCAGTTTGTCATTGAGCCTACTAGGGGATCAGCTATACTAGATTGTGTGTTATGTAATGAAATGGACGCAATTAGGGAGTTTAAGGTAAAAGAACCCTTAGGAACCAGTGATCACAACATGACTGAGTTCAACTAGAAATTTGATAGAGAGAAAGTAAAGTCTGATGTAGCAGTATTTCAGTAGAGTAAAGGAGATTACCGTGGTATGAGAGAGGAGTTGTCCAAAGTAAATTGGAAGGAGCTGCTGGCAGGGATGTCAGCAGAGCAGCAATGGTGTGCATTTCTGGAAAAATAAGGAAGGTGCAGGACATATGTATTCCAAAGATGAAGAAATATTCATGTAGGAAAATAATACAACCATGGCTGACAAGGGAAGTGAAGGCGATTATAAAAGCAAAAGAAAGGACATACAACAAAGGAAAAATTAGTGGTAAGATAGAGGATTGGGAAGTTTTTAAAAACCTACAGAGAGCAACTAAAAAAATCATTAGAAGGGAAAAGATGAAATATGAAAGCAAGCCAGCAAATAATATCAAAGTGGATGGTAAAAGTTTTTTCAAGTAAGTTAAAAATAAAAGAGAAATGAGAGTAGATTTAGGACCACTCAAAAATGAGGCAGGAGAAATAATTACAGGGGACAAGGAGATGGCTGATGAACTAAATGAGTGTTTTGCATCAGTCTTCATTGCGGAAGGCACTAGCATTATGCCTGATGTTGTAGTGTGTGAAGGAACAGAAATGGGTGCAGTTACTATCACAAGACAGAAGGTGCTCAAAAAGCTGAAAGACCTAAAAGTACATAAGTCACCCGGACCAGATGGACTGCACCCTAGAATTCTGAAAGAGGTAGTGTTCGAGATTGTGGTGGCATTAGAAATGATCTTTCAAAAATCACTGGACTCTAGCATGGTGCCAGAAGACTGGAAATTTGCAAATGTCACTTCACTCTTTAAGAAAGGATGAAGGCAGAAGAAAGGAAATTATAGACCAGTTAGCCTGACTTCAGTGGTTGGGAAGATGTTAGAGTCAATTGTTAAGGATGAGGTGATGGAGTACTCAATGACACAGGAGAAGATAGTAGAAAGTCAGCATGGTTTCCTACAGGGAAAATCCTGCCTGACAAACTTGTTGGAATTCTTTGAGGAGATTACATGTAGAATAGATAAAGGGGGATGCTGTGGATGTTGTATATTTGGACATTCAGAGGCCTTTGACAAGGTGCCACACATGAGGCTGCTTACTAAGTTAAGAGCCCGTGGTATTACAGGAAATTTGCTAACATGGTTAGAACATTGACTGATTGGTAGGAGGCAGCGAGTGGGAATAAAAGGATCCTTTTCTGGTTGGCTGCCAGTGACTAATGGTGTTCTGCAGGGGTCGGTGTTGGGACCACTTCTTTTTATGCTGTATGTAAAGGATTTAGATGATGGAATAGATGACTTTGTTGCCAAGTTTGCAGATAATACGAAGATTGGTGGAGGGGCAGGTAGTGTTGCAGAAACAGGTAGGATGCAGAAGGACTTAAGACAGATTTTAGGAATGAGCAAGAAAGTGGCAAATGAAATATGATGTTGGAAAATGCATGGTCATGTACTTTGGGAGTAGAAAGAAACATATGGACTATTTCCCAAGTGTGAAAAAACTCCAAAAATCTGAGATGCAAAGGGACTTGGGAGTCCTTGTGCAGAACACCCTAAAGGTTAACTTGCAGGTCAAAAACACAAAATACTCTGCAGATGCTGGGGTCAAAGCAACACGCACAACAGGCTGGAGGAACTCAGCAGGTCAGGCAGCATCTGCGGAAAAGATCCGTCAACGTTTCAGGCCGAGACCCTATGTCAGGACTGTAGAGGGAGGGGGCAGAGGCCCTATAAAGAAGGTGAGGGGAGGGTGGGAAGGAGAAGGCAGGTAGGTTCCAGGTGAAAAACCAGTAAGGGGAAAGATCAAGGGGTGGGGGAGGAGAGGCAGGGAGGTGATGGGCAGGAAAGGTGAAGAAGGAATAGGGGAAAGCACAATGGGTAGTAGAAGGAGGCGGAACCAAGGGGGGGGGTGACAGGCAGCTGGAGGAGGGGCAGTGTGAAACAGGGATGGGGGAAGGGAAGGGGAGGGAATTACCAGAAGTTGGAGAATTCTATGTTCATGCCCAGGGGCTGGAGACTATCCAGACAGTATAAGAGGTGTTGCTCCTCCAACCTGATTTTGGCCTCATCATGGCAGTAGAGGAGGCCATGTATGGACATACCCGAATGGGAATGTGAAGCAGAGTTGAAGTGGGTGGCATCTGGGAGATCCTGTCTGTTGTGGTGGGTGGACGGAGCGGAGGTGCTCGGCGAAGTGGTCCCCCAATCTGTGTTGGGTCTCACCGATGTAGAGGAGGCCGCACCAGGAGCACTGGATGCATTAGATGACCCCAACAGACTCACAAGTGAAGTGTTGCCTCACCTGGAAGGACTGTTTGGGGTCTGAATGATGGTGAGAGAGGAGGTGTAGGGACAGGTGTAGCACTTACACTTGCAGGGATAAGTGCTGGGTGGGAGATCTGTGGGGAGGGACATGTGTAACAGAGAGTTGTGGGAGGGAACGATTCCTGCGGAAAGCAGAGAAAGGTAGAGAGGGAAAGATGTGCTTAGTGGTGGGGTCCTGTTGAAGGTGGTGGAAGTTGCGGAGGATAATGTGCTGGATCCGGAGGCTGGTGGGGTGGTAGGTGAAGACAAGGGGAACTCTGTCCCTGTTGGGGTGAGGGCCGAAGCGTGGGAAACTGAGGAGATGCGGTTGAGGGCATCATTGGTGACGGCAGGAGGGAAACCACGATCCTTAAAGAAAGAGGACATTTGAGATGTCCTGGAATGAAAAGCCTCATCCTGGGAGCAGATGCGGCGGAGACGGAGGAACTGGGAATAGGGAATGGCATGTGGCAGGGTGGGAAGAGGTATAGTCAATAGACAATAGACAATAGGTGCAGGAGTAGGCCATTCGGCCCTTCAAGCCAGCACCACCGTTCACTGTGATCATGGCCGATCATTCACAATCAGTATCCAGTTCCTGCCTTATCCCCATAACCTTTGATTCCACTATCCTTAAGAGCTCTATCCATCTCTTTCTTGAAAACATCCAGGGACTTGGCCTCCACTGCCTTCTGGGGCAGAGCATTCCATATATCCACAGCTCTCTGGGTGAAAAAGTTTTTCCTCAACTCTGTTTTAAATAGCCTACCCCTTATTCTTAAACTGAGGCCTCTGGTTCCGGACTCACCCATTAGTGGGAACATGCTTCCTGCCTCCAGCATGTCCAATCCCTTAATAATCTTATATGTTTCAATCAGATCCCACTCATCCTTCTAAATTCCAGTGTATACAAGCCCTGTCGCTCCAATCTTTCAACATATGACAGTCCCTCCATCCCAGGAATTAACCTTGTGAACCTACACTGCACTCCCTCAATAGCAAGAATGTCCTTCCTCAAATTTGGAGATCAAAACTGCACACAATACTCCAGCAACACACATCAAAGTT
Source organism: Mobula birostris (assembly GCF_030028105.1). Taxonomy (NCBI): domain Eukaryota; kingdom Metazoa; phylum Chordata; class Chondrichthyes; order Myliobatiformes; family Myliobatidae; genus Mobula; species Mobula birostris. The sequence goes on along the minus strand of NC_092374.1, from coordinate 179,379,248 downwards.
GCTGGTGAACACAGCAGGCCAGGCAGCATCTCTAGGAAGACCTAGACCGGCCTGAAACGTCGACTGTACCTCTTCCTAGAGATGCTGCCTGGCCTGCTGTGTTCACCAGCAACTTTGATGTGTGTTGCTTGAATTTCCAGCATCTGCAGAATTCCTGTTGTTTGCGTTTTTAAAAATAATACTCCAGGTATGGTTTCACCAGGGCCCTGTACAGCTGCAGAAGGACCTCTTTGCTCTTATACTCAATTACCCTTGTTATGAAGGCCAGCGTGCCATTAGCTTTCTTCACTGCCTGCTGTACCTGCATGCTTGCTTTCAGTGACTGATGTACAAGAACACCTAGATCTCGTTGTACTTCCCCATTTCCTAACTTGACTCCATTTAGATAATAATCTGCCTTACTGTTCTTACCACCGAAGTGGATAACCTCACATTTATCCACATTAAACTGCATCTGCCATGCATCCCCCCACTCATCCAGCCTGTCCAAGTCACCCTGCATTCTCATAACATCCTCCTCACATTTCACACTCCCACCCAGCTTTGTGTCTTCGGCAAATTTGCTAATGTTACTTTTAATCCTTTCATCTAAATCATTAATGTATATTGTAAACAGCTGCGGTCCCAGCACTGAATCCTGTGGTACCCCACTGGTTACCGCCTGCTATTCCGAAAGGGACCCGTTAATTGCTACTCTGTTTCCTGTCAGCCAGCCAATTTTCAATCCATGTCAGTACTCTGCCCCCAATACCATGTGCCCTAATTTTGCCCACTAATTTCCTGTGTGGGACTTTATCAAAGGCTTTCTGAGACTCCAGGTACACTACATCCACTGACTCTCCCTTGTCCACTCTCACAGTTACATCCTCAAAAAATTCCAGAAGATTATTCAAGCACAATTTCTCCTTCGTAAATCCATGCTGACTTGGACCTATCCTGTTACTGCCATCCAAATGTATCGTAATTTCATCTTTTGTAATTGACTCCAGCATCTTTCCCGCCACTGATGTCAGGCTAACCGGTCTATAATTCCCTGTTTTCTCTCTCCCTCCTTTCTTGAAAAGTGGGACAACATTAGCCACCCTACAATCCACAGGAACTGATCCTGAATCTATAGAACATTGGAAAATGATTACCAATGCATCCACGATTTCTAAAGCCACCTCTTTAAGTACCCTGGGATGCAGACCATCAGATCCCGGGGACTTATCAGCCTTCAGACCCAACAGTCTATTCAACACCATTTCCTGCCTAATACAAATTTCCTTCAGTTCATCCATTACTCTAGGTCCTTTGGCCATTATTATATCTGGAAGATTGTTTGTGTCCTTCCTAGTGAAGACAGATCCAAAGTACCTGTTCAACTCTTCTGCCATTTCCTTGTTCCCCATAATAAATTCACTCTTTTCTGTCTTCAAGGGCCCAATTTTGGTCTTAACTATTTTTTTCCTTTTCACATACCTAAAGAAGCTTTTACTATCCTCCTTTATATTCTTGGCTAGTCAAAGTAGTTATGAGAGTCAGTGGGCTTATAGAAGATGTCAGTGGACAGTCTGTCTCCAGAGATGGAGACCGAGAGATCGAGAAAGGGGAGAGAAGTGTCCGAGATGGATCAAGTGAATTTGAGGGCTGGGTGGAAGTTAGAAGCAAAGTCAATGGAATTGATGGGCCCAGTATGGGTGCAGGAAGCAGCACCAATGTAGTCGTCAATGTAGCGAAGGAAAAGTTGGGGAGCAGTACCAGTATAGGCTTGGAGCATAGATTGCTCCACATAACCAACGAAGAGGCAGGCATAGCTGGGGCCCATGCGGGTGCCCATAGCTACACCCTTGGTCTGAAGAAAATGGGAAGAGCCAAAAGAGAAATTGTTAAGTGAGAGTACCAGTTCCGCCAACCAGAGGAGGGTGGTGGTGGTGGGGGACTGGTGAGGTCTATTGTCCAGAAAGTAGCGGAGGGCTTTGAGGCCTTCTTGATGGGGAATGGAAGTGTATAAGGATTGGACATTCATAGTGAAAATGAAGTGGTTGGGACCGGGGAACTGGAAGTTATTGGAGAAGCATGGGATGTATCCCGGATGTAGGTGGGGAGGGACTGAACTATGGACGACAAAGTGGAGTCCAGGTAAGCAGATACAAGTTCGGTTGGGCAGGAGCAGGCAGAAGCTATCTATCTACCGGGACAGTCAGGCTTGTGGATCTTGGGGAGGAGGTAAACCCGAGCGGTACGGGGTGTGGGAATAATGAGTTTAGCGGCTGAGGATGGAAGGTCTCCGGAGCTGATAAGGGCGGTGATGGTGTGGGAGACAATGGTTTGATGTTTTTTGGTGGGGTCCTGTTCCAGTAGTAAGTAAGAGGAGGTGTCAGAGAGCTGCCGTTTGGCCTCAGTGAGGTAGAGGTCCATCCGCCAGACTACTACGGCACCACCTTTGTCTGCTGGTTTGATGGTGAGGTTGGGATTAGTGCGGAGAGAGTGGAGGGCAGTGCATTCAGAGGGAGTGAGGTTGGAACAGGAGAGAGGAGTGGTGAAGTTGAGATGGTTGATGTCTCGGCAACAGTTGAAGATGAAAAGATCGAGCGCAGGTAGAAAGCCTGGAGGAGGAGAAGCGTTGGAGACGGGAGAAGGGGTCATCAGTAGGGGGAGGGGAATCCTTGCCAAAGAAGTAGGCTTGGAGACGTAGGCGACAGAAGAAGAGTTCAGCTGGCACGGAGCTCACTGAGGTGTGGACGGAAGGGGACAAAAGTGAGGCCCTTGCTAAGGACAGAACATTCTGCCTCAGAGAGGGGAAGGTCAGAGGGGATGGTGAAGACACGGCAAGGGTTGGGGCTGGGGTCAGAGGAGGGTGAAGAGTGGGAGGTCTCAGGAGGGAGGGGGAGTTGGGATGTTCAGGGAGAGCGGGGTTAGGGGAGGATGAGGGTTCAGAGGAATGGAGGGGACATGAGGGGTAGAGGGAAGGTTGGAAGTCGCGGGGAGGGTAGAGGACCGTGGAGGAGTAAGATAAGTGGTTGGAACCAGCAGCAGTAAGAGCGGTCCCAGTCTGGAGAGGGTCAGGACCTCAGTCCGATCTTGGGGTAGCAGAACCTGAGGTCCAAGTCAGAAGCGAGTGAGTCCATGGCCCGCCGGGGACTGGTGCCCATGTCCGGGAGGCCGTGGTTCCAGTCAGGGTCAGAGTTCGAGGCGGGTGGGTCTTCAGCCTGCCAAAGGCCTGAGAAGTCGAGGTCCGAGGGATCGCAGTCCAGGCTGGAGGCGGTCGTCATCGTGGGCTCCAGGCGGGTGAGCTTGTGGTCCTTCTTGGACGCGAGGAAGGAGAAGAAATAGGGTTGGAGGCGAGAATGCGGCGGAGAATGAAGTGTAGGAGAGGTCCATGGCAGACGGTGGAGAGAGAGGCCCGGAGTGGTGGCAGAGAGAGGGACAGCGCCCTTAGGTATCTCCGCATGGCAGTGAGCGTGGCGCGGAGAATCCGGAGGGAGCAGCGGTCAATGAAACTGAGGTACCTGGGATCCTCGCTGCGCCCGAACTGGGAGGCCTGGAACCGGAGCTGGAATCCCTGTGGTACAAGATGGCGGCGGAGACACGTTCCCAGGAAAGAGACGTGGCTGTGGTAGCGGGTCTGGGTCAGGATGTGGTCAGAGAGGCAGAGATCACAGAAGGGGACCAGTGAGAGAGGGTCTCACTGAACTCCGGAAGGGAAAATTTCAACGTCTTCAGGGTAGGCATACCTCGAAGAGACTTCGCAGAGGAGTAGCGAATCATAAATGCAAAATACTCGGCAGATGCTGGGGTCAAAACAACATGCACAACATGCTGGAGGAACTCAGTACGTCAGGCAGCAACCGTGGAAATAAACAGTCAACGTTTCAGGCTGAGACCCTTTGTCAGAACTGAAGTAGGAGGGGGCAGCAGCCCTATAAAGAAGGTGGGGGGAGGGTAGGAAGGAGAAGGCAGGAAGTTGCCAGGTGAAAAACCAGTAAGGGGAAAGATAAAGGGGTGGGGGAGGGGATAGGCACCACTCAGCACATCTTTCCCTCTCTACCCCCTCCACTTTCTGCAGGAATCATTCCCTCCTTGACTCCCTGATCCACACGGATCTCCCACCCGGCAGTTATCCCTGCAAGTGTAAGTGCTACACCTGTCCCTACACCTCCTCTCTCACCACCATTCAAGATCCCAAACAGTCCTTCCAGGTGAGGCAACACTTCACTTGTCAGTCTGTTGGGGTCATCTAATGCATTCAGTGCTCCTGGTGCGGCCTCCTCTACATCGGTGAAACCCAACGCAGATTGGGGGACCGCTTCATCGAGCACCTCCACTCCGTCCAACACAACAGACAGGATCTCCCAGTTGCCACCCACTTCAACTCTGCCTCACATTCCCATTCAGATATGTCCATACATGGCCTCCTCTACTGCCATGATGAGGCCAAAATCAGGTTGGAGGAGCAACACCTCATATGCCGTCTGGGTAGTCTCCAGCCCCTGGGCATGAACATAGAATTCTCCAACTTCTGGTAATTCCCTCCCCCTCCCTTCCCCTATCCCTATGTCACTCTGCCCCCTCCTCCAGCTGCCTGTCACCCCCCTCTTGGTTCCGCCTCCTTCTACTACCCATTGTTTTCCCCTATTCCTTCTTCAACTTTCCTGCCTATCACCTCCCTGCTTCCCATCCTCCACCCCTTTATCTTTCCCCTTACTGGTTTTTCACCTGGAACCTACCAGCCTTCTCCTTCCCACCCTCCCCCCCACCTTCTTTATAGGGCCCCTGCCCCCTCCCTCTTTAGTCCTGACAAAGGATCTTGACCCGAAACGTTGACTGTTCATTTCCACGGATACTGCCTGACCTGCTCAGTTCCTCCAACATGTTGTGTGTGTTAACTTGCAGGTCGGGATAGTGGTGAGGAAAGCAAATGCCATGTTCGCATTCATTTCAAGAGGTCTAGAATACAAGAGCAAGGATGTGATGCTGAGGGTTTATAAGGCACTGTGAGGCCTCACCTTGAGTATCATGAGCAGTTTTGGGCCCCTCATCTCAGAAAAGATGAGCTGGAATTGGAGAGGGTTCAGAGGAGGTTCACAAGGATGATTCCAGGAATGAAAGGATTATCATACTAGGAACGTTTGATGGCTCTAGGTCTGGACTCACTGGAATTCAAAAGGATGAGGGGGCATCTCATTGAAACCTTTCGAATATTGAAAGGCCTAGACAGAGTAGATGTGGTAAGGATGTTTCCCATGATGGTAGAGTCTAGGACAAGAGGGCACAGACTCACGATAGAGGGGCGCTCTTTCAAAACAGAGATGTGGAGAAATTTCTTTAGCCAGATGGTGGTGGATTTGTGGTATTTGTTGCCTCATGCAGCTGTGGAGGCCAGGTTGTTAGATGTATTTAAGGCAGAGATTGATAGGTTTTTGATTGGACATGGCATCAAAGGTTATGGGGAGAAGGCTGGGAACTGGAGTTGAGGAGAAGAAAAAAGGATCAGCCACGATTGAATGTCGGAGCAGACTCGAAGGGGCCAGATTGCCTAATTCTGAGGAAGTGGAGGGATGGGTTAGTAAGTTTGCTGATGACACAGTGGTTGGAGATGTTCTGGATAGTGTGGAGGGCTGTCAGAAGTTACAGCGGGACATTGATAGGATGCAAAACTGGGCTGAGAAGTGGCAGATGGAGTTCAACCCAGATAAGTGTGAAGTGGTTCATTTTGGAAGGTCAAATATGATGGCAGAATATAGTATGAATGGTAAGACTCCTGGCAATGTAGAGGATCAGAGGGATCTTGGGGTCCGAGTCCATAGGACGCTTAAAGCAGCTGCGCAGGTTGACTCTGTGCTTTAGAAGGCGTATGGTGTATTGGCCTTCATCAATCGTGGAATTGAATTTAGGAGCTGAGAGGTAATGTTGCAGCTATATAGGACCCTGGTCAGACCCCACTTGGAGTACTGTGCTCGGTTCTGGTCGCCTCACTACAGGAAGGATGTGGAAACCATAGAAAGGGTGCAGAGGAGATTTACAAGGGTGCTGCCTGGATTGGGGAGCATGCTTTATGAGAATAGGTTGAGTGAACTGAGCCTTTTCTCCTTGGAGCAATGGAGGATGAGAGGTGACCTGATAGAGGTGTATAAGATGACGAGAAGCATTGATCATGTGGATAGTCAGAGGCTTTTTCCCAGGGCTGAAATGGTTGCCACAAGAGGACACAGGTTTAAGGTGCTGGGGAGTAGGTACAGAGGAGATGTCAGGGGTAAGTTTTTCACTCAGAGAGTGGTGAGTGCATGGAATGGGCTGCCAGCAACATTGGTGGAGGTAGACACGATAGGGTCTTTAAGAGACTTTTGGATAGGTACATGGAGCTTAGAAAAATAGAGGGCTAGAATTAAGCTGAGTAATTTCTGAGGCAGGGACATGTTTGGCACAACTTTGTGGGCTGAAAGGCCTGTATTGTGCTGTAGGTTTTCTATGTTTCTATTACATCCTTGCTTTTATATTCTAGTCCTCTTGAAGTGAATGCTGACATCGCATTTGCCTTCCTCACCACAGACTCAACCTGCAAATTAACCTTTAGGGAATCCTGCACAATGACTCCCAAGTCCCTTTGTAGCTCAGACTTTTGAGTTTTCTCTCATTTAGAAAATAGTCTGCCCTTTTACTTCTTCTACCAAAGTGCATGATCATACACTTCACAACACTGTGTTCCATCTGCCAATTCTTTGCCTATTCTCCTAAACTATCGAAGTCCTCTGCAGCCTATTTACTTCCTCAAAACTATCTGCTCGTGCACCTACCTTTGTATCGTCTGCAAACTTTGAAACAAAGCATCAAGTCTGTCATCCAAGTCATTGATATATAAAGTACAAAGGAATAGGTCCCAACACAGTCCACTGTGGAACACCACCAGTCACTGGCAGCCAACCAAAAAAGGTGCCATTTATTCCCACTCTTTGCCTCCTGCCAATCAGCCACTGCTTTATCTATGCTATTATTTTACCTGTAATACCATCAGCTCTTAACATGTTAAGCAACTTCATGTGTGGAACCTTGTCAAAGCCTTATGAAAATCCAAGTTCACAAAATCCACCAACGCCCCTTTGTCTATCCTGCTTGTTATTTCTTCAAAGAATTCCAACAGATTTGTCAGGCAAGATATTCCCTTCAGGAAACCATGCTGACTACAGCCTATCTTATCTTGTGCCTCCAAGTATCCCGAAACTACACCCTTAACAATCAACTCTAACATCTCCCCAACCACTGAGGTCAGACTAACTGGCCCATAATTTCCTTTCTTCTGCCTCTCTCATTTGCAATTTTCCAGTCTTCCAGAAACAGAGACCATTGTGAATCTTGAGAATTCATTGTCAAGTTGAGACCAAGTCATTGCGTAGATTTAAAGGGGAGTTTGTTAGATTCTTTATTAGTAAAGCTGTCAATGTTATGTGGGGAATGTTATGTGGTTGACAGGGAAAATAAATCTGCCATGATTGAGCATACTTGAATTACTGAATGGCCTAACTCCGCTCCTATGCCTTGAGGTGTTAAGCACCGACTACTACACTGAGCACCCACTCTAACGCACATATACCCCAGCACTTCCTCATACACACAAATAGACACGCTCGAACTCAACAGATACACTTGCGCATTGACCTGCCTCACTCACGGATGGATAAAGTGTCCTCTGCAGCTGAAGGGGGCTGCAGGGTTGACGATAGTACGAATCCTCGAGCCGGCAGCCATCCTCACTATCAGCATGTAGTTCGGACTCTGAACTTCACTGAACTGTCTGAAAACCCGCTCTGAAAGCCCGAATGTGCCGATCTGCAAATCCTGGAGTGGCGCAATCTGCAGGGAAAGGACGTCCCGGACCGCCGATGGTTCCCCCTCCGGAAGTTTCGGAGACATGCAGTTTGTTCTCTGTTTCGTTCATCAGTTTTGATTTCCTCAAATAGAGATTTTACGGGAAATACTGAAATAGATCTCCCGGCGTGTTGAAACACAAAGGAGCGGCTCATGAAGTCAACAGTAGTAGGAGGAGCAGAGGTACAGCTGAACGCTCACTCTCCACGTCACGGTCATCAGTCGGGATTCAAGGTTCTTTGTTTCCTGGTTTGCTGTGCTCTTCGGCAACTGGTCCGACTGGTCCTGGGGCCCCTTCTGACTAGCTGAAGGTGCTGGGGAGCTGGTACCGAGATTCTGAGGCGTGTGACAAACAATGGCTGGACTAGACAGGCAACGTTACATTGAGACTGTGGGAAGGCGCTGTACCTCAGTAACTAGAAAGAACTTGGATATCAGATGCTTGGTGAAGGTCCTCGCTCCGCCTTGTTAATTACTCGTGCCGTCTTGCAATTCGTCCCGGAATCAAGGCGGCGCGGCGTGGCTCTGACCGCTAACTACACCAATTACAGAGTATAAACAGACCCCTCAGCACAACTGGCCATGCTGATCAGTTTTGGCACCTAAACTGAGCCTATTATAACCCACATAGTTTTAAATATTTCGTGTCCATCTACCTGTCCAAATACTTTTAAGTGTTTAAGTACCTGCCTCAGTGGCTCTTTCTATATAAGATAATGAGACATAGGAGAAGAATGAGGCCATTTGGCCCATCGAGTCTGCGCCGCCATTCAATGATGGCTGATACTTTTTTCCCCTCCTCAGTCCCAATCCCCGGCCTTCTCTCCATATTATTTGATGCCGTGTCCAATCAAGAACCTATCAAAGCTCTGCCTTATCAAACCTCGTCTCCACAGCTGCCCGTGGTAACAAATTCCAAAAATTCAGCACCCTGCGGCTAAAGAAATTACTCCGCATCTCTACTTTAAATGGACACCCCTCTATCCTGAGGCTGTGCCCTCTTGTCCTAGACTGCCCCACCGTAGGAAACATCCTATCCACAACTACTCAGTCTAGGCCTTTCAACACTTGAAGGTTTCATTGAGATCCTCCCATATCCTTCTGAATTCCAGCGTTTACAGACCCAGAGCCATCAAACGTTCCTCTTATGATAACCCTTTCATTCCGAGAATCATCCTTGTGATCCTCCTCTGAACCCTCTCCAATGCCAGCACATCTTTTCTTAGATGAGGAACCCAAATCTGTTCACAATGCTCAAGGTGAGGCCTCACCAGTGCCTCAAAAAGCCTCAGCATCATAAACCTGCTCCTGTATTCTAGACCTCTTGAAATGAATGCTAACATTATTATTACTTTATTGTCGCCAAACAATTGATACTAGAGCGTAAAATCATCACAGCGATATTTGATTCTGCGCTTTGCACTCCCTGGAGTACAAATCGATAGTAAATGTAATAAAAATATAAATTATAAATAATAAATAGAAAATTAAAAAGGGAAAGTAAGGTAGTGCAAAAAAAAACCGAGAGGCAGGTCTGAATCTTTGGAGGGTACGGCCCAGATCCGGGTCAGGATCCGTTCAGCAGTCTTATCACCACTGGAAAGAAGCTGTTCCCAAATCTGGCTGTACGAGACTTCAAGCTCCTGAGCCTTCTCCCAGAGGGAAGAGGGACGAAAAGTCGTGTTGCCTGGGTGGGTCGTGTCCTCGATTATCCTGGCAGCAGTGCTCCAACAGCGTGTGGTGTAAAGGATGAAAGATTGATTTGTGTAATGTGCTGGGCTGTGTTAACGATCTTCTGCAGCTTCTTCCGGTCTTGGACAGGACAACTTCCATACCAGGTTGTGATGCACCGTAGAAGAATGCTTTTTACGGTGCATCTATAAAAATTAGTGAGGGTTTTAGGGGACAGGCCAAGTTTCTTTAGCTTTCTCAGGAAGTAAAGGCGCTGGTGGGCCTTCTTGGCAGTGGACTCTACTTGGTTGGACCAAGTCAGGTCATTTGTGATATTGATCCCGAGGAACTTAAAGCTTTTGACCTGTTCCACCTGCGCACAACTGATGTAGGTGGGGTCGTGTTGTCCGCTACTCCTTCTGAAGTCAACAACTAATTCCTTCATCTTGCTGACATTGAGGGATAGGTTATTGTCTTTGCACCATGCCACCAGGTTCTTAATTTCCTTTCTGTACTCAAACTCATCATTACCCAAGATACGGCCTACAATTGTGGTGTCATCAGCAAACTTATATATTGAGTTCCATGGAAACTTGGCTACACAATCATGTGTGCACAGTGAGTACAGCAGGGGGCTGAGTACACAGCCTTGTGGGGCACCGGTGCTCAGAGTGATTGTAGAGGAGAACTTGTCCCCTATTTTTACAGCCTGGGTCCTGTCTGTGAGGAAGTTGAAGATCCAGCTGCAGATCTGAGTGCTAAGGCCCAGGTTCCGAAGGTTAGGAATCAGTTTATTTGGAATGATGGTATTAAAGGCAGAGATGTAGTCAATGAAAAGGAGCCTTACATATGCGTCTTTATTCTCCAGGTGTTCTAAGGAGGAATGTAGGGCCAGAGAGATGGCATCTCCCCATTGACCTGTTGCTCTGGTAGGCCAATTGCAAAGTGCCAAGGTTGACCAGTAGGCTGTGGTTGATGTGTGCCATAACCAACCTCTCGAAGCACTTCTTAGCAGTTGATGTCAGAGCCACAGGTCGATAGTCATTCAGGCAGGCCACCTTGCTCTTCTTCGGTACCGGGATTATCGTTGCCTTCTTAAAACACGAGGGGATCTTAGGCTGAAGCAGGGAGCAGTTGAAGATGTCAGCAAACACTCTAGCTAGCTCACTTGCACAGGCCCAGAGAACCTGTCCCGGGATGCCATCTGGGCCCGTCGCCGTCCTTGGATTTATTTTCAGGAAGGCCCTTCTAACGTCCTCCTCGGTGACAATGGATCTCGATGCCACCAGGTCCGGTTCATCCGGAGGGGGCAGGACGCTCCTCTTCTGTTTGAATCTTGAGTAGAGTACATTAAGTTTGTCAGGAAGGGAAGTGCTACAGTTATTGATATTCCCAGCCTCTTCTTTGCACCCAGTGATCTCATTTAGACCCTGCCATAGTCTACTGGCATCCCTCTGGTTAGTCTGGGCTTCCAACTTGGCTCGATATTGCCTCTTGGTGCCCTTAATGGCTTTCCGGCGTTCATGCCTGGATTCCGTGTAGTGACTGGTATCCCCAGAACTAGAAGCCGCAGCTCTAGCCTTCAAAAGGGACTGGACCTCATAATTCATCTAAGGGTTCTGATTAGGGAATACCTGGATCGTCTTGCGAGACACACAGTCCTCTGTGCATTTCCAGATAAAGTCCGTGACAGCTGAGGCATACTCATCAAGGTTAGCTGCTGAGTCCTTGAATACTAACCAGTCCACCAATTCAAAGCAGTCATGGAGGATCTCATCCATTTCCTCTGTCCAACGCGACACCACTTTTGACACCGTGACCTCCTGCTTCAGTTTCTGTTTGTAAGCCAGGAGGAGGAGTACGGCCTGATGGTCCGATTTTCCGAAGTGAGGTCATGGGACGGAACAGTAGGCATCCTTGACTGCTGTGTAGCAGTGGTCAAGTATATTTGGGCCTCTAGTGAGGCAGGAGACATGTTGGTATAACTTTGGCAGCGCCTTTCTGAGGTTGGCCTGGTTAAAGTCCCCGGCTGTAATGAGCAAATCCTCCGGATACCTAGTCTCAAGTTCACTGTTGTTGGCATACAGTATGTTCAGAGCACACTCCACGTCCACCTGGGGGGTTGGGGGAATGTAGACCGTTGTCAGTATGACTGAGGTGAATTCCCATGGCAGATAGTAGGGACGACACTTCACCGACAGGTGTTCCGTGTCTGGGCTGCAGGAGCTTGTCAGTGCCACTGTGTCCGAGCACCACGCAGTGTTGATCAGTAGGCAGACATGACTTGCCAGAAGATGCCGTACGGTTCATCCGATGGATCGAAAATCTCTCCGGTTGGATGGCACAGTCGGGGGTGACGGGGAGAGCCAAGTCTCGGTGAAACAGAATACACAGCAGTTGTGCATCTCCCTACAGTAGGTGAGTCTCCCTTTAAGATCATCCACCTTGTTCTCTATGGCTTGCACATTAGCTAGTAGGATAGTGGGCAGAGGGACCCTAAAGCCCCTTTGCTTCAATCTGACCAACAGCCCAGCTCTGTTCCCACACTTCCTCGGTAAAAAGTGCATCTTTCCGGGTTTCCATTGATGCAATGTGTTGTTGGCAGCTCTTTGAGGTTGGAGGATGCATCCCGCGGGGATCGATCGGCGGGCCATTGTGTTTGCCTTCCTCACCACTGACTCACCTGTAAGTTAACCTTTAGGGTATTCTGCACAGGGACTCACAAGTCCCTTTGTTTCTTAAATTTTTGGATTTTTCGCTGTTTACAAAATAGTCTGTACATTTACTTTTGCTACCAAGGTGCATGACCATACATTTTCCAACACTGTATTTCATTTGCCACTTTCTTGCTCATTGTCCTAATCTGTCTAAGTCCTTCTGCAGCCTACCTGTTTCCTCATTACCAAGTGCCCCTCCACCAATCTTAGTATCATCTGCAATCTTGGTAACAAAGCCATCTATTCCATCATCTAAATCATTGATATACAGCATAAAGAGAAATGGTCCCAATACTGACCCCTGTGGAACAACACTAGCAACTGGCAGCCAACCAGAAAAGGATCTTTATATTTCCAATCGCTGTCTCCTACCAATCAGCCAATGATCTAACCATGCCAGTAACTTTCCTGTAATACCATGGGCCCATAACATGGTAAGCAGCTTCATGTCTGGCACCTTATCAAAGGCCTTCTGAAAGTCCAGATAAAACATCCGCTGCATCCCCCTTTATCTATCCTACTTGTAATCTCATCAAAGAACTTCAACAGGTTTGTCAGGCAAGATTTTTCCTTAAGGAAACCATGCTGACTTGATCCTATCTTGTCCTGTGTCACCAAGTACTCCATAACGTCCTTAACAATCAACTCCCAACAACTTTACAACCACAGAGATCAGGCTAACTGGTCTATAATTTTCTTTCTACTGCTTTCCTCCTTTCGTAAAGAGCAGAGCTACAATTCTCACTATGTCAAAGTCCAATGATTTTGGAAAGATTATTACTAATGCCTCCAAAATCTCTACTATTTATTGAGAAAAATGATCCAATATTACATGCATTTGTTGGAAAAAGTATGTTAAAATTTGCTTTCAGTCATGTTTGTGATACAGGCATTGGAAATGAGATGCTATCGCAATATCTTGGGCATCTCATACTTGGACCACATCACAAACAAGCAGGTCCACAAGACCATCCAGCACCAGATTGGCCCCCATGAGGACCTTATCACAATTTTGAAGAAAAGAAAGCTGAGATGGTATGGCCACGTAACAAGATCCAATGGCCTTACAAAGACCGTTCTAAAAGGAACTGTGGAGGGAAGAAGAAGGAGAGGTAGACAGAGGAAAAGATAGACAGACAACATTAAAGAATGGACAGGGAAAACACTTGCGGTGACCCAGGCTCTGGCACACAACCGCGACAGATGGAACAGACTGGGGCAAAGCTTGTCATGACGGTGCCCCGATGACTCCACCAGGAGGTAAGGGTGTGAGGAAGGAAGGAAGGATGTTTGTGACCCCCTTGTACAGCAATAACTTCAACCAAACGTTTCCAGTAACCGTTGTTCAGTCCCGCACATGGGTTCAGTGGAATTTTAGGTCATTCCTCCTTACAAAACTGCTGCAACTCTGGGATATTGGTGAACTTCCCTAGATGAACTGCTTGCTTCAGGACCTTCCACAGCATTTCTATAGGATTAAGGTCAGGACTTTGACTCAGCCATTCCAAAATGTGAAATTTCTTCTTCTTTAACCATTCTTTGTTAGACTGACTTGTGTGATTAGTGTCATTGTCTCACTGCATGACCCACTTTCTCTTGCGCTTCAGTTCATGAATGGATATTCTGACATTTTCCTGTAGAATTTGCTGGTGAAATTCAGAATTCATAGTTCCATCAATGATGGCAAGCTTTCCTAGTCACAAGGCAGCAAAACAGGCCCAAACCATGACACTGCCCCCACCATGTATCTAGATGGGATGACCTTCTTATGGCGTAATGCAGTGTTTGCTTTTCACCAAACTTAACACTTCTTATTTAAACCAAAAAGTTCTATTTTGGACTCATTTGTCCACAGAACATTCTTCCAATAGCCTTCTATCTTATCCGTTTGGTCTTTAGCAAACTTTAGATGGGCAGCAATGTTCTTATTGGAGAGCAGTGGCTTTCTCTTTGCAATCCTGCCATTGTTGTTCAGTACTTGCCTGATAGTAGTCTCATGAATACTGACATTAGCCAATGCAAGAGAGGCCTGTAGCTCCTTAGATGTTACCCTGAGGTTCCTTGTGATCTGGAATATTACACGCCTTGCTCTTGGAGTGATTTTTGTTGGTTGACCGCTCCTGGGGAGAGTAATAATGATGTTGAATTTCCTCCATCTCCAAAAGCTGGAAGTTAGTTCACAAACTTTCTAGTACTACTCTATGTACCCTTAATTCTTTCAGCTTTTTGTGCACCTTCTCTCTTGAAACAGTAAATGCACTCATTTGTCTTCCCTCACACCCTTCAACATCTGGCACACTGCCAGTGTCTTCCACAGTGAAGACTGATGCAAAATACTTATTTAGTTCAACTGTTATCTCCTTGTCCCCTGATATTATTTCTCCAGACTCATTTTCTCGTTGTCCTATATCCATTTTCATGTCTTTTATTTCTTACATACTTGAATAACCTCTTACCATCCACTTCGGTATTGTTTGCTAGCTGACTTTCATATTTCATCTTTTCCCTCCTAATGATTCTTTAGTTGCTCTCTCTAGGGTTTAAAAGCTTCCCAATCCTCTATCTTCCCATTAATTTTTGCTTTATTGTGCCCCATGAGCTATGACTTCTCTTTTCAGTCATGGTTGCACTATTTTGCCATTTGAGTATTTCATTGGTTTGCAATACACTTATCCATCACCTTCCTCATTTTTCCCAGAAACTCATGCCATTGCTGCTTTACTGTCGCCCCAGCCAGCATCTCCTTCCTAGTTACTTTAGCCAACTCCTGTCTCATACCACGGTAATTCCCTTTACTCCACTGAAATACTACTATATCATACTTTACTCTCTCCCTATCAAATTTCAGGTTAAACTCAATTATATTGTGATCACTGCCTCCTGAGTGTTCTTTCACATTGAGCTCCCATTAATCACTTCTGGTTCATTACATAACACCCAATCCAGCACAGTTGAAATTGGATGCTGCCTGGCCTGCTGCGTTCCCCCAGCATTCTGTGTGTGTTAGCTGATCCCCAGTTGGCTCAATGACAAACTGCTCTAAAATACCATCTCATAGACATTCAGTGAACTCACTCTCTTGAGATCCATTACCAACCTGATTTTCCCAATCCACCTGCAGGATAAAATCTCCCATGACTATCATAACATTACCCTTTTGACACACCTTTTCTACTTCCCATTGTAAACTGTGGTCCACATCCCAGCTACTGTTGGGAGGCCTATATATAACTGCCATCAGGGTCCTCTTACCCTTTCAGTTTCTTAACTCAACCCACAATGATTCAACATCTTCCGATCCTCTGTCACATCTTTCTATTTATTTGATGCCATTCTTTACCTGCAAAGCCGCACCACCCCCTCTGCCTACCTTCCCATCCCTCCAATACATTGTGTAACCTTGGACATTCAGCTCCCAATTGCAACCATCGTACCTGACAATCTAAAAGTGCAACAAGATCATCCACCTAAGTTGCTGATGAACGCAGCAGGCCAGGCAGCATCTCTAGGAAGAGGTACAGTCGACGTTTCAGGCCGAGACCCTTCGTCAGGACTAACTGAAGGAAGAGTTAGTAAGAGAGTTGAAAGTGGGAGGGAGAGGGGGAGATCCAAAATGATAGGAGAAGACAGGAGGGGGAGGAATGGAGCCAAGAGCTAGACAGGTGATTGGCAAAGGGCATATGGGAGGATCATGGGACAGGAGGTCCGGGGAGAAAGACGGGGTGGGGGGGAACCCAGAGGATGGGAAAGGGGTATAGTCAGAGGGACAGAGGGAGAAAAAGGAGAGAGAGAAAAAGAATGTGTGTATATAAATAAATAACCCGTGGGGTACGAGGAGGAGGTGGGGTCTTCCTTCATTTAGTCCTGATGAAGGGTCTCGGCCTGAAACATCGACTGTACCTCTTCCTAGAGATGTTGCCTGGCTTGCTGTGTTCACCAGCAACTTTGATGTGTGTTGCTTGAATTTCCAGCATCTGCAGAATTCCTGTTGTTTAAGATCATCCACCTTATTTTTTGTACTCCATGCATTGGGATATAACACTTTGAGTGCTGTATTTGCTACCCTTTTTGATTCTGCATCCCTAATGCATTGTTACTCACACTGCTGGCTGCAAATTTGTCATATCAAATGCCTGCTGTTCTTGACAGTCTGACAGCATGTTTTGCTTTTTTACTATCCATCCTATCCTGAGTCTCTTCACTACGGTTCCCACTTCCCTGCCAAATTAGTTTAAACCCTCCCAAACAGTTCTAATAAACCTGCCCGCAAGAATATTGGTCCCTCTCAGGTTCAGGAAAAACCAGTCACTTTTGTTCAGGTTATATCTCCCCCAGAAGAGATCCCAATGATCCAAGAACCTGCACCAACTTCTCAGCCACACACTCATCTGCCAAATCGTCCTGTTTCTGCCCTCACCGGCTCATGGAATAGGTAGCAATCCAGAAACTACCCTGGAGGTCCTGCTTCTCAGTTTTTGGCCTATCGGCCAGCCTCTGGATAAAAAAAAACTGCCCCTCTAATTCCTATTTAATCTGTCCCTACTCACCCTGTAGTTCTTGATTTACCCAAACTAGGGAAAAGACTCATACTTTTCCCCGTCTCTGTATGATCACTCCTCAATTTCCAACCTGCTCAACCTCTTTCCATAATTCAGTCTCTTATCTCTAGGCAACATTCTCGTAAATCTCCTTTACAATATTTCCTGCTGAATAATATATATCCAATAGATGGATAACTAAAACTGAATATTCTAAATGTAGCCTCGCCAAAATCTTGTAAAACTTTTACATAACATCCCAAATTTTGTACTCAGTGCCCTGACTGGCAAAGGCTAGAGTGCCAAAAGGCTTATTCCCCATTCTGTCTACCTAAAAACACCACTTTCAGGGAACCTTGGACTTGTACTCCGAGAACCCTCTGTTCTACGACATTCCATTCACCTGTAAATGATTTTATTTGTCTCCTGAAGGTGCAACACCACACGCTTATCTAAGTCAATCTTCATTTTTGTCATTCCTTGGCCCGCTTGCCTAGCTAACCAAAATACTTCAATAATCTCTTTGACAGGAGCTCAGTATGAACCCCTCTTACTGTTCCCACTCTTACTACACTGTTGAGCCAGAAGGGCCTATTCTGCACTGTATCTCTGAAAAAATAGTAAAATAAATAAACTTTTATCCTAGTATTTTACCATCCCCTCCCTATTAATACCAGCCTGGATCTTCGTGTCTCCTGCAACTTTGCCCTGGGCACACATCAGACAAACAATGGCCACGGATCTGCCAGGAGGAAAACGTTTTTCACCAGTATCTAATCTCAAGTACATACATCCACGCACATCTTCTGGCTATTACCACATTCCAAGCTGACACCATTTTGAGTTACACATTTTAGCATCTGTCGTGCATATATTATGGAGCAGATTTTGAGGGAAAATGTTTACTAGTTTGGAAAGGATGGAAATGATTAGGAATAATCAGCATAGTTTTCTGTGTGGAAGATCATGTCTCATGAATTTGATTAAGTTTTTTGCAAATGTAATCAAGAAAGTTGACGATACGGAATTCAGTAACACCTTTGATAGGGTTCTGCATGATAGGTTGCTATGGATTGCATGGCATCCAGAGAGAGCTAACCAACCGGATAATGAATTGGCTTTATGGCAGGCAGCAGAAGATTATGCAGGAATTTTTTCAGATTAGAGGCCAATGACTAGTGGTGTTCCCCAGAGACTGGTACTGGGCCCATTGCTGTCTGTCATCTATATCAGCGTCACAAACATGAGAAAATCTGCAGATGCTGGAAACCCAAAACGACACACACATAATGCTGGACGGAACTCAGCAGGCCAGGCAGCATCTATGGGAAAGAGTAAACAGTTTCGGGCCGAGACCCTTGATCAGGACTGAAAAGAAAGGGGAGGTCAGAGTAAGAAGGAGGAGGAAGGGGAGGAAGAAATATAAGGTGCTCGGTCACACGTGAAACCGGGAGACGTGGAGGGGGTGAAGTAAAGAGCTAGGAAGTTGATTGGTGAAAGAGGTACAGGGCTGGAGAAGGGGGAATCTGATAGGAGAGGACAGAAAACCATGGAAGAAGGGGAAGGAGGAGGAGCACCAGAGGGAGGTGATGGACAGGTAAGGAGATAAGGTGAGAGAGGGAAACAGGAATGGGGAATGGTGAGGGAGAAGGGGGGCATCACCAGAAGTTTGAGAAAGTGATGTTCATGTCATCAGGTTGGAGGCTACCCAGAGGTACTATAAGGTTTTGCTTCTCCAAACTGAGTGTGTCCTCATCGCGGCAGTAGATGAGGCCATAGACAGACATGTTGGAATGGGATTGGGAAATAGAATTGAAATGGGTGGCTACCAGGAGATTCCACTTCTTCTGGCGGATGGAGCATAGGTGCTCAGTAAGGTGGTCTCCCAATCTACGTCAGATCTCACCAATATACAGGAGGCCACATGAGGAGCACCTAATACAGTAGATGACCACAAAAGACTCTCAGGTGAAGTGTCGTCTCACATGTAAGGACTGTTAGGGCCCTGAATGGTAGTGACGGAGGAGGTGTAGGGCCGGTATGGCATTTGTTCCGCTTGCAAGGAAAAGTACCAGGACAGAGATCAGTGAGGAGGGATGAATTTACAAGGGAGTGATCCCTGCAGAAAGCAGAAAATAGAGGGGAGGGAAAGATGTGCTTGATGGGAGGATCCCTTTGGAGATGGTAGAAGTTACGCAGAATTGTGTGCTGGATGTGGAGGCGAGTGAAAACCCTATCCCTACTGTGGTGGTAGGAGGATGGTGTGAGATGGTACACAAAATGAAAGGGATGCAGGTGAGGGTAGCATTACTGGTGGAGGAAGGGAAGCCCTTTTCTTTGAAGGGGGAGGACATCTCAGTATTACTAGAATGAAAAGCCTCATCCTGAGAGCAGATGCAGTGAAGACAGAGGAACTGAGAGAAGGGAATGGCCTTTTTACAAGTGACAGGGTGGGATGAGGTGTAGTCCAGGTAGCTGTGAGAATCAGTGGGTTTATAAAAGGTATCAGTAGATAGAGTGTTTCCAGAGATGGAGACAGAGTGATTGAGAAAGTGGAGGGGAGGTGTCAGAAATGGACCAGGTAAATTTGAGGATAGGGTAGAAGTTGGAGGCAAAGTTGACAAAGTCGACAAGCTCCAGGTGGGTGCAGGAAGCAGCAGCAAAACAGACAACAATGTAGTGTAGGAAAAGTGTGCGACAGACACCAGTGTAGGCTTGGAACTTCGACTGTTCCATGTAGCCAACAAAAAGGAAGGCATAGCTGGAACCCATGCGAGTGTCCATGGCTACTGATTTTGTTTCAAGGTATGGGAGGAGCCAAAGGAGAAATTATTAAGAGAGAGGAGAAGTTCTGCTAGACAGTTGGTTAGTACCTTTGCAAATGACACTAAAATACAGTGGATGATTGCATTCAGAGTGAAGATGACTATTAGGATTTATAGAGGTATATTTATCAGTTCAATAAAAGGGCTGAGAATTGGCAAATGGAATTTAGTTTGTATAAGCACATGGTTTTTCACTTTGGGTAGACAGATTGGTGTAGGATAATCACAGTCAATGTTAAGACCCTGGGGAGTGTTGCACAACAGAGGGATCTCAGAGTAGAAGTGCATGGTTCACTGAATGTAGCATCACAGTTAGATAGGCTGGTGAATTAGGCTTTTGGCATGCTAGCTTTCTTCAGTCAGGGCACTGAATATGATAGTTGGGATGTTATGTTATGTTATGTTGCAGTTATAGAAGTTTTGTGTTTATCATTGGTCACCCTTCTATATGAATGATGTCATTAATCAGGAAAGAGAGCAGAGGAGATTAAGAGATGTTTCCGGGTTTGAGGGACTGAGAGAGGTTAAGCAGGTTGGGGCGTTTATTTATTGGAGCAGAGGAGATTTTAGAGAGGTGTACAAAATTATAAGGGGAACGTGGACAAAGATAATGCATACAGTCTTTATCACCAGGATTGGGGAATGAAGAATTAGGGAACAGTGCATCTCTATACTGGGAGAACTCAGCAGGTCTGACAGAATCCATGGAGGGAAATGTTTCAGGTCAGGACCCTTCATTAGGACTGGAAAGGAAGGGGGTAGAACCCAAAATCAAAAGCTGGTGATAGGGAGAAGGAGGGAATACAAAATGGCAGGTAATAATGAGACCAGATGAGGGGGAACAGGTGGGCGAGGGTGGGGCATGAGGTAAGAAGCTGGGAGATGGAAGACGTAAAGGAGTGAAGAAGAAGAAATGTAACAGGCGTTGAAAGTGGCCCACGGAATAAAGGAAAGGAGGAGGGGAAGTGATGAGAAGCTCATGAAGGCTGGGGAATGGGGGAAAAAGAGAACAGGGAGAGAGAATATGGGGGAGGGTAGAAATTACGGAAATTCGTGAAAGCACGAGGTTAGAGACTGCCCAGGTGGAATATGAAGTGTTGCGACTTTGGCCTCAGTGGCAGCAGCGAAGGTCACTGACAGATATGTCGGTGTGGGAATCGGATGCCGAATTGTAACGAAAGGACGCCTGATCGCCTGAACATTGAATTCTCCAACCGCCGGGAATTTCAGCCCCGCCCCCACTTGTTCTCTGCTGCCAAGGTGGAGAGCAAACCAACCGCAACTTCTGCTGTGGAAGTCCAGCCCGCCCCCTCTGTTTGCCCCTTTCGTTTCTTCGATCTACGTAAAACTAGTGTTAGGAATCGAAACTGATGAGCAAACCAGAAAGTATATCTGCAGGACTCGGCCCAGTCTGTGCAGAAGGGATACAGTGCAGTACTTGAACTGGTCCAGGACGGCTTTTCCCTGCATATATCGCTACTCAACATTAATGTCAACTCGAGCATTTGTCTGAAAACACCACAGAGCTCCGAGCACGGGTACTTCAATCATCCCAGTGAGGTTTAGAGTCTGACCCACGTACAGACAGTGCAGTGGGGATTCCCACTGAGACCACTCGAACCAGCGCTGCAGTCCCTCGTCAGCTGCAGACAGACAGACATCCGATCTACAGGTGAGTGAAACAGGTTGCCTGTGAGGGAAGTAGTGTGTAGTTGTGTAGGGGGCTGCATAGGTGGGGCTGTTTCTGTAAGACGCCAATCGTTGGTTGAAATTTATTTTTCTCCACTTGGGTGTAAATTGAAGAAACTAAACCGCTCCTTGTTCACTAAGCAACTAAACGCTCAATAACAATCTGCTTTGCGCTATTTTATTGTAGTCGGTAAATGTGAGTTCAGACCACAGAGCAGTACAGCACAGGAGCCACTCATTCGGACCTGGTGCCTGTGCCGACCAGGATGCCAATGGAATCGCATCTTGTTTTTTTCAAAAAGTGTCTAATTTGTTTTCAGTGGGAATGCCTACAATGCTAACGTAAATTAAGTTTTAATTGTACCTGGGCATACATGTACTGGTGCATATGACAATAAACTTGATTTTAGACTGGCCCATGGACAAAGAGATGCAGTTGATAGATTTGAAAAGTTGTCACAAATAAGGTGACAGTCTCTTGGAGTCGAGGGAGGGACAATTTCTTTGAGCTGCATGTAATGGTTACAAATCTTCCCATTGATGAATTTAAATCAGCATTGACAAACTTCAGCAACTGGCCCGACCGATCCAGTGTCCCCTTCACCGTCAGGTCTGACCACATGAAAGTGTTGGGGATCTGGTTCGGAGGGGCCGAGGCGTGCAACAAAAACTGGCAGTTGCGGACTGCCAAGGTGAAAAAGAAACCGTGACTGTGGGGAGGGCGCTCCCTATCGATAACGGGCAAGAACCTGGTCATAAGGTGTGAGGTGCTCTCAGGGCTGCTGTAGGGTGTCCTCAGGGCGCAGGTGTGGCCCGTCCTCCGCTCCTACAGCTCGGAAATCACCCGAGCTGTCTTCAGATTCGTCTGGAGATCCAAGATGGAGCGGGTCAGACGGGCTGTCATGCACAAGTCCCTGGACAAAGGGGGCAAGAACGTCCCCAATGTCGCCCTCACCCTGATGTCCAGCTTCGAGTGTGAGTGCATCAGGTTGTGTGTAGAACCCAGATATGTGGGCACCAAGTACCACTATGTGCCCAGGTTCTACCTGTCGCCCTGGCTGCGAAGGATAGGTCTGGCTCCACTCCTGCGCAACGCCCCAGTCAGCTGGTCGTTGCCGCCATACCTGTCCTTCGTAGAAAAGTTCTTCCAGGAGAACACCTTTGACCACAGGGCCATCAGGCAGTGGTCGGCACGTAATGTCCTGCAGGCACTGCAGGAGAAGGACGTGATGGACACAGTAGGGTGGTTCCCGGAGCAGACTGTCCAGTTCATCTGGCAAATTGCCTCATCGCCAGATCTCACCAACAGGCACCAGGACCTCGCCTGGCTGGCGGTGAGAGGGGCCCTCCCAGTCAGATCCCTCCCGTACGCCCAGAACGTCGTCTCCACACCCCGCTGCCCACGGGAGGACTGCAGTGAGGAGGAGTCTGTGACCCATCTCTTTGCACACTGTCAGTTTGCAGAGAGGGTGTGGGGGAGGATGGACGGGCTAGTGTTACGTTTTATCCCCAGCAGCTGCGTAACAGAGGACTCTCTGATCTACGGGCTGTTCCCGGAGACGCACACGGAGACCATCATCCGGTGCAGATCATCAACTCGGTGAAAGACACTCTTTGGTCGGCCCGAAACTTGATGATCTACCAGCACATCGAGATGTCCGTGGCAGAATGCTGCCGACTGGCACATTCTCGGCTGCAGGAGTACGTGCTGAGGGACGCACTGAAACTCGGTGCAGCCTCTGCAAGGGCCCGGTGGGGAAGGACCACTATTTAGGTTTCTTATCCCGCGGGAGTGGGTGGGGTCGGGTGGCGGAGAGTATACCCCTCAACAATGGTGTGGAAAGGTGATACAACTCATTGCCACGTGGGTGGCTAAAAGTGTGGATATCTAGAGACCATGAGGGAAACGTATGTAAAGGATCGAGAGTGATTGAATGGTTTATTGTATATAATTTTAAAGTATATTTTGAAATTTTAAAAAAAGCATTGACAGACAAGAGAAAAATATGCAGATGCTGGAAGTCCAAGCAACACACACAAAGTGCTGGAGGAACTCAGCAGGCCAGGCAGCATCTAAGCAAAAATAGTACAGTCGATATTTCCGGCCGAGACCCCTGGGCAGGACTGGAGAACAAAAATCTGAGGAGTAGATTTAAAAGGGCGAGAGGAGAGAAACACACAAGGTGATGGGTGAAACCTGGAGGGGGAGATGAAGTGAAGAGTTTGGAAGTTGATAGGTGAAAGAGACCGGCTATGGAGGAAAGGAGGGGGGGGGGGTAGAGAGCACCAGAGGGGGTCGATGAACGGGCAAGGTAATAAGCGAGAGAGGGAAAAGGGGGAGGAATTAGTGAACGGGGGCGGGGGCGGGGGCGGATTACCGGTAATTCGAGAAATCAATGTTCATGCCATCAGATTAGCGGCTACCCAAAAGCAATATAGGATGTTGTTCCTCCGACCTTGGTGTGGCCTCATCACGACAGTGGAGGGGGCCATGGATAGACATATCTGATAGCGCATAGGTACTCGGCGAAGGTGTCCCTACACCTCCTCCCTCACTGCCATTTAGAGCCCTAAACAGTCCTTCGGGGGAGTCGACTCTTCACCTGTGAGTCTGTTGGGGTGATATACTGTGTTCGGTGCTTGGGGAGGGGCCTCCTGTATATCGGAGAGAGCCGACGTATTGGTAGACCGCTTCTCCGAGTACATATGCTCCGTCCACCAGAAAAAGTAGGATCTTCAGTGGCCACCCATGTTAATTCCACTTCCCATTCCGATATGTCTATCCACGGGCTCCTCCACTGTCGTGATGAGGCCACACTTAGGTCGGAGGAGGAACACCTTGTATCCCGTTTTGGTAGCCTCCAACCTGATGGCATGAACATGATTTCCCGAACTTCTGGTGATGCCCCCATCTCGCGTCGCCTTCGTACTCCCCCAGTACCCACGCCCTCGCCTCCTCCCCGTCCCCAATCCCCACTCCCTCCCCTCCTCCATCCCTCCCCTCCTCCCCATCACCCGCCGCCTCCCCACTCCCCCAATCCCCACTCCCTCGCCTCCTCCCCGTCCCCAATCTCTACTCCCTCGCCTCCCCCCATCGCCCAATCCCTACTCTTTCCACTCCTCCCCATCCACAATCCCTACTCCCTCGCCTCACCCCCGTCCCCAATCCCTACTCCTGCCCCTCCTCCCTGTCCCCACTCCCCTACTCCTTCCCCTCCTCCCTGTCCCCACTCCCCAGTCCTCCCTCCTCCCCATCATCACTCGCCACTCCCTCCACTCCTCCCCATCATCACTCGACACTAGACACCTGACACTCCTTCCCCTCCACCCCATCCCCAATCCCTACTCCTTCCCCTCCTCCCCATCCCCACTCCCCACTCCCTCGCCTCCTCCCTGTCCCCAATCCCTACTCCTTCCCCTCCTCCCCGTCCCAACTCCCCACTCCCCCGCCTCCTCCCTGTCCCCACTCCCCACTCCTTCCCCTCCTCCCTGTCCCCACTCCCCACTCCTCCCTCCTCCCCATCATCACTCGCCACTCCCTCCACTCCTCCCCATCATCACTCGACACTAGACACCTGACACTCCTTCCCCTCCTCCCCGTCCCCACTCCCTACTCCTTCCTCTCCTCCCCCTCCCCAATCCCTACTCCCTCGCCTCCTCCCCATTCCCAATCCCTACTCCCTCACCTCCTCCCCGTCCCCAATCCCTACTCCCTCGCCTCCTCCCCGTCCCCAATCCCTACTCCCTCGCCTCCTCCCCATTCCCAGTCCCTACTCCCTCGCCTCCTCCCCGTCTCCAATCCCTACTCCTTCCCCTCCTCCCCGTCACCAATCCCTACTCCTTCCCCTCCTCCCCATCCCCATTCCCCACTCCCTCGCCTCCTCCCTGTCCCCACTCCCCACTCCCTCCACTCCTCCCCATCACCACTCCACACTCCCTCTCCTCCTCCCTTACTCCCCACTCCCCTACTCCCAACTTCCCACTCCCTCCCCTCCTCCCAGTCCCCACTCCCCTACTCCTTCCCCTCCTCCCTGTCCCCACTCCCCAGTCCTCCCTCCTCCCCATCATCACTCGCCACTCCCTCCACTCCTCCCCATCATCACTCGACACTAGACACCTGACACTCCTTCCCCTCCACCCCATCCCCAATCCCTACTCCTTCCCCTCCTCCCCATCCCCACTCCCCACTCCCTCGCCTCCTCCCTGTCCCCAATCCCTACTCCTTCCCCTCCTCCCCGTCCCAACTCCCCACTCCCCCGCCTCCTCCCTGTCCCCACTCCCCACTCCTTCCCCTCCTCCCTGTCCCCACTCCCCACTCCTCCCTCCTCCCCATCATCACTCGCCACTCCCTCCACTCCTCCCCATCATCACTCGACACTAGACACCTGACACTCCTTCCCCTCCACCCCATCCCCAATCCCTACTCCTTCCCCTCCTCCCCATCCCCACTCCCCACTCCCCCGCCTCCTCCCTGTCCCCACTCCCCACTCCTTCCCCTCCTCCCTGTCCCCACTCCCCACTCCTCCCTCCTCCCCATCATCACTCGCCACTCCCTCCACTCCTCCCCATCATCACTCGACACTAGACACCTGACACTCCTTCCCCTCCTCCCCGTCCCCACTCCCTACTCCTTCCTCTCCTCCCCCTCCCCAATCCCTACTCCCTCGCCTCCTCCCCATTCCCAATCCCTACTCCCTCACCTCCTCCCCGTCCCCAATCCCTACTCCCTCGCCTCCTCCCCGTCCCCAATCCCTACTCCCTCGCCTCCTCCCCATTCCCAGTCCCTACTCCCTCGCCTCCTCCCCGTCTCCAATCCCTACTCCTTCCCCTCCTCCCCGTCACCAATCCCTACTCCTTCCCCTCCTCCCCATCCCCATTCCCCACTCCCTCGCCTCCTCCCTGTCCCCACTCCCCACTCCCTCCACTCCTCCCCATCACCACTCCACACTCCCTCTCCTCCTCCCTTACTCCCCACTCCCCTACTCCCAACTTCCCACTCCCTCCCCTCCTCCCAGTCCCCACTCCCCACTCCCTCGCCTCCTCCCCATCTCCAATCCCTACTCCCTCGCCTCCTCCCCGTCCCCAATCCCTACTCCTTCCCCTCCTCCCTGTCCCCAATCCCTACTCCCTCGCCTCCTCCCCGTCCCCACTCCCTAATCCTGCCCATCATTACTCCCCACTCCTCCCTCCTCCCCATCATCACTCGCCACTCCCTTCACTCCTCCCCATCATTACTGGACACTAGACATTTGACACTCCTTCCCCTCCTCCCCGTCCCCACTCCCCACTCCCTCGCCTCCTCCTCATCCCCAATCCCTACTCCCTCGTCTCCTCCCCCTCCCCAATCCCTACTCCTTCCCCTCCTCCCCATCCCCACTCCCTACCCCTTCCTCTCCTCCCCGTCCCCACTCCCTACTCCCTCACCTCCTCCCTGTCCCCAATCCCTACTCCTTCCCCTCCTCCCCGTCCCCAATCCCCACTCCCTCCCCCCTCCCCGTCCCCACTCCTCACTCCCTCGCCTCCTCCCCATCCCCAATCCCTACTCCTTCCCCTCCTCTCCGGCCCCCGTCCCCACTCCCTTGCATCCTTCTCTTTCCCAATCCCCACTCGCTCGCCTCCTCCCGGTCCCCAATCCCCACTCCCTCCCATCCTTCCCGTGCCCACTCCACACTCCCTCTCCTCCTCCCTTACTCCCCACTCCCCTACTCCCAACTTCCCACTCCCTCACCTCCTCCCCATCCCCAATCCCCACTCCCTCGCTTCCTCCCCGTCCCCAATCCCTACTCCTAACCCTCCTCCCTGTCCCCACTCCCTAATCCTGCCCATCATTACTCCCCACTCCTCCCTCCTCCCCATCATCACTCGCCACTCCCTCCACTCCTCCCCATCATCACTCGACACTAGACACTTGGCACTCCTTCCTCTCCTCCCCGTCCCCACTCCCCACTCCCTCGCCTCCTCCCTGTCCCCACTCCCTACTCCTTCCCCTCCTCCCCCTCCCCAATCCCTACTTCTTCCCCTCCTCCCCGTCCCCAATCCCCACTCCCTCCCCCTCCCCGTCCCCACTCCTCACTCCCTTGCCTCCTCCCCATCCCCAATCCCTACTCCTTCCCCTCCTCTCCGTCCCCAATCCCTACTCCCTCACCTCCCCCCGTCCTCACTCCCTCGCCTACTCCCCGTCCCCACTCCTCACTCCCTCGCCTCCTCCCCATCCCCAATCCCCACTCCTTCCCCTCCTCCCCGTCCCCCCGTCCCCACTCCCTTGCCTCCTCCCCTTTCCCAATCCCCACTCGCTCGCCTCCTCCCGGTCCCCAATCCCCACTCCCTCCCCTCCTTCCCAAGCCCACTTCCCACTCGCTCCACTCCTCCCCATCACCACTCCACACTCCCTCTCCTCCTCCCTTACTCCCCACTCCCCTACTCCCAACTTCCCACTCCCTCACCTCCTCCCCGTCCCCAATCCCCACTCCCTCGCCTCCTCCCCGTCCCCAATCCCTACTCCCTCGCCTCCGTCCCGTCCACAATCCCTACTCCTAACCCTCCTCCCTGTCCCCAATCCCTACTCCCTCACCTCCCCCTGTCCCCACTCCCTCGCCTCCTCCCTGTCCCCACTCCCTAATCCTGCCCATCATTACTCCCCACTCCTCCCTCCTCCCCATCATAACTCCCCACTCCCTCCACTCCTCCCCATCATCACTCGACACTAGACACTTGACACTCCTTCCCCTCCTCCCCGTCCCCACTCCCCAATCCCTTGCCTCCTCCCTGTCCCCACTCCCTACTCCTTCCCCTCCTCCCCGTCCCCACTCCCTACTCCTTCCCCTCCTCCCACTCCCCAATCCCTATTCCTTCCCCTCCTCTCCGTCCCCAATCCCCACTCCCTCCCCCCTCTCCGTCCCCACTCCTCACTCCCTCGCCTCCTCCCCATCCCCAATCCCTACTCCTTCCCCTCCTCTCTGTCCCCAATCCCTACTCCCTCACCTCCCCCCGTCCCCGCTCCCTCGCCTACTCCCCGTCCCCACTCCCTACTCCTTCCCCTCCCCTCCTCTCCATCCCCAATCCCCACTCCCTCCCCCCTCCCTGTCCCCACTCCTCACTCCCTTGCCTCCTCCCCTTTCCCAATCCCCACTCCCTCGCCTCCTCCCGGTCCCCAATCCCCACTCCCTCCACTCCTCCCCATCATCACTCCACACTCCCTCTCCTCCTCCCTTACTCCCCACTCCCCTACTCCCAACTTCCCATTCCCTCACCTCCTCCCGGTCCCCAATCCCCACTCCCTCCCCTCCTTCCCATGCCCACTCCCCACTCCCTCCACTCCTCCCCATCATCACTCCACACCTCCTCCCCTCCTCCCTTACTCCCCACTCCCCTACTCCCAACTTCCCACTCCCTCGCTTCCTCCCCGTCCCCAATCCCCACTCCCTCCCTTCCTCCCCGTCCCCACTCCCCACTCTCTCCCCTCCTCCCTGTCCCCACTCCCTACTCCCTCGCCTCCTATCCATCCCCAGTCCTTATTTACTTGCCTCCTTCCCGTCCCCAATCCCCACTCCCTCCACTCCTCCCCATTCCCACTCCGTCCCCTCCTCCCTGTCCCCACTCCTCCCTCCCTCCTCTACTCCCAACTCCCCACTCCCCTACTCCCAACTCCCCACTCCCCACTCCCTCCCCTACTCCCCTCCTCCCCATCCTTCCCCTCTTCCCCTCTTCCCCACTCCCCACTCCCTCCCCTCGTCCCCACTCCCCACTCCCTCCCCTCCTCCCCCATCCCCACTCCCTCCCCCTTCCCCTCTTCCCCACTCCTTCGCTTCTTCCCCACTCCCCACTCCCTCCCCTCATCCCCACTCCCCTATCCTTCCCCTCCTCCCCGTCCCCACTCCCTCCCCTCCTCCCCACTCCCCACTTCCTCTCCTCCTCCCCGTCCCCCCTCCACCACTCCCTCCCCTCCTCCCCTCCTCCCCATCCCCACTTCCTCCCCACACTCCACTCCCTCCCCTCCTCCTGACTCCCTCTTCCCCACTCCCCACTCCCTCCCCACTCTCTCCCCTCCTCCCCATCCCCACTCCCCACTCCCTCCCCCTGTCCCCACCCCCCACTCCCTCCCCTCCTCCCCACACTTCCCTCCTCCCCACTCCCCACTCATCCACCCTCCCCCTCTCCCTCACCACACTACCCCCCCCACTTCAACTCTCCCTCACCCCCACTCCTTCTACCCCCTCTTCCTACCCCGGTGGGGAACCGGGTTGTTCACGGGGCCGTACCCCAAAGGCACATGTCTGTCCAGCCGCACACGGAAGTATCAAATCAGCAGGCCACATGGTGAGTCTAAGAACGAGCACCCATCGCCCATGGAGAACCGTAGTTTGAGCTGCTGCTGTAGATCACAGACTCCGACAGCACCCCAACCACTTTGGAAAGAAGAAAGAGACATTAGAAAAGAAGAAGAAGCTGTACACAGGTAAACTGGAAGAAGTCACCTGGGTCTACAAAAAACTCTGGTGCCATCTTTTCTAGCCTCACAATTTTTCCTTGTGGCTTAGGCCTCCAAATCCAGGCATCAGTCTGGTAATTAATTTCTGTACCCTTTACTCCTATAGCAGGGCAACCAAAGCTGTACAGAATAACCACGTGCAGACTCGGAAAACCGTTATGTAACTGCAACACAACTTCCTAATTCCTATACTCAGTTCCCTGTCCGAAGAATGCCAGCAAGCCAAATACATTCTTCACTACCCAAATGGCAAATGACATTGATTTTGGTCAACTATGGACTTGTACTCTTATAACCCGCCGATCTGTAACACTCCCGAAGTCCCTATCAGTCACCGTGTAAGTCGCTTCCTGGTGTGCTCTCCCAACTACCATGCTTCACATTTACCTGGATTGAAAGCCATTAGCCAAACTTCAGCCCATGTGCTGAACTCATCAAGATTCCTTGTAATTTCATAGGCTTTACATAGGCTTTTGCATGATCTACCACACCACCTCTTAGTCTCATCGCAGACTAAGCATGACTTGAACACTTTCATCCAAAATGTTTACATAAATCACAAACTACAAAGGTCCCAGCATTGACCCCTGTGGCATGAAACTTGACACAGGCCTTCATTCTGAGAAATACCCCTCTTCTTAACTCTAAGCCAGTTATGTATCCAATTTACCATTTCCCTCCAGTCAAGCATAACTTCCCATGCACAAAGCCATGTGGACTCCTCCTAATGAGACTGTCTATCCCAATATTGTTAGATCCTGTCCTTCAGAATTCCCTCCATGACATCCGCTCTACTCGTATCAGACTGACTGGTCTGCAGTTCCCCCGCTTGCCTTTGCTACCTTAAATGATGGGACAGCAGTGAGTACCCCAGTCTTTGGAAACTTCACCTATGGCTAATGATAAAGAAAACATTACCGTACGAGCCCCTTCAGTTTCTTTATTCAGCCTCCCACAACGTCAGAGATGCTGTTGGTCAGACTCTGGGGATTTATCCACCTGAAAGCACTGTAGGGCTGCCAATACCTCCTCCTGATAATATGAATTTCCACCAATACAGCCCCATTGTTTCCCTTAACTCTTACAAAACCATGACGTTTTCCTCGGTAAACAATGAGGAGATATAATTATTGAAACTCCCACCTGCAACTTTCTCCTGAGCTCCCTTGTGTTGGTTATATTGTTAGAGACTACTTGGAATTTTCCTCAATTTTTCCAGCCTGATCCATCTCATACTTTCTCTTTGCCTTCCTGATATCCCTCTAGAATATTCTTAATATTTTCTTAAATAGTCTTCACTATTTTAATCATTTTTTCTAATCATCTTACATTGATTAAGAGAAATTTCCTCTCCAAGGTCGTGGTGAACATATTCAGTTCAACTGCATGAAATAAATTAAAGTCAAATCATTCAATATATTCAAGAAGCAGCTGAATATTGTTTGTATCTGATGGAATCAAGAGATAGAGGAAGAAAACTCTCTCCAAACAGCCAATCATGATGTATTACTTCTCCTCATCTTTGTTACCAGGAGGAATATAGTCTCCCTGTTTTCACTGTTTTACTCTGCTTGCCTGAGAATTCAGTCGCCCTCTACAGGATGGACAAGAGACTGCAGATGCTGGAATCTGAAGCAACAGACAAAATGAATCAATTAGCTTTATTATCACTGACATAGGTCATGAAATTCATTGCTTTTCAGCATCAATCCAGAACATGTAAAATGATGATAAATTATAATAACTAATGCAAAAGAGGAATAGTGAGATTGTGTTCATGGATTGATGGTTTGATCAGGAATCTGAAGGAAGAGAGGAAGAAGCTATTCCTGAAACATTGAATGTGGTTCCTCAGTCTCAGTACTTCCTCTTCACTAGTAGCAATGAGAAGAGGGTATGAAACAGCTGTTGAGGTTCCTTAATGTTGGATGACACTGCCTTGAGACACCAACTTTTAAGACAAAATACTGGAGGAGCTCAGCAGGTCAGAGTATCTACGGAGAGGAAAGAGAAACAACATTTCATGCTGACAGCGTGTCTTCGATGGTGTGGACTGTTCTGTCTGTGATAGCCTCTCACGATCCTGTGCATTGGAGCCTCCATACCAAATGGTGATGCAACCAGGCAGAATGCTCTCCATCTGTAGGAATTTGCAAGTGTTTGGTGATTTACCAAATCTCCTTCAGCTCTGAATGAAGTGGAGCCCCTGGTATTTCATCAATGTACTAGGCACAGGATAAATCTTCTCCGATGTGCATGGAGAGTCAGAGAGATTGTATCGGCTGTGGACCTGTATCAGAATCAGAATCAGGTTTATTTCACCTACATGTTGTGAAATTTGTTGTTTTGCAGCAGCAGTACAGTTCAATAGTGGTAGCAATACTGGCAGTAACAAATTACAGCAGGTCCAGGTCCTTGCTCAGGCAGGAGATAATTCTAGCCATGACCAACCTCTCAAAGCACTTCTTTACAGTGGGAGTCTTTGAGGCAGCTCACCTGACTCTTATTGGACACAAGTATGATTGTTGCCATTTTGAAGCATGTGGGAACCTCCGACTGCAACAGTGGTAGGTTAGAAACCATAGAAACACTACAGCACAGAAACAGGCCTTTTGGCCCTTCTCGGCTGTGCTGAACCATTTTCTGCCTAGTCCCACTGACCTGCACACGGACCGTATCCCTCCATACACCTCCCATCCATGTATCTGTCCAATTTATTCTTAAATGTTAAAAAAGAACCCACATTTACCACCTCGTCTGGCAGCTCATTCCATACTCCCACCACTCTCTGTGTGAAGAAGCCCCCACTAATGTTCCCTTTAAACTTTTCCCCCCTCACCCTTAACCCATGTCCTCTGGTTTTTTTCTCCCCTTGCCTCAGTGGAAAAAGCCTGCTTGCATTCACTCTATCTATACCCAACATAATTTTATATACTATCAAATCTCCCCTCATTCTTCTATGCTCCAGGGAATGAAGTCCTAACCTATTCAACCTTCCTCCGTAACTGAGTTTCTCAAGTCCCGGCAACATCCTTGTAAACCTTCTCTGCACTCTTTCAACCTTATTAATATCCTTCCTGTAATTTGGTGACCAAAACTGAACACAATACTCCAGATTCGGCCTCATACAACCTCATCATAACATTCCAGCTCTTATACTCAGTACTTTGATTAATAAAGGCCAATGTACCAAAAGCTCTATTTACGACCCTATCTACCTGTGACGCCACTTTCAGGGAATTTTGTATCTGTATTCCCAGATCCCTCTGTTCTACTGCACTCCTCAGTGCCTTACCATTTACCCTGTATGTTCTACCTTGGTTTGTCCTTCCAACGTGCAATACCTCACACTTGTCTATATTAAACTTCATCTGCCATTTTTCAGCCCATTTTTCTAGCTGGTCCAAGTCCCTCTGCAGGCTCTGAAAACCTTCCTCACTGTCTACTACACCTCCAATCTTTGTATCATCAGCAAATTTGCTGATCCAATTTACCACATTATGATCCAGATCATTGATATAGATGACAAATAACAATGGACCCAGCACTGATCCCTGTGGCACATGACTAGTCACAGGCCTCCACTCTGAGAAGCAATTCTCTACTATCACTCTTTGGCTTCTTCCATTGAGCCAATGTCTAATCCAATTTACCATCTCTCCATGTATACCTAGCGACTGAACTTTCCTAACTAACCTCCCATGCGGGACCTTGTCAAAGGCCTTACTGAAGTCCATGTAGACAACATCCACTGCCTTCCCTTCATCCACTTTCCTGGTAACCTCTTCGAAAAACTCCAATAGATTGGTCAAACATGACCTACCACACACAAAGCCATGTTGACTCTCCCTAATAAGTCCCTGTCTATCGAAATGCTTGTAGATTCTGTCTCTTAGTACTCCCTCCAATAACTTACCCACTACTGACGTTAAACTTACCGGCCTATAATTTCCCGGATTACTTTTCGATCTTTTTTTAAACAACAGAACAACATGAGCCACTCTCCAATCCTCCGGCACCTCACCCGTAGACAGCGACATTTTAAATATTTCTGCCAGGGCCCCTGCATTTTCAACACTAGTCTCCTTCAAGGTCTGAGGGAACACCCTGTCAGGTCCCAGGGATTTATCCACTTTAATTTTCCTCAAGACAGCAAGCACCTCCTCCTTTTCAATCTGTACATTTTCCATGATCTCGCTACTTGTTTCCCTTAATTCCATAGACTTCATGCCAGTTTCCTTAGTAAATACAGACGCAAAAAACCCATTCAAGATCTCCCCCATTTCCTTTGGTTCCGCACATAGCCGACCACTCTGATCTTCAAGAGGATCAATTTTATCCCTTACAATCCTTTTGCTCTTAATATACCTGTAAAAGCTCTTTGGATTATCCTTCACTTTGACTGCCAAGGCAACCTTATGTCTTCTTTTAGTCCACCTGATTTCTTTCTTAAGTATTTTCTTGCACTTCTTATACTCCTCAAGCACCTTATTTACTCCCTGTTTCCTATACATGTCATACAACTCCCTCTTCTTCTTTATCAGAGTTGCAATATCCATTGAGAACCAAGGTTCCTTATTCCTATCCACTTTGCCTTTAATCCTGACAGGAACATACAAACACTACACTCTCAAAATTTCTCCTTTGAAGCCTTCCCACCTACCGATCACATCCTTGCCAGAGAACAAGCTGTCCCAATCCATACTTTTTAGATCCTTTCTCATTTCTTCAAACTTGGCCTTCTTCCAGTTCAGAACCTCAACCCTAGGACCAGATCTATCCTTGTCCATGATCAAGTTGAAACTAATGGTGTTATGATCACTGGAACCAAAGTGCTCCCCTATACAGACTTCTGTCACTTTTCCTAACAGGAGATCCAATATTGCATCCCCTCTAGTTGGTCCCTCTATATATTGATTTAGAAAACTTTCCTGAACACATTTTACAAATTCTAAACCATCTAGACCCCTAGCAGTATGGGAGTTCCAATCAATATATGGAAAATTAAAATCCCCTACCACCACAACTTTATGTTTCCTGCAGTTGCCTGCTATCTCTCTGCAG
The DNA here is from genome assembly GCF_030028105.1 of Mobula birostris. NCBI lineage: Eukaryota > Metazoa > Chordata > Chondrichthyes > Myliobatiformes > Myliobatidae > Mobula > Mobula birostris. The sequence goes on along the minus strand of NC_092374.1, from coordinate 179,344,411 downwards.
ATTTGCTCTCCAATTCTTGCTGACTATTGGGTGGTCTATAATACAATCCCACTAATGTGGCCATACCTTTCCTGTTTCTCAGTTCCACCCATAAGGACTCAGTAGACAAGCTCTCTAATCTGTCCTGCCTGAGCACTGCTGTATTATTTTCCCTGACAAGCAATGCCACTCCCCCACCTTTCATTCCTCTGCCTCGATTACATCTGAAACATCGGAACCCTGGAATATTAAGCTGCCAGTCCTGCCCCTCCTGTAGCCAAGTTTCACTAATTGCTATAACGTCATAATTCCACGTGTCAATCCATGCCCTCAACTCATCCGCCTTCCTCGCATCAATGGCTTCTTGTTTGGTTAGACTCAGTATGTTCTCAAAAATACACACTTACCCACACAAGTCTCGATAAAGTCAGTGAAGGCTGTGGCAATTATTCAGATCTAAAGACGAATCCCTGAATATGATCTAGTTAATTAACTCAATGCAGTCCTGTAAGTGTTCTTCTTCTTCCCTTGACTATCCCTTTGTTGTCCTTCGATTTTTCTTTGTGTGGACTCTCAGAGGCTGATGGGTGACTTGATAGGAGTGTATCGTGCTATGGGCAGTACAGATAGTCAGAGTCTTTTTCTGGGAATTTCAAATACTGGAGGGCATCAGTTTAGTGAACAGAGGGATGTGGATGATGTGCAGGCTGATGGGATATTTTAAAATTGTTCTATATTCAGCACAGATATGGTGTTGCAGGAAATCAGCATCCATCATTACATAGTCATAGTCATAGTCATAGTCATACTTTATTGATCCCGGGGGAAATTGGTTTTCATTACAGTTGCACCATAAATAATTAAATAGCAATAAAACCATAAATAGTTAAATAGTAATATGTAAATTATGCCAGGAAATAAGTCCAGGACCAGCCTATTGGCTCAGGGTGTCTGACCCTCCAAAGGAGGAGTTGTAAAGTTTGCTGGCCACAGGCAGGAATGACTTCCTATGTGTTGCATCTCAGTGGAATGAGTCTCTGGCTGAATGTACTCCTGTGCCCACCCAGTACATTATGTAGTGGATGGGAGACATTGTCCAAGATGGCATGCAACTTGGACAGCATCCTCTTTTCAGACACCACTGTCAGAGAGTTCAGTTCCATCCTCACAACATCACTGGCCTTACGAATGAGTTTATTGATTCTCTTGGTGTCTGCTACCCTCAGCCTGCTGCTCCAGCACACAACAGCAAATATGATCACACTGGCCACCACAGACTCGTAGAACATCCTCAGCATCGTCCGGGAGATGTTAAAGGACCTCAGTCTCCTCAGGAAATAGAGACGGCTCTGACCTTTCTTGTAGACAGCCTCAGTGTTCTTTGACCAGTCCAGTTTATTGTCAATTCGTATCCCCAGGTATTTGTAATCCTGCATCATGTCCACACTGACCCCCTGGATGGAAACAGGGGTCACCGGTGCCTTAGCTCTCCTCAGGTCTACTACCAGCTCCTTAAGTCTTTTTCACATTAAGCTGCAGATAATTCTGCTCACACCATGTGACAAAGTTTCCTACCGTAGCCCTGTACTCAGCCTCATCTCCCTTGCTGATGCATCCAACTATGGCAGAGTCATCAGAAAACTTCTGAAGATGACAAGACTCTGTGCAGTAGTTGAAGTCGGAGGTGTAAATGGTGAAGAGAAAGGGAGACAAGACAGTCCCCTGTGGAGCCCCAGTGCTGCTGATCACTCTGTCGGACACACAGTGTTGCAAGCACACGTACTGTGGTCTGCCAGTCAGGTAATCAAGAATCCATGACACCAGGAAAGCATCCACCTGCATCGCTGTCAGCTTCTCCCCCAGCAGAGCAGGGCGGATGGTGTTGAACGCACTGGAGAAGTCAAAAAACATGACCCTCACAGTGCTCGCTGGCTTGTCCGGGTGGACATAGACACGGTTCAGCAGGTAGACGATGGCATCCTCAACTCCTAGTTGGGGCTGGTAGGCGAACTGGAGGGGATCTAAGTGTGGCCTGACCATGGGCCGGAGCAGCTCCAGAACAAGTCTCTCCAGGGTCTTCATGATGTGGGAGGTCAATGCCACTGGTCTGTAGTCATTGAGGCCGCTGGGGCGCAGCGTCTTCGGCACAGGGACGAGGCAGGATGTCTTCCACAATACAGGAACCCTCCGGAGCCTCCGGCTCAGGTTGAAGACATGGTGAAGCACTCCACATAGCTGAGGGGCACAGGCTTTGAGCACCCTGGTACTGACACCATCTGGTCCTGCAACCTTGCTTGGGTTGAGACGTTTCAGCTGTCTTCTCACCTGTTCAGCTGTGAAGCCCACCATGGTGGTTTCATGTGGGGAAGGGGTATAGTCATGAGAGCAGGGTGGGGGACTGTAAGGAGGGGTAGGAAGGGAGAGTGGAATATGTGCTGGCTGGGGGCCGACAACAGATGGCTCATGTGGGGGATGGGCAGGGGCCACAATGTCAAATCTGTTAAAGAACAGGTTAAGTTCGTTGACCCTGTCCACACTGCCTTCAGCTCCTCTGTTGCTAGTTTGCCGGAACCCAGCGATGATCCTCATCCCACTCCAGACCTCTCTCATGTTGTTACGGACCCCCATCACACAGGACATGCTCTCTTCTTGCTGCTGCCATCAGGAATAAGGTACAGGAGTCTCAGGGCTCACACCATCAAGTTCAGGAATAGTAACTTCCTCAACCATTAAGCCCTTGAACCAAAGGGGATAACTTCATGCAACTTCACTTGCCCCATCATTGAAATATTTCCACCAACAATGGACTCACTTTCAAGGACTCTTCATCTCATGTTCTCAATATTTGTTGCTTATTTATTTATTATTATTAATTTTTTTTGTATTTGCACAGATTGTTGTCTTCTGCACTCTGGCTGAATGCTCAAATTGGGCAGTATTGTATTAATTATATTATGGTTATTATTCTATAGCTTTATTAATCTTTTGGAAAATTATAGAAAATTAATCGTTGGGTTGTATTTGTTGGCATATATGTATCTAATTACTTTGAGTAAGTTGCTTTAGGGGTGAAACACCATAATGGTCAGTTACAGATGGGACTAGACCTGAGGAGATGCAATGCAAGTTATCACGGAGGAACCAGAAAGGAGGCCTAGAGATCAGACTGTGGTGCAGACAGAAGTAAAGAATCTCCCCTGGCACTGATTCCAAAATAATACCACCATCTGCACAAAAATGTCACCCCTCAATTTCCTCTTAAAGTTTTCCCACCAGAACTCTGTGAATATGACTCAGCGCATTTGCAACATCTATGCCCCTCATGATTTTATTCACCTCTTGTCTCTTACACTCTAAGGAATAATGTCCTAACTAGTCCAATCTCCCCCTATAATTCATTTCCCCCAAATCCTGGCAGAATCCTTTTCTCTGCACTCTTTCCGGTTCAATAACATTTTTCCAATAGCAGGCTGACTAAAACTGAACACAATACAGCAGAGCTGGCTCACTAGCGCCTTGTGTGAATGTATCATGCTCTCCCTACTTTTATACCTGGTCCCCTGACTTATGAAGCCCAGCATGCTAGAAGCCGCCTTTTCCATCCTGTCAGCCGGTGCCTCTATTTTCAATGAACCATGTATTTGTAGTCCATGGCCCCTCTGCTCTACAACACTCTCCAGGGCCCTGATGTTTATTGTGAAATTACTACCTGGATTAGACTTTGCAAAACACAACATTTCACACATACTTGAATTAAAACTCTTATTTGCCACCTTCATTGTCCAGTGTACCACCTATTTTGTTGTCGTAGAACATAGAAATCTGCAGCACATTACAGGCCTTTTGGCCCACAATATTGTGCCAAGCTTGTAACCTACTCTAGAAACTACCTAGAATTTCCCTACCGCATAGCCCTCTATTTTCCTAAGCTCCATGTACCTATCTAAGGGTCTCTTAAAAGAGCCTATTGTTTCAGCCTCTATCACCATTGCTGGCAGTGTATTCCATGCACCCACTGCTCTCTGTGTGAAACCTCTGTGTCATGATCAACCTTACCAACCATGTCTTAGACATGTCTAAACTGTTGATATAGATGACAAACAGCAATGCCCACTGTCAACCACCAAGGTATACCACAAATTACAGCCATTTGGAATGAGAAACAACCTTTCACAATCTCTCTCTGTTTCCTACTATCAAATAAACTGTGTATCCAGTAAGCCAGATCTTCCTGTATTCCATGTGATCTATCCTTCTGAGCAGCCAACAACCTGGAATCCTCTCAAAGATCACAGGACATAAGAACAGAATCAGGTCATTCAGCTTGTTGAGTCTGGTCCACTTTTCAATCACGGGTGATTTATTTTCCCTTTCAACTCCGATTCCCCTGCCTGCTTCCTTTAACCTTGACACCCTTACTAATCAAGGACCTATCAGCCTCTGGTTTAAATATACCCAATGCTTTGGCCCCCAAAGCCATCTGTGTCAATGGATTCCACACATTCACCACCCACTGACTGAAGAAATTCCTCCTCATCACTGTTCTAAAAGGATCTCCTTGCATTCCGACATTGTGCCCTCTGCTCCTAGACTCTCACACTAATTGAAACATCCTCTTCACGTGCACTCTATTTGCTCCCTTAAATATTCATTAAGTTTCAATGAGATCCCCCTAATTCTTCTAAACTCCTTTGAGTACAGGCCCAGACCCGTCAAATGCTCTTCATACATTAACTATTTCATTCCCCAAATCAGTCTCATAAACCACCTGTGAACCTTCTCCAGTGCCCACATTCCTTATGGGGCCCAAAACTACTCGCAGTGTATCACTTGTGATCTTATCAATGCCTTATTGAGCTCAGCATAATATACTTGCGTTTATATTCTAGTCCTCTTTGAAATGAATGCTAACATTACATTTGACTTCATTACTATCAACTGAACCTGCAAGTTAACCTTTAGGGAATTCTGTACTAGAACCCCACATTATGACTCCCAAGTCCTTTTGCACCTCTGACTGATTTCTGAATTCACTCCCCATGTAGAAAATAGTCTGTGCCTTAAAATTTGCACAAACTCTATCCAAGGGATGGACCCATTAACCAGAAAGCCCCTGGATCAAACTGATCAGAATAAAACTGTTACTCAGGGATTGTCAGCCACAATTTCCCTAAATCTGTGATGAAATAAATCAGCAATTACCTCTCAATTTTCAGCAATTGATACACCTGTAAAACAGACAATCCAGCACATGGCATGCTGGGGGTTCCAGGACAGCTGATTTTGCCTACTATTGGATGTTCCTCCTATTAGTATCTTACCACTTCCATTTCACTATTTTCCATAGAATATGAAGCCCATCAATGCTTTAAGCTCAGTGAGTTCATGTATTATGCAAATAAAGGTATTCAAACTCAATGAGGTTTAGGGAACTTGGGAAGCAGAACCTGGTGAGCTTCAGCCGGTATGTTTCAGGCCCACTCTCCAGACCCTGGCTCTGTACACACTCACAGCCCACATTCAGCATCCTGGCTCCAGCTCCAGATCCCAGCTCTGTCCACACACAGGACCACCGGTCCACACTCTGGAGCTGGGCTTCTCATACACACTCTGTCCTTATCATTGGTCCACACGCCAGACCTGTGCTCTGCCCACATACCCTGTGTGCAGCGACAGTAAAATTAGCACAGCCTCACAATTAGACACCTTGCAGATGGCAAAGACTGGTGAAGTAATGAGTGAGTCATATGTCACCCAACTGGTATTTTGAATACGGGATTATCAAAATTTTAGTGTATGAGGTTCTAAGATTGGCCTCATATTTACTTCTTACTTTTAAAATATATATGTTCCCCATTTTTTGCACAGTTTTTAATCTGTTCAATATGCATATACTGTAATTGATTTACTTATTTATTATTACTAATTTTTTTCTTCTCCTTCTCTATTATGTATTGCATTGAACTGCTGCTGCTAAATTAACAAATTTCACGACACACGCCATTAATAATAAACCTGATTCTGATTCTGATTCTGACATACACTGCCGAACAGGCCTTCCGGTCCTTTGAGTCTGCACTGCCCAGAAATCCCCTGATTTATTCCCTAGCCTAATCATGGGACAATTTACAATGACCAATTATCCTACCAACATGTACGTCTTTGGAATGTGGGAGGAAACCGGAGCACCCGGAGGAAACCCACATTATCACGGGAAGAATGTACAAACTCCTTACAGACAGCGGTGGGAAATGAACCCAGGTCATTGGTACTAAGCTACCAAGTGGCCCATATATTTCATCCCTAAACAGGGGCATATTCAATACATGCCTTATGTGTGTCAATTCAATTCAGCTTTCTATATTTTGTTATATCTTCCATTTCAGATCACAGGTGATTACTGAGTTTCCAGCCCTCAGTGGAATGTGTGAAGTCATGGAACTGGCTACTCTGGGCCGTCCTTTCCAGCTAGGAATGCTGTACGACTGCCGGTCAGATACTCTGATCCCAGGTATTGGAAGATCATCATATGAAAGAGTCATGGTCAATACAGTGTGGTAGATTCAGTTTACAAACCACAAGGTTCTGACAAGAACTCTGTAAATTTCAAAGCAGTTACGCAAATAAATAAGGATGCTCTAGGATTAAGATTGCTGGTTTATAATAAGGTCAATTTCAATATCATAAGATAACACCTGACAAAGTCCATTGGGAGCAGCTACCTGCAGCAAAGTCTCCATCAGACAAGTGGAAGTCATTCTAAAGGGAAATATCAGAATTCAGAGCAAATGTATTCCGAAAGGATGAAAGGCAGGTTCAGTAAATCCAGGAAAACTTGGATGTTAAGGACTGTCCATGGAGCCAGATCACGTAAATTTATTCAACCAACACACACAAAAAATGCTGGTGAACGCAGCAGGTCAGGCAGTATCTGTAGGAAGAAGTACAGTCGAAGTTTTGGGCCGAGACCCTTCGTCAGGACTAACTGAAAGAAGAGATAGTAAGAGATTTGAAAGTGGGAGGGCAGGGGGAGATCCAAATTGATAAGAGGGGAGGGATGGAGCTAAGAGCTGGAAAGTTGATTGGCAAAAGGGATATGAGGCAGGAGAAGAGAGAGGATCATGGGATGGGAGGCCTAGGGAGAAAGAAAGGGGGAGGGGAGCCCACTATAGTGAGAGGGACAGAGGGAGAAAAAAGAGAGAGTGGAAAAAAAGGGGAAAAATAATAATAATAATAAGTACATAAGGGAGGGGGTACGAAGGGGAGGTGGGGCATTAACGGCAGTTAGAGAAGTCAATGTTCATGCTATCAGGTTGGAGGCTACCCAGACAGAATATAAGGTGTTGTTCCTTTAACCTAAGTGTGGCTTCATCTTGACAGTAGAGGAGGCCGTGGATAGACATATCAGAATGGGAATGGGACATGGAATTAAAATGTGCAGCCACTGGGAGTTCCTGCTTTCCCTGGTGGACAGAGCGTAGATGTTCAGCGAAACGGAAATTTATTCCTCATCTGAATTCGCCAAGAAGAGGCACGTTGTTCAAAAATATTAGATATTGTGATGGTGAAATTCCAGTACAATGTATTAGTATGGCTAATCTAATAAGGTGTTCCATAGGCAGGCAGGGAGGAGATTGCTGGGATCCAGACAGAGATTGTTAACTATTCGCTGGCCACAGGTGAGGTGTTAGCCCAGACAGGTCAGGCAACACCTAGGGAATTTGAAGCAGTAATGTGTCAGACCAGAGATCATTTGTCAGAAATTAAAGAGAGACAAAAATTCAGTAGCAGAGAAGGTGGGGAAAAGATGGAACGCAGAAGGGGAAGATTTCCAATAGGGTGAGAAATAATGAGCAAATGTGTGCTTATGATACTGGAAGGGTCTGTCTCCTGTGCTCCCTGCAGTTCAGGTTCAAACACTGATACAACCTCCAGGGCAGATTCCCATGACCTATCAACTGCTGCCTGAATGGCCTTCCTTTCATCATGTGGTCATAAGTGTGAATGTTCACCCATATTTTCACAATTTGGATTCTATTTGCAACAAGATGATAAGTGATATTCACACCACAGAGGTTTGTAACAAGGATCTTGTTTGGGATCAGGCTGGTGAGCAGTTGTGGTCTCAGTTGGCTGAGGGGCAATTAGGAATGTTCTGGCAGGGAAAGTAACTGTTCTAAACCAGTAAATTAATTGGTTTTGTTAGTCCTGAATGTTATACTGTTACGAACCCGCAGGTTTCGTTTGCAGTGGACTGTCACTTTAAAAGAGCACTTCAGTGAGGCTGGACTATGATGTTGTTCACTGACTGACTCTCAGCTTGTTTATCTTTAAAACAAGGACACAGACAGTCACAGTCAGAAGTCACGAGAGAGAGAGAGAGAGCAAAAAGCCTACCACCCCGTCTCCTTTCCCCTTCCCAGCCCTACCCTCCCCTCACCCCTCCCACATATGCTGTTTAGGTCCTACCATCCCCCACACTTAGTTCAGCTGTCGGTCTCTTCTCAATACAACAGTAATGGTTGCCAGATTTTTAAAAATTCCTTGAGTCTGTCCTTGATAACGTATCTTATCCTCTCTGGATGCAGAGTATCTATTAATGCAGCCCGCCATTGTCTGAGTGATGGAGTTTCCTCCTTTTTCCAAAACATCAGTATGAGTTTCTTTCCATTAAGTCTGCCATAGGTCAGGAGTTGTTGCTGAACAGTCTGGAATTTATTTGACCTCGCAGAAGTTCCAAAAATTATTAAAATGGAGTCTGGTAGTATCTGAACCTTTAGTACCCTCGATAGGACCTCAAATATTTGCTTCCAATACTCTTGTATCCTGGGACATAAAGCATAACTATGTAACAAATTTGCCTCCAAGGACTTGCATTTCTCGCACATTGAGGACACCTCTGGGAATATTTTATGAATCCTTTCTTTTGAGTAATGTAGTCTATGTAGGATTTTAAATTGTACTAAACAATGCCTGACATTGGTGGAACAGGAGTTAACATACTCCAAAGCCTCATTCCATATAACCTCCTCTATCTCTGTACCCAACTCCTTTTCCCACTGTTTTTTAATATTATCCATTGTTGTATGACACTTGTTTTGTCTGGCATCATACAGATTGGCTATGATGTGTTCTATCCCTAAACATGATCTTAAATGATTATCTAATTTATCAGGTTCCGCCATCTCAAAACCAAAAAGATGTGATCTTGTATACTGTCTGAGCTGGAGATACCTGAAAATCCGAATTTGTCCTGGAGCTGCCAAAATGACGCAAAAATCCTTCGTATATATAAGTCTCCAACGCTGCATATCCCTAATTCTCGCCATGCATCAAAGGCCCCATCTATGCATGAGGGGATAAAAGAGGGGTTCGCTGATATAGGTACAAGAAAATATAATGTTCTGAGTTTCAAATGCTTCCCCATTTGTCTCCACATCTGTATGGTGCTATGGATAATGGGATTGCCTCAATAACAGGCTTTATTTAACCGAATAAGGGACATAATGATTGCCCCTATGGAATATGGTAGGCAATCCTCATGCTCCATCTCGAGCTATCCGGGAAGTACAACTGTCTCATCTATCCAGTATGCTACATGGCTAACGTTAGCAGCCCAGAAATAAAAAATAAAGTTGGGTATTGCCAGCCCCCCACTAGTCTTATTCTCGCAGAGATGCTCTTTCCTAATTTGATGGGTTTTATAATTCCATATAAAAGGTAGAATTATTGAATCTAATCCTTTAAAAAAGATTTTGGTAAGATAGAGGGGCAGGTTCTGAAATAGATAGAGCAGTTGGGGAAGAAAGATCATCTTGACTGCATTTACTCTACCCACTAAAGAAATTGGGAGTGTCTTCCAAAATTCTATTTTCTTTTTAATCTTTTCAATTACAGGGAGAAAATTTGCTTCAAATAGAGAACTATACTTCTTGTTTATTACAATTCCAAGGGAAGTAAACTTCTCAGGGGTTATTTTGAATGGAAGTTGTTTAAGACCCTCCTGTTCTTCTACTCGGACCGGGAATGATTCACTTTTCCCCCAATTAAACTTACACCCCGATAAAGTGCCAAATAAATTGACTATTTCCAGCAATTCCCTAGATGACAGCAAGCCGAGCGACCCTGAGGGTGGCCAGGGGGCTACAACTGGAATAGTAATATATGGTTTCATCATAAAGAACAAAACATTGTCCGCATAAAGGGAAATTTTGTTGATAGTATATTCTGTATTGTACGCATTAATTTTGGGGTGAGAACGTATAGTCTCCACCAGTGGTTCCAGGGCCAACGCAAAAAATAAGGGACTTAATGCACAGCCCTGTCTTGTGCCCCTGTGCAAACTGAATGGTTCCGAGAGGGTCTGATTAGTTAGTATTTTAGCACTAGGGTTACTGTACAGTAGCTTAATCCAAGTTATAAATTTGTCTCCCATTCCAAATTTTTTCAAAACCTCGTAGAGTTATTGCCATTCCACTTGGTCGAATGCTTTCTCAGCATCTAAACTTAATAATATAATGTCTTCCTTAGGATTGTCTTGGGGAATGCATTATATTAAGAAGGCGCCTAATATTATGGAAAGAATTCCTTTTTACGGATAAACCCTGTTTGATCTGAGTGTACCAATTTATTTATCTGCTGACTGAGTCTCCTTGCCAGCGTGTTAGCCAAAAATTTCTGATCCGAGTGTAGCAGTGAAATCGGCCTATAAGATCCTGCCTCCTCTTGCTCTTTGTTCTTTTTCAGAGTAAGCGTGATTATGGCCTTGTTCAGGGTTTGGGGTAACTTGCCAATTTCAAACGACTTTCTATACATACTTACCATATAAGGTGTTAATAAGTCACTAATCTTCTTATAAAACTCATTACTTATTCCATCTGAACCTGGACTCTTGCCATTTTTCAGGGATCTTATTGTTCTTACTATTTCGTCATTTGTAATCTCTGCTTCCAAAGCCTGACACTCCATCAGATTGAGTGAAGGTAGCCTACAGGTGTCTAGAAATGTATGCACGCTCCCCGTCAGTACATTAGATTGAGCTGCGTGTAATTTTTCATAATACTGACGGAATCTTTGATTAATGTCTTTGAGTGACACCAACGGAGTGCCCGAGTCTGATTTAATTTTATGAATGGCCCGATCACTTTCCAATTTGCGTAGCTGTCTTGCCAGCAATTTGTGCGGTCTATCACCAAATTCAAAGAAATTCTGTTTTGGAAACATAAAGGCTTTGCACATCCTTTCTGAGAGTAGTTGGTTAAGTTTGTGTTTTAATGCTGAAATTCTGTTGTTTTTTCTGCCGATGGTCATTGCGCATTCTCCGTGTCTAGTTTATGTATTTGTTCTTCTAGTTCTATTTGTTCTGCTCTACTACGTTTCTTTAGGGAAGACTGAAAAGAAATTATACTTCCTCTAACATAAGGTTTAAATGTTTCCCATAGTAGTCCTGGGGTACTTCACTATTGTCATCTGTATCAAAAAACAATAAAATTTGCAATTCTAAATACTCACAAAATTTTGGGTTTGTAAGTAGCTGAGGATTAAACCTCCAATTTCTATGTATTTGCGTCGATTCACCCAGCTCCAGTGGAAAAAGTAACAGGGCTGTGGTCTGAGATGACAATATTATGACATCTTACGTTATCCACTTATGGCAGTATTTTGCCATCAAGGAGGAAATAGTCAATCCTAGTATATGAACTCTATGAGTGGAATGAATACTCCCTCCCTGTTGTGTTGAATAGTCTCCATATCTCACACAGATTCATATTGTCTATATATGTTTTCAGCAGGTTACTTGCCTTTGATGGTAATGCCCTCTGATTGAAAGATCTGTCTAAATATGTATCCAGAACAAAATTAAAATCCCCTCCAGTAACCAGGTTAGAGCTGGAGACCTCTGGTATCAATCCTTGAACTCATCTAAAAAATTCCAGGTAATCCCAGTTTGGTCCGTAGATATTCAGTAAGGTAACTGGCATAGATTGTATTTCCCCAATAACTATATCATATCTCCCATCCTTGTCCGCTATTGTCCTGACGAAGGGTCTTGGCCTGAAACGTCAACTGTACTTCTTCCTAGAGATGCTGCCTGGCCTGCTGTGTTCACTAGCAACTTTTATGTGTGTTGCTTGTCCGCTATTGTTGTTAGGTGATGAAATGGAACGTTTCTGCGAATTATTATTGCCACACCTCTAGATTTCATTGGAAACTTTGAGGAATATACTTGGCCTATCCAATTGCCCCTAATTTTACAGTGAGCTTCATACTTCAAATGTGTTTCCTGCAAGAAGATCACATTGGCCTGTAGCGATTTTAGGTGAGACAGCACTTTACCACTTTTCACCAGCTCATAAATCCCGGGAACAAAAAGTAATGCGACTTCTTGTCCTCTGACCTCCTACCATCTCAGTATTTGACATCTGTACGATAATGTTTTTGATCTGTTCTGGACCTTGTAAATCTATCCGCTCATTAGAAATGAATGGACCCTAAACAGCACTCCCTTACCCCTGTCCCTCCCTCCCCCCACAACTCTCATCACCCTTGAAAGCTTGAAATAACCATCAAAAAATCCATATCTCCATACACAAATACACCTAGTCAAAACCCTAGGAATAACTTCTTGATCTCTAACACTTCTCTGAACCAATTTAGTAGCTCCCCAGTTATATAGATGGTCACAAAGCCAAATCTGGCATCGGAATGAAAAAACTGAGAAAAACTAGCAAACAGAGATTATCGAGATGTTAAAGTAAGTGTGATTCTCAAAGCTATAACTTACTCTAGCACCATTAACAACGTACTCCAGTTTAGACCAACTCTTATTACTATCTGTGCACTCATAGGGCCTTAATCCAACATAGTACAATCCAAATATAACTCAGAGAGTCCTGTTTTCTACAGGGATTAGAGGTAGGGCCTCATTAATGTTCGAAACGTTCACAATTTCCTACCGTGGAGTTTTACTTGGGGCATCTTCATTCTGTAAGGGGTTTCTTCTCACTGTGCACAGTCACTTCTCAGCATTTCCCAAATGATGTTCCACATACCGGCAAGCTTCTTCTGGATCTGTAAACACTGCCTCAGTTCAATTAATTGTCACTCGTAGCTTCACGGGATAGAGGAGGCCAAACTTGACTCTGGGTCTATCCCGCAGCAACCTCCTGACTGGTGTGAAAGCCGCATGTCGTTTAGCCACCGTGGATGGAAGGTCTCTGAAGATCTGAATCCTTTGCCCTTGATATTGTAGATTCTTGGTACCTTTCACCTTCTGCATTATATCTTCAAATACATGGCAATAATTGACCCTCACAATCAGGTGTCCCGGCGGCTCGTCATCCCCCGGGCACTTCCAAAGTGTTCTATGTGATCGGTCTATCACCGGAGCTTCTTCCAGGTTTAGAGCTTCTTTTGGCATCTGTGCCACGAAATCTCTTGTCCATGTTCCTTCCCCTCTTGTAGGCTCACAAATCTCAGATTCTGTCGTTTCGAACGTCTCCCTAAATCCAGGCATTTTTCATAAAGTTGTTCAACTTGCCCACAAAGTCGTTTCACCTTGCTTCCCAACTCCACAACCATGTCTGAAGCTCCATTAGCCGGCTCTGCTATCTCCTTCAGAGTTTGATCTTGTGTATTCAACTGGGCTTTCGGTGCGGTGATCGCGGTCTCATTTTCCGCTTTCAACGAAGCAATTTCATGTCTCAGAGACCGCTACCTCTGCAACTTTTTCTTCAATTTTCTTACAGATGTCTGACTTCACCATAGTTAGCTCTGCATGTAGCGACTCTACGGCCACCAATACTGCATTGTTGTCCATACTCTGTTGTCCTCACTCATGAGCTCCGAGGTGTCAATTGGGCCTGTTTCTTTGTTCATCTCTGCCTTAGCCATTCCTCTTCTCGGCATTTTGTAGTGCACTCCTTCACTCTTTCTCCGTCTGGTATGTATTGAAGAGCACCTTCCCTTCGTTTGCCACCCTAAACCCCAAATTGACTTTGTGTAAATGAAGTTTTAATATCAAACCTGCCGGAGCTACAGGAGGGTGTGTCCTACTTGCTCATGGCTCAACAGCGCCCCCTGACAACTGGTATCTATTAATTACCATCGTGGAACCTGTGGAATTCGACGTAATTGCCTTCTCTCTACTTTTACCCTGGATTACAAATCTCTTTCTCACCATTTATTCCGTGGATGAACTGAACTTTCATACTTTACCACCTCAGACATTAAGCCTTTTTCCCCTGAGCTCAATAGTTTGGGAGTTATATTTACACACACATACACATAACACTGTTAACTTTTGTTTATCTTGGTTAAGTTGCTATACTACAAGTAGATACAAATAAAGATAGTGGTTTTATCATCAAATCCAGACTCCAGTGCGATCTCTATTCCTGCTGGTTTATTTCTAAACGTTACAGTTCATAACAATATATTCATTCTAAATAGACACAATTCTCTGTCAAAAACTATTGAGAGTCTCAAAGGCTGTGTTGTCTGCCTGGTGCACTGGTTCAGAACATCTCAACTGACCTGCAGAGGAATTTAGAACGGAAGAGGAAAGATCCAGTTGTGGTCCTTGTGGAAGCAAAGGAAGATGTTCTGTTGTGGGTATTTAAGCAGCAAGTGACGAAATAAAAGGCAGAATCAAAAAGATGATGATCTCCAGATTGTTTCCTGAGCCATATGCAATTTGACACTGGGTAAATAGATTGGAGAACTAATGCATGTCTCAAAGATTGATAAGGGAGAAGTGGGTTTGAATTCGTGGAAACTGCCGACGGGACATCAACCGTCTCGACTTCACCACACCTTGTTCCAATTCCAACCTCACTCCTTCTGAACTCTCTGCTCTCCACTACCGCCGCACTAATCCTAACCTTACTATAAAACCCGCCGATAAGGGGGGTGCTGTTGTAGTCTAGCGTACTGACCTCTACCTTGCCGAGGCACAGCAACAACTCGCGGATACCTCCTCTTATTTACCCCTCGATCGTGACCCCACTAAGGAGCACCAGGCCATTGTCTCCCACACCATCACCGACTTTATCCGCTCAGGGGATCTCCCATCCACTGCTACCAACCTTATAGTTCCCACACCTCGCACTTCCCGTTTCTACCTCCTACCCAAGATCCAGAAACCTGCCTGTCCTGGCCGACCTATTGTCTCAGCTTGCTCCTGCCCCACCGAACTCATTTCTGCATACCTCGACACTGTTTTATCCCCCCTTGTTCAATCCCTTCCTACCTATGTTCGTGACACTTCTCACGCTCTTAAACTTTTCAATGATTTTAAGTTCCCTGGCCCCCAATGCTTTATTTTCACCATGGATGTCCAGTCCCTATATACTTCCATCCCCCATCAGGAAGGTCTCAAAGCTCTCCGCTTCTTTTTGGATTCCAGACCTAATCAGTTCCCCTCTACCACCACTCTGCTCCGTCCAGCGGAATTAGTCCTTACTCTTAATAATTTCTGCTTTGGCTCCTCCCACTTCCTCCAAACTAAAGGTGTAGCTATGGGCACCCGTATGGGTCCTAGCTATGCCTGCCTTTTTGTTGGCTTTGTGGAACAATCCATGTTCCGTGCCTATTCTGGTATCTGTCCCCCACTTTTCCTTCGCTACATTGACGACTGCATTGGCGCTGCTTCCTGCGCGCATGCTGAGCTCGTTGACTTTATGAACTTTGCCTCCAACTTTCACCCTGCCCTCAAGTTTACCTGGTCCATTTCCGAAACCTCCCTCCCCTTTCTAGATCTTTCTGTCTTTATCTCTGGAGACAGCTTATCTACTGATGTCTACTATAAGCCTACTGACTCTCACAGCTATCTGGACTATTCCTCTTCTCACCCTGTCTCTTGCAAAAATGCCATCCCCTTCTCACAATTCCTCCGTCTCCGCCGCATCTGCTCTCAGGATGAGGCTTTTCATTCCAGGACGAGGGAGATATCCTCCTTTTTTAAAGAAAGGGGCTTCCCTTCCTCCACTATCAACTCTGCTCTCAAACGCATCTCCCCCATTTCACGCACATCTGCTGTCACTCCATCCTCCCGCCACCCCACTAGGAATAGGGTTTCCCTGGTCCTCACCTACCACCCCACCAGCCTCCGTGTCCAACATATTATTCTCCGCAACTTCCACCACCTCCAACGGGATCCCACCACTAAGCACATTTTCCCCTCCCCCCCTCTCTGCTTTCCGCGGGGATCGCTCCCTATGCGACTCCCTTGTCCATTCGTCTGCCCCATCCCTCCCCACTGATCTCCCTCCTGGCACTTATCCGTGTAAGTGGAACAAGTGCTACACATGCCCTTACACTTCCTCCCTTACCACCATTCAGGGCCCCAGACAGTCCTTCCAGGTGAGGGGACACTTCACCTGTAAGTCGGCTGGGGTGATATACTGCGTCCGGTGCTCCTGATGTGGCCTTCTATATATTGGCGAGACCCGACGCAGACTGGGAGACCGCTTTGCTGAACACCTACAATCTGTCCGCCAGAGAAAGCAGGATCTCCCAGTGGCCACACATTTTAATTCCACATCCCATTCCCATTCTGACATGTCTATCCACGGCTTCCTCTACTGTAAAGATGAAGCCACACTCAGGATGGAGGAACAACACCTTATATTCTGTCTGGGTAGCCTCCAACCTGATGGCATGAACATCGACTTCTCTAACTTCCGCTAATGCCCCACCTCCCCCTCATACCCCATCCGTTATTTATTTTTATACACACATTCTTTCTTTCACTCTCCTTTTTCTCCCTCTGTCCCTCTGACTATACCCCTTGCCCATCCTCTGTTCCCCCCCCCCTTGTCTTTCTCCCCGGACCTCCTGTCCCATGATCTTCTCATATCCCCTTTGCCAATCACCTGTCCAGCTCTCAGCTCTATCCCTCCCCCTCCTGTCTTCTCCTATCATTTTGGATCTCCCCCTCCCCCTCTCACTTTCAAATCTCTTACTAACTCTTCCTTCAGTTAGTCCAGGTGAAGGGTCTCGGCCTGAAACGTTGACTGTACCTCTTCCTAGAGATGCTGCCTGGTCTGCTGCGTTCACCAGCAACTTTGATGTGTATTGCTTGAATTCGTGGAACATTAGCCCCATATTGGTGAAACATGGAAGTGTTCTGATGGACTGGGTTCCTCTAGGTTATGCCAGGTCCTAGCAAATCACAAAAAGTTTATTAAGGATAAGAAACTAACATGAAAAAAATGAACAGGCTGGTGAATACAGGACTGCATATTTTATATTTGAATGTATCCAGCTCAGTACACTTAATAAGGTGGATGATCTTGTAGTGGAGTTAGAAATTGGTTGTCATTATGTTGTGGCCATTACTGATTCGAGGCTGGAAAAAGATTATAGCTGGGAGCTTAACATCCGAGAATACATATCATATTGAAAAGACAGGTAGGTAGGGAGAAGTCGTGGGGTGTCTGTTGGTTTAAAAAAAATCAAGTAAAATTCAGAGAGAGAAGTGACATATGATAAGAAGATGTAGAAACCCAGGTGAGTAGTTGTAAGACACTGTAAGTATAAAAAGACCCTGATGGGAGTTATATACTGGCCTCTGAACTATAGCCGGGGTGTGGGGTACAAATGGTGAGATAGAAAAGGCGTGTATAAAAAAGGACAATGCTATGATGGTAATGAGATTTTTAATATGCAGAAATTGGGAAATTTAGGTTTGTGCTGGACCAAGAGAAAAACATTTTAGGATGCATATGAGAAGGCTTTCAGAGCAGCTTGTGGTCAAGCCCACAAGGAAAAAGGTTATTCTGGATTAGAAAATGTGTAATGGAATGGATTTGATTAGGGAACTCAATGTAATGGAATATTTAAGAGGTGGTGATCATAATATGATAGAATACACCCTCAGTTTGAGAGGGAGAAGCTAATATAAAATATATCAATGTTAGAGTGGAGTAAAGGGAACTAGAGAGGTACAGAAGAGGAGCTGGTCAAAGATGATGGGAAGGGGACATGAGCAAGAATGACACCAGAGCAACAATGACTGGAGTTTCTAGAAGTAATTCGGAAGGCACAGGATTGGCTGATCCTCAAAAAGAAGCACACTGATAAGCGAAGTCAAAGTCAGCACAAAAGAGATGATATAATATACAGTGGGAAGCTTTCAAAAACCAATAGAAGTCATCTGAAAGACCAATAAGGAGAGAAGATGAAATATGAAGGTAAGCTAGCCAATAATACAAAAGAGGATCCCAAAAAGGTTCTTTTTTACAGATTTATAAACCGTAGAGGCAAGAGTGTATATGAGACCACTGGAAAATAATGCTGGTGAGGTAGTAAAGGGAGACAAACAAATGGTGGAGAAACTCTATGAGTATTTTGGTCAGTTCTTCACTGTGGAAGACACAAGAAGTCTGCCAGAAATTTGAGTGTGTCAAGTGGCATAAGTGACCGCAGTCTCTACTGTAAGGAATAGCTGCTTGGGAAGGTGAAAGGTCTGAAAGTAGATGTCACCTGGATTGACTAGATTCTGGAATGGATTGGGAGGTCTGGAAACTTGCAAATGACACTCCACTCTTTGAGAAGGGAGGGAGGCAAAAGACAGAAAATTATTGGCCAGTTAGACTGACTAACGATGACCATGGTTGGCAAAATGATGGAATCCATCTATAAATATGAGGTTTCAAGGTACTTGAAGGCACATGATAAAATAGGTCAAAGAGAGCATGGTTTCCTTAATGGAATATCTTCCCTGAAAAATCTGTTGTAATTCTTTGAGAAAATAACAGGAAAGATAGACAAATGAGCGTCAGTGGATGTTGTTTACTTACAATTTCAGAAGGACATTGATAAGGTACTGCACATGAGGCTGCTAAAGAAGAACCCATGGTATACTGTGTCAATGACTGGCTGATGAGTGGCTCACAGGCAAGAGGAAAAGAATGGGAATAA
Organism: Mobula birostris; assembly: GCF_030028105.1. NCBI lineage: Eukaryota > Metazoa > Chordata > Chondrichthyes > Myliobatiformes > Myliobatidae > Mobula > Mobula birostris. Next base: position 179,325,508 of record NC_092374.1, on the reverse strand, counting down.
AGGGGTTTCCCGTGATAAGTATTGCTCTCAGGGGCCAGTATTGGGACCATTTGTTTTCACGTTATACCGTATGTCAGTGATCTGGATGGTGGAATTGATGACCTTGTGGCCATGTTTGCAGATGATATAAAGATTGGTGGAGTTCAGGAAACGGGAAATCTGCAGAAGGACATGGACAGATGAAGAGAATGAACAAAGAAGTGGCATATGGAATATAGAGCAAGGAACTGTATGTTCATGCATTTGGCTGGAAGGAATTAAGGCATAGACTGGTTTCTAAACATGGAGGAAATTCAGAAATCAGAGGTACAAAGAGAGTTGGGAATCTTAGTGCAGGATTCCCTAAAGGTTAACTTTCAGGTTAAGTTGGTAGTAAGGAAGGCAAATGCAAAATTAGCATTCACTTCAAGAGGCTAGAACATAAACATAAAAATATTGAGGCTTTATAAAGCATTTGCCAAACTGTACTTGGAGTATTGTAAGTGGTTTTGGCTCCTTATCCAAGTAAGGATATACTGGTGCTAGAAATGTCTGGAGGAGGCTCGCAAGAATGATTCTGGGAATCAAAGGGTTAACATATGAAGAGCATTTGATGGTAATGTGCCTGTAACTGCTGGAGTTTAGATGGATGAGGGACGATCTCTTGGAAGCATATGAAGTACTTAATGGTGAATGGAGTGAACATGCTGCAGATATTTATAATAATGGGAGAGGCGAGGAGCAGAGGCAAGTCTCAGAATACAAGGACGTCCCTTTAGAACAATGAGCTTTTTTCACCAGAGGTTGGTGAATCTGTGAAATTCAGAGAGATAGCTGTGGAGGCCATGTTGGGTATATTTAAATTGGAGATTGATAGTTTAGGGCATCAATGATTAGGGAAGAAGGCAGGAGATGGGGCTGACAGAGATAATAAATCAGCCATGGTCAGATGGAGGAGCAGAGTTGATGAATGGCCTAATTCTTCTCCTATGTCCTATGGTCAAAATACAGCCTTTGCAGGAAATCATTCATCATTTTCTTAATTTGCACAATTGAACTCAATTTGACTGTTTCCTGTTGTTTTATTCCACAGACATCACCTTGTGGGATTCACAGACACTCCAAAGTAACCTCAGTCATCGGGATCAGCCCAGCACTGAGTTTCACATCATCACATCGAACTCCATGGAGAAGAAAGTTGCCGCACTCAGTGTGTCGGAATCACTGAAAGCAAGTCTGCTGAGTGGTGCAGTGGAGGTGAAAGGATCAGCAAAATATCTCACTGACACCAAGGAATCAAAACGACAGGCACGAGTTACCCTTCAGTACAAAACAACGACCAGCTTTGAACAGCTAACAATGAGCCACTTGAGGAAGCTGAACATCAGTGACGCGAGTGTGTTTGACGAGGGGTCGGCAACCCATGTCGTTATAGCAGTGCTGTATGGGGCCCAGGCTTTCTTTGTGTTTGATCAAATGGTCACTCCAGCAGAGAAACTGCAGGACGCCGAGCGTAATATGGAAGCAATAATTACACATCTCCCTGAGTTTGCAGTTCAGGGGGAAGACTCACTGAAAATGACGGAAGAACAGAAGTCTAATTCTGAGAAATTTAGCTGCACCTTCTATGGGGATTTCTCACTGAAGGACAATCCCACCACATTCCAAGATGCCATCAGTACCTATGCAACCCTCCCAAGCTTACTGAGATCAGCTGGGGAGAATTCAGTGCCTGTGAGAGTCATACTTTACCCTATCAGTAAACTAAACTCAAAAGCTGCTCAGGTGGTGAAGGAGATAAGTGTGGATTTGATCAGTCACTGCCAGCGTGTCCTGGAACAGCTCAGTGAGGCAGTGATGAGATGCAATGATATGCTGAAAGACAGAGTCTCCATTCAGTTTCCCGAGATTGGAGATGGGACAAAACAATGCCGAGAGATGTGCTTGGAGTACAAACTGGTTTTCCAGGGGACTTTAGCAAGAGTTTTTCCATCTATCCGGAGAGGTGAAGAAAAGGAAGGTTTACTGGTGGATATACTGAAGAACAGGAAACTGTCACCATTTAGTCAGCAGTCACTGGTCACATGGTTGGATGATAAGGAACAGGAGATGAAGGCAGTGGGACATTACCTCAGGATATTTGAAGATATACCTTTGGTGAAATCAAAGAGAGAGTTGGATGATGAGCTGATGGATCCAACAATAGACTATGTGGTCTGCTTCACATTTACATCACTGCATCAGGATGATCTCTATCTGTCAGAGGCAAAGAACTACCTCCAATCTCTCACAGCTCAGAAAATGCAGACACCGACTCCTGCTACTGGAGCCTGTGCGACACGACACAGCAAGCAGTGGTTTTGCCAACAGTCTGCTTCCCGCAAAATGGAGGAAAATTCTCAATTATTCCTGGACTTTGCCACAGCCAACAAAGCAGATGGGAAAATAAAATTTCTTGTTGCGTCTGTGAAGGATGACAATCAAACAGGATCAGCTATTTACCTGTATCGGGGAGGGTCTCTGGAGAACCCATGCTTTGAACCCCCATCACAGCCAGGGAGACCTAAATTTAGTCAAACAACACATGACAGTGTGACTCTGCAGTTGCATCCACCCAGATACGGTGCCGGTGAGATTGTGGGTTACAGAGTAGAGTACCAGGGCCCCCAGCAGGAGGGATGGACATCTGTGGTTACACCTGATAAATCCTGGTCCTTCACACTATCTGGGCTGCAGCCATACAGGGAGTATCATCTCCAATACAGAGCTGTGTCTAAGGTAGGTGTCAGCAAGGCCAGTGACAGCTCTCGGTACATCACTTGTCCTGCAAGTCCACCTGGTCAACTGGCCTTCCAATATCGTTCACCATTTGCCACTCTGACTTGGGACATTCCAAAACAGATTGGAGATGGTGTTAAAATCATTCAGTACAAAGTTGAGTATAAAGAAGAGACAACAGTTGGGTCCAAAATGGAGTGTGGATTATGGAAGGAAGTGAGGACAAATGATAGACAATGTCACTGTGAGCTAAAAGGATTGAAACCAAAGAAAAAATACAGAGTCCGAGTGTCTGCTGACTGTGGGGAAGCAGGTTGCAGTGCAGCAAGTGATGAGCTATTATTAGAAACAGTAAATGCACCAAACAGAATAGCCCAGAAACTTTTGAGCAGATCTCCAGTGATATCCAAAGGAAACCCTTCCACTTACAAGCTCATCCTAAAGGAGAAGATATTTGATCATACGAGACACCTTGTGAAATGCTCCTTTGGAAAACCCAGTACAAAACACAGAATGAAGACAATTATGGTTCTGGGAGCAACAGGGTCAGGAAAGACGACCCTCATCAATGGGATGATCAACTACATCCTGGGCGTGGAATGGAAAGATTACTTCAGATACAAGTTAATAGATGAAGAGACAGGAAAATCCCAGGCTGAAAGTCAGACATCCTCCATCACTGCCTACGAACTCCACCATCAGGTAGGATTTAAAATTGATTACTCTCTGACTATCATCGATACACCAGGATTTGGAGACACCAGGGGAATAAGCCGAGATCACTTGATCACTGAGAACATCCGAGAGTTTTTCACCTCCCCACAGGGTGTTGATCAAATTGATGCTGTGTGTTTTGTTGTTCAAGCCTCTTTGGCTCGCCTGACACACACACAGAAATATATCTTTGATTCAATTCTTTCTGTTTTTGGCAAAGACATTGAAGAGAATGTTCAGATATTGGTGACATTTGCAGATGGACAGCCTCCCCCTGTTCTGGAGGCTTTGAAGGTAGCAGAGGTACCATGTCCCAAAGATAAAAATGGTATGCCAGTTCACTTCAAGTTTAACAATTCAGTTGTGTTTGCCCAGTGTATGGCGTCTAGAAAAGCTGCCGATAAGGATACTTCTGATGACAGTGAAGAAGAGCATGATGATAATTTTGATGCAATGTTCTGGAAGATGGGAGAAAACAGTATGAAGAAATTCTTTCGGGCTCTGAACAAGATGGAAACAAAAAGTTTATCTTTGACCAGAGAGGTTTTGATGGAACGTAAGCAGCTGGAGACTGCAGTGGAGGGGTTGCAGGTTCAGATCAGAGTTGGCCTGACCAAACTGGAGGAACTCAGGAAAACACAACAAGTTCTGAACCAACACCAGACTGAGCTGGAAGCAAATAAAGACTTTGAGTATGAGATTGAAATTACAGTTCCTGTACAGGAAGATATCAGCAGAACAGGCCATTACATAACCAACTGTCAAAAATGTCGCTTCACCTGTCACTATCCCTGTGGGATTGCAAATGATGCAGAAAAATCTGGGTGTGCAGCAATGAACAGGAATGGAAACTGCAAAGTCTGTCCCCAAAAATGTGTCTGGAGTGTTCACTTCAACCAGAAATACAAGTTTGACTATGTAACCAAAAAGGAGAAGAGAACATACGATGAGCTGAAAAAAAATTATGAGATGGCGTATGGTGAGAAGATGACTCAGCAGAATATCATGGAGAGCCTTCAGCAAGAGTTTGTTGTGGTTCAGAATGTTGTGTTGGAGATTATTGAACAATTATCCATCAGCATTAGGAGACTTGAAGAGATAGCTCTGAGACCAAATCCGTTATCCACCCCAGCTTATATTGAGCTCCTGATTCAGTCTGAGAAAGAAGAGGCCAAGCCTGGGTTCCTGGACAGAATTCAGGCACTGAGGGAGGTCAAGGAACGGGCAGAGTTAATAGAGAAAGTTACCAATGTGAATATGTCATCAGAGGAACAGAAGCAAAATCCAACAGAGTCAAAAAAAAGCACTGGAAACTGGGTTACAAAAAACCTTTCTATCATTTTTAATTGGTTCTCTGCCAATAAATAACTGGAAGACATTGCAACCATATCCAAAATGGGAAGCAGTTGTTTCACCCAGTCGATAAACAATCTGCTGATTGCAATTCACCCTCCATCTTCTCCAACATCTGCCCGCAGTGTTTAAGACCACATCGTTTTTCCTCAATGCTGCCCTCCCTCAGACATGATGGGAGCTGTGGACTGAGAATCCATCCATATTCCTTCCTCTTTCCCATCTATGTCCCATCGCTTGGAAACAGCATTGGAATCGCAGCCTCTATTACCCCTGTACACAGTCTACTCACAGCTCCACCCCCACCAACTCCTCCTTCAATCCCTATTCTCTCCATGTTGGCAGACAGCACATTCCCTAATCTTGTACGAAATGATGGTAACCTTTCTCCCAGTTGTATGCTTCTCTCTGACTACTGTCAGAGTCTCGCCCATGGGATGGGTGGAGCATCGATGTGTTCCATGAAATTCAGCACAGAAAAATATAAAGTAGGAGAAATAAAATAAGACTTAAGTTATCAAATGATATAGGAAACCATTAAGCTCACTGAACCAATGCTAACTTACAAATCAACAGCATCTGTCACACTCTCCCACTTTCCCCATAATCTACTCACTGCCATTTGCCAACTAATGCACTCATTTGCTCATAAATTAAGAAAAAAATAAATGTGTGATGGAAATCTGTAATAAAAAAACCAGGAAATGCTGGAACTGCTTAGTAGGTCAAGCAGTGTCTGCTGAGGGAGAAACAGTTAATGTTTCATACCCACAACCTGCAATAGATTTTTTGATGCTCTTCTTTGGAATGTCTGAACATTGGAGCAAATGTAGCCTGTGCAATCAAAATATTAACTGTTTCTCTCTCCAGCATATTTGCATGTTCTTTTAGTGATTATGCTTGGACAGAAAGAACAAGATTATCCTGTTCCTTAAAATTCCCTGGGGTCCTACATTCATTGTGTACACCGTCTCCTTATTCATCCTCCCAACATACATCATCACTTTTTCTTCCTGCCATCCGTCTTTCCATTTCACCAACTTAACAATATCAATGTCACTAAAAACTACCCTGCTCACTATCCGCTGGACACAGGCATCCACTCACAAACACGGCCATTTGTGAGAATGAATTGCACAGATTAACCACCCTCTAGCTAAAGAAATTCCTTCTCATCTCTGTTCTGATGCTGTCGCGCCTGGTCCTAGACTTCCCCACTATAGGAAACAATCCTCTTCACAACCACTCTATCTAAACCTTTCAACATTTGATAGGTTTTGGTGAGATCCCCCTCATTCTTCTAAGCTTCAGCATGTACAGGCCCAGAGCCATCAAACACTCTTCGTACATTAACCGTTTCATTCCCAGAATCATTCTTGTGACTCTCCTCTGGACCCTCTTTACTACCAATTCACTTCCCTTCACTGCATTTCCACATGACACTTATTTGCCCAATCTCTCAACCTGTCCAAGTCCTTCTGCAGACTCCCTCAAGGTCTGACTACTCACTACATTGACATGTATACCAAATGCCCCATCATCAGCCCTGTCATTCAATTCTCATCCCCTTGCCAGTTTAGTTCCTACCGTCCCCAACAGCTCTAGTAAACCTGCCCATGAGGATATTGGTCCCCATTGGGTTTAGGTGTAACCCATCATTTTTGTACAAGTTTCCTTCATTCCTTCCGCAGAAGAGATCCTACTGATCTCGGAATCTGAACTGATCTGTCTGTGCCATCATCCTGTTGCTGCCCTGATGAGCATGTGGCACTGGGACTAAGACAGAGATTACTACCCTGGAAGTTCTGTTCTTCAGCATTTTCCCTGACTCCCTGTACTCAGTGCAGGATCTCTTCCCCCTCCCCCACTTTCTGCCTGTCATTGGTTCCATGGTGCACCTCGACCTCTGACATTTCACCCTCCCTTGATATTCTTTTGCAGCCGCTCTGAGACATACATCTATGCAATTGGGTCTGGATCCACCGAGCTCTAACCCTTTGGATTTATTGTCTCTGACAATATCAGACATGGGCAAACAACAACCAGACTGTCCTTTACAATACATTCTGTTACCTCTTCAAAATGTTGCTCAATTGGTCAAATGTCTTTTTTTGGTAATACTTCTTTTGTTAATCTATGAGTAATCACTAACTTAGCAAGCATGTATGATTCATGTCATTCAGATTTTGTTTCTGCACAACCTCACATCCTTGTCCTACCCCGCTTGATCTGGTCTGCTATTCTGGAATACAACTATCACATTACCAGCTCTTTGGTCACCTTTCTCTTCACTTGTGGGTAGTTTAACAATAAAAATTTCTGCTGGGGCCAGAGTAGTCTATCACATGCCCCACATAACAGACTGGGATACATCTTAGTTCCTTGGGGAGATAAATCCTCAAACTTTATACGATACCAAATACGCCTTTTTCAATGATAACATGCACCATGAAGAGATTCCCAATGGAATCAACTTGTTTGCTGGTTACCCTTACTACGCTCATTAAATGCTTTGGGGTTTTCCATTAGCTTTCCTTTCTTTTTCATTTTCATGTTCCCCTCTATACCAGTGATACATCTGTTCAAATTAAAGTTTATTATTGGAGTACACACATAAAAAAATGGTGAGATTCTTTTTCCTGCAGGCACATTCAGCAAATCTATAGAATAGTAACTGTAAACAGGATCAATGAAAGAGCAAGAGCACAGAAGACAACAAACTGTTGAAATGCAACTACAAATAAAATAGCAATAAATAACGAGAACATGGAATAACAAGATAAAATGATAGATACTGCTTTCCTACAACAGCATTTCATATAGATGTGCTCAATGGCTCAGAAAGATTTACCCATTATGTACTGGGCCAAATCCATAACCTTTAGTAGGACTTTCTGTTCAAAGGCATTGGTGTTCCCATACCAGACTGTAATGTAGCCAGTCAATACACTTCCACTACACATCTCTCGAAGTTTGTCAAGGTTTCTGATATCATGCTGAATGTCTGCAGCCTTCGAAGGAAGTTGAGGCACTGTCGTGCTTTCTTTGCAATTGCATTTTGTATAATGGGCCCAGGACAAGTCCACTCGGATGGTGACTCTCAGGCATTTGAAGTTACTGACCCTCTCCATATGTGAAGGGTATCTTCATTTTTAATATGCCTTCCTGCGAACATCCTTCCTTTTTATCTAACCCTCCAGATCACTTGTCATCTAAGTTCTTTTGGATTTGCTGTTCTTGCCGTTCACCCTCGTGGAACACATTGTGCATCAACTCTAATTCTTCAAGTGTTACGTGATTATCATTTGTCAGATTTTAGAGTGGGCATCTATGACTATCCCATCACAACAACATGAAGACAGTGATACATCACCTGAACCAACCATTAATGCATTTTGAAGTATTCTCTGATTTTCCAATGAACATTCTTCTGATTAAATAACCTTGTTGCTATTGCACTTTAAAGCATTCAAGCCTCAAAAATTTTGAATTACCATAAAAATATTGCTTACTCCAATAGCAGTTGATAATCAAATTAAAAATTATAGATGTAGTAAGATTGATTAATGGACTGTCTGTGCAAGCACAGACCTATTTGCTGTGAAGACAGCATCTTGTTCCAGGAGAAATATGTTGGGTCACCACAGACTGAAATTCAAGGAAAATGAACACACCTGCCAAATGCTGATCAGAGTATGCAGAACGAGGTGAGTGTGTCAAAAAGAGAATGGGAATGGTGATGAGGTGAGGGAGAAGGAGCAGAGATCAGTGTAACAGGTAAGGTGAGAAAGAGAATGTGGTGAAACAGAGAGGAACAGTGGGGATAGAGAGTGCGAGAGATGGGGTGTGGAGGGGAAGAGAAGCAACAGGAAGAGGAGGGAAGTAACGGGAAACGTGGGAGAGTGGCACACATCGGAGAGTGGGGGAGAGGAAGTGAAGCCATGGAAAAATGGGAAACATGATGAAAATGTTGAACAACTACTTCCATATCCCTTCTGGAACAAGGTGAAATTTTCTCCTGCAGTGTGAGCTTTAGCGTGTAGTTGTTCAATCAAGTAATAAAATGTTTACTAACGTCAGTACCAGTCTCTGTGGTTCTTGCTTCCACTCAGAGAAAACAAATAATGCAGTCTGAATTCATACCATAAATGAACATGATGAAAAGTGAACACAATACTGCTGTGAATACTGTGAACATTTATCACAATCTCCAGAAGACATACAGGGTTGTAAGATAGGCATATAATAACAAAGATAGTTTAATTCACAGGAGCACAAAGAGATTCAATTTAGTAAGAATACAAGGAACAAGAACATAAATTGATGTTAGTGTAATGGAACATAAGGACAATCGTCACGAGTTCCAGCAACGACAGCTCACAGCGAGGTACAAGGCCCGGCAGAGAGAGCGGGAGAAATCCAGAGTCTGGCAGGAGTGGGGGTGGGGGGGATGTAGCAACAGAAAAGGGGAATTCTTATTCTGACTTATCCCCTTCCTTTCCAGTCCTGATGGAGCGTGTCAGCCCGAAAAAGTTAGCTGTTTACTCTCTTCATAGATGCTGCCTCCCCTGCTGAATTTCTCCAGCATTTTGTTTGTATTGCATTAATTATCACTGACTTTTTTTCTTTTAAATTGTACCTCAGATTTTTCATATTCCCTCAGCAAACCTTACCCCGGCCTGTCGGTGGGATTAGTGCCCACTTGGATCACAACAACTGGATCATTCCCTTCCATTACCAAGTTTCCCTCCAGCTCAGAAGGGAAGATCCTTACCCTAGCATCAGGTGAACAACAAAGCCTTTGGTGTCCTGTATCTTTGCAGCAGCAAACACCGCCTGTCCCCTTCATTATGCTGTACTCTATCACCACTTAATTACTCATTTCTCCCACTGATTAAATGGCCGCCTATCACAGTTGGAAAGAAGCTGTTCCCAAATCTGGCCGTACCAGCCTTCAAGCTCCTGAACCTTCTCCCGGAGGGAAGAGGGATGAAAAGTCCGTTGGCTGGGTGGGTCGTGTCCTTGATTATCCTGGCACCACTGCTCCGACAGTGTGCCGTGTAAAGTGAGTCCATGGACGGAAAATCAGTTTGTGTGATGTGCTGTGCCGTGTTCACAATCTTCTGCAGCTTCTTTCGGTCTTGGACAGGACAATTTCCATACCAGGTTGTGATGCACCCTAGAAGAATGCTTTCTACGGTGCCTCTATAAAAATTAGTGAGGTTTTTAGGGGACAGACCAAATTTCTTTAGTTTTCTCAGGAAGTAAAGGCGCTGGTGGCCTTCTTGGCTGTGGACTCTGCTTGGTTAGACCAAGTCAGGTCATTTGTGATATTGACCCCGAAGAACTTAAAGCTTTTGACCTGTTCCACTTGCGCACCACCGATGTAAATTGGGTCATGCAGTCCACTACTCCTTCTGAAGTCAACGACCAATTCCTTCGTCTTGCTGACATTGAGGGATAGGTTATTGTCTTCGCACCATGCCACCAGGTTCTTAATTTCCTCTCTGTACTCAAACTCATCATTCCCCGAGATAAGGCCTACAATTGTGGTGTCATCAGCAAACTTATATATTGAGGTTGATGGAAACTTGGCTACACAATCATGGGTGTACAGTGAGTACAGCAGGGGGCTGAGTACACAATCTTGTGGGGCACCGGTGCTCAGAGTGATTGTAGAGGAGAACTTGTCCCCTGTTTTTACAGCCTGGCTCCTGTCTGTGAGGAAGTTGAAGATCCAGCTGCAGACCTGAGTGCTAAGGCCCAGGTTCCGAAGGTTAGGAATCAGTTTATTTGGAATGATGGTATTAAAGGCAGAGCTGTAGTCAATGAAAAGGAGCCTTACATATGCATCTTTATTCTCCAGGTGTTCTAAGGAGGAATTTAGGGCCAGAGAGATGGCATCTGCCACTGACCTGTTGCTCCAATAGGCGAATTGCAAAGCGTCGAGGTTGACCAGTAGTCTGTGGTCGATGTGTGCCAAAACCAATCTCTCGAAGCACTTCATAGCAATTGAAATCAGAGCCACAGGTCGATAGTCATTCAGGCATTCCACCTTGCTCTTCTTCGGTACTGGGATTATCGTTGCCTTCTTAAAACATGAGGGGATCTTAGACTGAAGCAAGGAGCAGTTGAAGATGTCAACAAACACTCCAGCTAGCTCGCTTGCACAGGCCCGGAGAACCTGTCCTGGGCCGCCATCTGGGCCCGTCGCCGTCCTTGGATTTATTTTCAGGAAGGCCTTTCTAATGTCCTCCTCGGTGACGATGAATCTCGATGTCACCAGGTCTGGTTCATCCGGAGGGAGCGGGATGCTCCTCTTCTGTTCGAATCTTGCGTAGAACACGTTAAATTCGTCAAGAGGAGAAGCGCCCAGTTATTGATACTCCCAGCCTTTTCTTTGCACCCAGTGATCTCATTTCGACCCTGCCATAGTCTACTGGCATCTCTTTGGTTAGCCTTGGCTTCCAACTTGGCTCGATATTGCCTCTTGGTGCCCTTAATGGCTTTCCGCAGTTCACGACTGGATTCCATGTAGTGACTGGTATCCCCGGACCTAAAAGCCGCAGCTCTAGCCTTTAAAAGGGACTTGACCTCATAATTCATCCAAGGTGTCCGGTTAGGGAATACCCGCACCGTCTTGCAAGATACACAGTCCTCCGTGCATTTCCAAATAAAGTCTGTGACAGCTGAGGCATACTCATCAAGGTTAGCTGCCGAGTCCTTGAATACTAACCAGTCCACCGATTCAAAACAGTCATGGAGGATCTCATCCATTTCCTCCATCCAACACGACACTACTTTTGACACTGTGAACTCCCGCTTCAGTTTCTGTTTGTAAGGCCAGAGGAGGAGTACAGCCTGTTGGTCTGATTTTCCGTAGTGAGGTTGTGGGACGGAACAGTAGACATCCTTGACTGCTGTGTAGCAGTGGTCAAGTATATTTGGGCCTCTCGTGGGGCAGGGTACATGTTGATATATATACACATATATTAATACATATCAACAATTTTCTTAAAAATCCAGAAAAAGTGCCCACATTTTTGACAGAAGGTAAAACACATATCTTGCCTTAAGGAGAAAATCACAAATGACCATCAAAATTTCATCCCAGAACTCGTTACAAACTGTACATAAAATTGTCACATCATGCTTCTCACAACTAATCACCGTTTACTTGGATAACCACAATATGCCTACAGAAGAGCAGAAAGGATGCCATAAGGATATGAAGGGATGTAAAGAACAACTGATAATAGACACTGTAATTCTCAATCAAGCCTGGTGGAAAAGCAGAAATCTTTCTTGTTGTTATATTGACAACCAAAAAGCATTTGATACTGTTCCACAGTCAAGGCTAATAGAATTTCTTAATATGCAAGTATAAACTACACTCAATACTTGTGAAGTTCCTCCATCATCTGAGGAAGCACTGGTCTATAATCACCCGATCTACTAACAACCAAAGATGAACAACCACTGTAACAAATCGAGACATTTTTCAGCGCAACTCTCAAAACCCACTATGGTTTTGTCTCGCTTTCAACCAATCTCTAATTTACCGAATCAGATAAAAATAGGATATCAAATCAGAAACAACTGAAGAAATTATACCTTGAGATACATTTGATACATGGATAATTTGAAATTATACGCATCTTCATCAGTAAAGCTATAGCAATTAATTCAAATAGTAGAACTACTTTTGAAAGATATAAATATAACTTTGGACTCGATAAGTGCAAAACATTAAACACAAAGAAAGATGCAATAGAGGTAACAGAATACAAAACAGAGCAGCAGGATACAATGCCACCGATGGATGAATATGAAACATATAAATACCTAGGATATCAACAAGGAAAGAAAATAGATCATAGTGCAATAAAAAGAAAACTTTCAAGGCTTAAGAGGATCTGGCAAATAGAGCTCAATAGGATAAATATAACAAAGGCAATAAAAACTCTACCCATATTAATGTATTCTTTTCATATTATGTCTTGGTCTGAAACTGATCTGGAAAATTTACAAAGAAAAACAAGAACTGAAATGAGAAATTGTTGTAAACACTACATACACTGAAATGCGCTGAGATTAACAGTTTCTAGGACAGAATGAGGACGAGGAATAACAGATATACAAAATTTACACAACAGTCAGGTAAAATTTCCAAGGATATATTTTCATCAATGATAAAAGGTTTCAGCACTCCATGCTAGTACAAGCAATTCTAATAAGAAGTACACACCATTGAACTTAAATGAATGGGAAACCCAGAAAAATGAAGAAATTATCAGTATAGAGAAAAAAGTTAACCGATGGAAGGGAATGACCCTCCATAGATGACATCCCCATGATCTGAGCTGGATGGATGTTGACAAGGACCAATCAAACACCTGCCTCAGATATGGAAATGTCTTCCCAGAAACAGAAGGGTTCCTTCTGGCAATACAGGACCAGGTGGTTAACACAAAAATTATTATAAATTATTCTAAATGATAAATTTAGAAAATGCAGAGATAAAAAGACAGAAACATTATGGAATTGTGTAGCATTTTATCAGAATCTGATGGCTTATGCAGGCACAATCAAATGGCAAACGTTATTCATCAAAATCTTACTTTAAAATACAAGCTCATAAATAAAATCAAACCTTACTATAAATACAAGCCTGATCCAATTTAGAATCAGAATATCACGAATTATATTATTACTGATCAGTTATTACAGATAGGACGATCCATAATCACCGTCTGGATATAGTAATACAGGATAAAAGGGCAAGAACAACTTATTCAATAGATGTAGCCATGCCAAACACGCATAGCTTACAGAAATCAGTGAGTGAAAAAAAAAACAGAATTAAAAGAGGAAGTTGAAAGGCTTTGGAACATGTACAAGGTATACATTGTCCTGATAGCATTCTGTACATCTGGTGTCATCCCAAAGGCACTCACAATAGCATTAAACCCTTTGGCCTACAGAGTAACATCATGGTAAACCTTAAGAAAGCCACAATACTAAACACCACTGGAATAATTCGGAAGTTCCCAGCAATTGACAAATGGGGGTGCTTGGCTATACCCTTCTCAGGTTTTACCAGCTTGAGCTGAAAAAAGAGCAATTGCTCTCTCTTCTTACATCCCACTTAGGATGATTGTTCCAACACGTTAGAGATCTGGGATCCAAGACAAACTGGCAAATTGGATATAAGAATTCAATCTAGCTGATGAGTTCCTTCATACTGTAAGCACAAGCATTCAAGAAGGTGTTGTGCCCCGTGGCTTTCCAACCAATCCAGTATATCTCTTGATATCAAGGTCAGTACAAAACACTGTTTGATGTGGTAAGTCAAGTTTGTTGATGGAATTTACTTTCTCAGAATCAGAATCAGGTTTAATATCACCAGGAAATGCCGTAAAAAATTCTTAAATTTGCGGCAGCAGTACAATGCAATACGTGATAAATATAGGAGAAACTGTGAATTACAGAAAGTATATATAGAGAATAGTTAAATTAAATTAGTAGTGCAAAAAAGAAATAAAAAGGTAGTGATGTATTGTTCATGGGTTCAATGTCCATTTAGAAATTGGATGGCAGAGGGGAAGAAGCTGTTCTTAAATTGCTGAGTGTGTGCCTTCAGGCTTCTGTACCTCCTTCCTGATGGTAACAATGAGAAGAGGGTATGTCCTGGGTGCTGGGGGTCCTTAATGATGGATGTCACCTTTCTGCGTCATCGCTCATTAAAGATGTCTTGGAGACTATGGAGGCTAGTACCAATAATCGAGCTGACTAATTTTACAACTTTCTGCAGCTTATTATGATGCAGTACCTTCCCCATGTACCAGACAGTGTTGCAGCCATTCAGAATGCTCTCCACTGTAGATCTGTAGAAGTTTTTGAGAGTTTTAGCTGACAAAGTAAATCTCAAGCTTCTAAAGAAATATAGCCACTGTCATGCTTTCTTTATAGCCGCATCAATATGTCGGGACCAGGTTAAGTCCTCAGAGATATTGATACTCAGGAACTTGAAATTGGTCCCTCTCTCCATTTCTGATCCCTTTATGAGGATTGGTTTGTGATACCTCACCTCACCCTTTCTGAAGTCCACAGTCGGCTCTTTGGTCTCACTGACACTGATTGCAAGGTTGTTGTTACGACACCACTCAGGCAGCTGGTCTATGTAACTAGTACGCTTTGCAGATGGTATAAATTCATTTTAGGCATTCAATTAATCCTTCTTACAATCCCCATACTTGTCCAAACATGAGCAAGAACCTAGTCGTTGTTTCAGACAAGTAGTGGAGAGATGGTAAGGTAGCACAGTGGTTAGCATAATGTCGTTATGACTCTAGCTGTAAGATCAGGATTCAATTCCTGCCACTGTCTTTAAGAAGTTTTTATGCACTCCTCGTCACCACATAGGTCTCATCCCTGCTGTTTGGGTTCCTCTCATTTTCCAAGGAAGGGTTAGGTTCAGGTTAGTGATTTCTGGACATGCCATGCTGCACCAAAAGGGTGGTGACACTCTTGGTCTGGGCAGCATAATCCTCGTTGATTTAATTTCACTCAGCCAATACATTTCACTCTATGATTCGATGTACATCTATGGGGAAAATAAAATTCATCTTTAGGCAAATGTAAGATCTCCAGAATGACTCTCTGGTTGCCTCTGCCTGCCACTTTACCCACATATCTTCCTGACCTTGACCAAGAAAGTCCAGTTTATAGTCATAGACACAAGTACGTGTATGCACAGTTGCAGCAGAATCACACAGACCTAGCATTAGGTCAAATATTCATGAAAAAATATAATTGAGCTGCCTGGTGGTTCTGATGTTCAACATTGGGAAGAGTGCCAAGAGGCTGGTGATGACACACATTAACTCCAGCTTCCCTAGACAGCCTCCAGAAGTTGCAGAGGTATGGTAGCCACATTCCTCTGAGAAAGTCATATTGACCTTGACTTTGGCCTGCTACTGTCAAGCATTGACATATCTCGCCATTTTCTTTACACCTCCAACGTTTAAAGATGCCAGTGTTATGGCTGTAATTGGTTTAAAAGTCACAGTTCTTCTCCAGGTATACCCAAAACTTGTTGGTCTACCAGCACAGTGAGATGCCAGTGGATGAATCCTGCCAACGGGCACATTCTGGGCTGCAGGTGTACTTCCCGAGAGACACACTACAGATTGATGCAGCCACTGCAAGATCTCAGTGAGGAAGGGCCACAATGTAGGGTTCTTCTACTAGAGATGAAGGGGCCAGATTATGGGAGGAAGCCCCTTAATTTCTTTTGTCGAAACATATCACCTCAGAATACTACATGAATGGCAGCAGAGCCATTGACATCAAAGAATGAGATTGAACAGTACAGAAAGTATTGGCTATGCATGTGAAGAAAAAAAAATGCATTGAACAGTTTCTTCCAGTAAATAGCTTTTTATTATACACAGAGCTTGTTAAAGAAAAATGCGTTTGAGGAAGTGAATCAGAGGGATGTGTTTGTCTCCTGGAACACATTCTCCAAACACCATCTCATCCATGATGTGGCCCAGGGTAGTTTTGCGACTGGTGAACAATCCTGGAACACCAGGTTAGCAGTAGACTTGAGGGACGCGTGATGACCTCTGACCTTGCTGATACTAACCTTGGTCATTGCTGTCTATCAGAAATGATACTCATAGCTGTAATGTGGTCACTTCTGTAGGAGTGAGATATATTAAGTGTATCCGGAGTTGTCCATCACTCCTGCTGGGAACCTTTGTACTATGAAATGTAACCCCCAATCACTCCTGCACCATAACTGGGTGACTGTAAATGCAATGTTACACTGTCATGAGATGTTACGAGCCTGAGATGGTAATCTGAAGCACCAGGTCTTTTTTGCAGAAAGCCCCATGCAGATCAAATGATGCTCTTATTTGGTGGTCATTCTTCACAGAAGCAATGAGAAATTTTATGAGAATTTTCCGGCTGTCCTGTTGGCTGCAGCAAAATCCAGGAATGATTGTCCATTGTACAATTCATCAACAGCATCCGACTTACAGTGGGGATATTTTTGACCATCTTCAGATAATGTCCTACTACCTTCACCTGTCGTTCCTGTTCAACCAGCCATGAGATCAGTGGCTGGTGTCTAAAGGATGGTTGTTTCCTGTTCTTCAGTATATCCACCAGTGACCCTTCCCCCTTTCCAATTTCTCAAAATTGCAGTATCCTCTCAAAAAACCTATGAACATAAGAAATAGGAGCAGGAGTAGGACATCTGCTCAGTGAGCTTGCTCCACCATTCAATATGGCGGATCTGGCCATGGACTCTCTCTGAACTCTGAAACTGAATGGGGACCCTGTCTTTCATTATATCATTGCATCTCATCACTGCCTCACTAAGCTGTTCCAGAACATGAATGCAGTGAGTAATTATTACCACACTTATCACCCTTACCAGCTGAGCAGAGTTGAGTCAAGTTTAGTCAGAGGATAGAGCCAGACTGTTAGGGCTACTGAATGCTCCCCACGTGGTCCTGGTGAACTTGGACAGGTTGCACAGGTGCTGATGGCATCTTGGAATTTGGTGGAATTGTTCCTCAATGATAAATCACCATAAGATATGCAGCTGAATTTATCAGCATCAGATTTTTGTTTTCCTGTCATTTCTAGGAAAGTTTCACCTGAATTGTGACCTTGGGCAGATGTTTTGTCTCCATGCTACTTTGGATATCCTGCCTGTTCTCTGCTGAAAGGAGCAAGTGATCAAATGCAGAGAATGCCTGTGCCCCATATAGCATTTCTGTAACACCATGGGTTGCTGTCCCCTCATCAAACATACTCGGGTGGGTGATAGTCTTCCTCCATAACCGACTCATCATCCTTTGTTCAAACCTAGTTGTTGTTTTGTACTGAAGAGTAACTCATACTTGTTCCATTGATCACTTTATTTAATTTCACTGAGATTTTTTGCAGATCTTTTTGCCTCCACTAACTCACCAGGAGATGTGTTTTTTACAGATCCCAAAACATCTCTCTACATCTCTGTTTTAAGTGGATGCCCCTCTATTCTGAAGCTGTGCCCTCTTGCCCTAGACACCCCCACCATGGGAAACATACATCTAGTCTGTCTAAGCATTTCAATATTCAAACGGATTCAATGAGATCTACCCTCATTCATCTAAATTCCAGTGAGTACAGGCCCAAAGCCATCAAACATTCCTCGCATGATAACCATTTCATTCCCGGAATCATCCTTGTGAACCTCCACTGAATGCTCTCCAATGCCAGCACATCATTTCTTAGATGAGGAGATCCAAGCTGTTCAGAATACTCAAGGTGAGGCCTCACCAGTGCCTTATAAAGCCTCAGTATCACATCCCTGCTCTTGTGTTCTAGACCTCTTGAAATGAATGATAACATTGTATTTGCCTTCCTAACCACTGACTCAACCTGCAAGTTATCCTTAAGGGTGCTCTGAACAAGGACTCCCAAGCCAAGTCCCTCTGCATCTGTGAGTTTTGGATTTTCTCCCCATTTAGAAAATAATCTGCACATTTATTTCTTCTACCAAAGAGCACGACCATGCATTTTCCAACATGGTATTTCATTTACCTCTATCTTGCCCATTCTCCTAATCTGTCTAAGTCCTCCTGCAGCCTTCCTGTTTCCTCGACACTACCTGCCCCTCCACCAATCTATGTAGCACCTGCTAACTTGGCAACAAAGCCATCTATTCGATCATCCAAATCATTGACTTACAGCATAAAAAGAAGCGGCCCCAACATTGACCACTGTGGAACACCACAAGTCATTGGCTGCCAACCAGAAAAGGATCCTTTTACTCCCACTCACTGTCTCCTACCAATCAGCCAATGCTCTAACCATGCTAGTAAATTTCCTGTAACACCATGGGGTCTTAACTTCGTGAGCAGTCTCATGTGTGGGCCCTTGTCAAAGGCCTTCTGAAAATCCAAATATACAAATCCAAGTACTCCATAACCTCATCCTTAAAAATTGATTCCAACATCTTCCCAATCACTGAGTTCAGGCTAACTGGTCTATAATTTCCTTGCTGTTGCCTCCCTCCTTTATTAAAGAGTGGAGTGACATTTGCAATTTTCCAGTCCTCTGGAACCAAGACAGAGTCCAATGATTCTTGAAAGATCATTATTAATGCAACTACAATCTCTACTACCACGTCTTTCAGAACCCTAGGGTGCAGTTCATCTGGTCTGGGTGAGTTATGTATATTCAGGTCTTTCAGCTACTTGAGCACCTTCTCGCTTGTAATAGTAACTGCACTTACTCTTTGCTTACTGGTACACTGTTGGTATTTTCTACAGTGAAGACTGATGCAAGTTACTCATTTAGTTCATCTGCCAACTCTTTGTCCCCCATTATTATTTCTCTTACATTACTTTCTAGCAGTCCTATATCTCTTTTATTTTATGTACTTGAAAAAGCTTTTTTTATCCACCTTCATATTGTTTGCTAGCTTGCTTTCAAATTTCATCTTTTCCCTCCTAACAATTGTTTTAGCTGCTTTCTGAAGGTTTTTAAAAGCTTTATAATCATCTATTTTCCTGCTAATTTTTGCTTTCTTATCTGTCCTCTCTTTTGCTTTTGCATTAGCTTTGACTTCCCTTGTCAACCATGGTTGTATAATTTTGACATTTGATTATTTCTTTGTTTTTGGAATACATCTATCCTGCACTTTCCTTATTTTCCCCAGAAACTCAAGCCACTGTTGTTCTGCTGTCATGCCTGCTAGCATCTCCTTCCAATTTACTCTGGCCAACTATGGAAAGTTAGATTGCATGGCATCCAGAGAGAGCTAACCAACCGGATGATGAATTGGCCCTATGGCAGGCAGCAGAGGGTTACGCAGGAATGTTGTTTATCAGATTGGAGCCCAATGACTGGTGTTGTTCCCCAGTGGTTGGAGCTAATTTTGATGAGATTGGTTAGTACCTTTGGAAGTGACACCAACATCGATGGTTCCATTCAGAGTGAAGATGATTATTAGAATTTACAGAGGGATCTTTATCAGCTGGATAAGTAAGGTGAGAATTGGCAAATGAAGTTCATATGCATAAACACATGTTTTTTCACTTTGTGTAGACAGATTGGGATAGGATAATCATAGTTAATGTTAAGACCCTGGGGAGTGTTGCACAACTGAGGAATCTCAGAGTGCAAGTGCAAGGTTCACTGAATATGGCATTGCAGGTAGGTGGGGCTGTGAATTAGGTATTCGGCATGCTGGCTTTCTTCAGTCAGGGCACTAAATAGCAGCCTAAGTGCTACACCTGCCCATATACCTCCTCCCTCACCTCCATTCAGGGCCCCAAACAGTTCTTCCAGGTAAGGCAGAACTTCACCTGTGAATCTTCTGGGGCTCATGTCTGGTGCTCCCGATGCAGCCTTCTCTGCATTGGTGAAACCTGTCATTAATTGGGACCGCTTCATCTAGCACCTCTGCACCATCGGCCACAAGCAGGATGTTCCCAGTGGCCGAACATTTTAATTCCCATTCCAACATGTCAATCCATGACCTCCTCTAGTGCCAAGATAAGGTCACCCTCAGGGTGGAAGAGCAACACCTCATCTGGGTACCCACCAAAAGGATGGGATGAATATTGCTTTCTCCTTCTGGTGAACAAATTTGCTCCCCCCACCCCACATTCCCTATGCCCCACTCTGACCTTTCACTACTTCTCACCTGATTGTTACTTCCCCCTGGGTTCCTTCCGCCTTCCCTTTCGTCAATAGACAATAGGTGCTGGATTAGGCCATGCAGCCCTTCAAGCCAGCACCACCATTCACTGTGATCATGGCCGATCATCCACAATCAGTACCCTTTTCCTGCCTTCTCCCCATATCCCTTCATTCAGCTATCTTTGAGAGCTCTATCTAACTCTTTCTTGAAAGAATCCAGAGAACTGGCCTCTGCTGCCTTCTGAGGCAGAGCATTCCACAGAACCGCAACCCTCTGTGTGAAAAAGTTTTCCCTCAACTCTGTTCTAAATTGTCTACCCCTTATTCTTAAACTGTGGCCTCTCGTTCTGGACTCCCCCAACATCGGGAACATGTTTCCTGCCTCTAGCGTGTCCAGTCCCTTAGTAATCTTATATGTTTCTATCAGATCCCCTGTCATCCTTCTAAATTCCAGTGTATACAACCCGGTCGCTCCAATCTTTTAACATATGACAGTCCCGCCATCCCAGGAATTAACCTCGCGAACCTTATCAAAGGCTTTCTGAAAGTCCAGATACACTACATCCACTGGCTTTCCCATGTCCATTTTCATAGTTACATTCTCAAAAAATTCCAGAAGATTAGTCAAGCATGATTTCCCCTTCATAAATCCACGCTGACTCGGACCTGTCCTGCCACTGCTATCCAAATATGCCGCTATTTCATCTTTTATAATTGATTCCAGCATCTTCCCCTCCACTGATGTCAGATTAACTGGTCTGTAATTGCCTGTTTTCTCTCTCTCTCCTTTCTTAAGAAGTGGGATGACATTAGCTACCCTCCAATCTGCAGGAACTGATACTGAATCTATAGAACATTGGAAAATGATTACCAATGTGTCCACAATTTCTAGAGCCACCTCCTTAAGTACCCTGGGATGCAGACCATTAGGCCCTGGGGACTTATCAGCCTTCAGTCCTATCAGTTTACCCAACACCATTTTCTGCCTGATGCGAATTTCCTTCAGTTCCTCTGTTACCCTAGGTCCTCTGGTCACTATTACATCTGGAAGATTGTTTGTGTCTTCCCTAGTGAAGACAGATCCAAAGTACCTGTTCAGCTCATCTGCCATTTCCTTTTTCCCCATAATAATTTCACCCCTTTCTGTCTTCAAGGGCCCAATTTTGGTCTGAACTAATTTTTTCCTCTTCACATACCTAAAGAAGCCTTTACTATCCTCCTTTATATTCTTGGCTAGTTTACCATCGTACCTCATCTTTTCCCCCCGTATTGCCTTTTTAGTTATCCTCTGTTGCTCCTTAAAAGTCTCCCAGTCCTCTGGCTTCCCACTCATCCTTGCTATTTTATACTTCCTCTCTTTTATTTGTGTACTGTCCTTGACTTCCATTGTCATCCACGGTCGCCCCTTACTCTGCTTAGAATCTTTCTTCCTCTTTGGAATGAACTGATCCTGCACCTTCTGTATTATTCACAGAAATATCTCCCATTGTTGTTCCATTGTCATCCCTGCTAGGGTATCTTTCCAGTCAACTTTGGCCAGCTCCTCCCTCATGAGTCCTTAGTCCCCTTTGTTCAACTGTAATACTGACACTTCCGATCTTTCCTTCTCCCTCTCAAATTGTAGATTAAAACATCATAAATCTGGCTCATTACACAACACTAAATCTAGAATTGCCTTCTCCCTGGTAGCCTCTAATACACACTGCTCTAAGAATCCATCTCTGAGGCTCTCCACAAACTCCCTTTCTTGGGGTCCAGTACCAACCTGATTTTCCCAGTCTACCTGCATGTTGAAATCCCCCATAACAACCGTAAAATTACCTTTGCGACATGCCAATTTTAAATCTTGATTTAACTTGCACCCTATATCCAGGCTACTGTTTGGGGGCCTGTAGATAACTCCCATCAGTATCTTTCTGCCCTTACAGTTTCTCAGTTCTATCCATACTGACTCGACATCTCCTGATTCTATGCCCCTCCTCGCAAGTGACTGAATTTCTTTCCTCACCAACAGAGTCACCCCACCCCCTCTGCCAACCTGTCTGTCCTTTCGATAGGATATATACCCTGAATATTCATTTCCCAGTCCCGGTCCTCTTGCAGCCATGTCTCTGTTATTCCCACAACATCATAATTGCCAATTTCCAACTGCTCCTCAAGCTCATCCACTTTATTTCTTATACTCTGTGCATTCATATATAATACTTTTAATCCTTTTAAAGTAATACTTTTACTCCCCTCACCTTTCACATCGATTTCTATTGCACTTGGCCATACTCTCCAAACCCTTCCTGAGCTTTCTCCTATTGTCCACTCTTGTCTCCAAGGAGATTCTATCTCTCCAGCCCTTGTCCTCTCTCACCCACCTGGCTTCACCTACCACCTTCCAGCTGGCCTCTTTCCCCACCCACCATCTTTTTATGTAGACATCTCCCCACTTCTTTCTCAGTCCTGAAGAAGGGTCTCAGCCCAAAATGTCGACTGTGTACTCTTTTCCATAGATGCTGCCTGACCTGCTGAGTTTCTCCAGTATTTTGTGTGTAGCTTTGGATTTCCAGCATCTGCAAACTTTCTCCTGTTACTGAATGAAATTGTTGGATGTTATGTTGCAGTTAAACAAGACACTGGTGAGGCTACATTTGGAATTTTGAGTTCAGTGTTGGTCACCCTGTTAATAGGAATGATGTCATTAATCAGGAAGGAAATTTAAGAGATGTTCCTGGGCTTGAGGGACTGAGTGATGGAGAGAGGTTGAGCAGGTTAGGATGTTTATTCATTGAAGCATGGGAGATATTGGAGAGGTGTACAAAATGTTAAGTCGGTCATGGACAAGTATAATGCATACAGTCTTTATCACCAGGTTTGGGGAATCAAAAATTAGAGAACAGCACTTGCACCATGCTGGGGGATGTCAGCAGGTCCAACAGCATCCATGGAGGGGAATGTTTCAGGTCAAGACCCTTCGTTAGGACTGGAAAGGAAGGGGATAGAAATCAGAATCAAAAGGTGGTGAGAGGGGGAAGGTGGGGAGGCGAAATGGCAAGTGATAGGTGAGACCAGATGAAGGGAGCTGATGTAAGGGGACAAGATGTAAGAAGCTGGGAGCAGGAATAGGTAAAGGACTGAGGAAGAGGAAATGTAATAGGTGACGAATGTAATCCAAGGGAGAAAGATCAGGAAGAGGGGAACCAGATGGAAGTGATGGACAATTCATGAGGGCTGGGAAATGGGAAAAAAAAAGAACAGGGAGGGAGGAATGTGTGTGTGTGTGTGTGTGTGTGTGTGTGTGTGGACTGTGTTAATGGGTATTTCTGTAACACACCAATCATTGGTTTAAACTGATATTTTGACTTGTGAGTAAGTTGAAGAAACCAAACCGCCCCTTGTTCACTGAACAACAAAGCGCTCAATGACAATCTACTTTGTGCTATTTTATTGTAGTCTGTAATGTTGGAACAGACCACAGAGTAGATCAGCACAGGACAAGCCATTCGGACCTGGTGTCTGTGCTGACCAGGATGCCGATAGAAGCTAATCACATCTAAAATGGGCATTGCTTGTTTAAAGAAAAAGTGTAGAATTTGTTTTCCTTGTGAACGTTACTTATACTGTATGATGTTATGTGCCTGTGCTGTAGATGAAAAAAAGTTTTAATTGTTGATTTTGACTGTTTCATGAGGAAAGCCGAATGGAGATGCAGTTGGAAGATATGGAAAGTTTTCTCTAGTTAGGTGACAGCCTTTTGGAGTCAAGAGAGAAAGAGAGAGCAGCCCGAAGCCCGGAGCTCCAGTGCTTTCGGTTCTTTTCCAGAGGCTTCACTTAGTGCGGGACGAATAAAAAGAAAGGAGGTGTAAGTGGAGCGACCATTGTTGGAATGGGCTGGGGTTAGTGGCCAAGCTCTGGTTCAAAAAGCTTATGTGATAACAGCCTTGTGGAAGCACAGGTGGAGGTTCTACGCCAGTAAGTAAGTTTCGAGTAAGTAAGTTTTTTTCATTACTGCATAACTAGTTCATTAAGAGTGGGTTTGGAGGTAATGGCATGTTCTTTGTGTGAGACGTGGAAACTCTGGGAGACCTCCACCCTTCATTATAATTTCACCTGTATGAAGTGCTCTGAGCTGCATTCTCCTTAAAGAACGTGTCAAAGCACTGGCCAGTGACCTTCAGTTATTATGTGAAACTTAAGAGGTGCTAGATAGGAGCTACATTGAGGTCATCACGTCTAAGTTGCAGGCACCAGGATGACTGTCAGAAGAGGGAAAAGGAATAGACAACCAGTGCGGGGTATCCCTGTGGCCATTCCCTTCAATAAGTACACCACTTTGGATGCTGTTAAGGGGGACAGCCTACCAGGAGGAATCTGCAGCAACCAGGTCTCTGGCACTGAATCTGGCTCAGAAGGGAAGGGAGAAGAGGAGTGCAGTTGTAATAAGAGACTCCGTAATGACAGGAGCAGAAAGCAGATACGCTGGATATGAAAGAGACAGTCGGATGATATGTTGCCTCCCAGATGCCAGGGTCAGGGATGTATTGCTTTGAATTCATGGGATTCTAAATGGGGAGGGTGAATAGCTGAATGTTTGTATAAACGACAGAGGTAGGAAAAGGGAGAAGGTCCAGAAGGGAGGATACAGGGAGTTAGGAAGAAAGCTGAAAAGCAGGACCTCCAAGGCAGGAATCTCTGGATAGCTGTTGAATTCGTTGCCAATGGCGGCTGTGGAGGCCATTATTGGGCATATTTAAGGCAGAGGTGACAGATCCTTACTTAGTGAGAGTATGAAGGTATATAGAGATAAGGCAGGAGACTGGGGCTGAGAGGGAAAATGGATCAGCCATGATGAAATAGCAGAGTGTAATTAATGGGCCAAATGGCCTAATTCTGTTCCTATATTGTTGTTCTGCAACTAGTTTTGTTGGCCAGAAAGAATGACAGTCTACAAATCAGTGAATTCAAATGAATCAAGGGCAGTGGAAGCAGACAGACTAATTGTCTTTGTTCTTGCCACATGTTTGGGGATGGAAGCTGCCATTTTGTGAAGACACTCTATTCTCCATTTTGTGAGCTTGACATGCTGGGCTTGATCAATGTTTTAAAGACACAATGATACTTCAGGTAATCTGCTGGACGGGATATCATTTCCAAATAAGTTATTTGTGAGATGTTCCTTGGTTGGATATAATATGCAGGTTTGTGAATGTTGTGGTTGGTGTCTGCCTGCAGTGATTCGAACTTGTTGCTGATCAAAAACAAAGAGCCATGAATTACTGACTGTCACTTGATGGAAAAAGGGCAATAAATGGATGCTGGCTTGGAACAGAGCCAATAACAAGGTGTTAAAGGACAGACAGAAGACCTGTAACCAATGACACTGGAATGCAATATTTGAATTGATAAAGAATGGATATAAAAGTGGCTGCTTCGTGTGTGCTGGTAGCGGTAACATCGAAGAATAACCATCGCTGATACAAATGTGAGCAACCCTGCGTGAAACACGTGGTGAATGTATCAGGACAACGAGGAACGCCTGGCCAGCGTAGACACTTTGCCCGGATAATGCCTTTGCTATTCTTTGGCTATTCAGGAGAGTCAGGGATACTTAGTGGGTGTGCACACAAGGTATTTAGTATATGAATTCACATATTTGTTAGCTTGAACAATAAAGGTACTTCTACGTAAACTCAGATCTCTGTGTCTCACTAATCAATGTTATAAAAAGTTTTTTTTTACAACAGTCTTATGGATTACTGCCTGTTCTGAGGGTAAGAATAGGATGAGTTGGCAGATGAATGTGTGCATAAGTAACTGTTGCTTGGGGCAGGGTTTCAGGTTTCTGGATCATTGGGATCTCTTCCAGGGAAGGTATAACCTATACAATGAGGACAGGTTACACCTAAACCAAAGTGGGACCAATATCCCTGCGGGCAGTTTGCAATATCTGTGGGGAAAGATTTGAACTAATTTGGCAGAGGGATCGGAACTGATGTGATCAGACTGAGTTGGGGCAGTTGGTTTACAACTAGACGCAGTGTGCAGCAAGAGTGGGATGAAGGACAGTAAGTGGGACGAACTAAACTATAACAGGGGGCCAAAATCAACTAGGGTGATGAATACAGGACTAAAGACGTTATATTTGAATGCACACAGTATATGGAGTAATGTAGATGATCTTGTAGAGCAGGTAGAGATTGGCAGGTATTATGTGGGTATTCCTGAGTGGTGACATAGTTCGGAGCTTAACATCCAAGGCCACACATTGTATCAAAAGAATAGGTAGGTAGGCTGAGTGGGTGGGGTGGCTCTGTTGGGAAAATAAAATGAAATCCTTAGAAAGAGGTCACATATGATTGGAAGATGTAAAATCCTTGCGGGTAGAGATAAGAAACTGCGAGGGGAGAAAGACCCTGATGGGAGTTATAAACTGGCCTCCCAACAGTAGCCAGGATGTGGGCTACAGATTACAACGGAAGATATAAACGGCATGTTAGAAAGGCAATGTTACTATGGTAATAGGGAATTTCAGGACTTCCGGGGTTGAGTATGGAGTGAATTGGTGCATGTGAGTGTGGCTCCCGACTTTTATTGAAAATCTACCTGTTTATCTTTGCCATATGCTCGAGATAACTGAATATTTACCGTTGTGAACAACGCGGGACATAGCTGGACATTGAAATGGCAAGTAGAATGTACCTTCGAAGTAAAACTGGGGAAAAAGATAGCGAAGCCTCGAGCAAGAAGGTGGATGTTACAGTAATGGTGCCGTTGCATGCTGCTGGAGCAGGACCCGGACCTGCGCTACCCGATGACTTGGAGAGGCTTCGTTTAGTACTTATTATCGACATGATGCAAGCGGTGCATTCTGCCCTAAAAAGAGAACTTGAAGATGCTTTATCACCGGTGAATGCTACCATGGAACAAATTACGTCTGCTTACGGGTCACACGACGAACGCATTTGTGAGGTTGAAGACGGCCTGAATGATTACAGTGACCGACTGGTGAGCGCCGAAGCCGCCATTGCAGCGTTGCAGGGCGAAAATGCATTTCTGAAGGGAAAGCTAGATGACCTCGAAAATCGGTCGCGGAGATCCAATTTGAGAGTGATCGGCATTCCTGAAAAATTGGAAGGTTCGGATCCTGTTAAATTTATGACCGAGTTTTTTGACGAAGTGCTGGGGACAAATTTTTTCCCAAGGCCTCTCGTACTTTCGCGTGCTCACCGAGTCGGACGTAAACCATCCGGTGTCTCTGGAGCCAAGCAAACGAGACCAATAACGTTCCTGGTTCTCTTTCACTCCTTTCAGGATAAGCAACGCATCGTCAATAGACGGAAGCAGGAGCTGTATTTCCGCGGACACCGCGTCTTTTTTTATTAAGATTTTAGTGCGGAGCTGGGTAAAAAACGGGCAGCTTTCAAGGAGGTGAAATCCCTGCTTTACGGGAAAGGGGTCAGGTTTGGCCTCTTGTATCCTGCCCAGCTCCAGGTCATACATGAAGATAAAAAGCATTATTTCAATACACCAGAGGCGGCCAAGGAGCTTTACCATTCACGCTGGGGAGAAGAAGAACGAGAAGAGCAATGACTTTTTTTTAGGTTATTCATGCAGCATGGAAGGGGCCTCATGCCGAGGCAAACTGTTAATTTTCACAATCCAGTTCTTTGTTCATTTTTTCCAGTTTAATTTGTGGAACGCGATCGGGTCGAACTGCTATGCTGCCGAAACTGATTAACAAAAACTTTCAACCAGCAAAATGTAAATATTTGGGATTTGTATCTTGGGCGTTTAAGTTGCCTAGTGATTTTTTTTTAATGCTTAGCTTGACCTGTGTCATCTTCCTGATCAGACTTACCACCAAAATCCTGATCAAATAAGGTAGGTAAGAAAGTTTCTGACACATCCTCAAGATTCGAATCTTGACTTGAACTGTCATGGGTAACAACCTCATCCTTTACATCAGTCTTTTTAGCCATGACTCTGTTACAACACAGGAAGAATCTGTGTTAGATTCCCTCTGTGGTTCCTCAGACTTTGAATTTATTGTCAAATGCACTTCAGGAAAAACTTGTCCACCTGCTAAATCATTCCCTAACAAAAGAGAAACATCATTCACAGGTAAACTGGATTGTAATCCTACTTTAAAAACCCCTGTAACTAATCCTGACCTTGAATTTACCCTATGTAAATGTACTGGCATAAAGGCACTCCCAACTCCTCTGATATAATTTACCTCACCAATGTCAGACTCACCACGAAACTTTAGCACACCGTCTAATATTAGTGATTGCGAAGCTCTCGTATCTCTAAGTATCCTTATTGGTACTGAACTGGACGCAAACAACAGGAATTCTGCAGATGCTGGAATTCAAGCAACACACATCAAAGTTGCTGGTGAACGCAGCAGGCCAGGCAGCATCTGTAGGAAGAGGTGCAGTCGACGTTTCAGGCCGAGACCCTTCGTCAGGACTAACTAAAGGAAGAGTGAGTAAGGGATTTGAAAGTTGGAGGGGGAGGGGGAGTTCCAAAATGATAGGAGAAGACAGGAGGGGGAGGGATAGAGCCAAGAGCTGGACAGGTGATAGGCAAAAGGGGATACGAGAGGATCATGGGACAGGAGGTCCGGGAAGAAAGACAAGGGGGGGGGGACCCAGAGGATGGGCAAGAGGTATATTCAGAGGGACAGAAGGAGGAAAAGGAGAGTGAGAGAAAGAATGTGTGTATAAAAATAAGTAACAGATGGGGTACGAGGGGGAGGTGGGGCCTTAGCGGAAGTTAGAGAAGTCGATGTTCATGCCATCAGGTTGGAGGCTACCCAGACGGAATATAAGGTGTTGTTCCTCCAACCTGAGTGTGGCTTCATCTTTACAGTAGAGGAGGCCGTGCATAGACATGTCAGAATGGGAATGGGATGTGGAATTAAAATGTGTGGCCACTGGGAGATCCTGCTTTCTCTGGCGGACAGAGCGTAGATGTTCAGCAAAGCGGTCTCCCAGTCTGCGTCGGGTCTCGCCAATATATAAAAGGCCACATCGGGAGAACCGGACGCAGTATATCACCCCAGTCGACTCACAGGTGAAGTGTTGCCTCACTTGGAAGGACTGTTTGGGGCTCTGAATGGTGGTAAGGGAGGAAGTGTAAGGGCATATGTAGCACTTGTTCCGCTTACACGGATAAGTGCCAGGAGGGAGATCAGTGGGGAGGGATGGGGGCGATGAATGGACAAGGGAGTTGCGTAGGGAGCGATCCCTGCGGAATGCAGAGGTGGGGGGAGGGAAAGATGTGCTTAGTGGTGGGATCCCGTTGGAGGTGGCGGAAGTTACGGAGAATAATATGTTGGACCCGGAGGCTGGTGGGGTGGTAGGTGAGGACCAGGGGAACCCTATTCCTAGTGGGGTGGCGGGAGGATGGAGTGAGAGCAGATGTACGTGAAATGGGGGAGATGCGTTTAAGAGCAGAGTTGATAGTGGAGGAAGGGAAGCCCCTTTCTTTAAAAAAGGAAGACATCTCCCTCGTCCTAGAATGAGAAGCCTCATCCTGAGAGCAGATGCGGCGGAGACGGAGGAATTGCGAGAAGGGGATGGCGTTTTTGCAAGAGACAGAGTGAGAAGAGGAATAGTCCAGATAGCTGTGAGAGTCAGTAGGCTTATAGTAGACATCAGTGGATAAGCTGCCTCCAGAGACAGGGACAGAAAGATCTAGAAAGGGGAGGCAGGTGTCGGAAATGGACCAGGTAAACTTGAGGGCAGGGTGAAAGTTGGAGGCAAAGTTAATAAAGTCAACGAGTTCTGCATGCGTGCAGGAAGCAGCGCCAATGCAGTCGTCGATGTAGCAAAGGAAAAGTGGGGGACAGGTACCAGAATAGGCATGGAACATAGATTGTTCCACAAACCCAACAAAAGGGCAGGCATAGCTAGGACCCATACAGGTGCCCATAGCTACACTTTTAGTTTGGAGGATGTGGGAGGAGCCAAAGGAGAAATTATTAAGAGTAAGGACTAATTCCGCTGGACGGAGCAGAGTGGTGGTAGAGGGGAACTGATTAGGTCTGGAATCCAAAAAGAAGTGTAGAGCTTTGAGACTTTCCTGATGGGGGATGGAAGTATATAAGGACTGGACATCCATAGTGAAAATAAAGCGGTGGGGGCCAGGGAACTTAAAATCACCGGAAAGTTTAAGAGCGTGAGAAGTGACCTTACACTTCCTCCCTTACCACCATTCAGGGCCCCAAACAGTCCTTCCATGTGAGGCAAAACTTCACCTGTGAGTCGACTGGGGTGATATACTGCGTCCGGTGCTCCCGATGTGGCCTTTTATATATTGGCGAGACGCGACGCAGACTGGGAGACCGCTTTGCTGAACATCTACGCTCTGTCTGCCAGAGAAAGCAGGATCTCCCAGTGGCCACACATTTTAATTCCACATCCCATTCCCATTCTGACATGTCTATCCACGGCCTCCTCTACTGTAAAGATGAAGCCACACTCAGGTTGGAGGAACAACACCTTATATTCCGTCTGGGTAGCCTCCAACCTGATGGCATGAACATCGACTTCTCTAACTTCCGCTAAGGCCCCACCTCCCCCTCGTACCCCATCTGTTACTTATTTTTATGCACACATTCTTTCTCTCACTCTCCTTTTTCTCCCTCTGTCCCTCTGAATATACCTCTTGCCCATCCTCTGGGTCCCCCCCCCCCCCCGTCTTTCTTCCCGGACCTCCTGTCCCATGATCCTCTCGTATCCCCTTTTGCCTATCACCTGTCCAGCTCTTGGCTCTATCCCTCCCCCTCCTGTCTTCTCCTATCATTTTGGATCTCCCCCTTCCCCTCCAACTTTCAAATCCCTTACTCACTCTTCCTTCAGTTAGTCCTGACGAAGGGTCTCGGCCTGAAACGTCGACTGCACCTCTTCCTACAGATGCTGCCTGGCCTGCTGCGTTCACCAGCAACTTTTGATGGTACTGAATTGGATCCTTCTTTCAAGGATACAAATCCTTCTGTTATAAAAATTTCATATCCCTTCTTAACTTGGTCAGACTCTAACACATCTTCATTAGTATTTTCTAAACTCTGTGGCTTTACAGGTTTTTCAATATGCTGCACACAAGCATCTGGGACCACTTCTTTCTCTTTCATTTTCTATCGGAAGCAATTAGCTACTACATGTCCAGGTTTCTTACAATAATTACAAATAATACCAAAATGTCTTTCTTTCACAGGTCTCCCTTCATCCTTACTTTTCTCACTAACTTCAGATTTAATTTCTGGTTTACCTTGATTCTCTGTGCTGTTTTTCCTTTTAAAAAATTTTACCTGGAGAAAATTTATTCTTGTGAATTAAAACCTACTCATCAGCTAATTTAGCAAGCTCCTGCAATGTAGCCGAGTCCCGTTCATTTAAGTATGTTCTCACTTCAACAGGAATGTTTCTTTTAAATTCCTCCTGCAAAATCAGCTCTTTTAATTTATTATACTCCCATTCACATTTTTAGAGGAAATCCATCTTTCAAAACACACAGATTTCTCATAGGCAAATTCCACATAAGTTTTTTCCGCCGATTTCTGAGATTGCACTTTCTGAGGAAGCTTAAACAAGCATCACTCCCCACTAACATCTTAACTACATTCTACAGAGGCATGGTTGAGAGTGTACTGAACTTTTGCATCACAACCTGGTACTCCAGCTGCAGTGCTGTCAACAAAAAAGCCTTGCAGAGGGTGGTTAGGGGAGTAGAGAAGGTTATTGGGGTCTCCCTAACTTCTGTCCAAGACCTCTTTCAGAGTCGATGCCTCCTGAAGACACGGTACATCATTAAAGACCCCTCATACCCTCTCCATGAGCTGTTTGCTCTTCTGCCATCAGGCAAACATTACAGGAGCATCAAAAGTAAAACCACAAGGTTACGAAACAGCTTCCTCCCACAGGCAGTCGGACTGCTAAATAGCTGCTCCACCTGACTCTGCTTTGGACATTTTTAACTTGCACTAAACACTTATAACTGAATTAACTGACATGTGGCTATTGTGTTTTACTATTTATTGTTACGTTTATTATTTAGTGTTGTGTTTGTTATGTTATGATTGCACTGCCCCTGAGGAACGCTGTCTCATTCTGCCCTGCAGAGCTGATGTATGGTTAGAATGACAATAAAGTTTTTTGAATCTTGAATCTTGAAACTTCTGAATCTTTCTCTATACGCTTCCGGAACCATCTCATATGCCTTTAATATGTGCTGCTTAACAATATCATAATCCAGTGCTTGCTCAGCATTTAAAGCTGTATAAACTTGTTGTGCCTTGCCTTTAATTACACTTTGTAACATCACTGGCCATTGGTCTTTCGGCCACTTTAAACTCAGAGCAACCATTTTGAAATGTCGGAAATATTTGTCCACTTCAACTTTATTAAATGGAGGAGCCAAAATAACCTCATGGCTAGCAATAACCTGTTTCGTAGAACCAGAAGAATGACTCCCGGACTTTAATTTCTGCATCTCTAGCTCAAAATTCCTCTGGTTTTCAGCTTCTCTTTCTTTAAATTCCCTTAATTTAATAGCCTCCATAGCCTCGAATTCCTTCTGTTTATTTACAGCTTCTAACTGACTCTTTTCCAAATCGGCTTCTAATTGCTTTAATTTTATTTGTTCAAGATGTAACTGCATATCCGGAATACTGATTGGAAACTTATCTAAGACATCCTCATCAAATAAATTCAAATTAATATAATGTTCAGCAATTTTTCTTTGTATGAAAGCCTTGGTGGAATTTCTCATAGATTTCAAGAGTTCTCTGAGTAGGATCAAAGGTCCTTTTGGCCTGTAACTGAATACAGGTTTCAACAACCTACCCTTCACTGCCTTCTGAATTGAATCTCCAACAATAAATAAGAGGAGGGGAAACCCCTCATCCCAATTTTCCCCATTTCTCACACAATGTGCTTTAATCATGGTCTTAAGAGTTGAGTTGAGCCGTTCCAAGGCTCCCTTGGACTCTGTGTGATATGTAGATGACACCATGTGCTTAGCTTCCAATTCTTTAACTGTCCCCTGGAATGTTCTCGAAGTAAAGTTACTGCCCTGGTCAAATTGAATTTCTCTGTCAGACCTACCAGTGTGAAAAACTTACTGAATGCTGTTACCACAGTCTTGGCCTCCATGTTTTCAAAAGACATTGCTTCAGGGAACCTAGACACAGCACACACAATTGTTAACACATACTGATAACCAGCTGCAGTCTTTCGCAATGGGCCCACACAATTCACTACATCCTTCCTTAAACTAGGCCAGTAAAATTCCTTCACAATCCTATTCCCTGTCTCTCTCACTCCATGATGTCCACCTAAAAACATACTGTAAGCCATGTTTAAAAATTCAGCCCTGTAAACTTTCAGAACCACCATGTCACTTGCGGGCACTGTGGCTGGTCTCCACCTCCTCATCAACATCCCATCTTTAAGGTAATATCCCACTGACTCTCTCTGAACCTCCTCACAGTAGCACAGTCAAACCTGACGCCGTCTGCAGAGCCGCACTTTCCTGCCTGAAGACAGCAAGGGAATGAAACAGACACTGCACTCTGAAGCCTGTAGAGAGGATTTGGAAAGCTGTAGCCTACGCTGGTAAACGTTGCTCTCTCTTGGTGAAATCGCGGTATTCTCAGCCTGATGATGTCAGGAGCCAATACTCCCGTTTTCTCCCATGAATCGACAAGCCTTTTCTGCAACGACTTCTCCAGGGATCGTGCTTCCTCCTCTCTTCTTCCCGGACACGCGGCGCTTCTTACTTTGAACTCTCGGACTTGTTGGCTGCACATTTTCACTGTAACTGCACCGGTCCAATGAAATAATGGCCACGCAACATACAGATGTCCTTGAAGATTTATTTTTATTTCTCTCTGTCTTTCTTCAGTAGACACCGTGAAAACTACAAGAAAATAAAGGGAATAAAAAGTTTGAAACATACAGCTCTCAGTCTTTTAAAGTCTCTTAAGCTAGTGTCTGCCAATAAACAGGCCTAAACACGTTAGCACATCAGAAGTGTGCTGAAGTCAAATAAAATCACTGAAACGTATCACATTGTTCATATAAAGGCACCTCAACAACATTATATAAACAAATAAAGAAACACAATTACCGTGTGCGCCTCTTGGACCACATGCAGAATGAGGTTATTTTAGGGCCATGTGTCTTTCTCTGCATCCATGTTGGTTCTGACCCATAATACCACAGTCATGCTTTTATCAAACTCTGGTCATGTGACCCGATACACTCTGCATTAAATAAACCTTACATAAAATATTTTAAGGTGATAAATTAGCCATGAATTTATGACAAAAACATATAAAATAAACATCTCAATGAAACATGTCCCTGAGGCAACGACAAAAGGAGTGTCACTGGAAATTATTTATTTCAATTTGCAAAGGTCTTTGACATGGCGCCATACATGAGGCTGCTTACCAAGATAAGAGCTCCATAATATTACAGGAAATGTACTGGAATGCATAGATTAGTTGTCTGGCAGGGTGTGAAGAATTGGAACAAAAGGGCCCTATTCTGCCTCTCTGCCACCAGTGGTGTGCAACAAGGATTGGTGTTGGCACTGCTTTTTATCACAGTATAAGACAATGATTCAGATAAAAGAATTGATGGCTTTGTGGGCACATTTGTGGACAATATGAAGATAGGTGGAGCAACAGGGTACAGGACAAGAGGAAGCAGGGTATCTCAGGAGGACTGGCAGATTGGGAGAAAAGGGCAAAGAAGTTGTAGCTGGAATGCAGTGTAGCAAGATTCATTGACCTGCACTTTGGCAGAGAGAATAAAGGTGTGAACTATTTTCTAAATGGGGAGAAAATTCAAAAGACAGAATTGCAAATGGATTGGGGGTTCTCGTGCAATATTCCATGAAGGTTAACTTGCAGATTGAGTCGGTGGTAGGGGAGGGAAGTGCAAAGTTAGCATCCATTTTGAAAGGACTAGAATACAGAATCAAGGATGTAATGCTGAGGAACACACATGAGATGGTGGAGAAACTCAGCAGGCAGCATCAATGGCAAATGAGTAGAGATGACGGTTCAGGCCGAGACCCTTGCTCCGGACTGAAAGAAAAAGATAGGAAGTCAGAGTCAGAAGGTGTAGGTTAATTGGTTCTTTAACTAATCAGGGCATCATGGGGGGAAAGGCAGGAAACGGGTTTGGGAGGAACAATAGATCAGCCATGATGGAATGGCAGAGCAGACTCGATGGGCCAGGTGACCTAATTCTGCTCCAATGTCTAATGGCTTTATGGTCTAAACCAAATAAATGAGGGGCTGTCATGGACTGGGTCTTGGTAACCCCTTTTCAGTGGGAGATTATACAGGGAATAGTGGCCATAAAACAGCGGTGTGCTCAGAGGCAGTGGCCCCTTTGAGTTCAAATAAAGGTGTATTTATTCATTTTGTAAGTTTTTTATGGTCACAAGTCAATGCTGGATGCTCACCATTTCAAGTACTGAAGGATGATTCTAATAATGCCATCAGCAAGTTACTCAATGGCGATGGAGCTGGATTATTGTGTATTATTGTTGTGTTGTCACTTGGACTTCTTGTGTGCCATCATGCCAAGACATTGGGTGATCCAACAAATGGAGTGAGTTTTCATCTTGGACATCTTTATTTGGCTTGCAAGCCCTTGTTGGATATTGTTCACATCGAATACTGCAACTCCATTCAATGGGAAGACCGACAGCGGAGGAGCTGCATTTCCTCAATTCCGGTGAGGAATAGGGATAGGCTGCAGGGTTCCCTCAGATGCTGTGGCCCGTTGCAGTTGCCCAGGAGCAGAGAGCTGAGGAATTGTAGGAAAAAGTAGAGGCCTCTGCTGAGCATACTCGAACCACGCTGGGCTGGGTGCTGGTCTCTCCCATTAGTGCTGCCCTCTGGTGTTCGCTGGGTGGAAGGACAAGCTGGACCAGGACCATCTACAGTCATGCCTCTCTGGATCTTTGGCTATCTTCTTTTTCTTTGTGACTGTATTTTTTTCCCGAAATTGTTACCATATGTGCTTTTTGTGCTATGTGCAGAGTGCTGTGTGCTGTAGATAACCTGCTTTCAACATTGGCCTTGGAGGAACTCTTAATTTGGCTATATTCATGTATAGTTGAATAATACTTAAAGTTGAAATTGAAAATTGAACTTAACCTCTCAAGGTTTAATATAGCCATAGATAAGGGTAAGTATGGACCTGGTGGGACAGTATTAATCTGGAGCAAACCAAATTAGGCAAGAACCAGGGAGAGTAAATTGAGAACAACAGAATCAAAAGGTGGTGTGAGGGGGAAGATGTGAATAGAAGATTGTGGGTGATGGGTGAGGCCACATGTGGGGTAGGGAAATGATGTAAGAAGCCAGGAGATGGAGGAGGTAAATGATTGAAGAAAAAGAAATATGATGGGAGACCACAGCACTTCAAGGAGTAAAGAAAAGGAGGAGGGAACCAGATGGAGGCGATGAGGGCTGGGGACTGGAAAATAAAGGGGAACAGGGAGGGGAGGATAGTGCAGGGTAGAAATTATGGGAGGATAGTGAAATCGATGTCATTCCATGAGGTTGGACATTACCCAGGTACTTGAATACATACTATGTATGAGGTGGCAGTAGTAGTGGCCACAGACAGATCTGTCCGTGTGGGAATCGGATGCTGAATTGTAATCAGTGGACACCTGATGCCCTGAACATCAATTTATCCAATTTCCGGGAATCTCTCCCCACGTCCTCCCCTCTCTTTTCCTCAACTGACAGTGTGGAGAGTGAGTGCTCTCCCGGAACTCTGCAGCATGTCAGCTGAAACTTCTTCTGTTGAAGCAAAGGACCTTTGTCCCATTTCTCGGTCAGTACTACACAATATATCACTCAGTATTTCTTGGAAAGTCTTCCCACTGGAAAATGAAACTGATGTGCAAATCAGAAAGTACATCTGCATGACTTGCTCCCTTCCTGTGGAGAAGGAACCCAGGGCTGTACTTGAACAGATTCACGGTGTCTTTTCCCTCCAAATATCGCCACTTATATTAATAACAACACGAGGATTTGTTTAAAAACACCTCGGCACATCAGAGCTCCCAACATGGGGTCTCTGATCAGCCCAGTGTGGTTCAGGGACAGACCCAAGTGATGACATTGCAGCTGGGGGCTCCCAGCGAGACCATTCAGGCCATCGTTTCAATCCCTCAT
Source organism: Mobula birostris (assembly GCF_030028105.1). Classification (NCBI taxonomy): domain Eukaryota; kingdom Metazoa; phylum Chordata; class Chondrichthyes; order Myliobatiformes; family Myliobatidae; genus Mobula; species Mobula birostris. The sequence goes on along the minus strand of NC_092374.1, from coordinate 179,287,767 downwards.
CAGCTGCAGACGGACACTCGATCTACAGGTGACTGAAACCTGTTGTTTCTGAGTGAAGTATTGGGGTGTGTGTATGTGTGCGTGTGTGCACAATAGTGTGGAGTGTTTCTGTAAGTCACGAATTGTTGGTTTAAATTGATATTTCCACTTGTGTGTAAGTTGAAGAAACCAAACCGCCCCTTTTCATGAAACGCCGAAATGCTCAATAACAATCTGCTTTGCGCTATTTTATTGTAGTCAGTAATGTTAGATCAGACCACAGAGCAGTACAGCACAGGAATAAACCATTCAGATCTGGTGTCTGTGCAGATCAGGATGCCAATGGATGCTAATCACATCTAAAATAAGCATTTTTTGTTTTAACGAAGTGTGCAATTTGTTTTCTTTCTGAGCGCGATTTAAATGATGTTATGTGCCTGGGATGCTGAAGCAACAAAGTTTTAATTGCACCTGTGCATCCATGTACTTGTGTATTTGACAATAAACTTGATTTTGACTGTGCCATCTGGTGTTCTGTACACTCCTCTTTTTCCTAACTGCTCCTGGATGTGCTGCTGAGGCTCTATAAGGCACTGGTGAGGCTTCGCCTTGAGGACTGTGAACAGTTTTGGGCCCCTCATCTTAGAAAAAATATGCTGGTATTGGCGAGGATCTAAAGGAGGTTTACAAGGATGATTCCAGGAATAAAATGGTGTTACGTAACCGGCAACAATGAATATCAATCGTGTCAGGTTATATAAAAACAACCAGACATTTATTAAACACGGATAAAGAATAAAACACAAACGAAAACCTGAACCGGAAGTTAACCGCTATGCGGCTGTTCAACAAATCGTCACTCGGTACTGATTCTTAAAGCGATAAATGCGAAAATAGTTCTGAAAGCGGTAAAGTCAAAATACAGTTCTTAAAATGGTAAATTCGAAAGTCCAACAGATTTATACATTCATTTGGGAGAGACTTCTCTGGAGAAGGATTTCTTCATAGACGCGACTTTCCTGTTGGTTCCGTCCAAAGGATTCACGATGAAGGAAATAAACGGCTTAAAACAACTGAAACAACAGGAATTCTGCAGATGCTGGAAATTCAAGCAACACACATAAAAGTTGCTGGTGAACGCAGCAGGCCAGGCAGCATCTGTAGAAAGAGGTGCAGTCGATGTTTCAGGCCGAGACCCTTCGTCAGGACTAACTGAAGGAAGAGTGAGTAAGGGATTTGAAAGTTGGTGGGGGAGGGGGAGATCCAAAATGATAGGAGAAGACAGGAGGGGGAGGGATGAAGCCAAGAGCTGGACAGGTGATAGGCAAAAGGGGATACGAGAGGATCATGGGACAGGAGGTCCGGGAAGAAAGACAAGGGGGGGCCCAGAGGATGGGCAAGAGGTATATTCAGAGGGACAGAAGGAGAAAAAGGAGAGTGAGAGAAAGAATGTGTGCATAAAAATAAGTAACAGATGGGGTACGAGGGGGAGGTGGGGCCTTAGCGGAAGTTAGAGAAGTCGATGTTCATGCCATCAGGTTGGAGGCTACCCAGACGGAATATAAGGTGTTGTTCCTCCAACCTGAGTGTGGCTTCATCTTTACAGTAGAGGAGGCCGTGGATAGACATGTCAGGATGGGAATGGGATGTGGAATTAAAATGTGTGGCCACTGGGAGAACCTGCTTTCTCTGGCGGACAGAGCGTAGATGTTCAGCAAAGTGGTCTCCCAGTCTGTGTCGGGTCTCACCAATATATAAAAGGCCACATCGGGAGCACCGGACGCAGTATATCACCCCAGTCGACTCACAGGTGAAGTGTTGCCTCACCTGGAAGGACTGTTTGGGGCCCTGAATTTCATACCATCAGGTTGGAGGCTACCCAGACAGAATATAAGGTGTTGTTTCATGCCATCAGGTTGGAGGCTACCAACTTCACCACCACGCCGCAGCCCCGTCTTCCTCACATCCCACCGTCAGCTCCTGGGCCCTCAGAGGCTCCATCTTCCTCTCACCCCAACCCTCCCCTCTCCACTGACACTCCCAGCCTCCCCCCTCCCCCCTCTGATCCCAGCTCTCATCCGTGCCGGGTCTTTACCATCCCCTCCGACCTTCAACTGTCGGAGGCAGAACGCTCTGTTCTCAGTAAGGGCCTCACGTTTGTCCCCCTTCGCCCACACCTCAGCGAGTTCCGTGTTCGCCATGATGCAGAACTTTTCTTCCGCCGTCTCCGTCTCCGAGCCTACTTCTTCGGCAAGGACTCTTCCACTCCCACCGATGACCCCTTCTCCCGTCTTCAACCCTCCTCTTCTTCATGGACACCCCGCTCTGGTCTTCTGCCTGCTCTGGATCTCTTTATCGCTAACTGCCGACGGGACATCAATCGTCTCGACTTCACCGCACCTTGTCCCCATTCCAACCTCACTTCTTCGGAATGCTCTGCTCTCCACTCCCTCCACACTAATCCTAACCTTATTATTAAACCCGCCGATAAGAGGGGTGCTGTTGTAGTCTGGCGTACTGACCTCTACCTTGCCAAGGCACAGCGACAATTCGCGGATACCTCCTCTTATTTACCCCTCGATCGTGACCCCACTAAGGAGCACCAGGCCATTGTCTCCCACACCATCACTGACTTTATCCGCTCAGGGGATCTCCCATCCACTGCTACCAACCTTATATTTCCCACACCCCGCACTTCCCGTTTCTACCTCCTACCCAAGATCCACAAACCTGCCTGTCCTGGCCGACCTATTGTCTCAGCTTGCTCCTGCCCCACCGAACTCATTTCTGCATACCTCGACACGGTTTTATCACCCCTTGTTCAATCCCTTCCGACCTATGTTGGTGACACTTCTCATGCTCTTAAACTTTTCGATGATTTTAAGTTCCCTGGCCCCCATCGCTTTATTTTCACCATGGATGTCCAGTCCCTATATACTTCCATCCCCCATCAGGAAGGTCTCAAAGCTCTACACTTCTTTTTGTATTCAAGACCTAATCAGTTCCCCTCTACCACCACTCTGCTCCGCCTAGCGGAATTAGTCCTTACTCTTAATAATTTCTCCTTTGGCTCCTCCCACTTCCTCCAAACTAAAAGTGTAGCTATGGACACCCGTATGGGTCCTAGCTATGCCTGCCTTTTTGTTGGCTTTGTGGAACAATCTATGTTCCGTGCCTATTCTGGTATCTGTCCCCCACTTTTCCTTCGCTACATCGACGACTGCATTGGCGCTGCTTCCTGCACGCATGCAGAGCTCGTTGACTTTATTAGCTTTGCCTCCAACTTTCACCCTGCCCTCAAGTTTACCTGGTCCATTTCCGACACCTGCCTCCCCTTTCTAAATCTTTCTGTTTCTGTCTCTGGAGACAGCTCATCCACTGATGTCTACTATAAGCCTACTGACTCTCACAGCTATCTGGACTATTCCCCTTCTCACCCTGTCTCTTGCAAAAACGCCATCTCCTTCTCGCAATTCCTCCGTCTCCGCCGCATCTGCTCTCAGGATGAGGCTTTTCATTCTAGGACGAGGGAGATGTCTTCCTTTTTTTAAAGAAAGGGGCTTCCCTTCCTCCGCTATCAACTCTGCTCTTAAATGCATCTCCCCCATTTCACGTACATCTGCTCTCACTCCATCCTCCCGCCACCCCACGAGGAATAGGGTTCCCCTGGTCCTCACCTACCACCCCACCAGCCTCCGGGTCCAACATATTATTCTCCGTAACTTCCGCCACTTCCAACGGGATCCCACCACTAAGCACATCTTTCCCTCCCCCCCCTCTCTGCTTTCTGCAGGGATCGCTCCCTACGCAACTCCCTTGTCCATTCATCCCCCCCCATCCCTCCCCACTGATCTCCCTCCTGGCACTTATCCCTGTAAGCGGAACAAGTGCTACACATGCCCTTACACTTCCTCCCCTACCACCATTCAGGGCCCCAAACAGTCCTTCCAGGTCAGGCAACACTTCACCTGTGAGTCGACTGGGGTGATATACTGCGTCCGGTGCTCCCGATGTGGCCTTTTATATATTGGCAAGACCCGACACAGACTGAGAGACCGCTTTGCTGAACATCTACGCTCTGTCCGCCAGAGAAAGCAGGATCTCCCAGTGGCCACACATTTTAATTCCACATCCAATTTCCATTCTGACATGTCTATCCACGGCCTCCTCTACTGTAAAGATGAAGCCACACTCAGGTTGGAGGAACAACACCTTATATTCCGTCTGGGTAGCCTCCAACCTGATGGCATGAACATCGACTTCTCTAACTTCCGCTAAGGCCCCACCTCCCCCTCGTACCCCATCTGTTACTTATTTTTATGCACACATTCTTTCTCTCACTCTCCTTTTTCTCCCTCTGTCCCTCTGAATATACCTCTTGCCCATCCTCTGGGTCCCCCCCCCCGTCTTTCTTCCCGTACCTCCTGTCCCATGATCCTCTCGTATCCCCTCTTGCCTATCACCTGTCCAGCTCTTGGCTCCTTCCCTCCCCCTCCTGTCTTCTCCTATCATTTTGGATCTCCCCCTCCCCCTCCAACTTTCAAATCCCTTACTCACTCTTCCTTCAGTTAGTCCTGACGAAGGGTTTCGGCCTGAAACGTCGACTGCACCTCTTCCTACAGATGCTGCCTGGCCTGCTGCGTTCACCAGCAACTTTGATGTGTGTTGCTTAAAACAACTGACCTTAATTTCTAGAGAGCACCTTGCATGAACTAACTTGCTCTTTCGGCTGGAGTTATCTCCGATACAGGTTGCTACTTCTTCAACGAAGACCCAAGAAGGTCGATCCTTTATTAATCTGCCGAACATCCCCGACTTCTCTTAATCCCTCATATCCTGTACTTCAATAAAGTCTTCACTCTCCAATACTACAGAAAAATGGTACATCAACAAATCCAGCAGAATTTGCCAGTTCAGCACTATTGTACCTTGCAATGGAATGTAACACTCCATTTTAAAAATGAAACTGCTTCATAAAAACAAATACACAACCGGAACGGCAACTCTGACAAATGTTCCAGCTGGAAAACTAAATAAAAACTAACTGCATCATCTGAGGTCTTCTCTTTTTTACCCGTGGTGAACATGTCATCACTTGACCTCACATCGGTGGGAAGGTTACATCAGGTGACCTCCAAAAGACCATTACATCATTCTCATAAGAAAGTCACCAGAGCTCCTTCAGGTATGTAACACCTCCCTCCAAAAAAATTTTTTTTTGGTCTCTGAAGGAACAGAATTTTAACAATTAACAATTTACACCAAAAAAAATACAAAGGTATAAAATTTACCACAGACACAGTATTATTTTTCAGCACTTTACAAACTAATATACAGTAGGAGGGTTACAAATGTTAAAATACCACTCTATAAAAAATTTCATTGTACATTTAACATTTAGATAGATAATCAGCGATCACATTATCTTTACCCTTAATATGAGTGATCAAAATATTGTGCTCCTGTAACATTAAACTGTGTTATTAAATTGGAGTTTGATTTCCTTAACCCTTTGTCGTGGTCCCGTCTGGCAATCCCCCACCTTGCCATTTGCCTCAAGATTTGGGCCTTGATCACCTCATTTAGATTCCAATCATTCCCAAGTATCACTAACTACACGTACCTGCTTCCCATCAAATGGCAGGATAAGAACCCTGTGACCACAGCAAGAAGCCGCCAGTTCATTGGTCGACTCCTGTGAGAGTAAACCTTATTTCCTATTCTTGAGAACTGTTAGTTCTAAGCGCATCGTCTCCTGGATATTGGCTCCCCATTCGCGGAGGTGCTATGTGTAAGGACTCTGCCTCAGCATCTGTGTCCTGCACTTGGGTTCGTCCCCAGCCACGTCCTTGCAACAGAACAAATTGGCCAACATGAACCCAGTGGACACGAATCCTCTGCAACAAGCCCTCGCCAGCCAGGGCTCCCTTTTGGGCTTGCACGATCAGCTGCCCTGGGAAGTCATGGAAAACCTCCGTTGCCTGTCAGTAGATGTAAGAAAACTCCATGAACAGGTCAACCAAGTATCCACCCATCTTACCCCGTCGACTCCGGGAACTCCGTCTGACCAGCCCGGACAGTCTGTGGTGGCGACGCCCGAGGTGCCAACAACACGTCCGCTAAGGGAGCCGCGTGTCCCCGAACCAGAACCCTACGCCACAGATCTGGGGAAGTGCCGGGCTTTTCTGCTACAGTGTTCCCTGGTGTTTGAGCAGCAGCTATCCACATACGCCACGGACAGATCTAAAATAGCTTACATTATGGGGTTGTTATCAGGAAATGCCTTAGCGTGGGCCACCGCAATTTGGGATAATCAGCCAGAGACATGCTCTTCCTTCCCCACCTTCATCTCAGAAATAAGGAAGAATTTTGACCATCCCGTCTGCAGTAAAGATGCTGCTAAGCGGCTACTCACCCTTCATCAAGGCTCATGTAGTGTTGCCGAATACTCCGTGGAGTTCCGGACGCTAGCGGCTGACTCCGGCTGGAATGATGAGGCACTCCAGGAGATATTCCGGCAAGGCCTCTGTGACAAGGTAAAGGATGAGCTGGCGGCTAGGGATGACACTAACAGCCTGGATTCATTGATCTCCCTAGCCACCAGGCTGGATAATTGACTCCGAGAACAACAGAGAGAGAGAACCGGTTGTCCTCTGGCCACCCCACAGCATGCTTTACCATCTACTCCCAGTCCTAACCTCTCTCCTCCTCCCGCTCCTAGAATAGCACCTGGCCCTGCCATTTCCACCACCCCGGGAGAGGGTCCAAAGCAGCTGGGACGGAGCCGTCTTTCTCCCTCCAGGCGGCTCTGGAGATTAAGAGCAGGGGATTGTTTCTATTACAGTCAGTCTGGCCATTTTCGTGAAACCTGTCCCTTCGGCCAAAGGGGGAGGACTCACCAGTAGAAAGGGAGATCCTGGTGAGTCAGACCACATTCCCTTCTGTCCCCCAATCCTGGATGCAAGTCCAAGCCAAGTATAAATGCTGAAAACTCTCTACTTCTATCTGTCAATGGAACACACCAATGACCTTCTAACAAATCAATCTTTGTAAGGAATTTGGCTTTTCCAACTTTATCCACAGAATCATCTACCCTAGGGATTGGATATGCATCAGTTTTTGTCACAGCATTTACCTTACTGTAATCTGTACAAAACCTAATACTATTGTCTGGCTTAGGTACCATAACACACGGTAAACTCAATTCGAATAAGAATGTCTAATGATATCATTCTCTAACATATACTTAATTTCTTGTTCAGCAAGTTCACATTTTTTCCCTGTTCATTTGATACGGATGTTGTTTTATGGGTTTTGCATCTCCAACATCTACATCATGTGAAGCTATGGTGGTTCTTCTAGGAACGTCTGGAAATAAATCTCTATATTTAAAAATTAACTGTTTCATCTGCTCTCTCTGCTCTGGCTGTAAATGAGCTGATTTTTCGTCAATATTTACTAGAAGTTTTGAACTTGGTAACCTGGCTGAAATAATGTTGGGTTTAAAATGAGTTTCAGATGAATCATCCATTAAGTTTTTAGAAAGATCAGACTCATTATTGATCACAACAGTCATAGTAGCAGCTTCTCTCTCATAATAAGTTTTTATCATATTTACATAACATAGCTGTGTTGGCTTTCTTTGATCTGGGGTTTTTACCACATAATCCACGCCATTTACCTTAGATTTAATCTCATAAGGACCACGAAATTTAGCTTGTAATGGGTTTGTTTGCACCGGGAAAAGAACCAACACCTTATCTCCAGGCTTAAATAAACTCATTCTAGCTTCCTTATCATACCAATTCTTCTCTTGAGCTAATTTTAAATTTTCCTTTACCAAGCTACAAGCTTTATTTAATCTTTCTTTAAATTTAAAAACATAATCTAGCAAATTAGTATGCACCTCTTTATTAACCCATTGTTCCTTCTGTCACAGTGGCGGTGTATTGGGAGCAAGGGTGGAGCCAAATGCAAGAAACATCTTGTGAGGTTACTTAAATCTAGTTTATGGTTTGATATCAAGAGAGCTAGGCAGGAGCAGGAGTAGCGAACTGGACAAGGACTGAGGACTACGACTAGGCTGGGACCAAGGGCCTGGGCTAGGACTCGGAATCAGTTCCCAGAACTAGAGGAGACATGAAGAGGCTAGGGTATGGACTCCGAGCCTGAGACTGGGCAAGGACCCAGTACCTGGGTCTTGCCTCGGGCTTGGACCCCAGAACCAGGCATGGACATGACATGGGCTAGGGAGAGGAGGAACATGGGAACACAGAGCCTCGGTCTCCGGAGAGCAGGTACATGGAACCATGGACACATACACAGAACACAGAGTCGGAACACCTCCTTGGGTACAGGACATAGGGCCGGGACTCATGACCCTCTGTGGTGCAACGGCAAGACGACCTGACTTACCCCACGGAGGCAAGGACAGGACAAGACAAGACATGACTCCCCGCGGGGCAACGGCAAGATGGCCAGACTTAACCCATGGAGGCGAGGACAAGACAAGACAAGACAAACACGAATGAACACCAGACCGTACCTATCTAGCTCCAGTGATGGAACTGGACCGAAGTGCAGGCGGGGGCTGCAGATGAGGGCTAGAGGTGAGAGGGGCAGTGAAGGGATTCAGATAAGGGGGTAGGACAGGAATCACAGACCACCCGGGCCAGGACTAGACTTAGAACTGGGAAGCCGCCAGGGCCAGGACTTAACATGGTACTTGAATGCCGCCAGGACCAGGACTTGACATGCTAGTTGAAACGCCGCAAGGGACAGGACTTGACATGGTACTTGAACGTCGCCGGAGCCAGGACATGAACGTGGTACTTGGATGCCGCTGGAGCCAGGACGTGGACGTGGTACTTGGATGCCGCCGGAGCCAGGAAGTGGTCGTGGTACTTAGATGATGCCGGAGCCAGGACGTGGTGCTTGGAACCTCCGGGTAGTGCCGAGCTCTCGACTCGGCCTGGGAACAGTAGACAGCGGCTCTTGATTCTCTCCGGCGGGTTAACTGACGGACCCACCTTGATAAGGAAACTTTGAAGGCTTGCTTCAGCAAGGTAACTGGACAGGGTTGCTCCGGTGAGGAAAGGCAAATTACTGACACTCGCTTCGGGTAGAGACCAGGCTTGCTCTGGCCAGATGACATTGGCACGTCATGACTTTACAGACGCTCCCGCACCAAACAGCTGAAAGCCGGAGACTATAAACTACCGGTTCAGCCGAGTGTTAATTGCCTCTAATCACCAAAGTCGAGGGACACGGGAAAACAGGGTATCAACAGTCCGGATCGTAACATAAACAAACTAAATTTAAAGAGACCCTGATTCGGATCATGATGCCTTCAACAAAGCTAAAGGTCCTCGAACTCTATGCCCAAACACAAGTTCAAAAGGACTAAAACCTAATGATTCCTGTACTGCCTCTCGTACTGCAAAAAGTAGTAGATGTACACCTTCATCTCAGTCCTTTTCATTTTCCACACAATACGTCCTAATCTTAGTTTTTAATGTAGAATGGAATCTCTCCAAGGCTCCTTGTGAATCTGGATGATAGGCTGATGAATTAATCTGTTTTGCTCCCAGTTTATAAACTATCTGCTGAAACAATCCAGAAGTAAAATTACTACCTTGATCAGATTGTATTTCCTTCGGCAACCCAATACAGGTAGAAAATTTTATAAGAGCCTTTGTCACAGTTTTGGCTGTTATATTCCTAAGAGGTACTGCCTCTGGAAACCTAGACGTGTGTACGTAATAGATAACAAATATTGATGTCCAGTTTTAGTTTTTGACAAAGGAACTACACAGTCTACAATGATTTTTAAGAACGGCTCACCAAATACTGGAATTGTTTGCAGTGGGGCCACTGGAATAATTTGATTAGGTTTACCCACAATTTGATACATATGACACGTTCTACAAAATGTCACCACATCTTTTCTTAAACTAGACCAATAAAAATATTCAGAAACGTTGTTCATAGTTTCCTTTACACCTAAATGACCACCCAAAGGAATACTATGAGCCATAGTTAAAATCTCATTTCGATAAACTTTAGGAACTACTACCTGATGATTAACTTCCCTCCTCACTAGCAGGAATTATAGGCAATATCCACTTTCGCATTAATACTCCCTTTTCAAAATAGTATCCTACTGGTACTTTTTTAATTTCACTATCTGGAAGAGCTTGCTCCTTTAATTTAACTGTCTCAGGATCCCTACCCTGCTCTGCTATTATCTCCTTCCGAGATAAAGACAAATCTTCCTGGTCAGACTTAGTACCAAAATCCTGATCAAATAATGTAGGTAAGAAAGTCTCTGATACATCCTCAAAATTCAAATCGTGAGTTGAACAATCATAGGTAACAACCTCATCCTTTACATCAGTCTTTTTAGCCATAGATCTTGTTACAATACAGGAAGTATCTGTGTTAGAATCCCTCTGTGGTCCCTCAGAATTAGGATTTATTGTTAAATACACTTCAGGAAAAACTAGTCCGCCTGCTAAGTCATTCCCTAACAGAAGAGAATCATCATTCACAGGTAAACTAGATTGTAGTCCTACATTAACAACCCCTGTAACTAATCCTGACCTTAAATTTACTCTATGTAAATGTACTGACATAAGGAAACTCCGAATTCCTCTTATATAATTTACCTCACCAATGTCAGACTCATCACTAAACTTTAGCACACTCTCTAATATTAGTGATTGAGAAGTTCCAGTATCTCTAGGTATTCTTATTGGTACCGAATTGGATCCTTCTTTCAAGGATGCAAATCCTTCTGTTATAAAAGTTTCATATCCCTCCTTAACCTGATCAGACTCTGACACATCTTAGATCATAAGACATAAGACAAAGGAGCAGAAGTAGGCCATTCAGCCCATCGAGTCTGCTCCGTTATTTTATCATGAGCTGATCCATTTCATCCTATTTAGTCCCACTGCCCCGCCTTCTCACGATAACCTTTGATGACCTGGCTACTCAGATACCTATCAATCTCTGCCTTAAATACACCCAATGACTTGGCCTCCACTGCTGCCCCTGGCAACAAATTCCATAGATTCACCACCCTCTGACTAAAAAATTTCTTCGCATTTCTGTTCTGAAAGGGCGCCCTTCAATCCTTAAGTCATGCCCTCTCGTACTAGACTCCCCCATCATGGGAAACAACTTTGCCACATCCACTCTGTCCATGCCTTTTAACATTCGAAATGTTTCTATGAGGTCTCCCCTCATTCTTCTAAACTCCAAGGAATACAATCCAAGAGCGGACAAACGTTCCTCATATGTTAACCCTCTCATTCCCGGAATCATTCTAGTGAATCTTCTCTGTACCCTCTCCAACGTCAGCACATCCTTTCTTAAATAAGGAGACCAAAACTGCCCACAGTACTCCAAGTGAGGTCTCACCAGCGCCTTATAGCACCTCAACATCACATCCCTGCTCCTATACTCTATTCCTCTAGAAATGAATGCCAACATTGCATTCGCCTTCTTCACTACTGACTCAACCTGGAGGTTAACCTTAAGGGTATCCTGTACGAGGACTCCCAAGTCCCGTTGCATCTCAGAACTTTGAATTCTCTCCCCATTTAAATAATAGTCTGCCCGTTTATTTTTTCTGCCGAAGTGCATAACCATACACTTTCCAACATTGTACTTCATTTGCCACTTCTCTGCCCATTCTTCCAATCTATCCAAGTCTCTCTGCAGACTCTCCGTTTCCTCAGCACTACCGGCCCCTCCACCTATCTTCGTATCGTCAGCAAACTTAGCCACAAAGCCATCTATTCCATAATCCAAATCGTTGATGTACAATGTAAAAAGAAGCGGCCCCAACACTGATCCCTGTGGAACACCACTGGTAACCGGCAGCCAACCAGAATGGGATCCCTTTATTCCCACTCTCTGTTTCCTGCCAATCAGCCAACGCTCTATCCACGTATGTAACTTTCCTGTAATTCCATGGGCTCTTATCTTGTTAAGTAGCCTCGTGTGTGGCACCTTGTCAAAGGCCTTCTGAAAATCCAGATATACAACATCCACTGCATCTCCCTTGTCTAGCCTACTGGTAATTTCCTCAAAAAATTGTAATGGGTTTGTCAGGCAGGATTTTCAGTTCTGCCTATCTTGTCATATGCCTCCAGGTACCCTGTGATCTCATCCTTGACAATCGACTCCAACAACTTCCCAACCACCGACGTCAAGCTAACAGGTCTATAATTTCCTTTTTGCTTCCTTGCCCCCTTCTTAAATAGCAGAGTGACATTTGCAATCTTCCAGTCTTCCAGAACCATGCCAGAATCTATCGACTTAGTATTTATCAAACTCTGTGAATTTACAGGTGTTTCAATATTCTGCACACAAGCATCTGGGACGGCTTCTTTCTCTTTCTTTTTCAATCGAAAGCAGTTAGTTGTTACATGTCCAGGTTTCTTACAATAATTACAAATAATACCAAAATATCTTTCCTTCACATGTCTCCCTTCATCCTTACTTCTCTCAATAACTTCAAATTTAATTTCTGGTTTACCTTCACTCTCTGTGCTATTTTTCCTTTTAAAAGTTCTACCTGGAGAAAATTTATTCTAATGAATTAAAGCATACTCATCATTTAATTTAGCAGTCTCCTGCAATGTATTAGAGTCCCTTTCATTTAAGTATGTTCTCACTTCAGCAGGAATGCTTCTTTTAAATTCCTCCAGTAAAATCAACTCTTTTAATTTATTATACTCCCGATTCACATTTTTAGAGGAAACCCATCTCTCAAAACACACAGATTTCTCATAGGCAAATTCCACATAAGTCTTTTCCACAGATTTCTTCAAATTTATGAATCTTTCTCTATACGCTTCCGGAACCAACTCATGTGTCTTTAATATATGGTGTTTAACAATATCATAATCCAGTGCTTGATCAGCATTTAAAGCTGTTGTGACGAAAGAGGGTTACAAAAAGTACACATAGATTAAGATGTTAACTGTCCTGTGCTGGCACCAGTGGGATCAGCAGTTGATCTGCCACCTGTCTTCAGGAGAAAGAGAGATAAATAAGACAATGGGGGAGCATTTGGAAATGTTAATGAAGAGACGAGAGAGTTTAACGGAAGGAGACACCAGTGTGGGTATAGTCAAGATCGGCTCCATTTGAACCCTGAACTGCTTGAAGTGTGATGGACAGGCGATACCCCAGCAGGAGGGTAACAAGGGACAGGTTCGCTAAGGCAACACACACGACATTACGAGGTAACGAGACCCTGGAAGCGGTGCCCCCCCCCCCCACAAGTCGGTGGGAGTCTTTTGGAGGGCTGGTCGCGGGACCAAGCCATAGACGCACAGGGTGGAAAGGTACAGGTCGGAGGGAACCTGGTGTGTGTCCGCCCTTGCCTGGGTGCCAGGTTCACTGCAGAGGAACGGCCGTATCTGAAATGGAGGGGTCACAGTCGGTGACCTCAGAAGACATTACAAAGGGCTTGCCCGAAAGCTGACTGCGAGGAATATCGAAAGTCTGTGTGGAAGCCGTTTGAATATTCATTCGCCTTCGCTCTCTCTCTCCTCCCCCTCCCCGCCTTGTCCAATGGCATAGCAGTGATTACTGTGAACTGAATTGAACTCAATTGAACCGAACTTTGCGTCACTTTGAAACTAGTCATTTACCCCTAGACGACGATAGAGCTTGATTGATCCTATTATCCTGATTCTGTGTGCATGCGTGTTTATCATTGCTGAACTGTTGCATTTATTATCCTTTTGATTAGAGTACTGTGTTGCTTATTTCTTTAATAAAACTTTCTTAGTTCTAGTAATCCAGACTCCAACTGAGTGATCCATTTCTGCTGGTTTGGCAATCCAGTTATGGGGTACGTAACATAAGTGGGGTTCTCGTCCGCGATTTTGAACGCTAAATTTGGGACGGGGTAAATTGATTGGGTTAAAATTCCCGAAAGAAAGAAAAGACAAACAGCAGAAATGGAGATTGAGGAATTTCTAAAGGCGCCGACCTTGGAGGCATTAGAGAATGCCAGGAAAACGGAATTGGCAGCTGTGGCCAAACGGTTGAATCTTGTTAAGGAGAAGTCGACAATGAGGAGAGAGGAGATACACACAGCTATCGTAGAGCATTATATGTCTAAAGGTGTGTTTCCCCAAGGGGAGCTGGAGGTGATGTCTATTGGAAAATCTGGTGAAGACGCAGTACAGGTGCAGATTGAAAAATTGAGACTCGAGCACAAGTTCCGGGTACAGCAGCTAGAACATGAAGAGAAACAGTTAGAATGACAATGGCAAGAGAGAGAGAGGTAGTTGGAGCGAGAAGAGCGGGATAGACAGTTAGAACGGCAAGAGAAAGAGAGGCAGAGGGAAAGGGAATTTGAGCTGGAGAAGTTAAAGATGATGGCAGAGCAGGGGCCCATGCCGAACCAAGGTGGAGGGTTCAGGGCGACCCAGGAGGTTAGGCTGGTTCCCCCATTTGACGATACCGATGTGGATCGGTACTTTCTCCATTTTGAAAAAGTTGCTACAAGTCAGGACTGGCCGAGGGATAAGTGGGCTGTTTTACTTCAGAGTGTACTTAAAGGGAAAGCCCAACAAGCTTACTCAGCCTTGTCCGCGGAAGATGCCCAGAGGTATGAAGTGGTGAAAGAGGCCATCCTCAGGATTTATGAGTTGGTCCCGGAGGGATACCGGCAGAGGTTCCGGAATGCGAGGAAGCAGTGGGACCGCACGTATTTAGAGTTTGCCCGTGAGATGCAGACATATTGTGAGCGATGGTGCGCCTCGAAGGGGGTGGATGAGGATTATGACAGACTGTTACAGCTGATCCTGATTGAGCAGTTTAAAGTTTGTGTCCCTGAAAGTATGAGACCCCGCCTAGATGAGAAGGAGGCAGCCACGTTAGCCGCAACTGCTAAGTTAGCGGATGAGTACACGTTGACGCATAAAATGAAGTTTGCCCCGAGTAAAGGCTACCAGAAGGGTCGTCAGGACGGTGGGGAGAGTCCGCCAGAAAAGTCAGTAAGTAAGCCGGGGACTAGTGAGAAGGATAAGGTAGACCGGGAGCAGTCTGGTAGGAAGTCTCCTGGGGCCGTCTGTTATAATTGCGGGAAAGTTGGACACTTTGCGTCCAGGTGCTTTGCCCCAAAGAAGGAGACAGGAAAAGGAAAAACGGCGATTTTGACTGGCTGTATCGGGCTGGTAAACAACCGCTAGGAGAGGAAAGGTCTACCAAAGTTCAGGAAGGGCGCGAGAGGTTTATCTCGGCCGGATTGGTGTCGGTGAAGGAGGGGTTAAACCCAGTTCCAGTGCGGATCTGGAGAGACACGGGAGCGTGTCAGTCATTGATATTGAAGAGTGTATTAGAGTTTAGCTCAGAGACCCAGACTGGGGAGGTCAAGGTCAAAGGTATTGGGGAAGGGACAGAGGCAGTCCCTTTGCACCAGATACACCTACAAAGCAACTTGGTCTCTGGACTAGTCACGATCAGGGTGAGGCCCGAATTACCGAAGAAAGGCGTGGAAGTCTTACTCGGTAATGACCTCACAGGGGGAATTGTGTTCTCGGCCGTGAGATTGACAAGTCAGCCTGCCAGCATTGAGGCCCCGCCCATGGACTCACAGGTTCATCTCGGGACTGCCGAAGTAAATTTAGCTGAGACGTTTCTACCAGCCTTGTATCAGGAGGAGGTAGAAAGTGAAAAGATGGAGTGTAGTGAAACAGGAGGGAGTGAGGGAGCTGGGGCAGACTTAGCATTAGCCAGGAAGGAATTTGTACAGGTGCAGGAGTTGATGGTTTCAGCGGAGACAGCTCTCTCTGAAGCAGCCTTAAAAAGAGAGCCAGTAGGCTATTATGTGAAGGAGGAGGTGCTAAGGAAGGAAGGGAGACCAAGTATCGCAGATGAGGAATGGGGGATGGTGCCAAAAATCTCTGGGGATGAGGTTTTTAACCTGGCCCACAAGGTACCCCTCGGTGGACATTTTGAGGTGCTGAAGGAAACAGTCGGCGGAATCATGAAAGAGGTTTATTGGCTGCACAGGAGGAAGGATGTTACTGATTATTGCAGACGCGAACTGAGAAGGTCACAGGCTTTTGATATGCTAACAAACCTAGTCAGTGTTAGCGCGGAAATCAATGAAGCTAGGGTGCCACCTGAGAAGGGAAAAACCCATTTTGAAAAGATGAGTATGGTGCCGACCAGATGGGAGATGTCTATTGTGTTGACCCGTTTTGCTGATAAGGTCTCTCACCTAACTCCCGAACAAAGCGGGCCATTGATAAAGCTAATTAATCGGCACGCACACGCAGGTCTAGATGTCTCGAGGCGATGCAAAGAACTGGGACGTTGGGTGGTGTTTGTCACGCTAGGTCAGCCTAGTGAGCAACATTCCTATAGAATGAGTAATTCTGTGACGAAAGGGCTAACGAACACAGGCGTGTGTATTGGCGATGTAATACGGCTGTCTGAAGCCAGCTTGATAGTGAACCTTGAAAAAATTGAGTTCGGCCACACGAAGGTCACTTATCTGGGAATTGTGGTAACACAGGGGCAGCTGGCAGCGATACAAGCTAAGGTGCGGGCTATCTCTGACATCCCAACCCTGACAGACAAGAGGGCCCTCAGAAGGCTCTTGGAGATGGTGGGGTACTGTAGGAAGCTTTGCAATAACTCTGCGGTTACTACCCCTCCCCCTCCTACTAAGCCCTTGCGTAAGAAAACTAAGTTGGGATGGGACAACCCTTGTTATCGTGGTCCGGGACAAAACCCAGTGAGAGGTTACACTGATCACAATTCATCAGTGTTTTTGGCCACTATGAAGTTGTTAAGTTGGAGCCTGGTTTAGGGGATTATTAAAAATTACACATATAAAAGGAACAGAAAATGTGATTGCTGACTGTCTGTCAAGGTGTTGACAACTTAAAATTCTCTGTATTAGCCAAATAGCTGATGAAGATGTATATTTGTGTGTATCTAATATGTATTCATGTTTGTAATTTTTACCCCGGTAAAAATCGTTAAAGGTGAGGGGTGTGACGAAAGAGGGTTACAAAAAGTACACATAGATTAAGATGTTAACTGTCCTGTGCTGGCACCAGTGGGATCAGCAGTTGATCTGCCACCTGTCTTCAGGAGAAAGAGAGATAAATAAGACAATGGGGGAGCATTTGGAAATGTTAATGAAGAGACGAGAGAGTTTAACGGAAGGAGACCCCAGTGTGGGTATAGTCAAGATCGGCTCCATTTGAACCCTGAACTGTTTGAAGTGTGATGGACAGGCGATACCCCAGCAGGGGGATAACAAGGGGCAGGTTCGCTAAGGCAACACACACGACATTACGAGGTAACGAGACCCTGGAAGCGGTGCCCCCCCCCCACAAGTTGGTGGGAGTCGTTTGGAGGGCTGGTCGCGAGACCAAGCCATAGACGCACAGGGTGGAAAGATACAATCGGCGGGAACCTGGTGTGTGTCCGCCCTTGCCTGGGTGCCAGGTTCACTGCAGAGGAACAACCGTATCTGAAACGGAGGGGTCACAGTCGGTGACTCAGAAGACATTACAAAGGGCTCGCCCGAAAGCTGACTGCGAGGAATATCAAAAGTCTGTGTGGAAGCTGTTTGAATATTCATTCGCCTTCGCTCTCTCTCTCCTCCCCCCCCCTTGTCCAATGGCACGGCAGTGATTACTGTGAACTGAACTCAACTCAATTGAACTGAACTTTGCGTCACTTTGAAACTAGTCATTTACCCCTAGACGACGATAGAGCTTGATTGATCCTATCATCCTAATTCTGTGTACATGCGTGTTTATCATTGCTGAACTGTTGCATTTATTATCCTTTTGATTAGAGTACTGTGTTGCTTATTTCTTTAATAAAACTTTCTTAGTTCCAGTAATCCAGACTTCAACTGAGTGGTCCATTTCTGCTGGTTTGGCAACCCAGTTACGGGGTACGTAACACTGTATAAACTTGTTGTGTCTTGCCTTTAATTACACTTTGTAACAACACTGGCCATTGCTCTTTCAGCCACCCTAAACTCAGGGCAACAATTTTGAAATCCTGGAAATACTTGTCCACTTCAGCTTTATTAAATGGAGGAGCCAAAATAACCTCACGACTAGCAGAGTCACTGGAAATTGTTTATTTGAATTTGCAGAGGTCTTTGACAAGGTGCCACACATGAGGCTGCTTACCAAGATAAGAGCCCCGTGGTATTACAAGAAATGTACTAGAATAGATACCAGATTAGTTGACTCGCAGGGTATAAATGGGCACTATTTTGCTTGGATGCTGGAGCCTAGTGGTATGCAATTAGGGTGGTGTTGGGACTGCTTTTTATCACATTATATGTAAATAATTGGATGAAGTTATTGATGGGTTTGGGGCAGTTTGTGCATGATATGAAGATAGGTGGAGCAACAGGGAGATTAAGAGGAAGCAGGGTATCTCGGAAGGACTAAGAGATTGGGAGAAAAGGGCAAAGAAGTGGCAGATGGAATATAGTGTAGCAAGTTGCATCGTCATGCGCTTTTGCAGAGAGAATAAAGATGTGAACTATTTTCCAAATGGGGATAAAATTCAAAAGACAGGGTTGCAAAGGGATTGGGGGTCCTTGTGCAGCATTCCATAAAGGTTAACTTGCAGATTGAGTTGGTGGTAGGGAAGGGAATTGCAATGTTAGCATTCATTTTGAGAGGACTAGAATACAGAAGCAAGGACGTAACGCTGAGGAACACACACAAAATCCCGGAGGAACTCAGCAGGCCAGGCACAATCTCTGGAAATGAATGGAGTCAATGTTTCAGGCCGAGACCCTTCCTCAGGACTGGAAAAAAGATAAGTCAGTGTTAGAAGCTGGAGGATGTTTTCTATAGTGGGGTAGTCTAGGAATAGAGGGCACAGTCTTAGAACTGAAGGAGATCCATTCAGATCAAATATGAGGAAAAATTCTTCATCCAGAGGGTTGTGATTCTGACGAATTGATCGCCTCAGACAGCTGTGCAGAGCATTTTCCTGGGTGTATTTAAAGTGGAGGTTGATTGGTTCTTTACTAATCAGGGCATCATCGGGAGAGGGAAGGATATGGGTTTGGAAGTGATAATAAATCAGCCATGATGGGATAGCGGAGCAGACTGGATGGGCCAGATGACCTAAGCCTAATGGTTTGGTCTATACCACTTTGATGATAGGTGTCATGGACCAGGTTTTTCTTAATCTCCTTCTAGTGGGAGATCATTTAGGGAATAGTAACCATAAGATCATGGTGCGCTTTGACACAGTGGCACTTTGGGTCCAAATAAAGGTGTATTTGTAAGCATAAACACGAGGAAATCTGCAGATGCTGGAAATTCAAGCAACACACACAAAACGCTGGCGGAATTCAGCAAGCCAGGCAGCATCTATAGAAAGAGGTACAGTCGGTGTTTCGGGCCGGGACCCTTCGTCAGGACGAACTGAAAGAAGAAACAGTAAGAGATTTGAAAATGGGAGGGGGAGATCCGAAATGATAGGAGAAGACAGAAGGGGAGGGATGCATCTAAGAGTTGATTGGCAAAAGGGATACCAGGGTGGAGAAGGGAGAGGATCATGGCACAGGCAGCCTGGGGAACAGAAAGAGGGGGGAGGGGAGCCTAGAGGGTGGAGAGCAGGCAGGAGTTATAGTGAGAAGGACAGAGGGAGAAAAAAGAGAGAGAGAAAAAAGGGAAAAAAACGTATAAAAGTACATAAAATAAATGAATAAGGGATAGGGTGTGAAGGGGAGAAAGGACATTAACGGAAGTTAGAGAATTCAATATTCATGCCATCAGGTTGGAGGCTACCCAGACGGAATATAAGGTGTTGTTCCTCCAACCCGAGTGTGGCTTCATTTTGAAAGTAGAGGAGGCCGTGGATAGACATATCAGAATGGGAATGGGACATGGAATTAAAATGTACGGCCACTGGGATTAGATTATTTAGATTATGAGGACACGCAGTCCTCTTTTATTGTCATTTAGTAATGCATGCATTAAGAAATGATACAATATTCCTCAGGTGTGATATCACAGAAACACAGGACAGACCAAGACTGAAAAACTAACAAAAACATATAACATATAGTTACAACAGTGCAACAATATCATAACTTGATGAAGAACAGGCCATGGCACAGTAAAAAGTTCAAAGTCTCTCAGAAGTGCCACATCTCACGCAGACGGGAGAAGGAAGAAAACTCTCCCTGCCATGCCCGACCACAGTCCGACTCTGAGTCGTCTGAAAACTTCGAGCCTCTGATCAGCCCTCCGACACCGAGTACCGAGCACCATCTCTATCCGAATGCTTCGATCTCAGCCTCGGTCGCCAACAGCAGGCAAAGCCAGGGATTTTGGGCTTTCCCTCCGGAGATTCTGGATCGCACAGTAGCAGCGGCAGCGAACCGGGCATTTCAGAAATTTCTCCAGATGTTCCCTTGTGCCTTCTCATGTCTGTCTCCATCAAATCAGAATTGTGCAGGGCATCCTACTTACAAATATGATATCATTTCACCGGAGAGCTGCGCGCCGCCATCTTCTCCTCCCGCCTGCTTTCTCTGATGGACAGAGCGTAAGTGTTCAGCAAAATGGTCTCCTAGCATGCGTTGGGTCTCGCCAATATATAGAAGGCCGCATCGGGAGCACCGGACGCAGTATATCACCCCAGCCGACTCACAGGTGAAGTGTCGCCTCACCTGGAAGGACTGTCTGGGGCCCTGAATGGTGGTGAGGGAGGAAGTGTAAGGGCATGTGTAGCACTTGTTCCACTTACAAGGAAAAGTGCTCTATGTTCGTGACACTTCTCACACTCTGAATTTTTTCCATGATTTTAAGTTCCCTGGCCCCCACCACCTTACTTTCACCGTGGATGTCCAATCCCTACCTCTATCCCCCACCTGGAAGGTCTCAAAGCTCTCCACTTCTTTTTGGATTCCAGACCTAACCAGTTCCCCTCTACCACCACTCTCCGCCGTCTAGCGGAATTAGTCCTTACTCTGACCAATTTCAACTCTTAGATCCACCCCTCCCTTTCTGTCTTCTCCAACCATTTTGGATCTCCCCCTCCCCCCTCACTTTCAAATCTCTTACTACCTCTTCTTTCAGTTAGTCCTGATGAAGGGTCTCAGCCTGAAACATCGACTGTACCTCTTCCTAGAGATGCTGCCTGGCCTGCTGCATTCCACCAGTGTTTTGTGTGTGTTGTGTGTATTTGTAAGTTTTTTCTATGATCGCAAGCCACTGCTGGATACTCAGTACTTCAAGTACTGAAGAATGATTCCATCAACGTCATCAGCAATTTACTCGGTAGCGATGGAGCTGGATTATTGTGTATTATTGTTGTCTTGTCACTTGGACTTGTTGCGTGCCATTATGCCAAGACATTGAGTGATCCAACAAATGGAGCGAGTGATTATGTTGGACAGTTTTATTGGGCTTCCAAGCCCTTGTTGGACATTGATAACGTAGAATCCTACAAATGGAACCATAAGTGTTCTTGTGCTCTGTACAGTGTGCTGTGTGCTGTTGGTAATGCATTTTGCATTTTGGCTCTGGAGGAGCTCTGTTTCTTTTGGCTACAGTGGCATGCAAAAGTTTGAACACCCCTGGTCAAAATTTCTGTTACTGCGTATAGTTAATTGAGTAGATGATGAACTGATCTCCAAAAGTCATGAAGTTAAAGATGAAGCATTCTTTTCAACATTTGAAGCAAGATTAGTGTATTATTTTTGTTTTGTACAATTTTAGAGAGGGAAAAGGAAAGGAGGACCATGCAAAAGTTTGGGCACCACAAGAGATTTGAGCTCTCAGATAACTTTTACCAAGGTCTCATACCTTAATTAGCTTGTTAGGGCTATGGCTTGTTCACAGTCATCGTTAGGAAGACCAGGTGATGCAAATTTCAAAGCTTTATAAATACCCTGACTCCTCAAACCTTGTCCCAACTATCAGCATCCATGGGCTCCTCTAAGCAGCTGCCTAGCACTCTGAAAATTAAAATAATTGATGCCCACCAAGCAGAAGAAGGCTATAAGAAGATAGCAAAGTGTTTTTAGGTAGCCGTTTCCTCAGTTAGTAATGTAATTATGAAATGGCTGTTAAAAGGAACGGTGGAGGTCAAGTTGAGGCCTAGAAGACCAAGAAAACTTTCCAAGAGAACTGCTCGTAGGATTGCTAGAAAGGCAAATCAAACCCCCGTTTGACTGCAAAAGACCTTCAGGAAGATTTAGCAGACTCTGGAGTGGTGGTGCACTGTTCTACTGTGCAGCGACACCTGCACAAATATGACTTTCATGGAAGAGTCATCAGAAGAAAACCTTTCCTGCATCCTCACCACAAAATTCAGGGTCAGAAGTTTGCAAAGGAACATCTAAACAAGCCTGATGCATTTTGGAAACAAGTCCTGTGGACTGATGAAGTTAAAATAGAACTTCTTGGCTGCAATAAGCAAAGGTATGTTTGGAGAAAAGAAAGTGCAGGATTTCATGAAAAGAACACCTCTCCAACTGTTAAGCACGGGCGTGGATCAATCATACTTTGGGCTTGTGTTGCAGCCAGTGGCACAGGGAATATTTCACTGGTAGAGGGAAGAATGAATTCAATTAAATACCAGCAAATTCTGGAAGCAAACATCACACTGTCTGTGAAAAAGCTGAAGGTGAAAAGAGGATAGCTTCTACAACAGGATAATGATCCTAAACACACCTCAAAATCCACAATGGACAATCTCAAGAGGCGCAAGCTGAAGGTTTTGCCATGGCCCTCACAGTCCCCTGACCTAAACATCATCGAAAATCTGTGGATAGACCTCAAAAGAGCAGTGCATGCAAGACAGCCCAAGAATCTCACTGGACGAGAAGTCTTTTGCAAGGAAGAATGGGTAAAAATCCCTCAAACAAGAATTGAAAGACTGTTAGCTGGCTACAAAAAGTGATTACAAGCTGTGATACTTGCCGAAGGGGGTGTTAACTAAGTACTGACCATGCAGGGTGCCCAAACTTTTGCTTCGGGCCCTTCTCCTTTTCCATTATTTAAAAACTGTAAAAGATGGAAATTAAAAAGTTTTCTTGCTTAAAATATTAAAGAAATGTGTCATCTTTAACTTTATGCCTTTTGGAAATCAGGTCATCTTTTACTCGCTTAGCTATTCACAGTAACAGAAATTTTGACTAGGGGTGCCCAAACTTTTGCATGCCACTGTATGCCATGGGAGTGCCTGGCCGGGTACTGAAAGCATGTGTCGACCAGCTTGCTGAGGTGTTTACAAGTATATTTAACCTCTCACTGCAACAAGCTGTTGTTCCAACATGCCTTAAAACCTCCACCATCATCCCAGTGCCCAAAAAATCAGCTGTGAAGTGCCTGAGTGACTGTCGCCCTGTCGCGCTGACACCCACAGCCATGAAGTGCTTTGAGAGACTTGTGCTCTCACACATTAAGGCTATAATCCCACCTGATCTGGACAAACATCAGTCTGCCTACCGGGCAAACTGCTCCACAGAGGATGCAATCACAACAGCCCTCCATATTGCTCTGACTCACTTAGAGGAACCAAATGCTTATGTGAGGATGTTATTTGTGGACTTCAGTTCTGCATTTAATACAGTCATCCCTCATAAACTGGTCAGCAAACTGAACACTCTTGGCCTTGGATCCCCCTTGTGCTCATGAATCATGAACTTTCTCACAGACCGCCCACAGCAAGTCAGAATTGGTAAGCACACCTCCACCACTCTCACCTTAAAAACAGGCACCCCGCAGGACTGTGTGCTGAGCCCTATGCTCTACAAACTCTTCAAACATGACTGCACCCCCTCCTACACCTCCAACTCCATAATTAAATTTGTGGACAATACCACAGTGGTTGGCCTGATCTCGGATGAGGATGAAACAGCCTACGGGCTTGAGGTGGATCATCTGACAGAGTGGTGTAAGGACAATGACCTGGTCCTGAACACTTCGAAAACAGAAGGGACGATCATTGTCTTCAGGAGATCAAAGAACGGAGTACACATCCACCTCCATATACATGGAGAGGTAGTGGAAAGTGTGAAAAACCTAAAGTTCCTTGGAATTATGTTGTCAAAACAGCTGACACGGACCACCAACACCTCGCTGCTTGTAAAAAAAAAGGCACAACAAAGACTCTTCTTCCTCAGAAAGCTGAAACAGGCCAAACAGGCCAAACAGAATCCAAAAGTGATGCAAGTGGGAAGGTGCAAATAGATGATAGCAGGTGATAGGTGAGGCCACATGAGGAGGAGCTTAGGTGGGTGGGGGAGGGCATGATGTAAGAAGCTGGGAGATGGAGAATGTAAAGGTTTGAAGAAGAAGAAATGAAATAGGGGACCGCAGTGCTCTAAACAGTAAAGGAAAGGAGAAGGGGAACCAGGTGGAGGGGATGGGCAGTTCACGAGGGCTGGGCAATAGGAAATAAAAGAGAACAGGGAAGGGAATATGGGACAGGGTAGAAATTACGGGAAGATCGTGAAATCGGTGTCAGACCACGAGGTTGGACACTGCCCAGGCGCAATATGAAGTGGCAGTAGTGGGGGGCACAGACAGATAATGTCGGTGAGGGTACAGAATGCTAAATTGTACTGAGTGGACACCTGATGGCCTGAACATCGGTTTCTCCAACTTCGAGTAACGCTCCCCACACCCCCTCCCCACCCATTTTGTTTTTCTCGACTGACAATGCGGAGAGGGAGTGCCGTCCTTCAACTCTGCAACACGTCAGCTGAAGCTTCCGCTGTTGAAGCCAAACATTTGTCGCTTTTGTAGTTCGCTACTGCACAAGACGCGTTTGGCGTTTCTCCGAAAGTCTTCGCACCGGAAAACAAAACTGATAAGCAAATCAGAAGTATATCCGCACGACTCTGCCCCGGTGTTCGGAGACGGATCCCAGGTCATACTTGAACGGTTCAGGTAGTCTTTTCCCTCCGTATATCGCCACTTACATTAATAACAACTCTAGGATTGGTTTGAAAACACCTCGGCACAACAAATCTCCCAGCTCGGGGGATTCTGATCAGTACAGTGAGGTTCAGAGTCTGACCCACGTACAGACAGTGCAGGTGGGGGCTCCCAGCGAGACCACTCGAACCATCGCTGCAATCCCTGGTCAGCTGCAGACGGACGCTCTCTCTACAGGTGAGTGAAACGGGTTGTTAGTTAGGGAAGTATTGGTGTGTGTGTGTGTGTGTGTGTGTGTGTGTGTGTGTGTGTGTGTGTGTGTGTGTGCTGCACAAGTGGGTGTTTCTGTGACACACCAATCGTTGGTTATAATTGAGATTTCCACTTGCGTGTCAGTTGAAGAAACCAAAACGCCCCTTGTTCACGAAACGACTAAACGCTCAATAACAATCTGCTTTGCGCTGTTTTATTGTAGTCAGTAATGTTAGATCAGACCTCAGAGCAATACAGCACAGGAACAAGCCATTCAGATCTGCTGTCTGTGCCGACCAGGAAGCCAATGGAAGCTAATCACATCTAAAATGGACATTTCTTGTTTTTTAAAAGTGTCTAATTTGTTTTCCTTGTGAACGCCGCTTATATGATGTTAAGTGCCTGAGATGCTGATGGAACAAATCTTTAATTGCACCTTTTCATACATGTACTTGTGTTTAAGACAATAAACTTGATTTTGACTGTGACATCTGGTGTTGTGTACACCCCTCCTTCTCCTAACCCTTCCTGGCCTGTGTAGAAGCATTTTCCATCACCTCTACCATCTAATGATAGCCACTGTGACATTGAGGAATGGGGCACTGGTCTTATTATTTTTTTTCTGGTTTCTTGTTTTCTGGCTGCCTGTAAGCGACAAATCTCACGCTTTTACAATTTATACACACATTGATAATAAATGTACTTTGAAATTTGAACTTGAAATAAAGAGAGAGAAGTTGAAATGTGAAGGTAAGCTTGTCAATAATATCAAAGAGGATAGAAAAAGTTTTTTTTTCAAATACATAAAGAGTAAAATTGAGATCAGAGTGGATATCAGACCACTGGAAAATTACACTGGAGGGGTAGTAATGGAGGACAAAGAAATGGAGACTAAACTAAGTAAGTATTTTGCATCAGTCTTTACAGTGTAAGACACTAGCAGAATGCCAGAAATGCAAAAATATCTGGGGGCAGAAGTGAGTGCCATTGCTATTATGAAGGGGAAGGTGCTTGGGAAGTTGAAAGGTCAGTAGGTAGATATATTACCTGGACCAGATGGACTGCACTCCAGTGTTCTGAAGGAGGTCGCTCATGAGATTGTGACTAGATTCTGGAATGGTTGCCAAAGGCAGGAAATTTGCAAACGTCACTCCAGTCTTTGGGGGTTGTGGACTCCACTCTTTAGGAACAGGGAGGGAGGCTGAGAAAGGAAATCGTAGGCCAGATCAGACAACAGAATCAGAATCAGGTTTATTATCACTGGCATGTGTCATGAAATTTGTTAACTTAGGAACAGCAGTTCAATGCAATACATAATATAGAAGAAAAAAAGTAAAAATATATAAATAAGTAAATCAATTACAGTATATGTATATGGAATAGATTAATAATTGAGCAAAAACAGAAATTATATATATTTAGAAAGTGAGGAAGTGTTCATGGGTTCAATGTCCATTTAGGGATCAGATAGCAGAGGGGAAGAAACTGTTCGCTGACTGTGTGCCTTCAGGCTTCTGTACCTCCTACCTGATGGTAACAGTGAGAAAAGGGCATGCCCTGGGTGATGGCGGTCCTTAATAATGGACGCTGCCTTTCTGAAATACCACACTTTGAAGATGTCCTGGGTACTTTGTGGGCCAGTACCCAAGACAGAACCCAAGAAAATCCGCAGATGCTGGAATTCCAAGCAACATTCCAAGTAACTTTTCAAGTTTTAATATAACTATAGATAAGGATAAATATGGACCTTATTGGAGAGTATTAAATTGGTGCAACCAAAATTACAAGAGCTTTAGGCAAGAACTAGGGAGAGTAAATTGAGAACTGCAAGATCAAAAGGTGGTGAAAACTTGTTCTGAAAGTGATAGCTGAAGAGAATGTGACTAGATTCTGGAATGGTTCCCAAGGACAGGAATATTGCAAATGTCACTCCACCCTTCAAAATGGGAAGGAGCCTTAGATAGGAAATCATAGTCCAGTTACAAACATGAGAAAATCTGCAGATGCTGGAAGTCCAAGCAACACACACAAATGTTGGAGGAACTCAGCAAGCCAGGCAGCATCTATGAAAACAACAGGAATTCTGCAGATGCTGGAAATTCAAGCATCTATGAAGAACAGTACAGTCAACATTTTGGGCCAAAATGTGAAGTTGACGTTTTCTATACTGGGTGAGTCTAGGAATAGAGGGCATAGCCCTGGAATTGAGAGACATTCATTCACTGACCATATGATAGCAGTGCGCTCAGAAGCAGTGGCCATTTTGGATCCAAATAAAGATGTCATTTTTATGTTCGCAAATCACTGCTAGATAATAAGTACCTAAAATACTGAAGGGCGATTCCATCAATGCCATCAGCGAGTTACTCAATAGCGATGGACTGGACTATTGTGTTGACACTTGGACTTGTCGCCTGCAATTGTGGCAAGACCTTGTGTGATCCAACAAATGGAACTAGTGATTGTCATTGTGCTTCCAAGTCCTTGTTGGACATTGGCAACATAGAATCCTGCAGCTCCGTTCATTGGAAAAACCGATGGAAGGGGAGCTGCATTGCCTCAGCTGTAGCAAGGACCTGTCCTAGGCTGTGGGGTCACTCTAGATACCATGTTAAAAGTTATCGAGGGCTGGGGAGTTGAGGCTGTGCGGGAGAGAGCAGCGGCGTCTGAGCACAGTGGAATCATGCTGGGGTGGTTGTTGGCCTCTCCCATCAATGCTGCCTTCTGGCGTTCGCTGGGTGGAAGAACAAGCTGGAGCTGGACAGTCTCTCATCATGCCTCTCAGGAAATTTAGCTATATTCTTTATCTCTGTGATTGTATGTTTTCCTGAAATCATAACCAATGTGCTTTTTGCATTATGTGCAGTGTGCTGTGTGCTGTTGGTAATGTGTTTTGTATTTTGGCCCTGGAGGAACGCTGTTTCTTTTGGTTATATTCATGCATGGTTGAATGATATTTAAACTTAAAATTGAACCTTGAACTTATATTATCGAAGTTTAATGTAGCCATAGATTAGGATAAGTATGGTCCTTATTGGAGATTATTAAATTGGAGCAACCAAAATTGCAAGAGCATCAAGCAAGAACTGGAGTAAACTGGGAGCTGCTGTTTTTGGGCAAGTCCACATCTGACATGTGGACGGTATTTAAAAACCAACTACAGAGAGTGAAGGAGGGATTTGTTCCAGTTAGAAAGAAAGACAGGGATGGCAAGGTACAGCAAACGTATATGTTGAGAGAGTTGATGAATTTAGTCAGGAAGAAGGAAGCCTACTGTATGTAAGGTGACGATTATAAAAAAAAATCCAGAAAGGAACTCAAGAACAGAATCAGGAGAGCCAAAGAACCATGTAAAAGTTATTGGAAAACAGGATTTAGGTAGGGAAGTTATGGAAACTATGATGATTAAAGAAGAGGAAGTACTGGAGCTTTTAAGGAATATGAAAGTCTCTGGGTCCTGACAGGATATTCCCTAGGACGTTGAGCGAAGTTAGTGTGGAAATAGTAGGGGCTCTGACAGAAATATTTCAAATGTCATGAGAAACGGGGATGGTGCTGGAGGATTGTCGTATTGCTTATGTTGTTCCATTGTTTTAAAAGGGTCCTAAGAGCAAACCTAGCAATTATCGGCCTGTGAGTTTGACGTCAGTGGTGGGTAAATTGATGGAAAGTATTCTTAGAGATGATATATATAATCATCTGGATAGACAGGGTCTGATTAGGAACAGTTAACATGGATTTGTGTGTGGAAGGTCATGTTTGACAAATCTTACTAAATTTTTTGAAGAGGTTACTAGGAAAGTTGACGAGGGTAAAGCAGTGGATGTTGTCTATATGGACTTCAGTAAGGCCTTTGACAAGGCCCCACACGGAAGGTTGGTTAGGAAGGTTCAATTGTTAGGTATTATTATTGAAGTAGTAAAATGGATTCAGCAGTGGCTGGATGGGAGACGACAGATAGTGGTGGTGGATAACTGTTTGTCAGATTGGAGGCCGGTGACTAGTGGTGTGCCTCAGGGATCTGTACTGGGTCCAATGTTATTTGTCATATACATTAATGATCTGGATGATGGAGTGGTAAATTGGATGAGTAAGTATGCAGATGATACTAAGATAGGTGGACAAAGGGTCTCGACCCGAAACGTCGATTGTACCTCTTCCTAGAGACGCTGCCTGGCCTGCTGCATTCACCAACAACTTTTATGAATGTTGCTTGAAGTTCCAGCATCTGCAAATTTCCTCGTGTTTGTGTGGATAATGAAGTAGGTTTTCAAAGCTTGCAGAGAGATTTAGGCCAGTTAGAAGAGTGGGCTGAAAGATGGCAGATGGAGTTTAATGCTGATAAATGTGAGGTGCTACATTTTGGTAGGACTAATCAAAATAGGACATACATGGTAAATGGTAGGGCATTGAAGAATGCTTTAGAACAGAGGGATCTGGGAATAATGGTGCATAGTTCCCTGAAGGTGGAACCCCATGTGGATAGGGTGGTGAATAAAGCTTTTGGTATGCTGGCCTTCATAAATCAGAGCATTGAGTATAGAAGTTGGGATGTAATGTTGAAATTGTGCAAGTCATTGCTGAGGCCAAATTTGGAGTATTGTGTATAGTTTTGGTCACCGAATTATAGGAAAGATGTCAACAACTTAAAGAGAGTACAGAGAAGGTTTACTCGAATGTTACCTGGGTTTCATCACTTAAGTTACAGAGAAAGGTTGAACAAGTTGGGTCTTTATTCTTTGGTACGTGGAAGGTTGAGGGGGGACTTGATAGAGGTATTTAAAATTATGAGGGGGATAGATAGAGTTGACATGGATAGGCTTTTTCCATTGAGAGTAGGAGGGATTCAAACAAGAAGACATGAGTTGAGAGTTAAAGGGCAAAAGTTTAAGGGTAACATTTTACTACTTCTTTACTCAGAGAGTGGTAGCTGTGTGGAACGAGCTTCCAGCAGAAGTGGTTGAGGCAGGTTCGATGTTGTCGTTTAAAGTTAAATTGGACAGCTACATGGACAGGAAAGGAATGGAGGGTTATGGGCTGAGTGCAGGTCGGTGGGACTAGGTGAGAGTAACAGTTCAGTACGGACTAGAAGGGCCAAGGTGGCCTGTTTCTGTGCTGTAATTGTTATATGGTGATATGGTTATATGGATAAAAGAATCCTATGGTATTCTGTACCTACATCAAAATCAAATGTGAAGGAGCACTCAAGGATGAACTAAGGAACCTGTGCTTGGAAGCAGAAGATGTTGATCAGGTCATAAATGAGTATTTTGCATCAGTATTTACCAAAGAGAAGGATGTGAAGGACAGAGAGCTCAGTGTGGAGCATGCTCATTGCCAGGGGATTTTGAGATAATGGAGGAGGGGCAGTTGGGTCTGAAAGAACATTCGGCTGTATAAGTCTCCAGGGCTGATAGGATATACACCAAATTATAAAGAGAGGCAAGAGATAATATTTCTGGGTCTGTCACCAAGAGTTTCATTTCTTCTCTATCCATAGGCAAGATCCCAGAGGACTGGCAAGTCACTAAAGTTGTTCAGTTATTCAAGAAAGGGAATATAGATGATCCTAGATATGAGACTTATATCAGTGGGAGGGAAGTTACTGGAAAGGTTTCTTAGAGATAGGATTTGGAAAACCAGGGCCTAGTTAGGTGAGTCAGCATTGCTTTTTGTGGGGCAAGTAGTGTCGAACCAACTTGACTAAATTTTTCGAGAAGGACATGAAGGTGATTGATGATGGTAGAGCTGTGAAATTTGTCTCCATGTATTTGTCAAAGTCATAAGAGACTCATTCAGAAGCTTAAGATGCATGTGACCTATGGTAAATTGGTTGTAACTTGTGGAGAACAGTGGGTAGTGAGTAGTGGTACTTATTCTGACAGAGGTCTGAGACTTGTAGTGCTCCTCAGGGCTCTACACTGGACCTCCGCTTTTGTGATTGATGCAAATGACCTGGATGAATTTGTTAATGGGTAGATTAATAAATTTGGTTACTGGTGTTGTGGATAATTATAAGACTGCGAAATTATACATTAGATATAGATATCATGCAGATATGGGCTACAAAATGGGAGATGGATTTTAGTCCAGTCAAATGTCAGGTGTTGCACTTTGGCAGATCAAATGTAAATGGACAGCACTCTGTTAATGTACAGAGAGACCATGTCCACAGTCCCCAAAAATGGCTGCACAGGTTGATAGAGTGGGAAAGTCAGCATCTAGCATTTTTGCATTTATTATTCGAGGCACTGGGTTCAAGAGTTGGGAAATTATGTGACAGCTTTTTTTAAAACCCTGGTCAGGCCGCATTGATTTCTGGTCACCCTTTTACAGGTAGATTGTACAGACTTTAGAAAGGGTGCAGAAAAGTTTTACCACGATGGTACCTGGATTAGAGGGTGTGTGCTATAAGGAGAAGTTGAAAGAACTTGGCTTGTTTTCTCTGGCGTGGCAAAGGCTGAGGGGAGACCTCAAGGAAATTGGTAAGATTATGGTAAGCAAGATAGAAGACAGCGGATCTCATTTTCCCAGGACCAAAATATCTAATCCAAGAGTGAATAGTAGAGATCATGAAAGGTGGCAGTGGAGTCAAATTCAATAGAATTGTTCAAAAGGCACATAGATAGGTACTTCTCAAGGTCCAGCACCTCCTCCTTGTTATTAACATGCTATGGAATATATGTAATTATTCACTTTGCCAATCTTTCATTCCTCCATGGTATTCCCTTTGGTGAATACAGAATCAGAAGAAACAGGTTTACTATCACTGGCATGTCACGAAATTTCTTTTCTTGCGGCAACAGTACATTGCAATACATAGCAATAAAATATAATTTACAATAAGTGTGTATAAAAATAAATTAAATTAAACAAGCAGTGTGAGGAGAAAGGGGAAAATACTGAGGAAGTGCTCATGGGTTCTGTCCATTCAGAAATCTGATGGCGGAGAAGAAGCTGTTCCTGAAACGTTGAGTATCTTCAGGCTTCTGTATCACTTCCTTCGTGGTAGAACTAAGAAGGAGGCATGTCCTGGGTGATGTTGTTACTATAGGCCATGACATCTGGCTACTCTTGTCACCTTACACCCGGCGTATTTGATGAATAAACTCTTCTTGGGTGCAGGCATTGATTATAACCAATGTTTTGATGACAAACTCTGCCATCTTCATGAGGGATGATACCTGGGCATGTCTAGTCCAGACATATTTATATCCCGAGAGTCCATCCCTCCTGATCCTCATCCAGTTAGGTTTCCGCTCTCCCCACTTGTTCACAGTCGAGTTCCGGTTCTAACTTGGAGTGAGATCTTTGTCTTTGTTAAAATTCTTTTCCTCTAGTTTCATTTCAATGGCTTCCTTTACCAGGCGATCCTAAAAGCCATTGGCACAGCACAGTAGTTTTGTGCCATGGAAGTCAACCCTATGCCCATTGTAAAGGCAGTGTTCTACTACCGCTGATTTCTCCGGGTAAGCCAAACGGTCACACCTCCTGTGCTCCTTGTTGCGGGTTTGCCCCGTGTGTCCTGTCTGGCCGATATACGCTGCTCTGCATTCACAGGGAATCCGGTAAATGCCAGCTGATCTGGGTCTAAGGTCATCTTTGACCCTCATAAGCTGTGATTTGAGCTTCCTTATGGATTTGTGGATACTATCCTGACGATGCTTCCAGAAACCGTGGAAATCTAGGGAAGACAGGCAGTACCATAAGGAGAAGGTGAGGCTTCTTTGTTCTTTAGCCTTCCTTCTGAGATGCTGGGATAAGGTTATAATCGATACCTGTACCTGGATGGAAGCCTGAGAAGAGTTTATTCGTTTTGTAGATTGTTTCAAAATATTGCTGATGTGCTGCCTTATCCACTATTTTTGGCAGCTCATTTCAAATACAAGCCACATTTTGTATGCCACTGATGTCCTTTTAAATCTCTAGCTTCTGATGTTAAACAGATACCACTTTATTTTTAGCAACTCCTCCCTGGAACTAAGACTATGTGCTTTCAATTTGTCTATGCCTGCCATGATCTTGTGTACATCTATCAGATCACCTACAAGATAGCTTTTTATAGCAGCTTATGGTCGAGATCACTAGGGGATCAGCTATACTGGATTGGGTGTTGTGCAATGAACCAGAATTGATTAGAGAGCTTAAGATAAATGAACACTAAGGGACAAGTGATCATAATATGATCAAATTTACCCTGAAATATGAGAAGGAGAAGATAAATTCAGATGTATCAGTATTAGAGCAATTACAGAGGTATGAGAGAAGAGTTGGCCAGAATTGATTGGAAAAGAACACTGGGAATGATGACAACAGAGCATTTCAGAAGGCAGAGGGATGTACTGTACATCCCAAAAAGGAAGAAGTATTTGAAAGGCAAGTTGACATATCCATGGCTAACGAGGAAAGTCAAAGCCAGCCAAAGAGAGAGCATATAATAGAGCAAAAATTAGTGGAAAGCTAGAGGATTGGGAAGCTTTTATAAACCAACAGAAAGAAACTTTAAAAAGTCATTAAGAAGGTAAAGAAGGATTACAAAAATAAGCTAACCAGTAATATTAAAGAGGACACCAAAAGTTTCTTCAGATACATAAAGTGTAAAATAGAGGTGAGTTTGGATATCAGAATAATGGAAAATGATTGTAATGATTGAAAGTGGTTGTAATGGGGAACCATTACTGAATAAGTAATGGACAAGCTGAATAAGTATTTTGTGTCAGTCTTCACTATGGAAGACACTAGCAGTATGGTGGAAGTTCCAGGTGTCAGGGTTCATAAAGTGTGTGAATTTACTATTAGAAGAGAGAAGGTTCTTGACAAACTGAAAGGTCTGAAGATGGACCAGATGAGGTTCATCCCAGGGTTCTGAAAGAGATGGCTGAAGAGATTATGGAGGCATTAGTAATGATCTTTCATGCATCAATGATCTTGGTTCCAGAAGATGGGAAAATTGCAAATGTCATTCCACTCTTCAAGAAAGGAGAGAGGCAGAAAATGTAAATGATAAAAAAAAATCTGTAGATGCTGGAAATCCGAGCACACACACAAAATGCTGGGGGAACTCAGCAGGCCAGGCAGCATCTACAGAAAATAAAAGTTGATGTTTTGAGCCAAGACCCTTTGGGCTGAGTCCTGCCGAAGGGTCTCAGCCCGAAACGTCAACTGTACTTTTTACCATAGATGCTGCTTGGGCTGCCGAGTTCCTCCAGCATTTTGTGTGTGTTGAAATTAAACTATAGACCAGTTAGTTTGACCTCAGTGGTTCGGATGATGTTGGAGTCAATTATTAATAATGAGGTGTCAGGATACTTGGAGGCACATGATGAAACAGGCAGTAGTCAGCATGGTTTCCTCAAGGGAAAATCTTGCCTGACATATCTGACTGAATTCTTTGAAGAAATAACAAGCTGGATAGACAAAGGAGGATCAGTGGATGTTGTGTACTTGGATTTTCAGAAAATTTTTGACAAGTTACCACACATGAGGCTGCTTAACAAGCTAAGAGCCCATGACATTACCAAAAGATTCTAGCATGGATAAAGCTGTGGCTGATTGGCAGGAGGCAAAGAGTGGGAATAAAGGGAGCATTTTCTGTTTGGTTGTCAATGACTGGTGGTGTTCCTCAGGGGTCTGTGTTAGGACTGATTCTTTTTATGTTAAATGTTTATGATTTGGATGATGGGATTGATGGCTTTGTTGCAAAGTTAGCAGACAATATGAAAATAGGTGGAGAGGCAGGTTGTTTTGAGGAATTAGAGAGACTACAGAAGGATTTAGACAGATTAGTAGAATGGGCAAAGAAATGGCAGATGGATAACAGTGTTGGGAAGTCTATGGTCATGCACTTTGGTCGAAGAAATGAAAGTGTTGACTATTTTCTAAATGAAGAAAAAATACAAAAATCTGAGGCGCAAAGCGAATTGGGTGTCCTTGTTCTAGATTCCCTAAAGGGTAATCTGCAGGTTGATTCTGTGGTGAGGAAGGCAAATGTGATGTTAGCATTCACTTCAAGAGGACTAGAATATAGAGGCAAGGATACAATGTTGAAGGTTTATAAGGTACTTGAGAGGCTTCACTTGGAGTATTGTGAACAATGTTTGTCCCCTTGTCTGGGAAAGGATGTATTGAAGCTGTAGAGGGTTCAAAGAAGGTTCATGAAAATGATTCCAGGATTGAATGGCTTTTATTCACTAGAATTCAGAAGAATGAGTAGTGAATTTATTGAAACCTATTGACTGTTAAAAGGCTTTGATAGAGTGGATGTGGAGAGAATATTTCCTATGATGGGAGAGTCTAAGATCAAAGGACACGGCCTCAGAATTGAGCAGTGTCCTTTTAGAACGGAGATACGGAGAAATATCTTTAGCCAGAAAGTGGTGAATCTGTGGAATTCTTTGCCACAGGCAGCTGTGGAGGCCAAGTCTTTATGTATATTTAAGACAGAAGTTGATAGCCTGATGCTAACCATGACTTGTACACTTTCATACAAAAATACATAAACAAACTACAAAGCTTCCAGCATTGAGCCATGACATGAAACTTGACATAGGCCTTCATTCTGAGAAATAACCCTCTCCCTAATTCTAAGCCAATTATGTATCCAATTTACCATTTCCCCCCCGTCAAGCATAATTTCCATGCACAAAGCCAGGCAGACTCCTCCTAATGAGACTGTCTATCCAAATGTTGTTAGATCCTGTTCTTCAGAATTCCCTCCATAACATCTCCTCTACTCATATCAGACTGACAGGTCTGTAGTTCTCTCGCTTGTCTTTGCTACCTTAAATGATGGGACAGCAGTGAGCACCCCAGTCTTTGGAAACTTCACCTATGGCTAATGATAAAGAAAACATTACCGTACGGGCCCCTTCAGTTTCTTTATTCAGCCTCCCACAACGTCGGAGATGCTGTTGGTCAGACTCTGGGGATTTATCCACCTGAAAGCACTGTAGGGCTGCCAATACCTCCTCCTGATCATCTGAATTTCCTCCAATACATCTCCATTGTTTCCCTTAACTCTTACCAAACCATGACATTTTCCTCAGTAAACAATGAGGAGATATATTTAATAAATCTCCCACCTGCAGCTTGCTCCCTAGCCACCATTATAATTCAAACTTCAAAGTAATTGATAATCAGTGTACATACATGTCCCTCATACAACCCTGAGATTCTTTTTCTGCGGGTATACTTAGCAAATCTATAGAACAGTAACTGTAAACCGGATCTGTAAACTGTAAACATCAGGAACTGTAAACTGAAAACAAACTGTGCAAATGCAGATAATAAATAAATAGCAATAAATAATGAGCATGAATTAACAAGTTAAAAGAGTCCTCAAATGAGTGTAGTGATCTCCTTTTGTTCAAGAGCCTGATGGTTGAGGGGTAGTAACTGCTCTTGAACCTGGAGTTGCAAGTTCCGAGGCACCTGTCCCTTCTGCCTGATGGCAGCAGTGAGAACAGCGTGTGGCCTGGGTGGTGAGCATCTGTGATGATGGAAGCCGCTTTTCGACAGATTCTTCTTATTGCTGTAGAGCTTCTGGCGGCTTTCCTCAACCTTCCTAACCAGATCCATTTCATACCTTCTCTTTGCCTTCCTGATACCCTCCAGAATATTCTTAATGTTTTTTTATAGTCTTCACTACTGTAATCATTTTACATTGATTACGAGAAATTTCTTCTCCGAGGTCATGGTAAACATTACTGCATTAAACTAATTAAAGTCAAATCATTCAATATATTCAAGAAGCAGCTGAACATTTTTTATATCTAATAGAATCAGGAGATGGAGGAAGAAAGCTCTCTCCAAACAGCCAATCATGATTTACTACTTTTCCTCATCACTTGTTACCAGGAGGAATACAGTCTCCCTGTCTTCGCTGTTTTACTCTGCTTGCCTGAGAATTCAGTCGCCCTCTACAGGATGGACAAGAGACTGCAGATGCTGGAATCTGAAGCAACACACAAAATGAATCAATCAGCTTTATTATCACTGACAAAGGTCATGAAATTCATTGTTTTTCAGCATCAGTGCAAGACATTTAAAAATTATGATAAATTATAGTAACTAACTAATGCAAAAAAGGAATATCCCATAAGACATTCAGATGCTTGTTTGTTTAAAATAATTCCAACTCCATGCATATGCTGTTGACCTCCAGAATACATTATCAGAGAACTATTCTTAGTGAATTTGCCACTGTTGGTCCATCTAATTTCTGACAGGCCTCAGAGATCAACTTCCAACCTTTTCATTTCATTGAATGTGTTGTCCAACTTTCCTTTCTGGTCAAGTGTACAGATAATCCATGTTGCTACCCTCAGCCTTTTCCTATTGCTTACAATCTCTGGATGATGGTCTGGTGTCATCTGCAGCACATGACTACCCCTACCGAGTGAGGTGTTGTTCTCCCATCCTCCCGCTACTTCACTAGGGATAGGACTCCCCTTGTCCTCTCCTACCACCCCACCAGCCTTCGGGTCCAACATATAATCCTCCATAACTTCCGCCACCTCCAATAGGATCCCACCACCAAGCACATCTTTACCTTCCCCCCCCCCACTTTCCACAGGGATCGCTCCCTACGCGACTCCCTTGTCCATTCGCTCCCCCCCCCGATCCCTTCCCACCAATCTCCCACCCCCACCCCCCGGCACTTAGCCTTGTAAGCGGAACAAGTGCTACACATGCCCTTACACTTCCTCCCTCACCACTATTCAGTGCCCCAGACAGTCCTTCCAGGTGAGGCGACACTTCACCTGTGAGTCGGCTGGGGTGATATACTGCGTCCAACGCAGGCTGGGAACCCGTTTCGCTGAACACCTACGCTCTGTCCACCAGAGAAAGCAGGATCTCCCAGTGGCCACACATTTTAATTCCATGTCCCATCCCCATTCTGATATGTCTATCCACGGCCTCCTCTACTGTCAAGATGAAGCCACACTCAGGTTGGAGGAACAACACCTTATATTCCATCTGGGTAGCCTCCAACCTGATGGCATGAACATTGACTTCTCTAATTTCTGTTAATGCCCCTCCACCCCTTCTTACCCCATCCCTTATTTATTTATTTATTATTTTTTATTTTTCCCTTTCTCTCTCTTTTCTCCCTCTGTCCCTCTCATTATAACTCCTTGCCTGCTCTCCATCTTCCTCTGGGCTCCCCTCCCCCTTTCTTTCTCCCTAGGCCTCTCATCCCATGATCCTCTCCCTTCTCCAGCCTTGTATCCCTTTTGTCAATCAACTTTCCAGCTCTTAGCTTCATCCCTTCCCCTCCTGTCTTCTCCTATCATTTCAGATCTCCCCCTCCACATCCCACTTTCAAATCTCTTACCATCTCTTCTTTCAGTTAGTCCTGACGAAGGGTCTCGGCTTGAAACCTCGACTGTACCTCCTCCTATAGATGCTGCCTGGCCTGCTGCGTTCACCAGAATTTTTTATGTGTGTTGCTTGAAATTCCAGCATCTGTAAATTTCCTCGTGTTTGTGAGATTGTGTTCATAGTTTGATGGATTATTCAGAAACCTGAAGGAAGAGAGGAGGAAGCTATTCCTAAAACATTGAATGTGGTTCCTCAGACTCAGTACTTCCTCTCCACTAGCAGCAATGAGAAGAGGGTATGAAACTGCTGTTGAGGGTCCCTAATGTTGGCTGTCACTGCCTTGAGACACCAACGTTTATGACAAGTAATATACACAAAATACTAGAGGAACTCAGCAGGTCAGAGCATCTACAGAGAGGAAAGAAGAACCAACATTTCAGGCTGACAGCATGTTTTTGATGGTCTGGAATGTTCTGCCTGTGATAGCCTCTCACGATCCTGTGCATTGGGGCCTCCATACCAAATGGTGATGCAATCAGGCAGAATGCTCTCCATCTGTAGAAATTTGCAAGTGTTTGGTGATGTACCAAACTCCTTCAGCTCCTAATGAAGTGGAGCCCCTGGTATTTCATCAATGTATTAGGCACAGGATAAATCTTCTCTGACAGAACATAATGAGATTCCCCCTCATTCTTCTGAACTCCAAGGAATACAGCCAAAGAGCTGCCAGACGTTTCTCATACAGTTACCCTTTCATTCCTGGACATGATGCACAATGTTTTGTGGATTAACTCAAAAATTCTGCTTCAACATATTTTAATTTTAGAAAATGAAACAGTAAAATATGAAAATATTTGTGGGAGCTGAAAAATTTTTCAAGGCACTGTCTCTCGAAATTTATACTTTGTAGGTTATTCAACACCTCCTGTACTGTAATGTCACTGTCTACAAGGCATCCACTTTACGGTTCCAAGTTTCCAAGTCTTCAAGACACTTTTTATGGTAAATGTGCATAAATATCTGTAACTCTGTTCAATGCAGAGACTCTATTGTCTGAAAGCCCCTGAATCAAACTGATCTGAATAACAGTGGTTCTCAGGAATTGTCAGCCACAATTTCCCTAAATTTGTGATGAAATTTAGGCGGGAGGAGAAGATAGCAATGTGCCGTGTGCGCGCAGCTCTCTGGTGAAAATGATATTGTATCTGTTAAATAGGGGCCGTGGACAATTCTGATTTGATGGAAACAGCCGTGAAAGCACAGAGGAACATCAGGAGAAATTTCTGAGATGCCGGTTCGCTGCCGCTGTTACTGCGCAAATGAGAATCTTCCGGAGGGAGGGCCCCAAAATCCCCAGCTTTGCCTGCTGCTGGCGACCGAGATTGAGGTCAAATCGTTCGGATAGAGATGGCGCTCAGTACTCGGTGTCAGAGAGCTGCTCAGAGCTCGAAGTTTTCGGACGACTCAGAGTCTTACTGTAGTCGGGCATGGCAGGGAGAGTTTTCTTCCTTCTCCCGTCTGCGTGAGATGTGGGACATTCGAGAGACCTTGAACTTTTTTACTGTGCCATGGCCTGTTTTTCATCAAGTTATGGTATTGTTGCACTGTTGTAACTATATGTAATAATTATATGGTTTTGTTAGTTTTATCAGTCCTGGTCTGTCCTGTGTTTTCTGATATCACACTGGAGGAATATAGTATCATTTCTTAATGCATGCATTACTAAATGACAATAAAAGAGTCCTCATAATCTAATCTAATCTAATCTAAAAATCAATCAGCATTTTACTCCCAATCTTCAGCAATTAACACACTTGTAGAACTGATAATCTAGCACAAACATGCTGGTGTGGGGGGTGGGTGGTTGGGGTTCCAGGACAGCTGATTTTGCCCAACATTGGTTGCTACTCCTATTATATCTCATCAATTTCCATTTCATTATTTTCCATAGATATGAAGCCCATCAATGCTTTAAACTCAGTGAGTTCATGTATTATGCAATAAAGGAGTTTCAGGGAACTTGGGAAGCAGAACCTGGTGAGCTTCAGCCGGTATGTTTCAGGCCCACTCTCCGGACCCTGGCTCTGTACACACTCACAGCCCACATTCAGAATCCTGGCTCCAGCTCCAGATCCCAGCTCTGTCCACACACAGGACCACCAGTCCACACTCTGGAGCTGGGCTCCTAATGCACACTCTGTCCTCATTATTGCTCCACACTCCAGACCTGTGCTCTGCCCACATACCCTGTGTGCAGCCACGGGAAAATTAGGACAGCCTCACAATTAGACACCTTGCAGATGGCAAAGATTGGTAAAGTAATGAGCGAGTTAGATGCCACCGTTATTTTGAACATGGGATTATCAGAGTTTTAGTGTACGATGTCTTGAGATTGGCCTCATTTTTCATCTCTAAACAGAGGCATATTCAATAC
The DNA here is from genome assembly GCF_030028105.1 of Mobula birostris. Taxonomy (NCBI): domain Eukaryota; kingdom Metazoa; phylum Chordata; class Chondrichthyes; order Myliobatiformes; family Myliobatidae; genus Mobula; species Mobula birostris. The sequence goes on along the minus strand of NC_092374.1, from coordinate 179,246,850 downwards.
ATTGCCTGAATTCAGCTTTTTAAATTTTGTTACATCTTCCATTTCAGGTCATTGGTGATTACTGAGTTTCCAGCTCTCAGTGCAATGATGTGCGAAGTCATGGAACTGGCTACTCTGGGCCGTCCTTTCCAGCTAGGAATGCTGTACGACTGCCGGTCAGACACTCTGATCCCAGGTATTGGAAGGTCATCATACGAAACAGCCATGGTCAAAACAGTGCGGTAGATTCAGTTTACAAACCACAAGGTGGTGATAAGAACTTTGCAAGTTTCAAAGTAGTTATGCAAATGAATATGGATGCTCTGGGAATAAGGTTCCTGAAATGTGATAAGGCCGGTTTCAATATCATAAGGTAACACCTGGCAAAGTCAATTGGAAGCCGCTACCTGCAGCCAATTCTCTATCAGACAAGTGGGAGTCATGCCAAAGGAAAATATCAGAATTCAGGGCAAATGTGTTCCCAAAGGTGTTAAGTCCAAGGAAACTTGGATGTTAGGGTCTATCCATGGAGCCAGGGCCCATAGTCTTAAATTTATTCCTCATTAGAATTCACTAAGGAGAAGCATATATTTCCAATATATTAGATACTGTGATGGTGAAATTCCTTTCTATTTTATTAGTATGCCTAAATGCCCAGAGTCCGGTAACGTATCCCATAGCGAGGCAAGGAGAAGATTGCTGGGATCCAGACAGAGATTGTTAACTATTCGCTGGCCACAGGTGAGGTGTTAGTCCAGACAGGTCAGGCAACACCTGGGGATCTTGAAACAGGGAATGTGTCAGACCAGAGATCATTTGTCAGAAATTAAAGAGAGACAATAATTCAGTAGCAGAGAAGGTGGGGAAAAGATGGAAAGCAGAAAGGGAAGATTTCCAATAGAATGAGAAATAATGAGCAAATGTGTGCTTATGATACTGGAAGGGTCTGTCTCCTGTGCTCCATGCAGTTCAAGTTCAAACACTGATACAACCTCCAGGGCAGATTCCCATGACCTATCAACTGCTGCTTGAATGGCCTTCCTTTCATCATGAGGTCATAAGTGTGAATGTTCACCCATATTTTCACAATTTGTATTCTATTTGCAACAAGATGATAAGTGACACTCACACCACAGAGGTTTGTAACAAGGATCTTGTTTGGGATCAGGCTGGTGAGCAGTTGTGGTCTCAGTTGGCTGAGGGGCAATTAGGAATGTTCTGGCAGGTAAAGTAACTGTTCTAAACCAGTAAATTAATTGGTTCTGTTGCTGCAGTATGTTGTACATTCATGCAAAATAGAGATAATTCTATGTCAAAATGATTGTGAGTCTCAAAGGATGTGTTGTCTGCCTGGTTGCCTGGTTCAGAACGTCTCAACTGACCTGCAGAGGAGTTTGGAATGGAAGAGGAAAGATCCTGTTGCTGTGGTCCTTGTAGAAACAAAGGAAAATGTTTTGTTCTGGGAATTTAAGCAATTAGTGACTAAACTGAAAGGCAGAACCAAAAAGATAATGATCTTCAGATTGTTTCCTGAGCCACATGCAATTTGATAAAGGGTAAATATAGCAGAGAACAAATGCATAGCTCAAAGATTGATAAGGGAGAAATGGTTTGAATTTGTGGAACATAGTCCCCATATTGGGGAAACAGGGAGGTGTTCTGACGGGCTGGGCTCCACGTAAATTATGGCAGGTCCTAGCAAATAACATAACCTGGGCTGTGGAAAGGCCTGTAAACTAAATATGTTACAGAAGTCTCCAGAATTGAAAATAAAGACAAAATTTTATTAGGGAATGAGAAATTAACATTGAAAAAATTGAACAGGGTGATGAATACAGGACTGCACATTTCATATTTGAATGTACCCATCTCAGTATATGTAATAAGGTGGATGATCTTGCAGTGGAGTTGTTATGTTGTGGACATCACTGATTCGAGGATGGAAGATCATAGCTGGGAATTTAACATCCGAGAATACATATCAAATTGAAAGGACGGGTACAGTGTCTATGAAAAGTATTCACCCACCTTGGAAGTTTTCATGTTTTATTGTTTTACAACATCAAATCACAATAGATTTAATTTGGCTTTTTTTTGACACAGGTCAACAGAAAAAGACTCTTTCATGTCCAAGAGAAAATGGATTTGAGAGGGAGAAGCTAACATCAAAAATGTCAATATTAGAGTAGAGTAAAGGGAACTAGAGAGGTATCGGAGAGGAATAGTCACAGTTGATTGGAAGACGACATGAGCAAGAACGACACCCGAGCAGCAATGGCTGGAGTTTCCAGAAGTAATTTGGAAGGCACAGGATTGCCTCATCCCAAAAACAGAAGCAAAGCTGAGAAGGGAAGTGAAAGACAGAACCGAAGAAACAATATAATATACAGTGGGAAGCTATTAAAAATGAATAGAAGTCACCAAAAAAAGCAATAAGGAGAGAAGATAAAATATGAAGGTAGGCTAGTCAATAGTACAAAAGAGGATATCATAAGTTTGTTTTTACAGTTATATCAACAGAAAATAGAGGCAAGAGTAGGTATGACACCACTGGAAAACAATGCTGGTGAGGTAGTAATGGGGGAAAAAAACTAATGGTGGACAAACTCAATGAGTACTTTGGTCAGTTCTTTATTGTGGAATACACCAGCAGTCTGCCAGAAGTTTGAAGGTGTCAAGTGGCAGAAGTGACTGCAGGCGCTACTGTAAGGAATAGGTGCTCAGGAAAGTGAAAGGTCTGAAGGTAGTTAAGTCACCTGGATTCACTAGATTATGGAGTATATTGGGAGGTCTGAAAAATTGCAAATGACACTCCAATCTTTAAAAAGGGAGGGAAGCAAAAAACAGAAAATTAGCCAGTTAGACTGACTACCTACTACTGTGGTTGGCAAGATGTTGGAGTCCATCCATCAGGATGAGGTTTCAAGGTACTTGAAGGCACCTGATAAAATGGTCAAAGACAACATGGTTTCCCTAATGGAAGGGGATGAGGAAAAGAATGGTAATAAAGGGGTTTCCAGTGACCAGCGGTTCTCTGAGGGGCCAGTGTTGGGACCATATCTTTTCATGTTATTCTGTATGTCAATGATCTGGATGGTGGAATTGATAACTTTGTGGTCACATTTGCAGATTGGTGGAGTTCAGAAAGCAGGAGGATGTGGACAGATGAAGAAAATGAACAACGAAGTGGTGTATGGCATACAGAGCAAGGAAGTGTATGTTCATGCATTTGGCTGGAAGGAATAAAGGCAGAGATTAGTTTATAAACATGGAGCAAATTCAGAAATCAGAGGTGCAAAGGGACTTGGGAATCTTAGTGCAGGATTCCCTAAAGGTTAACTTTCAGGTTAAGTCGGTGGTAAGGAAGTAAACATTCATTTTGAGAGAATGAGAATATAAAAGCAAGGATGTAATACTGAGGCTTTAGATGGCATTAGCAAAACTGTTCTTGGAGTATTGTGAGCAGTTTTGGCCCGTTATCTAAGAAAGGATGTACTGGTGCTGGAAAAGGTCCAGAACAGGTTATCAAGAATGATTCTAAATGAAAGGGTTAGCGTCTGAGGAGCATTTGATGTCTATGTGCCTGTATTTGCTGGAGGTTACATGGATGAGGGATGATATCACAGCAACATGTCAAGTACTTAATGCTGAGATACAATGAACATGGTGAGGATATTTCCAATAGTGGGAAAGTCAGGGACTAGAGGCAAAGTCTCAAAATTCAAGGATGTTCCTTTTGAACAATGATGAGGAGGATTTTTTTAAGCTAGAGGTTGGTGAAATCTGTGAAATTCATTGCCACAAGTAACTGTGGAGGCCATGGTGGGTATATTGGAAACGGAGATTGACAGGATCTTGATTAGTAAAGGTGTGAAAGATTATGGAAAGAACGCATGGGGTTGGTATGAATAATGAATCAACCATGGTCAAATGGAGGAGCAGAGTTGATGAATGGTCTAATTCTTCTCCTACATCTTGTGGCTAAAAATACAGCCTTTTCAGGAAATAAGTCCACAGTATAATCATCATTTACACAATTGAAATTTATTTGACTGTTTCCTGTTGATTATTTTCTATAGACATCACCTTGTGGGATTCACAGACACTCAAAAACAACCTCAGTAGTCGGGATCATCCCTGCGCTGAGTTTCACATCATCACATCGGACTCCATGGAGAAGAAAGTTGCCGCACTCAGTGTGTCGGAATCACTGAAAGCAAGTCTGCTGAGTGGTGCAGTGGAGGTGAAAGGATCAGCAAAATATCTCACCGACACAAAGGAATCAAAACGACAGACACGAGTTACCCTTCAGTACAAAACAACAACCAGCTTTGAACAGCTGACAATGAGCCACTTGAGGAAGCTGAACATCAGTGACCCGAGTGTGTTTGACAAGGGGTCGGCAACCCATGTCGTTATAGCAGTGCTGTATGGGGCCCAGGCTTTCTTTGTGTTTGATCAAATGGTCCCTCCAGCAGAGAAACTGCAGGATGTCCAGCGTAATATGGAAGCAACGATTACACATCTCCCTGAGTTTGCAGTTCAGGGGGAAGACTCACTGAAAATGACAGAAGAACAGAAGTTTAATTCTGAAAAATTTAGCTGCACCTTTTATGGTGATTTCTCACTGAAGAATAATCCCACCACATTCCAAGATGCCATTACTACCTATGCAACCCTCCCAAGCTTACTGGGATCAGGTGGGGAGAATTCAGTGCCTGTGAGAGTCACACTTTATCCTCTCAGTAAACTAAACTCAAAAGCTGCTCAGGTGGTGAGGGAGATAAGTGTGGCTTTGATCAGTCACTGCCAGCGTGTCCTGGAACAGCTCAGTGAGGCAGTGATATGGTGAAAGACAGGGTCTCCATTCAGTTTCCCGAGATTGGAGATGGGACAAAACAATTCCAAGGGATGTGCTTGGAATACAAACTGGTTTTCCAGGGGACTTTAGCAAGAGTTTTGTCATCTATCCGGAGAGGTGAAGAGAAGAAAGGTTTACTGGTGGATATACTGAAGAACAGGGAACTGTCACCATTCAGTCAGCAGTCACTGGTCACATGGTTGGATAATAAGGAACAGGAGTTGAAGGCAGTGGGACATTACCTCAGGATGTTTGAAGATATACCTTTGGTGAAATCAAAGAGAGAGTTGGATGATAAGCTGATGGATCCAACAATAGACTATGTGGTCTGCTTCACATTTACATCACTGCATCAGGATGATCTCTATCTGTCAGAGGCAAAGAACTACCTCCAATCTCTCACAGCTCAGAAAATGCAGTCACCAACTCCTACTGGGGCCTGTGCGACACGACACAGCAAGCCGTGGTTCTGCCATTGGTCTGCTTCCCGCAAAATGGAGGAAAATTCTCAATTATTCCTGGACTTTGCCACAGCCAACAAAGCAGATGGGAAAATAAAATTTCTTGTTACGTCTGTGAAGGATGACAGTCAAACAGGATCAGCTATTTACCTGTATCGGGAAGGGTCTCTGGAGAACCCATGTTTTGAACCCCCATCACAGCCAAGGAGACCTATAGTTCGTCAAACAACACATGACAGTGTGACACTGCAGTTACATCCACCCAGATATGGTGCCAGTGAGATTGTGGGTTACAAGGTAGAGTACCAAGGCCCCCAGCAGGAGGGATGGACATCTGTGGTTACACCTGATAAATCCCAGTCCTTCACAATATCTGGGCTGCAGCCAAGCAAGAGGTATTATTTCCAATACAGAGCTGTGTCGAAGGTAGGTGTCAGCAAGTCCAGTGTCAACTCTCGCTACAAGTTCACCTGGTCAACTGGCCTTCCAATATCGTTCACCATTTGCCACTCTGACTTGGAACATTCCAAAACAGAATGGAGATGGTGTTAAAATATTTCAGAACAAAATTGAATATAAAGAAGAGACAACAGTTGGGTCCAAAATGGAGTATGGATTATGGAAGGCAGTGAAGACTATCAGGTAAAGGGATTGAAACGAAAGACAAAATACGGAGATCGACTCTCTGCTGACTGTGGGGAAGCAGGTTGCAGTGCAGCAAGTGATGAGCTTTCATTAGAAACAGTAAATGCACCAAACAGAATAGCCCAGAAACTTTGGAGAGAATCTCCATTGATATCCAATGGAAACCCTTCCATTTACAAGCTCAACCTAATGGAGAAGATATTGGATGATAGGAAACACCTTGTGAAATGCTCCTTTGGAAAACCCAGTACAAAACACAGAATGAAGACAGTGATGGTTCTAGGAGCAACAGGGTCAGGAAAGACGACCCTCATCAATGGGATGATCAACTACATCTTGGACGTGAAATGGGAAGACGACTTCAGATACAAGTTAATACATGAAGAGACAGGAAAATCCCAGGCTGAAAGTCAGACATCCTCCATCACTGTCTATGAACTCCACCATCAGGAAGGATTTAAAATTGATTACTCTCTGACTATCATCGATACACCAGGATTTGGAGACACCAGGGGAATAAGCTGAGATCAATTTATCACTGAGAACATCCGAGAGTTTTTCACCTCCCCACAAGGTGTTGATCAAATTCATGCTGTGTGTTTTGTTGCGCAAGCCTCTTTGGCTCGACTGACTCACACACAAAAATATATCTTTGATTCAATTCTTTCTGTTTTTGGCAAAGATATTGCAGAAAACATTCAGATACTGGTGACATTTGCAGATGGAGAGCGTCCTCCTGTTCTGGAGGCTTTGAAGGTAGCAGAGGTACCATGTCCCAAAGATAAAAATGGTATGCCAGTTTACTTCAAGTTTAACAATTCAGTTGTGTTTGCCCAGCGTCCAGCCTCTGGAAAAGCTGCCGGTAAGGGTATAGCTGATGACGGTGAAGAAGAGCATGATGATAATTTTGGAACAATGTTCTGGAAGATGGGAGAAAACAGTATGAAGAAATTCTTTCAGGCTCTCAACAAGTTGGAAAACAAGAAGTTTATGTTTGACCAGAGAGGTTTTGAGGCAACGTGAGTGGCTGGAGACTATAGTGGAGGGGTTGCAGGTTCAGATCCAAGTTGGCCTGACCAAACTGGAGGAACTCAGAAAAACACAACAGGTTCTGAACCAACACCAGACTGAGCTGGATGCAAATAAAAACTTTGAGTATGAGATTGCAGTTACAGTTCCAGTACAGGAAGATATCAGTGGGACTGGCAATTACATAACCAACTGTCAGAAATGTTGCTTCACCTGTCACTATCCCTGTGGGATTCCAAATGATGATGGAAAATCTGGGTGTGCTGCAATGGACAGCAATGGGAACTGCACTGTCTGTCCCCAAAAATGTGTCTGGAGTGTTCACTTCAACCAGAAATACAGGTTTGACTATGTAACCAAAAAGGAGAAGAGAACATATGATGAGCTGAAAAAAAATTATGAGATGGCCTGTGGTGAGAAGATGACTCAGCAGAAAATCATGACGAGTCTTGAGAAAGAGCTTGATAAGGTTCAGAATGCAGTCCTGATGTTTATTGAACGATTATCCATGAGCATTAGAAGACTTGAAGAGATAGCTCTGAGACCAAATCCATTATCCACCCCAGCTTATATTGAGCTCCTGATTCAGTCTGAGAGAGAAGAGGCCAAGCCTGGGTTTCTGGACAGAATTCAGGCACTGACGGAGGTCAAGGAACGAATAGAGTTAATAGAGAAAGTTGCCAATGTGAATATGTCATCAGAGGAACAAAAGCAAAATCCAACAGAGTCAAATAAAGGCACTAGTGAATTGATTGAAAAAGGCATGTCTTTCATTTTTAATTTATGGTCTACTAATAAATAACTGGAAGACATTGCAACCATTTCCAAAATGGGAAGTAAATGTTCCACCCAGCTGATAAACAATCAGCTGATTCCAATTCACCCTCCATCTTCTCCACCATCTGCCCAGAGTTTTTAAGACCACATCTCCTTTCCTCAATGCTGCCCTCCCTCAGATATGATGAAAATCCTGTTCTTCAGCTTTTTCCCTGACTCCCTGTACTCACTGTGCAGGATCTCTTCCTCCCTTTCTACTTGTCATTGGTTCCACTGTGCATCTTGACCTCTGGCATTTCACCCTCCCTTGATATTCTTTTGCAGCCGCTGTGAGACGTACATCTGTGCAAACTGTCTGGATCCACTGAGCTCTACCACCTTGGATTTGTCATCTATGACAATATCAGACATGGGAAAACAACAACCAAACTGTCCTTTTCAATACATTTTGTTACCTCTTCAAAATGTTGCTCAATTGGTGAAGCATCTTTTCTCAAAAATATTTTTTTGATAATGTGACGAAAGTACACATAGACTAAGATGTTAACTGTCCTGTGCTATCACAAGTGGGATCAACAGTTGATCTGCCACCTGTCTTCAGGAGAGAGAGATAAGTAAGACAATGGAGCAGTATTTGGAAATGTGAATGAAGAGACAAGAGAGTTTAACGGAAGGAGACATCGGTCTGAGATTGTCAAGACCGGCTCCTTTTTGAACTCTGAACTGTTTGAAGTCTGATGGACAGGCGATACCCCAACAGGGGGGATAAAAAGGGACAGGCTCGCTAAGACACAAGACACCACACGAGACACCACTCACGACACCACGAGGTATCGAGACCCTGGAAGCGGTGCGCCCCCACAAGTCGGTGGGAGTTTTGGAGGGCTGGTCGCGGGACCAGCCATAGACGCACAGGGTGGAAAGATTCGGTCGGCGGGAACCTGGTGTGTGTGTCCACCCTTGCCTGGGTGCCGGGTTCACTGCAGAGGAACGATCGTATCTGAAACGGAGGGGTCACAGTCGGTGACCTCAGAAGACATTACAAAGGGCTCGCCCGAAAGCTAACTGCGAGAAATATCAAATGTCTGTTGAATCCGATTTGAATATCAGCATTTGCTCTCTCTCTCTTCAATGGCACAACAACGATTACTGCGAACTGAACTAAACTGAACTCTGTCACTTGTGATTGAACATTTTACCCCGAGACTGCGATAGAGCTTGATTGATCCTATTATCCTAGTTCTGTGTACATGTGTGTTTATTCAGTGCTAACCTGCTGCATTTATATCCTTACTATTAGAGTACTGTGTTGCTTATTTCTTTAATAAAACTTTCTTAGTTCCAGTAATCCAGACTCCAACTGAGTGATCCATTTCTGCTGGTTTGGCAACCCAGTTACGGGGTACGTAACAATAATCTATGAGTAATCACTAACTGAGCAAGCATGTATGATTCATGTCATTCAGATTTTGTTTCTGCACAGCCTCACATCCTGTACTTCTCTGCCTGATCTGGTCTGCCATTCTGGAATACAACTATCACATTAACTACTCTTTGGTCACCTTCTCTTCACTTGTAGATAGATTAACAATACAAGTTTCTGTTGGGGCCAGAGCAGCCTCCCACATTCCCCACATAACATCTTAGTTCCTGGGGAGATATATCCTCAAACTTTAGACGATACCAAATATGCATTTTCAATGATAACATGCTCCATGAAGAGGTTGTTCCCATTGGAATCGACTTCTTTCCTGGTTACCCTTACTACACTCATTAAATGCTTTGGGATTGTCCATTAGCTTTCCTTTCTTTTTCATTTCCATGTTCTCCTCTATACCATATGTTCAAAGTAAAGTTTATTATTGGAGTACATACATAAAAAAGCCCTGAAATTCTTTTTCCTGCGGGCATACTCAGCAAATCTATAGAATAGTAACTGTAAACAGGATCAATGAAAGAGCAAGAGCACAGAAGACAACAAACTGTTGAAATGCAACTATAAATAAAATAGCAACAAATAACAAGAGCATGGAATAACAGGATAACATGATAGATACTGCTTTCCTACAACAGCATTTCATATAGATGTGCTCAATGGCTCGGAGAGTTTTACCCAATATGTACTGGGCTAAATCCGCTACCTTTGGTAGGATTTTCTGTTCAAAGGCATTGGTGTTCCCATACCAGACTGTAATGCAGCCAGTCAATACACTTCCACTACACATCTCTCAAAGTATACTAAGGTTTCTGATATCATGCTGAATCTCTGCAGCCTTCTAAGAAAGTTGAGGCACTGTCATGCTTTCTTTGTAATTATATTTATATGATGGGTCCAGGACAAGTCCTATCAGATAGTGACTCTCAGGAATTTAAAGTTACTGACTCTCTCCACATTTGAAGGGTATCTTCATATTGGCTTCCTGCCAACATCCTTACTTTTTATACAACCCTCCAGATCACTTGTCATCCAAGTTCATTTGGATTTGCTGTTCTTACCGTTCACCCTTGTGGAACACATTGTGCATCAACTCTAATTCTTCAAGTTTTATATGATTATTGCCTGTCAGACTTTAGAGTGGACGTCTATTACTATCTCATTACAACAATATGAAGACAGTGATACATCACCTGAACCAACCATTAATGCATTTTGAAGTATCTCTGATTTTCCAATGAACATTCTTCTGGTTAAATAACCTTGTTGCTATTGCATTTTAAAGAATTCAAGCCTGATAAATATTACATTGCCATAAAAATATTGCTTACTCCAATAACAGTTGATAATCAAATTAAAATTATAGATGTAGTAAGATTGATTAATGGACCATCTGTGCAAGCTCAGACCTATTTGCTGGGAAGAGAACATCTTGTTCCAGGAGAAATATGTTGGGTCACCAGAGACTAAAATTCAAGGAAAATGAACACACCTGCCAAATACTGATCAGGCTGTCTCAAAACTGGGTATGCAGAATGAGGTGAGTGTGTACAAAAGAGAATGGGAATGGTGGTGAGGTGAGGGAGAAGGAGCAGAGATCAGTGTAACGGGTAAGGTGAGAAAGAGAATGTGGAGAAACAGAGGAAGTGAAGGAGAGGAATGCAAGAGATGGGGTATGGAGGGGAAGAGAAGCAATAGGTAGGAAGTAATGGGAAATGTGGGAGAGTGGCACACATCAGAGAGTTGGGGAGAGGAAGTGAAGCCATGGAAAAATAGGAAACATGATGAAAATGTTGAACAACTACTTCCCTATCCCTTCTGGAACAAGGTGAAATTTTCCCCTGCAGTGTGAGCTTTAGCTTGTAGTTGTTCAATCAGGAAATAAAATGTTTACTAACGTCAGTACCAGTCTCTGTGGTGCTTGCTTCCACTCAGAGAAAACAAATAATGCAGTTATCTCTGAATTCATACCATAAATGAAAATGATGAAAAGTGAACACAATACAGCTGTGAAAACTGTGAATGTTTCTCCAGAAGAAACACGGCTATGTAAAATAGGCAAAAATAAAATTGATGGTTTGATTCAAAGAAAGACAAAGTGATTCCGTTCGGTAAGAATACAAGGAACGAGAACATAGATTGATGTTAGTGTAATGGAACATAAGGACAATCGTCACAAGTTCCAGCAATGACAGCTCACAGCAGGTACAGGGCCCGGCAGAGGGAGGAGAAGTCCAGAATCTGGCAGGAGTGGGGAGGGGTGATGAGCAACGGGAAAGGGGAATTCTAATTCTGACTTATCCCCTTCCTTTTCAGTCCTGATGGAGGGTCTTGGTCCGAAAAAGTTAGCTGTTTACTCTTTTCGTAGATGCTGCCTCCCCTGCTGAGTTTCTCCAGCATTTTGTGTGTTTTGGATTAATTATCACTGACGTTTTTTCTTTTAAATTGTACCTCAGATTGTTCATATTCCCTCAGCAGACCTTACCTCGGCCTGTCAGTGGGATTAGTGCCCACTTGGACCACAACAACTGGATCATTCCCTTCTATTACCAAGTTTCCCTCCAGCTCACAAGGGAAGATCCTTACCCAGTGAGGAAGCGCAACAACATAGGGTTTTTCTACTGGAGAGGGAGGGGCTGAGTTAGGGGAGGAAGCTCCTTAATTTCTTTTGTCAAAGTATATCACCTCAGGATACTACATGAATGGCAGCAGTGTCATTGATGTCAAAGAATGAGATTGAACAGTGTCAAAAGTATTGACTATGCATGTAAAGAATAAAAATACATTGAACAGTTGATTCTAGTAAATAACTTTTTATTATACATAAAGTTTGTTAAAGAAAAACACGTTTGAGGAAGTGATTCAGAGGGATGTGTCTGTCTCCTGGAACACATTCTCCAAATACCATCTCATCCATGATGTGGCCCAGTCTCCAGCAGTTGCATCATGTTGCCTGGACCACATACCGTCTGCTTGGACATGCCTATTCTATGTAATGAACGAGATCAGATTCTGGGAAATAATACTTGCAGCCTGGAACTCTCCTCACCCAACATTCACTCCACCTTAAAACTATTCTCCAATGAGCAGAGACATTGACAAAGCACTCACCAATCACTGACCTGCTGAGTTGTGATGTCACAAGTCAGCCTTGAAGACCAGAAGTTGCTGTGACCAGGTGTGTAACCCTTATACTGTTTAACACAACTTGTTCACTTTTCAACATCCCAACCTTTTCCTGCTCTCCCACCCCCAACCCCCACAGCTGAACACTGGACCACCCTGAGATCAATTCTCAGGACCCAGCCAGTGCTGATCTCTGCATCAATGCCTCTTTGAACAGTGTTCAGTGCTGACTGGTTGCGGTGAAGACTTTTCTTCACAATACCCAGGCACTGTGATTGCCCATGTCACGAAATGAACAAAGGAACCCAGGTCTCTCACCTATTGCACCTTCTATCCCTTACTCATGGATCCTGACTAAACAGTGAAGTCTCTTCCATAGGACACATGGCTGAAGAGGATATGGAACTTGTTGAAAGGCAGGAGGACGGGGTTATAGCAATGGAAGCATTTAATCATAATTATTGGTGACATGAATTACTTGGTCTAAAGGAAATGAAATGGTGATAAAGTAGTGGACCATTTAGTCTCTCTTGCTTGTGTGGTGAGGTGTTCTTTCTCCATTATAAATTGGGTGAACACAGCTTGATACCCTTATCTCCTGTATGGGCTTAGAACATAGAAACATAGAAAACCTACAACACAATACAGGCCCTTTGGCCCACAATGCTGTGCTGAACATGTACTTACTTTAGAAATTACCTAGGGTTATCCATAGCCCTCTGTTTTTCTAAGCTCTATGTACCTATCCAGGGGTCTCTTCAAAAACCCTATCGTATCCACCTCCATTGCAGGCAGCCCATTTCATGCACTCACCACTCTCTGCGTAAAAAAAAAAAACTTACCCCTGACATCTCCTCTGTACCTACTTCCAAGCACCTTAAAACTGTGCCCTCTCGTGTTAGCCATTTCAGCCCAGGGAAAAAGCCACTGACTATTCACACTATCAATGCCTCTCATCATCTTATACACCTCTATCAGGTTACCGCTCATCCTCGTTGCTCCAAGGAGAAAAGGCTGAGTTCACTCAACCTGCTCTCATAAGGCATGCTCCCCAATCCAGGCAACATCCTTGTAAATCTCCTCTGCACCCTTTCTGTAGTTTCCACATCCTTCCTGTAGTGATGTGACCAGAACTGAGCACAGCACTCCAAGTGGGGTCTGACCATGGTCCTATATAGCTGTAATGGCTTGGTCTGCCATTGGGCACATCATTTTGTGCCACGCTGGATAACTTGGGTGATCATGATCTTACTTTATACTTTATTGTCGCCAAACAATTGATACTAGAATGTACAATCATCACAGCAATATTTGATTCTGCGTTTCGCTCTCCCTAGAGTACAAATATTAAAAATAGTAAAAATAAGTAAATATTAAAAAATTAAATTATTAAATCATAAATAGAAAAATGGAAAAGTAAGGTAGTGTAAAAAATCCGAGAGGCAGGTCTGGCTATTTGGATGGTACGGCCCAGATCCGGGTCAGGATCCGTTCAGCAGTCTTATCACATTTGGAAAGAAGCTGTTCCCAAATCTGGCCGTATGAGTCTTCAAGCTCCTGAGCCTTCTCCCGGAGGGAAGAGGGATGAAACGTGTGTTGGCTGGGCGGGTCGTGTCCTTGATTATCCTGGCAGCACTGCTCTGACAGCGTGCGGTGTAAAGTGAGTCCAAGGGCGGAAGATTGGTTTGTGTGATGTGCTGAGCCATGTTCAGGATCTCCTGCAGCTTCTTTCGGTCTTGGACAGGACAACTTCCATACCAGGTTGTGGTGCACCCTAGAAGAATGCTTTCTACGGTGCATCTATAAAAATTAGTGAGAGTTTTAAGGGACAGGCCAAATTTCTTTAGTTTTCTCAGGAAGTAAAGGTGCTGGTGGGCCTTCTTGGCAGTGAACTCTGCTTGGTTGGACCAAGTCAGGTCATTTGTGATATTGACCCCGAGGAACTTAAAACTTTTGACCTGTTCCACTTGCGCACCACCGATGTAAACTGGGTTGTGCGGTCCGTTACTCCTTCTGAAGTCAACAACCAATTTCTTTGTCTTGCTGACATTGAGGGATAAGTTATTGTCTTTGCACCATGCCACCAGGTTCTTAATTTCCTCTCTGTACTCATTCCATGATCAGGACTGTTCATGGCAAATTTTTCGACAGAAGTGTTTTCCCACTGTTTTCTTGTGTGTAGTGTCTTGACAATACGGTGACCCCAGCCATTATCAATACTGTTCAAGGTTTGTATGCACATAACCAGGACATGTGATATACACCAGCTGCCGATATGACCATCCACCACCGGCTCCCATGGCTTCATGTGACCCTGTTCACGGTGGGAGGTGGGGCTTCGCATGTGTTACACCTTGCCCAAGGGTGAGATCCAGGCCAGTGGAGGGAAAAAGCACCTTACTTCCCCTGTGGTAGAGACGTGTCTGCAGCCCACTACTGTATACAGCAGTATAAAGGCACCACATCGATTTAATGCACAGTCACAGCTCCTCATTCCATCTCCAGTCAGACTCCGGTGTGCTCCAAAGATTAGATTGGAAGGTCTCCCAAACTGGGCAATTACTGTTTTGTTCATGTCACCATGCCAACACCTTTTGGCTCCCTCCATCTCGACATCACAGTGCTTGCCGATTTCAAAGTGAAATTCTCCTTTACCACAGACATATAATGGGCCAAGACGCTGTTTCCTGTTGACTCACGTTCAGCTCTTCTGGGTATTTAGTAGCTTGTATATGAGCTGTCATAGCTGCTACCTGCCCCCTCGCTCCCCGTTAACAATACAAGTACAATTTATGCTGTCATTCCTCATTCCCTGTGAAAATGAATCACTTTACCCTTCTTTAGATCAAATCGCCATTGTCATTACATTGTCAGGTTGGAGGAACAACACCTTATATTCCATCTGGGTAGCCTCCAACCTGATGGCATGAACATCGACTTCTCTAACTTCCGCTAATGCCCCACCTCCCCCTCGTACCCCATCTGTTATTTGTTTTTATACACACACATTCTTTCTCTCAATCTCCTTTTTCTCCCTCTGTCCCTCTGAATATAGCCCTTACTCATCCTCTGGGTCTCCCCCCCACCGCGTCTTTCTTCCCGGACCTCCTGTCCCATGATCCTCTCGTATCCCCTTTGCCAATCACCTGTCCAGCTCTTGGCTCGATGCCTCCCCCTCCTGTCTTCTCCTATCATTTTGGATCTCCCCCTCCCCCTCTCAAATCCCTTACTCACTCTTCCTTCAGTTAGTCCTGACGAAAGGTCTCGGCCTGAAACATCGACTGCACCTGTTCCTACAGATGCTGCCTGGCCTGCTGCGTTCACCAGCAACTTTGATGTGTGTTGCTTGAATTTCCAGCATCTGCAGAATTCCTGTTGTTTTTATTGTCATTACAGACCTACTTCACCACTCTCTGCTTCTGCTGGAAATTGTAAGAACTGACTGCACTGCTCACTGTGATTGTATCTCCTGATCATCCTTTTCATTAAGGCTGGTTGTTCAGAGGTATTTACCCTGTTTCTTTTATTTCTCTGTGGAAGCAACTACCACAGAGACAGATACTGAGATTATTGAGCTTCTGTCACTGCAGATCATCAAGATTGCAGAGTCTAAAATCTGACATGATGCAATCCTGTAAAACTGCAAATATCTTGAGTCCAGGGAAAATGTTTTCCCATAAAGGTGAGAAGTAAGGACAGCAAATCCAAGGGAATTTGGATGTCAAAAGATCTTGAGGGTTGGTTAAAAGTGAAGAAGATTGGCAAGAGACAGAAGGACAGCAAATCTGATAGCTTTGTTCAAGAAGGATGACACAAATAGATAAGTAGAAGGATTCCAGTCTAATATCAGTAGTAGGGAAACTCTGGGGGCAAGTAGTGACAGACAGATTTCATTTTCGTTTGCAAATTTAGTAATTCATCTCAGATTTTCAAAGAGCTTTTGAGAAGAGATTTTGTTTGATTGTTTTGAAGCAGTAACAAATGTATTGATGTGATATTTATTGTCTTTGACAAGGCCACCTGAGGATCTGAGGAAGAACCTCTCAACACGGTGGGTGGTTGGAATTTGGAACACACTGCCTGAGGGAGCGCTGCAGGCTGAGAATCTTACACTTTAGATGAGAACTTCAAATATTGAAAGGGCAAGGTAGAAAAGGCTTCAGGCTGAATGATGTGTAATGAAATCAACAGAGAAAGTACTGAATGACTAGAACAAACATAGAGAAAAGCCTGTTTCTGTCACAATGAGGGTGCTGGGAACGGACCCAAATGCGAGACACAGACACTGAAGTACAAGGAACATGACTTGACTAGAGTAGGGATGTGAACGCAGACTTGGGTTAGGAAAAGCAGGACCAGGACTAGGAACTATGGACTAGGAGACAAGGCCTGGACTCCAAGCCCAACACTGGACAAGGACCTATAACCTGGGTCTTGTCTCAGGCTTGGAACCCAGAACCAGGCAAGGACATGACATGGTTTCAGGACAGGATGTGGTTGGGATCTAGAGGCCTGAGCTTGGAGACAAGACAGGGCTCGGACTCCAAGCCTGAGACTATACAAGGACCCAGAACCTAGGTCTTGCCTCAGGCTCGGGCCCCCAAGCTAGGCAAGGAGATGACATGGCTTGAGTCTGGGGTCTTGGGTCTTGAGCTTGGCTTGGGATCCTCGAGGCTTAGGGCCTTGGGTCCGGAGCTTGGCTTGGGATTCTCAAGGCTTGGTTTCTTGGAGCTTGAGCTTGGCTTGGGGTCTTTGTCTTGAAATGCGGAGGCTGATAACTCAGAGACTGGAGCTGAGAGACAGACCAGGAAGTGAACATTAACATAGAGCCGAGACTTATCCTTCGACAAGCCAGGAATCAACTTCATCTTCACAACAAGGTGGGACAGGTCTCCCCGTCAGGTAACGGCAGAACGGCCAGACTTACTCAACAGAGGCAAGGACAAGACAAGACAAGACAGGCCCCCTGCAGGGCTACGGCAAAATGTCCTGGCTTACCCACAGAGGCGAGGACCAGACAACACAGATCCCCCCGCAGGGCAATGGTAAAACGACCTGGCTTACCCCAGAGAGGTGAGGACAAGACAAGACAGATCCCCCTGCAGGGCAATGGCAAAATGGCCTGGCTTACCCCACAGAGGCAAGGACAAGAAGAGACAAACATGAAAGAACAACAG
Organism: Mobula birostris; assembly: GCF_030028105.1. Taxonomy (NCBI): domain Eukaryota; kingdom Metazoa; phylum Chordata; class Chondrichthyes; order Myliobatiformes; family Myliobatidae; genus Mobula; species Mobula birostris. The sequence continues at coordinate 179,229,360 of NC_092374.1, read as the reverse complement.
GCAGTTCCACCTCTGCTCCGAAACTCAGTTCGGCCAGCAACCTCAGCTGGCTATGGAAACAGCCAGATCCTTACCTAGCTTGGAGTGGCTGGCAGCCACTCAGCTGGCCCAGGAAACAGCCGAATCCATACCGCAAAGACCACTCCAACGAGTGGCAACAAGGCTCCATGAAGCAGTGGTCCTCCAATCAGGCCTAGAGAACACAAATGGTTTCACTAGCCTTCTATCAGCAGGTTGCTCCAAGGGGGATTGACAAGACAAACCAGCACCCCACACTCAATCCCAAGGCTACTTATATTGGAAGCCCAAAGATGGGAATCAGGTGCCTTTGATTTAGTCAAACAAGGGACAGCTGGAAGACCCGGAGTCCTGAATCCATGGCCCAGACCATAAACCGGAATGCGGACTTCACGGACCGGACCATGACAGTTTCTTTGCTGGCTGATTGTACGTGATAAAGAGTAGTTTTCCTCCTGCCCTGAAGGACTTTGTGTGTAAGGTTTTGAGGGCAACTGCAGCGTCACAGTTGTGATCTACATGGGGAGGGGGAAGCAAGCCCCTCAAGGCAAACTATGCCCTCCATTTCAATAGGCAGGATCTGCAGGTAGGGCAGGTGTCACAGCACCACAGTTATCGGCAGTGAAGTGACCCTCACTTGGTGTAGCTGAGTGATTGGGGAACTAATCTAAACATGGGAGTTGCTGGGAGCACTGCTCAGGTCAGGCAGCATCTGTGGGGAGAGAAATAGTTGATGTCTTAGATTCACACCGTTCATCTTAATCGCCGCCTGTGTTGCAGTTGCTCCAATGTTGAGACGTTCCATACAAGTGCCTCTGAAGGTTCCAATAAACGTCGCTGATCTGAAATGTTAACTGTTTCTCTCTCACCACTGTGGACAGATAGAGGAGAGTAATGGCAGTGAAGTAGAATCAGCAGTTTGAACACTTGCTGGATGAAATGTCACCCACTGCCGCCACCCCCACATATTGGGAACAGCTGAAATGCTTTCCAGTTACTTATCAACAGACACTTAATTAGAAAATTTAGTACATTTATTTTTGATGAATGCTGGAACATCTTTCTTTCCTGCCACTGGGTTTTGTTTCATATCCTCTGATAACTGAGTCTCATTCTTTGCTAACTCTTCCAGTAGTTCTGACTTTACTTTGGCCTTCATGAGTGACTGAATTCACTCCACATACCCAGGTTTCCTTTCATCTTTCCCAGACTGAATCAGAAGGTCAATGTCGGCTGGGGTGGATTTGGTCTCTGAGCTTCTTCTTCAAGTCTTCAAATGCTGTCAGACAATTGTACAACTCCTACACTGCATTCTGAATCCCAACACACTCCTGTTGAAGCTTCTCTATTATCTTCTCCTGTGTCATCATCTCACTGCTGGCCTTCTATGCTTTTCTTTTATGCCACGTAATTTCTTTAGTTTCATAGACATACTTGTACATTTCCCTTGAGTGATGTAGTATGCTACATTTATTAGGACATTGAAGTTGCCCGCACAGGTCCATGAATACACAATATTTAAAAATATATACAGCATAAATACAAGGACCGTACCATGTAAAGTAACATTTGTGACAGACATTTACTGTTGGAGAATTACCTTCAAAATACGGACTTCCGTTTTGTAGATGTCACTTGAACCTCAAACACAAAGACTTTTCTTTCATCCAGTTTGTTTTACTGTGGTGTCAGAACCTATTATATTTACTGAAGTTCCTCCAATTTGGTTAGCGGAATTTGCATCTGACTCTGCAATCCTTTTATTGTAATTTCCAGCTGCTTACGTTCCCTTAGAGCCACTTTGGTAAAGCCTAATTTTCTTCGTCTGCCTGCTGCATGCTCTAAAGAATTTCTTCATAGTGTCAGTTCCTATTTTCCAGAAAACCACATCAACGTTATCATCGTTCTCTTCCTCTTCCCCACTGTCATCAGAGCTCCTCTTATTGGCAGCATTTTTAGAGGCAGGTCACTGGGCAAAAATGACAGAATTGTTAAACGTGAAGTGCACTGGCATACCACTTTTATCTTTGGGACATGGTATCTCGGCTACTTTCAGTTCCTCCAGACAGGGGGATGCTTTCCATCTGGAAAGGTCACCAGTTTCGGAATGCTGCAATATCTTTGCTAAACATAGAAAGAACTGAAGCAAAGAGATATTTCTTTGTCAGAGCCCAACCAGCCAATGATTCCTGAGCAACAAAACACACATTGTTCTTATCAAACCCCTGTGGGGAAGTGAAAAATTCTCGAATGTTATCAATAATCAGTTTATCTCAGCATATCCACATTAGGTCTCTGAATTTTGGCATATGAATGATAATCAGTGAATAATCAATTTTAAATCCCACCTGATTATCTAGTTTGTAGACACTGATGAAGAATGTCTGACTTTGAATTTGGGATTTTCCTGTCTCTTCATGTAGTACTTGAATTTGAAGTTGTCACCTCATTCCACATCCAAGATGCAGTTGATCATCCCATTGATAAGGGATTTCCTTCCTGACCCTGTTGCTCCCACAACTATAATCATCTTTATTTTCTATTCTTTGCTGGATTTCACAAAGCGGTAATTTGCAAGATGGTTGGACTCATCAAACATCTCCTTCTGCAGAGTCAATTTTAAATGGAAGAAGTTCCCGTGGAAATGAATTGACATTCTATGGAAAGGTTCTGAGATATTCTCATTATTACTTCTATATTTATGAAAATCTCTTCACTTTGTACAGTAGAACAATTTTCTCCAGAAGGCATTCAATCAGCCTGAGGTTTCAATTCCTCTGTCTGTTGTCTTTACTTTCATCCTAAATACAGCATCTGTATTGGACGTAACTGTTGCTGCTTCTTTATATTCAATCCTGTACTTAACTAACATCAGTTACAATTTGACTTGGGCTGTCCCAGGGTAGTCTTGTGACTGGTGAACAATCCTGGAACACCAGGTTAGCAGTGGACTTGAGGGCCATGTGATGACCCTGTAGCTGCCTCTCACCTTGCTGATACCAACCTTGGTCATTGCTCTGTTTCAGAAATGATATTCTTAGCTGTAACGTGGCCACGTCTGTAAGAGTGAGATTTATTAAGTGTATCCAGAGTTGTCCATCACTCCTGCTGGGAACATTTGTTCAGTGAAATGTAACCCCTAATCTCACCTGCACCATATCTGGGTGGCTGTAAGTGCAATGTTACACTGTCATATGTTGTTCCACTTGCTTCAGGTCTCTGAGTCTGAGACAGTAATCCCAAGCACCAGGTCTTTCTGCACAAAACCTCATACAGATCAATTGATGCTCTTATTTGGTGGTCATTTTATTTTCCAGCTGTTCTGTTGGCTGCTGTAAATCCAGAAATAATTGAGATTGTTCCTTCGTCTTACACTGTACAACCTGTAAGTTAAACCTCCGCTCACCCTGTTGTGTTGCACATACTCTGTCAGTGAGACTTGGTGTCTACATTTTCTGAGCTGCGTGAGACTGAAGAGAGGTAGTTCTCTATGTCAGATAGAGATTCTCTTAATGCAGTGCTCTAAATGTAAAGCAGAACACATAGTCCATTGTACAATCCATCAATTCAGCATCCAACCCACTTATTCATTTGCCAGTGGGGATGTATTTGAACATCCTCAGATGATGTCCTACTACCTTCACCTGTCGTTCATGGTCAACCTGCCATGAGATCAGTGGCTGGTGTCTAATTGTTTCCTGTACTTCTGTATATCCGCCAATGACCCTTCCTCCTTCCCAATTTCTCAAAAATGCTGTATCCTCTCATAAGAACATAAGAAATAGGAGCAGGAGTAGGCCATCCTGCCTGTCGAGCTTGCTCCACCATTCAGCATGGACTGTCTCTGAACTCTGAAAGCTGAATTGGAATCCTGTCTTTCATTATGTCATTGCATCTCTTCACTGCCTCACTAAGCTGTTCCAGAACATGCAGGCAGTGAGTAACTAACCCCACACTTACCTCCCTGACCGGCAGAGCAGAGTTGAGTCGAGTTCAGGCAGAGGATAGAGCCAGACTGTTAGGGCTACTGAGTGCTCCCCACGTGGTCCTAGTGAACTTGAACAGGTTGCATAGATACTGATGGCATCTTGGAATGTGGTGGGATTGTTCTTCAGTGAGAAACCCCCATAAAATATGCAGCTGAATTTATCAGCATCGGATTTTTGTTTTTCAGTCATTTTTATGACTGTTTTACCCTGAATTGTGATCTTGGGCAGATGTTTAATTTTGCCTCCATATTACCTTGGATATCCTGCATGTTCTCTGCTGGAGGAAGCAAGCCATTAGACACAGAGAATGCCTGTGTCCAATATAGCACTTCTGTAATGTCACGGGTTGCTGTCCCCTCATCAAACACACTCGGGTGGGTGATCTTCTTCCTGCGTAACTGACTCTTCATCAGTTGTTCAAACCTGGTTCTTGTTTTGTACTGAAGAGTAACTTGTGCTTGTTCCATTGACCACTTCACTTCATTTCACTGAGATGTTTTGCAGATCCTTTTGCCTCCACTTACCCACCTGGGAGGTTTGTTTTTTACAGATTCTGACACATCCCTCCGCATATCTGTTTTAAATGGACCCCCATCTATCCTGAGGCTGTGCCCTCTTATCCTACACCCCCCCACCATGGGAAACATACATTCAACATCTAGTCTGTCTAAGCATTTAAACATTTGAATGGTTCCAATGAGATCCCCCCATTATCCGTCTAAGTTCCAGCGAGTACAAGCCCAGAGCTGTCAAATGTTCCTCACATGATAACCCTTTCATTCCCAGAATCATCCTTGTGAACCTCTTCTGAACTCTATCCAATAACAGCACATCTTTTCTTAGATAAGGAGCCCAAAACTATTCACAATACTCAAGGTGAGGCCTCACCAGTGCCTTATAAAGCCTCAGCATCACATCCCTGCTCTTGTATTCTAGACCTCTTGAAATGAATGCTAACATTATATTTGCCTTCAAACCACTGACTTAGCCTGTAGGTTAACCTTAGGAGTGTTCTGAAAAAGGACTCCCAAGTCCCTTAGCATCTCAGAGTTTTGGATTTTCCCTGGATTAGAAAAAAATCTGAACATTTATTTCTTCTCCAAAGAGCATGACCATGCATTTTCAAACATGGTATTTCATTTGCCTCTATCTTGCCCATTTTCCTAATCTGTCCAAGTCCTTCTGTAGCCTTCCTGTTTCTTCAACACTACCTGTCCCTCCACCAATCTTCGTAGCATCTGTTTACTTGGCAATAAAGCCATCTATTCTGTCATGCAAATCATTGAACTACAGCATAAAAAGAAGCTGTCCCAACATCGACTGCTGCAGAACACCACTAGCCACTGGCAGCCAACCAGAAAAGGACCTTTTATTCCCACTCGCTGTCTCCTACCAATGAGCCAACGCTCTAACCATGCTAGTAAATTTCCTGTAACACCATGGGCTCTTAACTTCATAAGCAGTCTCATGTATGGCGCCTTGTCAAAGGCCTCCTGAAAATCCAAATATACAAAATCCATTACATCCCCTTTATCTGTACTACTTTCCCTCAAAGAATTCCAACAGGTTCATCAGGCCAGATTTTCCCTTTAGGAAACCATGCTGACTTTGTTCTATCTTTTTTTGTGTCTCTAAGTACTCCATAACCTCATCCTCAACAATTGACTCCAACATTTTCCCAACCACTGAGGTCAGGCTAACTGGTCTATAATTTACTCGCTGCTGCCTCCCTCCTTTATTAAAGAGTGGAATGACCTATGCAATTTTCCAGTCCTCTGGAACCAAGACAGAGTCCAATGATTCTTGAAAGATCATTACTAATGCATCTACAATCTCTACCACAACCACTTTAAGAACACTTTCATGCAGTTCATCTGGTCCATGTGAGTTATATATGTTCAGGTCTTTCAGCTTCTTGAGCACCTTCTCCCTTGTAATGGTAACAGCACTTACTCCTCTTGTGTATTTGGCCAAGTGTGGAGTGAGAGACACTGACACGGGGCGTCGGTTCACAGACTTCAATGCGAACAGTGCCAAAGGGAATGGAAAACAATAAACACTAAGCCAAACAGGGTCGTCAACTAAAACTCTCAAATGGAAAACGAAGCCTACACTGTGGCTGAAAAGAAGAACTAAGAATAAAACTAACACTGTACCGCTAATCTTCAGAATCAGTTGACTCGAAAGTCCAATTTCTCAGGCAAGGCTGAATGTTAACAGGCAGAGAAGCGTTGCTGTGCTGTGTCCAAGTCTCGGCAAATACTACGATGGAATGAATGGAGTTAAATACTATCACAATGAAATAATAATTAGGGGACATGTGCATATATACAAGTGCAATTGCTGTATCTGCTGCGCTGCTGAATCCATGGCTGTGACACTCTTCCCTCACTGGTACACTGCTAGTGTCTTTAACAGTGAAGACTGATACAAATTACTCACTTGGTTCATCGGCCGTCTCTTTGCCCCCCACTATTATTTCTCCTACATCATTTTCTGGTGGTCCTATATCCACTCTCATCTCTCTTTTATTTTTTTATATATGTGTAAAAGCATTTTCTATCCACCTTCATATTGTTTGTTAGCTTGCTTTCATATTTCGTCTTTTCCCTCCAAATGATTCTCTTAGCTGCTTTCTGTAGGTTTTTCAAAGCTTCCTAATCCTCCATCTTCCTGCTAATTTTTGCTTTGTTGTCTGCCTTCTCTTTTGCTTTTTCGTTAGCTTTGACTTCCCTTGTCAGCCATGGTTGTATTATTATGACATTTGATTATTTCTTTGTTTTTGAAATACATCTATCTAGCACTTTCCTCATTTTTCCCAGAAACTCAAGCCACTGCTGCTCTGCTGTTATCCCTGCCAGCATCTCTTTCCAATTTACTTTGGCCAACTATGAAAAGTTAGATGGCATGGTATCCAGAGAGAGCTAACCAACCGGATAATGAATTGGCCTTATGGCAGGCAGCAGAAGGTTACGCAGGAACGTTGTTTATCAGATTGGAGCCCTATGACTGGTTTTTATAAACATGTAGTTTTTCACTTTGGGCAGACAGATTGGGTAGGACAATCAGTCAATGTTAAGACCCTGGGGAGTGTTGCATAACAGAGAAATCTCAGAGTACAAGTGCATGGTTCACTGAATATGACATCACAGGTAGATAGGGCGGTGAATTAGGTTTTTGGCATGCTGGCTTTCTTCAGTGAGGGCACTAAACAGCAGCCTAAGTGCTACACCTGCCCATATACCTCCTCCCTCACCTCCATTCAGGGCCCCAAATGGTCCTTCCACATAAGGCAGCATTTCACCTGTGAATCTTCTGGGGTCATCTATCATGTCCGGTGCTCCCGATGCAGCCTCCTCTACATTGGTGAGACCAGTCATAAATTGAGGGACTGCTTCATCAACCACCTCTGCACGATTGTCCACAAGCAGAATGTTCCCAGTGGCCAAATATTTTAATTCCCATTCCCATTCCCGGACTGACATGTCAATGCATGACGGCCTCTAGTGCCAAGATAAGGCCACCCTGAAGGTGGAAGAGCAACACCTCCTATTTCATCTGGGTACCCTCAGACGGATGGTATGAGTATCGCTTTCTCCTTCTGGTGAACAAATTCTCTTCCTACCCCCCCCCCCATTCTCTATTTCCCCACTCTGACCTTTCACTACTCCTCACCAGCTTCTTACTTCTCCCTGGGTGCCCTCCTTTTTCCCTTTCTCCTGTTGGCCACTATCATCTCCTAAGAGATTCTTTCTCTACAGCCCTTGTCCTCTCTCACCCACCTGGCTTCACCTACCACCTTCCAGCTGGCCTCTTTCCCCACCCATCATCTTTTTATTCAGGCATCTCCCCACTTCTTTCTCAGTCCTGAAGAAGGGTCTCAGCCCAAAATGTCGACTGCGTACTCTTTTCCATAGATGCTGCCTGACCTGCTGAGTTTCTCCAGTATTTTGTGTGTTCCTTTGGATTTCCAGCATCTGCAAACTTTCTCCTGTTACTGAATGAAATAGTTGGATGTTATGTTGCAGTTAAACAAGACACTGGTGAGGCTACATTTGGAATTTTGAGTTCAGTGTTGGTCACCCTGTTAATAGGAATGATGTCATTAATCAGGAAGGAAATTTAAGAGATGTTGCTGGGCTTGAGGGACTGAGTGATGGAGAGAGGTTGAGCAGGTTAGAACGCTTATTCATTGGAGCATGGGAGATAGTAGAGAGGTGTATAAAATGTTAAGGGGGGCATAGACAAGGATAATGCATACAGTCTTTATCACCAGGTTTGGGGAATCAAAAATCAGAGATCAGCACTTGCACCATGCTGGGGGATCTCAGCAGGTCTGACAGCATCCATGGAGGTGAATGTCTCAGGTCAAGACCCTTCATTAGGACTGGAAAGGAAGGGGGTAGAAATCAGATTCAAAAGGTGGTGACAGGGGGAAGGTGGGGATGCAAAATGGCAAGTGATAGGTGAGACCAGATGAAGGGGAGCATAGGTGAGTGGGGGAGGGGCATGATGTCAGAAGCTGGGAGCAGGAAGAGGTAAAGGGCTTAAGAAGAGGAAATATAATAGGTGACAAAAGTAATCCAAGGGATAAAGAGAAGGAAGAGGGGAACCAGAGAATAGGAAAAAGAGAACAGCCAAAGACACCATGGAGACACAGTTGGAAGATATGAAAAGTTGTCTCAAGTTAGCTGACAGCCTTTTGGAGTCGAGAGAGAGTGAGAGGGAGAGAGCAGCTCAGACCCCTGAGCTCCAGTGCTTTCGACTCTTTTCCACAGGCTTCACTTAGTGCAGGACGAATAAAAAGAAAGGAGGTGTAAGTGGAGCGGCCATTGTTGGAATGGGCTGGTGTTAATAGTCAGGCTCTGGTTCAAAAAGCTTAGGGGATAACAGGCTTGGGGAAGCACAGGCAGAGGTTCTATGTCAGTAAATAAACTTTGAGTAAGTAAGTTTTTTTCATTAGTACATACCTAGTTCGCCAAGAGTGGGTTTGGAGGTAGTGGCACGTTCTTTGTGTGAGATGTGGAAACTCTGGAAGAACTCCAGTCTCCCTTACAATTCCACCTGCATGAAGTGCTCTGAGCTGCATCCTCCTTAAAGAACGTGTTAAAGCACTGGAGCTGCAGGTCAACGAGCTTCAGTTATTATATGAAATTTAAGAGGTGCTAGATAGGAGCTACATGGAGGTAGTCACGCCTAAGTTGCAGGCGGCAGGTACAAGGATGACTGTCAGCAGGGGGAAAGGGAACAGGCAGCCAGTGCACAGTATCCCTGTGGCCGTTCCCTTCAAAAAGTACACCAGTTTGGGTGCTGTTAAGGGGGACAACCTACCCAGAGGAATCCAAAGCAACTAGGTCTCTGGCACTGAATCTGGCTCAGAAGGGAAGGGAGAAGAGGAGTGCTGTAGTGATAAGGGGTTCCATAATTAGAAGAGCAGAAAGCAGATGCGGTTGATATGATATGATGCCTCCCAGGTGCCAGAGTCAGGGATGTATTGCTTTGAATCCATGGGATTCTAAATGGGGAGGGTGACTAGCCGAAAGTTTTGACAAACGACAGAGGTAGGAAAAGGGAGAAGGTCCAGAAGGGAGAATACAGGGAGCTAGGGAGAAAGCTGAAAAGTAGGATCTCCAAGGCAGGAGACTCTGGATTGCTATGGAATTCATCATGAATGGTGGCCGTGGAGGCCATCATTGGGCATATTTAAGGCAGAGGTGATAGATTCTTGATTAGTGAGAGCATGGAGGGATACAGAGTTAAGGCAGGAGATCGGTGCTGAGAGGGAAAATGGATCAGCCGTGATTGAAATAGTGGAGCGTACTTGATGGGCCGCATGGCCTAGTTCTGCTCCTATATCTTATGTTCTTACGGATTACTGCCTGCTCTGAGGGTAAGAATAGGAAGAGGTGGCAAATGAATGTGCACGTGAGTAATTGTTGCATGGGGCAGGGTTTCAGATTTCTGGATCACTGGGATCTCTTCTGGAGAAGGTAGAACCTATACAAAAAGGATGGGTTACACCTGAACCCAAGGGGGACCAATATCCCTGCGGGCAGTTTGCAATATCTCTGGGGAAGGGTTTAAACTAATTTGGCAGAGGGATGGGAACTGAAGTGATCGGTCTGATTTGGGGCAGTTGGAATACAGTTAGACACAGTGTGCAGCAAAAGTGAGATGGAGGACAGTGAGCAGGACGAGCTAAACTGTAACGGGGGCCAAAATCAGCAAGGGTGACGAAAACAGGATGGAAGATGTGATACTTGAATGCACACAGTATATGGAATAATGTAGATGATCTTGTCGCGCAGTTAGAGATTGGTAGGTATTATGAGGGCACCTCTGAGTTGTGATTGAAAGAAGATCATAGTTCGGAGCTTAGCATCCAAGGCCACACATTGTATCAAAAGAACAGGTAGGTAGGCAAAGTGGGTGGGCTGCCTCTGTTGGGAAAATGAAATGAAATCCTTTGAAAGAGGTCACATATGATTGGAAGATGTAAAGTCCTTGTGGGCAGAGATAAGAAACTGCAAGGGGAAAATCACCCTGATGGGAGTTATAGACTGGCCTCCAAACAGTAGCCAGGATGTGGGCTACAGATTACAATGGAAGAGATAAGCAGCATGTAAGAAAAGCAATGTTACTATAGTAATGGGGGATTTCAATGTGTAGGTAGAGAGGAGCTGCCCAAAGTTGTTTGGAAAGGGATGATGACTGAATGGCTGGTGTTTCTGGGGGAAATGATGTGCTGACATTGGAGAGGGTACAGAGAAGATTCACTAGAATGATTCCGGGAATGAGAGGGTTAACATATGAGCAACGTTTGTCTGCTCTTGGACTGTATTCCTTGGAGTTTAGAAGAACGAGGGGAGACCTCATAGAAACATTTTGAATGTTGAAAGGCATGGGTCTAGTGGATGTGGCAAAGTTGTTTCCCATGATGGGGGAGTCTAGTACGAGAGGGCATGACTTAAGGATTGAAGGGCGCCCATTCAGAACAGAGATGCGAAGACATTTTTTTAGCCAGAGGGTGGTGAATCTATGGAATTTGTTGCCACGGGCAGCAGTGGAGGCCAAGTCATTGGGTGTATTTAAGGCAGAGATTGATAGGTATCTGAGTAGCCAGGGCATCAAAGGTTATGGTGAGAAGGCGGGGGAGTGGGACTAAATGGGAGAATGGATCAGCTCATGATAAAATGGCGGAGCAGACTCGCTGGGCCGAATGGCCGACTTCCGCTCCTTTGCCTTACGCTCTTAAATTCGGAAGGCGCAAGAAAGACACATCCCAAAAATGAAGAAGTATTTTAAAGGGAGGATCAGGCAACTGTGGCTGACAAGGGAAGTCAACGACAGGCAAAAAAACAAAAGAGATGCCATATAATATCGTAAAATTTCATGGGAGGTAGAGACCATAAGACGTAGGAGCAGTCTACTCTGCCATTCCATCCCAGATCTCAGTCAAACCCATACACCGGCCTTCTCGCCATATCCTTTGATGCTCTGACCAATCAGTAAACTATCAACATCCACCTTAAATGTACCCACAGACTTGGCCTCCACTGCAGTCTGTGGCAAAGCATTCCACAGATTCACTATTCTCTGAAGAAAAAAATCATCTTTACCTCTGTTCTAAAGGGTACATCCTCAATTTTGAGGTTGTGCCCTCTATTTCTGAATAACTCCACCATAGGAAACAACCTCTTCACATCCACCCTATCTAGTCCTTTCAACATTTGGTAGGGTTCAACGAGATCCCCCTGCATTCTTCTAAATTCCAGTGAGTACAGGCCCAAAACAGCCAAACGCTTCTCATATGTTAACCCCTTCATTCCTGGAATCATCCTCATGAACCTCCTCTCGACTCTCTCCAAAGACAACTCATCCTTTCTGAGATATGGGGCCCAAAACTGTTGACAATTAAGTGCAGCCTGACTAGTGTCTTATAAAGGCTCAGCATTATCTCCTTGCTTTTATATTCTATTCCCCTTGAAATAAATGCCAACATTGCATTTGCATTCTTCACCACAGACTCAACCTGAAAATTAAACTTCTGGAATCTTGCTCAAGGACTCCCAAGTCCACCCGCAACTCTGATTTTTGAAGCTTCTCCCATTTAGATAATAGTCTGCACTATTGTTCCTTTTACCAAAATGCATTATCATTCATTTCCTAACCCTGTATTCCATCAGCCAATTTTTTGCTCATTTTTCCAATTTGTCTAAGTCCTGCTGCAATCGAATTGCTTCCTCAGCACTACCTATCCCTCCACCTATCTTCGTATCATCCACAAACTTCACCACAAAGCCATCAATTCCATTCTCCAAATCACTGACAATGTGAAAAGTAGCCGTCCCTATACTGACCCCTGAGGAACTTCACCAGTCACTGGGTGAGAAGCTCTTAAAAACCAACAGAAAAGAGCCTCCTGGTTTAAGATGGTGCTACTGAATTTTGACAACAGCTTAATGGTGGTTCATAAAGCAAGAAATACAAATAAATACTTTATTAATTACACCTTTTCTGTGGTAACTTGTGGTAAACGATCACCACAATGAAGAGGCAAGTGAATGCAAGGCTGACTCGAGGTTCAAGGCACGTGAGTGCAATGTCAGGTTGGAGAATTGCGTGTTAGAGGAGAAGTGGCCGGAATGAAATCGTGGCATGTTCGACTTGGAGTCTGTGATAGAGTTGGAGTGAGGGGATAGGTGAGGACTCAGAGCGGAGGATTTTCTGAGCCCATCCACCAAAACTGGGAATGAGGATGGATCAATCTAACCATCAAGCCAATTTGGAAATGTCGAGTATGGGCTGGAATGTGGTGGTGGCCATGGGCTGGGCGGGGGTTCCAAGCCCAGAGCATTTCGCCGCAGTGGGGCCCAGGTCTTCATGTGGGGATAACCCGGTGTTTGGACAATTTAAACTCTAACCAGATAGACTCAAAGGGCAGGGTTTCATGACTGGAGCCAAGAGGCAGGACTGCTTCTGTTCCACAATGGTTACTCTGCTCTCCTTGGCACTGAGCCTGTGCCCTACTGTGGCTGCTCTGGGCTCCATGTCTGAGAGCTTGTGGTGATTTGCCCCGCTGTGTGATGAACTGAGACCAAGGCTATCAGCCTTCTCCAGATGCTCTGGGCTCTGTGTTCATGGACTCACTTCCATTCTGAGTGCTGTTACTTGCCTTTACTGTTTGCAGGATTTGTGTGATTTCCACGTTTTCCCTCCACACGTTGGATGTTGGTCTTTCTTTAACTAGGTTCATTCTGGTTTCTAACTTTGTGGCTGCCTGTAAGCAGACAAATCTGAAGTTTGCACAATTTATACATACATCGACTATAAACGTACTTTGAAATTTCAACATGAACTAAAGAGAAATAGATGAAATATAAAGGCAAGATAGTCAATAATTCAAAAGAGGATACAAGAAGTTTTTTCATACATATATATAAACAGTAAATGAGATATGAGAGTGGATATTGGATCATTGGAAATTTACAGAGGAGAGGTAGTCATGGGGGACCAAGAAATACGGATGAACTTCATACATATTTTACATCAGTCTTTACAGTAGAAGACACTAGCAGAATGCCAGAAATGCAAGCGTCTGGGTGCAGAAGTGAGTGTCGTTGCTATTACAAAGGACAAGGTGCTTGGAAAGCTGAAAGGTCAGTAGGTAGATATATTACCTGGACTAGATGGACTACACGCCAGTGTTCTGAAAGAGGTAGCTGAAGAGATTGTGACCAGATTCTCAAAAGGATCCCGAGGACAGGAAAATTGCAAATGTCTCTACACTTTATAAGAAGCGAGGGAGGCAGAGAAAGGAAATTAGAAGCCAGTTGACCTGCTTCAGTGGTGGGAAAGATGTTGGAGTCTATTATAAAGGATAAGAACTCTGAGTGTTTGGAGGCAAAAGATAAATAAAATGGCCCAAAGTAAGCATGGTTTTCTAAAGGGGAAATCTTTTGGAATTCTTTCAGGAAATAACAGCTAGGATAGACAAAGGAGAGTCAGTGGAAATTGTTTATTTGGATTTGCAGAGGTCTTTGACAAGGTGCCACACATGAGGCTGCTTACCAAGATAAGAGCCCCATGGTATTACAGGAAACATACCAGAATAGATACAAGATTAGTTGACTGGCAGGATGTAAGACGGGTTTAGGCGGAAACGGGCGAGGCGAGGAAGGTTTGGTATTCATTTTTTGTTGTTATTTGAGGAGTGGGGCAGTATGAGTCTGAGGGCAGTTTGTTGTTCTTGGTGCCGGATGTGGGAAGCCCTGGAGTCTCCAAGCCTCCCGGACGTCCACATCTGCGCCAGGTGCGCCGAGATGCAGCTCCTAAGGGACCGCGTTAGGGAACTGCAGCTGCAGCTCGATGACCTTCGTCTGGTCAGGGAGAGTGAGGAGTTGATAGAGAGGAGTTACAGGCAGGTGGTCACACCGGGGCCACAGGAGGCAGACCAGTGGGTCACGGTTAGGAGGGGGAAGGGGAAGAGTCAGGTAATAGAGAGTACCCCAGTGACTGTGCCCACTGACAATAGGTACTTCTGTTTGAGTACTGTTGGGGGGAACAGCTTACCTGGGGGAAGCGACGGTGGCTGTGCCTCCGGTACAGAGTCCGGCCCTGTAGCTCAGAAGGGTAGGGAAAGGAAGAGGAGGGCAGTTATAATAGGGGACTCGATAGTAAGGGGGTCAGATAGGCGATTCTGTGGATGCAGTCCAGAGACCCGGATGGTAGTTTACCTCCCTGGTACCAGGGTCCGGGTTATTTCTGATCGCGTCCAAGATATTCTGAAGTGGGAGGGTGAAGAGCCAGAGGTCGTGGTACATATAGGTACCAATGACATAAGTAGGAAAAGGGAAGAGGTCCTGAAAGGAGAATATAGGGAATTAGGAAGGGAGTTGAGAAAAAAGACCGCAAAGGTAGTAATCTCGGGATTACTGCCTGTGCCACGCGACAGTGAGAGTAGGAATGCAATGAGGTGGAGGATAAATGTGTGGCTGAGAGATTGGAGCAGGGGGCAGGGATTCAGATTTCTGGATCATTGGGACCTCTTTTGGCGCAGGTGTGACCTGTACAAAAAGGACAGTTACACTTGAATCCGAGGGGGACCAATATCCTGGCGGGGAGATTTGCAAGGGCTACTGAGGTGACTTTAAACTAGAATGGTTGGGGGGTGGGAATCAAATTAAAGAGACTAGGAGAGAGGAGGTTAGTTCATAACAGGGGGATGGGAACAAGTGCAGAGAGACAGAGGGGTGTAAAATGAGGGTAGAAGCAAAAAGTAGAAAGGTGAAAAGTAAAAGTGGCAGGCCGGCAAACCCAGGGCAAAAATCAAAAAGGGCCACTTTTCAACATAATTGTATAAGGGCTAAGAGTGCTGTAAAACTGAGACTGAAGGCCTTGTGTGTCAATGCAAGCAGCATTCATAGAACATAGAACATAGAACATTGAATAGTACAGCACAGTACAGGCCCTTCGGCCCACAATGTTGTGGCGACCCTCAAACCCTGCCTCCCATGTAAGCCCCCACCTTAAATTCCTCCATATACCTGTCTAGCAGTCTCTTAAACTTCACTAGTGTATCTGCCTCCACCACTGACTCAGGCAGTGCATTCCACGCACCAACCACTCTCTGAGCAAAAAACCTTCCTCTAATATCCCCCTTGAACTTCCCACCCCTTACCTTAAAGCCATGTCCTCTTGTATTGAGCAGTGGTGCCCTGGGGAAGAGGCGCTGGCTATCCACTCTATCTATTCCTCTTATTATCTTGTACACCTCTATCATGTCTCCTCTCATCCTCCTTCTCTCCAAAGAGTAAAGCCCTAGCTCCCTTAATCTCTGATCATAATGCATACTTTCTAAACCAGGCAGCATCCTGGTAAATCTCCTCTGTACCCTTTCCAATGCTTCCACATTCTTCCTATAGTGAGGTGACCAGAAGTGGACACAGTACTCCAAGTGTGGCCTAACCAGAGTTTTATAGAGCTGTATCATTACATTTCGACTCTTAAACTCTATCCCTCGACTTATGAAAGCTAACACCCCATAAGCTTTCTTAACTACCCTATCCACCTGTGAGGCAACTTTCAGGGATCTGTGGACATCTACCCCGAGATCCCTCTGCTCCTCCACACTACCAAGTATCCTGCCATTTACTTTGTACTCTGCCTTGGAGTTTGTCCTTCCAAAGTGTACCACCTCACACTTCCCCGGGTTGAACTCCATCTGCCACTTCTCAGCCCACTTCTGCATCCTATCAATGTCTCTCTGCAATCTTTGACAATCCTCTACACTATCTACAACACCACCAACTTTTGTGTCGTCTGCAAACTTGCCAACCCACCCTTCTATCCCCACATCCAGGTCGTTAATAAAAATTACGAAAAGTAGAAGTCCCAGAACAGATCCTTGTGGGACACCACTAGTCACAATCCTCCAATCTGAATGTACTCCCTCTACCACCACCCTCTGCCTTCTGCAGGCAAGCCAATTCTGCATCCACCTGGCCAAACTTCCCTGGATCCCATGCCTTCTAACTTTCTGAATAAGCCTACCGTGTGAAACCTTGTCAAATGCCTTACTAAAATCCATATAGATCACATCCACTGTACAACCCTCATCTATATGCCTGGTCGCCTCCTCAAAGAACTCTATCAGGCTTGTTAGACACAATCTGCCCTTCACAAAGCCATGCTGACTGTCCCTGATCAGACCATGATTCTCTAAATGCCTATAGATCCTATCTCTAAGAGTCTTTTCCAACAGCTTTCCCACCACAGACGTAAGGCTCACTGGTCTATAATTACCCAGACTATCCCTACTACCTTTTTTGAACAAGGGGACAACATTCGCCTCCCTCCAATCCTCCGGTACCATTCCAGTGGACAATGAGGACATAAAGATCCTAACCACAGGCTCAGCAATCTCTTCTCTCACCTCGTGGAGTAGCCTGGGGAATATTCCGTCAGGTCCCGGGGACTTATCTGTCCTAATGTATTTTAACAACTCCAACACCTCCTCTCCCTTAATATCAACATGCTCCACAACATCAACCTCACTCATATTGTCCTCACCATTATCAAGTTCCCTCTCATTGGTGAATACCGAAGAGAAGTATTCATTGAGGACCTCGCTCACTTCCACAGCCTCCAGGCACATCTTCCCACCTTTATCTCTAATCGGTCCTACCTTCACTCCTGTCATCCTTTTTTTCTTCACAAAATTGAAGAATGCCTTGGGGTTTTCCTTTACCCTACTCGCCAAGGCCTTCTCATGCCCCCTTATTGCTCTTCTCAGCCCCTTCTTAAGCTCCTTTCTTGATTCCCTATATTCCTCAATAGACCCATCTGATCCTTGCTTGCTAAACCTCATGTATGCTGCCTTCTTCCACCTGACTAGATTTTCCACCTCACTTGTCACCCATGGTTCCTTCACCCTACCATTCTTTATCTTCCTCACCAGGACAAATTTATCCCTAACATCCCGCAAGAGATCTCTAAACATCGACTACATGTCCATAGTACATTTCCCTGCAAAAACATCATCCCAATTCACACCCACAAGTTCTAGCCTTCTAGCCTCATAATTTGCCTTTCCCCAATTAAAAATTTTCCTGTCCTCTCTGATTCTATCCTTTTCCATGATAATGCTAAAGGCCAGGGAGCGGTGGTCACTGTCCCCCAGATGCTCACCCACTGAGAAATCTGTGACCTGACCCGGTTCATTACCTAGTACTAGATCTAGTATGGCATTCCCCCTAGTCAGCCTGTCCACATACTGTGACAGGAATCCGTCCTGGACACACTTAACAAACTCTGCCCCATCTAAACCCTTGGAACTAATCAGGTGCCAATCAATATTAGGGAAGTTAAAGTCACCCATGATAACAACCCTGTTATTTTTGCACCTTTCCAAAATCTGCCTCCCAATCTGCTCCTCTGTATCTCTGCTGCTACCAGGGGGCCTATAGAATACCCCCAATTGAGTAACTGCTCCCTTCCTGTTCCTGACTTCCACCCATATTGACTCAAAAGAGGATCCTGCTACATTACCCACCATTTCTGTAGCTGTAATAGTATCCCTGACTAGTAATGCCACCCCTCCGCCCCTTTTTCCGCCCTCTCTATCCCTTTTAAAGCACTGAAATCCAGGAATATTGAGAATCCATTCCTGCCCTGGTGCCAGCCAAGTCTCTGTAATTGCCACTACATCATAATTCCATGTATATATCCAAGCTCTCAGTTCATCACAAACAACAGGAATTCTGCAGATGCTGGAAATTCAAGCAACACACATCAAAGTTGCTGGTGAATGCAGCAGGCCAGGCAGTACCTCTTCCTAGAGATGCTGCCTAGCCTGCTGCATTCAACAGCAACTTTGATGTGTGTTGTCTCAGTTCACCACCTTTGTTCCTGATGCTTCTTGCATTGAGGTACACACATTTCAGCCCTTCTACCTTACTGTCTTTACACCGTTTATTCTGCTTCTCTTTCCTCAAAGCCTCTCTGTATGTTAGATCTGGCTTTACTCCATGCACTTTTTTCACTGCTCTATTGCTCTGGGTCCCATCCCCCTCGCAAATTAGTTTAAACCCTCCCAAACCATGCCAGCAAACCTACCTGCAAGGATATTGCTCCCCCTCAAGTTCAGGTGCAACCCATCCAATCTGTACAGGTCCCACCTTCCCCAGAAGAGATCCCAATGATCTAAAAATCTAAAACCCTGCTCCCTGCACCAACTCCTCAGCCACGCATTCAACTGCCATCTCCTCCAATCCTTACCATCACTGTCAAGTAGCACTGGCAGCAATCCTGAGAATGCCACCTTTGAGGTCCTGTTCTTCAGCCTTCTGCCTAGTTCCTGAAACTCACACTTCAGGACCTCATCCCTCTTCCTGCCTATATCATTGGTCCCAACATGTATCACAACTTCTGGTTGCTTTCCCTCTCATACCAGGATGTCATGCACCCAGTCAGACATCCCGGACCCTGGCACCCAGGAGGCAACAAACCATGCGGGTGTCCTTCTCACGTCCACAAAATCTCCTGTCTGCTCCCCTGACTATAGAACAAGGTGGATGAATTAAAAGTGCAGATTGTTATTAATGAATATGATATAGTTGGGATCACAGAGACATGGCTCCAGGGTGACCAAGGATGGGAGCTCAACATTCAGGGATATTCAATCTTTAGGAGGGATAGACATGAAAGAAAAGGAAGTGGGGTAGCATTGCTGGTTAGAGAGGAGATTAACGCAATAGAAAGGAAGGACATTAGCCAGGAAGACGTGGTATCAATATGGGTAGAGCTGCATAACACTAAGTGGCAGAAAACGCTGGCGGGAGTTGTGTACAGGCCACCTAACAGTAGTAGCGAGGTTGGGGATGGTATTAAACAGGAAATTAGAAATGTGTGCAATAAAGGAACAGCAGTTATAATGGGTGACTTCAATCTACATGTAGATTGTGTGAACCAAATTGGTAAGGGTGCTGCGGAAGAGGATTTCTTGGAAAGTATACGGGATGGTTTTTTGCACCAAAATGTTGAGGAACCAACTAGAGAGCAGGCTATTCTAGACTGGGTATTGAGCACTGAAGAAGGGTTAATTAGCAATCTTGTCGTGAGAGGCCCCTTGGGTAAGAGTGACCATAATATGGTGGAATTCTTCACTAAGATGGAGAGTGACATAGTTAATTCAGAAACAAAGGTTCTGAACTGAAAGAAGGGTAACTTTGAAGATATGAGACATGAATTAGCTAAGATAGACTGGCAAGTGACACTTAAAGGGTTGACGGTGGATATGCAATGGCAAGCATTTAAAGATTGCATGGATGAACTACAACAATTGTTCATCCCAGTTTGGCAAAAGAATAAATCAGGGAAGGTAGTGCACCCGTGGCTAACAAGGGAAATTAGGGATAGTATCAATTCCAAAGAAGAAGCATACAAATTACCCAGAAAAAGTGGCTCACCTGAGGACTGGGAGAAATTCAGATTCCAGCAGAGGAGGGCAAAGGGCTTAATTAGGAAAGAGAAAAAAGATTATGAGAGAAAACTGGCAGGGAACATAAAAACTGACTGTAAAAGCTTTTATAGAAAAGAAAAAGATTGGTTAAGACAAATGTAGGTCCCCTACAGACAGAAGCAGGTGAATTGATTATGGGGAGCAAGGACGTGGTAGACCAATTGAATAACTACTTTGGTTCTGTCTTCACTAAGGAGAACATAAATAATCTTCTGGAAATAGTAGGGGACAGAGGGTCCAGTGAGATGGAGGAACTGAGGGAAATACATGTTAGTAGGGAAGTGGTGTTAGGTAAATTGAAGGGATTAAAGGCAGATAAATTCCCAGGGCCAGATGGTCTGCATCCCAGAGTGCTTAAGGAAGTAGCCCAAGAAATAGTGATAATTTTTCAAAACTCTTTAGATTCTGCACTAGTTCCTGAGGATTGGAAGGTGGCTAATGTAACCCCACTTTTTAAAAAAGGAGGGAGAGAGAAACCAGGGAATTATAGACCGGTTAGCCTAACATCGGTGGTGGGGAAAATGCTAGAATCAGTTATCAAAGATGTGATAACAGCACATTTGGAAAGCGGTGAAATCATCGGACAAAGTCAGCACGGATTTGTGAAAGGAGAATCATGTCTAACGAATCTCATAGAATTTTTTGAGGATGCAACTAGTAGAGTGGATAGGGGAGAACCAGTGGATGTGGTATATTTGGATTTTCAAAAGGCTTTTGACAAGGTCCCACACAGGAGATTAGTGTGCAAACTTAAAGCGCATGGTATTGGGGGTAAGGTATTGATGTGGATAGAGAATTGGTTGGCAGACAGGAAGCAAAGAGTGGGAATAAATGGGACCTTTTCAGAATGGCAGGCAGTGACTAGTGGGGTACCGCAAGGCTCAGTGCTGGGACCCCAGTTGTTTACAACATATATTAATGACTTAGATGAGGGAATTAAATGCAGCATCTCCAAGTTTGCAGATGACACGAATCTGGACAGCAGTGTTAGCTGTGAGGAGGATGCTAAGAGGATGCAGGGTGACTCGGATAGGTTAGGTGAGTGGGCAAATTCATGGCAGATGCAATTTAATGTGGATAAATATGAGGTTATCCACTTTGGTGGCAAAAACAGGAAAACAGATTATTATTTGAATGGTGGACGATTAGGAAAAGGGGAGGTGCAATGAGACCAGGGTGTCATTATACACCAGTCATTGAAAGTGGGCATGCAGGTACAGCAGGCGGTGAAAAAGGCGAATGGTATGCTGGCATTCATAGCAAGAGGATTCGAGTACAGGAGCAGGGAGGTACTACTGCAGTTGTACAAGGCCTTGGTGAGACCGCACCTGGAGTATTGTGTGCAGTTTTGGTCCCCTAATCTGAGGAAAGACATCCTTGCCATAGAGGGAGTGCAAAGAAGGTTCACCAGATTGATTCCTGGGATGGCAGGACTTTCATATGATGAAAGACTGGATCGACTAGGCTTATATTCGTTGGAATTTAGAAGATTGAGGGGGTATCTTATTGAAACGTATAAAATCCTAAAGGGGTTGGACAGGCTAGATGCAGGAAGGTTGTTCCCGATGTTGGGGAAGTCCAGAACGAGGGGTCACAGTTTGAGGATAAAGGGGAAGCCTTTTAGGGCCGAGATTAGGAAAAACTTCTTCACACAGAGAGTGGTGAATTGTGGAATTCTCTGCCACAGGAAACAGTTGAGGCCAGTTCATTGGCAATATTTAAGAGGGAGTTAGATATGGCCCTTGTGGCTAAGGGGATCGGGGAATGGAGGGAAGGCTGGTACAGGGTTCTGAGTTGGATGATCAGCCATGATCATACTGAATGGCGGTGTAGGCTTGAAGGGCCAAATGGCCTACTCCTGCACCTATTTTCTATGTTTCTAAAGAGTGAGAATAAAGGGGCCCTATTCTGCTTGGCTGCCAGAGACAAGTGGTGTGCACAAGGGTCTCTATTGGGACTGCTTCTTTACACTTGCAGATAGGTGGAGTGGCAGGTAGTGTTTGAGGAAACAGAGTGTCTGCAGGAGGACTGAGGTAGATTCAGAAAAATGGGCAAGGAAGAGGTAGATGGAATAGAGTGCAGTGAAGTACGTGGTCATGCACTTTTGCAGAAGGAACAAAGGTGTGAACTACTTTCTAAATGGAGGGAAAATTCAAAAATCAGAAATGCAAAGGGACTTGGGACTCCTTGTACAGCATTCCAGGAAGGTCAAATTGCAGGTCAAGTCGGTGGTAAAGAAGGGAATTGCAACATTAGCATTCATTCGGAGAGGACTAGAATACAAAAAGAAGGATGTGATGCTGAGGCTTTATAAGGCATTAGTCGGACCACACTTGGAATATTGTGAGCAGATTTGAGTCCCTTATTGAAGAAAACATGTGCTGGCATGGGAGGAGGTCCAGAGGGTTCGACAAGAGTTATTCCAGGAATTTAGAGGTTAACACCTGAGGAGCATTTAATGGCTCTGGGCCTGTACTCGCTGTCATTCAGAAGGATGGTCGGGATGTGGGGTGGAGTCTCTTTGAAACCTATCAAATATTGAAAGGCCTCGATCGAGTAGGTGTGGATAGGATGTTTACTGTGGTTGGGGTGTCCAGGAACAGAGGGCACAGCCTTAGAATTGTGGGACATCCATTCAAAACAGATCTGAGGAAAAATTCTTCAGGCAGAGAGTTGTGAATCCGAGGAATTCATTGCCGCAGGGCAATTCCTTGGGTATATTTAAAGTGGAGTTGATTGGTCCTTTACTAATCAGGGCATCCTGGGGGGAAAGGCAGGAAAAGGGTTTGAGATGGACAATAAATCAGCCATAATGGAATGACAGAGCAGACTCGATAGATCAGATGACCTAAATCTGCTCCTATGTCTAATGGTTTTATGAACCAACTAGATGAGGCCAGTCATGGACCGGGTATTGGGTAATCCCCTTTCACTGGGAGATCTTTTAGGGAATACTGACCATAGGATAGTGGTACACTCGGATACAACAGCCACTTTGGGTCTAAATAAAAGTGTATTTGTTCATTTCCCAAGTCTTTTTTAAGATCGCAAGTCACTGCTGGATACTCAGTACTTCAAGAACTGAAGGACAACTCATGAATGCCGTCAGTGAGTTTCTCTATAGCGATGGAGCTGGACTTATTGCATATTATCAGTGAGTGATCCAACAAATAAAAAGAGTGTTTATTGGGATTGCAATCCCTTGATGGACGTTGTGATGTAGAATACTGCAGCTCTGTTCATTGGCAAGACTGACAGTGGGGGAGTTGCATCCCCTCAGTTATGGTGAGGACTAGGCCTGGGATCACCTTACATGTCGTGGCCTGTTGCGGTTGCCCAGGAGCGGAGGAGGGCTGAGGCATTGTAGGAAAGAGCAGAGACCTCTGCTGAGCATACTGGAACCAAGCTGGGGTGTGTGCTGGTCCCTCCCATCAGTGCTGCCCTCTGATGTTTGCTGGGTGGATGAACAAGCTGGACCAGGACAATGTACAGCCATACCTCTCTGGATCTTTGGCTATCTTTTTCCCTTTTATGACTTTTTTTCCCAAAATTGTTACCATATATGGTTTTTGTGCTATGTGCAGTGTGCTGTTGATAATGCATTTTTCATTTTGGCCCTAGAGGAACATGCTTTCATTTGGCTATATTCATGTATGATATTCAAACTTAAATTTCAGAATTTAACTTACTATCTCCAGCTTTAATATAGCTATAGATAAGAATAATTATCTTAAGTTTTGACATATGGATATTTAATTGGAGTAACCCAAACTTGCAAGACATTAGGCAAGAACAAGGGAGAGTAAATTGGGAGTAACAGAATCAAAAGGTTGTGTGAGGGGGGAGATGTGGGTGATAGGTCAGGCCACATGAGGGGGCGCTTAGGAGGATGGGGTTGGGACATGATGTAAGGACCCAGGAGATGGAGGACGTAAAGGATTGAAGAAAAAGAAACGTAATGCGAGACCACAGCGTTCCAAGGAGTAAAGGAGGAGGGGAACCAGATGGAGGAAGTGAGCTGTTCACGGGGGCCGGGAAATTGGGGGGGGGGGAGAAAAAGAGAACAGGGAGGGGAATATGGGGAGGAGGGTAGAAATTACGGGACGGTAGTGAAATTGATCTCATACCACGCTACCCAGGGGCAATATGAAGTGTTGCGAGTTTGGCCTCAGTGGCAGTAACGGGGGTCACAGATAATGTCGGTGAGGGTACAGAATGCTAAATTGTACTGAGTGGACACTTGATGGCCTGAACATCAGTTTCTTCAACTTCGGGTAACGCTCCCCACCCACTCTCTTTTTCTCGACTGCCAATGCGGAGAGGGAGTGCCGTCCTTCAACTCTGCAGCACGTCAGCTGAAGCTTCCGCTGTTAGAAGCCAAGCTTCTTTGTCGCTTTTATAGTTCGCTACTGCACAAGACGCATTCAGTGTTTCTCTAAAGTCTTTGCACCGGAAAACAAAACTGATAAGCAAATCAGAAGTATATCCGCACGACTCCGCCCCGGTGTGTGGAAACGGATCCCAGGTCATACTTGAACGGTTCAGGGTGTTTTTTTTCCCTGTAAACATCGCCACTTACATTATTAACAACTCTAGGATTGGTTTGAAAACACCTCGGCACAACAAATCTCCCAGCTCGGGGGATTCTAATCAGCCTGGTGAGGTTCAGAGTCTGACCCACGTACAGACAGTGCAGGTGGGGTCTCCCAGCGAGACCACTCGAACCATCGCTGCAATCCTGATCAGCTGCAGACGGACGCTCTCTCTACAGGTGAGTGAAACGGGTTGTAAGTAAGGCAAGTCACTGCTGAATACTCAGTATTTCAAGAACTGAAGGACGATTCCATCAGTGCCATCAGCAAGTTACTCAATAGCGATGGAGCTGGATTATTATGTATTACTGTTGTGTTGTCGCTTGGACTGGTTGCGGGTCGTTGTGCCGAGACGTTCGACGATCCAGGAAATGGAGTGAGTGATCACATTGGACATTTTTATTGGGCTTCCAAGCCCTTGTTGGGCATTGTTCACATAAAATACTGCAACTCCATTCACTGGGAAGACCGACGGCGGGGGAGGTGCATTTCCTCGATTCTGGTGAGGAATAGGGATAGGCTGCAAGGTCCCCCCAGATGCCGTGGCCTGTTCCGGTTGCTCAGGCGTGGAGAGCTGAGGAATTGTCGGAAAAGGCGGAGGCTCCTGCTGAACACGCTGGAATCAAGCTGGGGTGGATGCTGTCCTCTCCCATCAGTGCTGCCATCTGCTGTTCGCTGGGTGGAAGGACAAGATGGACGAGGACAATCTACACTCATCCCTCTCCAGATCTTTGGCTATCTTCTTTTCCTTAGTGACTGTTTTTTTCTTTCTGACACTGTTACCATGTGTGCTTTTTGTGCTATGTGCAGTGTGCTTCTGGTAATGTGCTTTCAATTTTGGCCCTGGAGGAATTCTTTTTCTTTTGGCTATATTCATGTATGGTTGCATAATATTTAAACTTAAAATTGAACCTAACTTTTCAAGGTATAATATTGCCATAGATACAGATAAGTATGGACCTTGGGAGATAGTTTTAATCGGGAGCAACCAAAATTACAAGACATTTGGCAGGACCTAGCCTCATCGGCTGCAGATGACACTCGAGTGAAGCCTGTTGTTAAGTGAAGTATTGGGGCGTGTGTATGTGTGCGCGAGTGCCCAGTAGTGTCGGGTGTTTCTGTAAGTCACTAATTGTTGGTTTAAATTGATATTTCCACTTGTGTGTCAGTTGAATAAACAAATCATCCCTTGTTCACGAAACAAGTAAACGCTCAATAACAATCTGCTTTGCGCTGTTTTATTTTAGTCAGTAATATTAGATCAGACCTCAGAGCAGTACAGCACAGGAACAAGCCATTCGGACATGGGGTCTCTGCCGGCCACGATGCCAATGGAATCTAATCACATCTAAAATAAACATTTCTTGTATTAACAAAGTGTACATTTGTTTTCTTTCTGAACGTGACTTAAATGATGTTATGTGCCTGGGATGCTGAAGCAACAAAGTTTTAATTGAATCTGTTCATACATGTTCTTGTGTATATGACAATAAACTTGATTTTGACTGTGAGATTGGGTGTACTGTACACCCCCTCTTTTTCCTAACTGTTCCTGTGCAGTGCAGAAGCATTTTGAATCTTGCTGTTGTATTAATTTCTATCACTTTACCAA
Organism: Mobula birostris; assembly: GCF_030028105.1. NCBI lineage: Eukaryota > Metazoa > Chordata > Chondrichthyes > Myliobatiformes > Myliobatidae > Mobula > Mobula birostris. Next base: position 179,203,128 of record NC_092374.1, on the reverse strand, counting down.
CTAATAATAACAACCATGACATTGAGTAATTGGATGTTGGTCTTTTTTCATGGGTTCTTCCCAGTTGTTTTCTGGCTGCCTGTAAGCAGACAAATCTCATGGTTGTACTATTATTTATAGTTTGAAAATAAATGTGCTTTGAAATTTGAACTTCAACGAAAGAGAGAAAAGATGAAATATGAAGGTAAGCTAGCTAATAATATCAAAGAGAAAAGAAGAAGTTTTTTCAAATATATAACGAGTAAAACTGAGATCAGAGTGCATATCAGACACTGTGCAGTTACACTGGAGGGCTGGTAATGGAGGACTAAAAATTGGCTGTAGAATTTAATTAGTATTTTGTACCAGTCTCTACAGTGGCAGACACTGGCAGAATGCCAGAAATGCAAAAGTGTCTGGGGGCAGAAGTGAGTGTCGTTGCTCTTACTATGGAGAAGATGCTTGGAAAGCTGAAAGGTCTGAAGGTAGATATATTACCTGGACAAGATGGACTACACCCCAGTGTTCTGAAAGAGATAGCTGATGAGATTGTGTCTAGATTCTGGAAAGGCTGCTGTAAGGCAGGAAAATTGGAAATGTCACTCCACTCTTTAAGAAGGGAGGGTGGCTGAGAAAGGAAATCGAATGGCAAATAGCCTGACTTCAGTGATTGGAAAGATGTTGGAGTCTATTATTAAAGATGAGGTTTTTGTGTACTTGGGTACTCATATGATAAAATAGGCCAACGTCAGATTGTTTTTTTTTTTCAGATACATAGCGTAAAAGAGAGGCGAGTTTAGATATCGGAGTACTGGAAAATGATGCTGGAGAGGTAGTAATGGGTAACCATTACTGAATAAGTAATGGACAAGCTGAATAAGTATTTTGTGTCAGTCTTCAATATGGAAGACACTAGCAGTATGGTGAAAGATCCAGGTGTCAGAGTTCATGAAGTGTGTGAATTTACTATTAGAAGAAAGAAGATTTCTGAGAAAGTGAAAGGTCTGAAGGTAGATAGTTCTCCTAGACCACATGGGGTACACCCCAGCGTCCTGAAAGAGATGACTGAAGAGATGTGGAGGCGTTATTAATGATCTTTCAAGAATCAATGATCTTTGTTCCAGAGGACTGGCAAATTGCAAATGCCATTCCACTCTTCAAGAAAGGAGAGAGGCAGAGAACGTAAACTAAAAAAGAGAAAATCTGCAGATGCTGGAAATCCAAGCAACACACACAGAATGCTGTTTGAACTTTTTATGGAAAAAAGAACTGTTGACAAAGGATCTCGGCCCAAAACATCGACTACTATTTTCTGTAGATGCTGCCTGGGCTGCTGAGTTCCTCCAGCACTTTGTGTATTGAAAGTTGTTAGTTTGACCTCTGGTTGGGAAGATGTTGGAGTCAATTATTAAGAATGAGGTGTCAGGAGACTTGGAGGCACATGACAAAATAGGCAGTAGTCAGCATGGTTTCCTTAAGGGAAAATCTTGCCTGACATACCTGACTGAATTCTTTGAAGAAATAACAAGCAGGATGGACAAAGGAGGATCAGTGGATGTTGTGTACTTGGATTTTCAGACGATCTTTGACAAGCTGCCACACATGAGGATGCTTATCAAGATATGAGCCCATGACATTACCAAAAGATTCTAGCATGGATAAAGCAGTGGCTGAATGACAGGAGGCAAAGAGTGGAAATAAACGGAGCATTTTCTGTTTATCTGCCAATGACTACTGGTGTTCCACTAACACTAGTGGAGTTAGGACTAATTCTTTTTATGTTATATGTCAATGATTTGGATGATAGAATTGATGGCTTTATTGCAAAGTTAGCAGACAATGTGATGATAGCTGGAGAGGCAAGTTGTTTTGAGGAAGTAGAAAGGCTAGAGGAGGACTTAGATTAGTAGAATGGGCAAATGGCTTTTATTCACTAGAATTCACTAGAATTCTTTGCCACAGGTAGCTGTGGAGGCCAAGTCTTTATTTATATTTAGGGCAGAGTTTGATAGATAGATTCTGGATTGGGGATCATGCCTTATGAGAATAGGTTGAGTGAACTCGGCCTTTTATCCTTGGAGCGACAGAGGATGAGAGGTGACCTGATAGAGGTGTACAAGATAATGAGAGGCATTGATCTTCTAGATAGTCAGTATTTTCTCCAGGGCTGAAATGGCTAGCATGAGAGGGCATAGTTTTAAGGTGCTTGGAAGTAGGTACAAAGATGTCAGGGTAAGTTTTATAAGCAGAGAGTGGTGAGCGTGTGGAATGGGCTGCCGATGGTGGTGGTGGAGGGGGAAGCGATAGGGTCTTTTAAGAGACTCTGGATCGCTACATGGAGCTGAGAGAAATAGAGGGCTATGGATAAAGTCTAGGTAGTTCTAAGGTAGGGACATGTTTGGCACAGGTTTGTGGGCCGAAGGGCCTGTATTGTGCTGTATGTTTTCTATGTTTCTGTGTTTCTATTGTCCAGGCCATAAAGGGATACGGGGAGAAGGCAGAAGATCATAATCAGACTCTGAATCAGGTTTATTATTACCAGCCTGTGTCATGACATTTGTTAACTCAGCATCAGTAATACAGTGCATTACATGATAATACAGAAAGAAAAAATGTCAATGAGTTACAGTAAGTATATATGTATATTAAATAATTAGATTAAAATAGTGCAAAACAGAAGTAATATGGGAAAAAATGTTGAGGTAGTGTTCATGGTTTCAATGTTCATTGAGGAATCAGATAGCAGAGGGAAAGAAGCTGTTCCTGAATCGCTGAACGTGGGCCTTCAGGATTCTGTACCTGCTTCCTTGTGGTAGCAATGAAAAGTGGGCATGTTCAGGGTGATGGAGATCCTTAATGATAGACAGGTCTTTGTGAGGCACCACTCCTTGAACATGTCTTGGATACTATGGAGACTAGTACCTCAGATGGAGCAGACGAATTTTACCAAATTCTGTAGCTTCTGTCTATCCTCTGCTCCTATATCTTATGGTCTTATTGACTCTCAGCCGAATAAGTTACAGGCAATAAAGTCCTAGTCTACACCATTTTTCTTTGTAACTTAGGCCTCCATATCCAGCCAACATTCTGCTAAATCACTTTTGTGCCCTCACAAGTTTAATAACATTTTTCCCATAGAAGGGCAACCAAAACTGTACACAATACTCCAAGTGCAGACTTAACAAATTAGTCTGTAACTGCAAAATAACTTCCCAATTCCTGTACCTGGTGCCCAGTCTGAGAAGGGCCAGTAGGACAACCATGGCCAATGATAAAGCAAATATTACCGTCCGGCCCCTTCAGTTTCTTTATCCAGTCTCCCACAATGTCAGAGATGCTCTTGATCAGACTCTGGGGATTTATCCACCTTAAAGCACTCTAAGGCTGCAAATCTTTCCTTCCTGGTAATATGAATTTCCTCCAATACATCTCCATTGTTTCCCTTCTCTCTTACAAAACTGTGAAATTTTCCTCGGTAAACAATGAGGAGATATATTTATTAAATATCCCACTTGCGGCTTGCTCCCTAGCCACCATTATAATTCAAACTTCAAAGTAATTGATAATCAGCGTACATACATGTCCCTCATACAACCCTGAGATTCTTTTTCTGTGGGTATGCTTAGCAAATCTATAGAACAGTAACTGTAAACAAGATCTGTAAGCTGTAAACATCAGGAACTATAAACTGAAAACAAACTCTGCAAATGCAGATAATAAATAACAATGAATAATGAGCATGGATTAACAAGTTAAAAAAAAGTCCTTAAATAACTGTAGTTATCCCCTTTTGTTCAAGAGCCTGATGGTCGAGGGGTAGTAACTGTTCTTGAACCTGGTGGTGTGAGTCCTGAGGCACCTGTCCCTTCTGCCTGATGGCAGCAGTGAGAACAGCGCATGGCCTGGGTGGTGAGGATCTCTGACGATGGAAGCTGCTTTTCGACAGATTCTTTTAATGGCGATAGAACTTCTTGGGACTTTCCTCAACCTTCCTAACCAGATGCATTTCATACCTTCTCTTTGCCTTCCTGATACCCTCCAGAATATTTTTCATGTTTCTGTACTTTATACTTTATTGTCACCAAACAACTGATACTAAAACGTATAATCATCACAGCGATATTTGATTCTGCGCTTTCCGCTCCCTGGATTACAAATCGATAGTAAATAATAAAAATTTAAAATTAATTTTTTATATAGTCTTCACTGTTGTAATCATATTAATAATCATTTTACATTGATTAAGAGAAATTTATTCTCTGAGGGAATCAGGAGATAGAGGAAGAAAATGCTTTCCAAACAGCCAATCATGATTTACTATTTGTCCTATCAGTGGTTACCAGGAGGAATATACTGTAGTATCCTTGGCTTCGCTGTTTTCCCCATTGCTTGCCTGAGAATTCAGTCGCCCTCTACAGGATGGACAAGAGACTGCAGATGCTGGAATCTGAAGCAACAGACAAAATGAATCAATCAGCTTTATCATCACTGACAAAGGTCATGAAATTCATTGTTTTACAGCATCAGTGCAAGACATGTAAAACAATAATAAATTATAATGACTAATTAATGCAAAAGAGGAAGAGTGAGATTGTGTTCATGGATTGATGGATTGTTCAGAAATCTGAAGGAAGAGAGCTATTCCTAAAACATTGAATGTGGTTCCTCAGTCTCAGTACTTCCTCTCCACTAGTAGCAATGAGAAGAGGGTATGAAACAGTTGTTGAGGGTCCTTAATGTTGGATGTCACTGCCTTGAGACACCAACTTTTAAGACCAGTAATACACACAAAATACTGGAGGAACTGTGCAGGTCAGAGCATCTACAGAGAGGAAAGAAGAACCAATATTTCAGGCTGACAGCATGTCTTCGATGGTGTGGACTGTTCTGTCTGTGATAGCCTCTCATGATCCTGTGCACTGGGGTCTCCATACCAAATGGTGATGCAACCAGGCAGAATGCTCTCCATCTGTAGGAATTTGCAAGTGTTTGGTAATGGACCAAATCTCCTTCGGCTCTTAATGAAGCCGAATGAGTACCCTTGGTATTTCATCAATGTATTAGGTACAGGATAAATCTTCTTCGATGTGCGTGGAGAGTCAGTGAGATTATATCGGCTGTGGACCTGTATCAGAATCAGAATCAGGTTTATTTCACTGACATGTTGTGAAATTTGTTGTTTTGCAGCAGCAGTACAGTTCAATAGTGGTAGCAATACTGGCAGTAACAAATTACAGCAGGTCCTGGTCCTTGCTCAGGCAGGAGATAATTCTAGCCATGACCAACCTCTCAAAGCACTTCATTACAGCGGTAGTCTTTGAGGCAGCTCACCTGACTCTTATTGGACACAAGTATGATTGATGCCATTTTGAGACAAGTGGGAACCTCCGATTGCAACAGTGGTAGGTTGAAGATGTTCTTGAACACTCCAGCCAGCCGGTCGGCACAGTTTTCCAGTATCCTGTCAGGTACACTGTTGTGTTCTGCTGCCTTGCGAGGGTTCATCCTCTTGAAGGATGTTCCCATGTTGGCCTCTGATCAGAGATCATAGTTATACCAAATGCTTGGGGGATTTGCACAATATAGATTTCAAAGCCATCATAGAAGATTCCATTTCAAAGCCATCAGAAAAGAAATTGATCGTATCAGGGTTTGAAGCTGACACTTGTGATAACAGGTTTTGTCTTATCAGAAGTAATGGCCTGCAGACCCTGCTGCAGCTGTTGTGTATCTGATTGTGTATCTAACCACATGGAATTGCCTTTTCACTCTCATGGTGGCCTTCTGCAGGTCATGTGTGGACCTCTTCATGATATCTGGACCATCGGTCTTGGGCACCACAGATCTGTCACACGGTAGACTGTGAATCTCCTGGGTCATCAGTGGCTTCTAGTTTGGGGAACAGAGGGATGTGGAAAATGTGCAGGTTGATGGGATTTTTCTAACTTTGTTTTATATTCAGCACAGATGTGTTGTTCCTATGCTGTACTGTTATACAGTATGTTGTTCTGCATCCCTGCCACACCATCAAATCAAAGTGTTTTTGGGATGCTTTATTTCTGTTTCAAAATACAAAACTGGCCACAAAGTTCAGGCCTGCTTTCAGGGGAAATGTGCACCAATATGGGACAACATAGTCTAGGAGAAGGGAAGAAAGTGAGTGTGGAGAAAGGGTGGCAGTTTGCAAGGATGATAATCACCCAGTCACACTTACATCCACAGTGATGAAGTGTTTTCAGAGGTTATTGATGAAACATACAAACTCCTGCCTGAGAAGTGCTCCAATTTGCCTACCAGAACAATAGGTCCACAGTAGATGCTATCCCATTGGCTCTTCACTCATCCCTGGAACACCTGGACAACAAAGATACATACATCAAGATGCTTTTTATCGACTACAGCTCAGCATTCAATAACATCATCCCCTTGAAACTAATCAAGAACCACCAAGACCTTGGCCTGAATAGTACCTCGTGCAATTGGATCTTTAATTTCCTTACTTGCAGATCCCGGTCAGTTCGGATTGGCAACAACATATCCTCCACTATCTCCATCAGCACAGGAGCACCTGTTTTAGCCCCCTGCTTTACCCACTTTACACCTATGACTATGCAGCTAAGCACAGCTCCAATACCATATTCAAGTTCACTGTGCCTTCATTCCTTCTACAAAACTGCTTGAGCATATACTTCCGGGCACTGTATTCCATCTACAAATTCTTTGTCCATTCACATAGAAACATAGAACACATACAGCACTATACAGGCCCTTTGGCCCACAAAGCTGTGCCGAACATGTCCCTACTTTAGAACTATCTAAGTTATCCATAGCCCTCTATTTTTCTAAGCTCCATGTACCCATCCAGGAGTCTCTTAAAAGACGCTATCGATATGCCTCCACTACCACTGCCAGCAGCCCATTCCACGTACTCACCACTCTGTGTTTTAAAAAAAACTTATCCCTGACATCTCCTCGGTACCTACTTCCAAGCACCTTAAGACTATGCCCTCTCGTGCTAGCCATTTCAGCCCTGGTGAAAAGCCTCTGACTATCCACACAATCAATACCTCTCATTATCTTGCACACCTCTATCAAGTCACCTCTCATCCTCTGTCACTTCAAGGAGAAAAGGTTGAGTTCACTGAACCTATTCTCATAAGGCATGCTCCCCAATCCAGGCAAGATCCTTGTGTCACGTGTCCAGCAATAATGAATATAGAATTGAGTCAGGTTTTATAAACAAACATAAACATTTATTAAACTCTGTGCAACAGTAGCAAAAAATATTCAAACGACTAACTTAACCGGAAATTAACTGCTATGTGGCAACTCTGGAACAGTTCTTAAAGTGGTAAATTTGAACACAGTTTTAAAGTGGTGAATTTGAAAGTCCAAGTGATTTATATAGTCACTGAGGAGAGACTTCTCTGGAAACGGATTTCTTCGAAGACGTGACATTACTGCTGATCTCGTCCAAAGGATTCACGACGAACGAAATAAAATGGCTTAAAGGAACTGACTGTTTTCCTGGATGGTGAACACTGCACAAACCTTCCTGATCTTGCAAATTATCTCAGATGCAGGCCACTATTCCTGAACGAAGATTCAAGAAGGTCGATACTTTATAAAACCGCCGAACGACACCAACTTTACTCAACACACATAATAGTTGCTGGTGAACACAGCAGGCCAGGCAGCATCTCGAGGAAGAGGTACAGTCGACGTTTTGGGCTGAGACTCTTCGTCAGGACTAACTGAAAGAAGAGCTAGTAAGAGATTTGAAAGTGGGAGGGGGCAGGTGATATCCGAAATGATAGGAGAAGACAGGAGGGGGAGGGATGAAGCCAAGAGCTGGACAGTTGATTGGCAAATGAGATATGAGAGGATCATGGGACAGGAGGCCTAGGGAGAAAGAAAAGAGGGAGTGGGGGAAGCCCAGAGGATGGGCAAGGGGTATACTGAGAGGGACAGAGGGAGAAAGAGGAGAGAGAGAGAAAAAAGAATGTGTGCATATAAATAAATAAATAATGGATGGGGTACGAAGGGGAGGTGGGGCATTAACGGAAGTTTGAGAAGTCAGTGTTCATGCCGTAAGGTTGGAGGCTACCAAGACTTTACTCAATCCTTTGGGTTCCCATACTTTGGTAAGGTCTTCACTCTCCAATACCAGACTGGAAAGGTAAATCAAAGGTGCAACACACAAAAACTGGCAGCGATTGGCGAAGCTGCCGGCACAACGATTTTACCTTACAATAGAAAGTAAATCTCCACTTTAAAACGAAACTGCGTCATGAGACGAATACGCAGCATAACGACGTAACTGATGAACTAAACAACGAATCAACTGCGTGACAACAAGGATTTCCCCTTTTATATACATGTAGAGAACATGTCATCATGTGACCTCACACTGGCGGGAAAATTACATCACCCCAGCATCACAAGACCATTACATCATGCTCGCAAGATACTCAATTATATCATGGTCATAAGACAGTCACAAGGTACCCACGAGGTATGTAATGCTTGTAAATCTCCTCTGCACCCTTTGTATGGTTTCCATGTCCTTCCTACAGTGAAGCGACCAGAATTGAGCACAATACTCCAAGTGGGATCTGACCAGGGTCCTATATAGTGGCAACATTACCTCTCGGCTCTTAAACTCAATCCCACGATTGATGAAGGCCAATGCACCATATGCCTTCTTAACCACAGAGTCAACATGCATATCAGCTTTGAGTGTCCTACGGACTCGGACCCCAAGATCACTCTGATCCTCTACACTGCCAAGAGTCCAACCATCGATGTTATATTCTGCCATCATATTTGACCTACCAAAATGAACCACCTCACACTTATCTTTTTTTTGAGGATGTGACTAAACACATTGATGAAGGAAGAGCAGTGGATGTAGTGTATATGGATTTCAGCAAGGCATTTGATAAGGTATCCTATACAAGGCTAATTGAGAAAGTAAGGAAGCATGGGATCCAAGGGGACGTTGCATTATGGATCCAGAACTGGCTTGCCCACAGAAGGCAAAGAGTGTTGTAGATGGGTCATATTCTGCATGGAGGTCTGTGACCAGTAGTGTGCCTCAGGGATCTGTTCTGGGACCCTTACTGTCTGTGATTTTTATAAATGACCTGGATGAGAATGTGGAGGGATGAGTTAGTAAGTATGCTAATGACACAAAGGTTGGGGATGTTGTGGATAGTATGGAGGGCTGTCAGAGGTTACAGCGGGACATTGAAAGGATGCAAAACTGGGCTGAGAAGTGGCAGATGGAGTTCAACCCAGGTAATTGTCAAGTGGTTCACTTTGGTAGGTCAAATATGATGGCAGAATATAGTATCAATGGTAAGACTCTTGGCAGTGTGGAGAATCAGCGGGATCTTGGGGTCCGAGTCCATAGGACGCTCAAAGCAGCTGCGCAGGTTGACTCTGTGGTTAAGAAGGCATACAGTGTATTGGCCTCCATCAGTCGTGGAATTGAATTTAGGAGCCAAGAGGTAATGTTGCAGCTATATAGGACCCAGGTCAGACCCCACTTGGAGTAGTGTGCTCACTTCTGGTCGTCTCACTACAGGAAGGATGTGGAAAGCACAGAAAGGGTGCAGAGGAGATTTACAAGGATGTTGCCTGGATTGGGGAACATGCCTTATAAAAACAGGTTGAGTGAACTCAGCTTTTTCTCCTTGGAGTGACGGAGGATGAGAGGTGACCTGATAGAGGTGTATAAGATGATGAGAGGCATTGATCATGTGGATAGTCAGAGGCTTTTTCCCAGGGCTGAAATGGTTGCCACAAGAGGACACAGGTTTAAGGTGCTGGGGAGTAGGTACAGAGGAGATGTCAGGGGTAAGTTTTTTACACAGAGAGTGGTGAGTGTGTGGAATGGGCTGCCAGCAATGGTGGTGGAAGCAGGTGCGATAGAGTCTTTTAAGAGACTTTTAGATAGATACATGGAGCTTAGAAAAATAGAGGGCTATGGGTAAACCTATTAATTTCTAAGGTAAGGACATGTTCGGCAGATCTTCGTAGGCCAAAAGGCCTATGCTGTAGGTTTTCTATGTTTCTATGTTATCTGGGTTGAACTTCGTCTGCCACTTCTCAGCCCAGTTTCCATCCTATCAATGTCCCGTTGTAACCTCTGACAGCCCTCCACACTATCCACAACACCTCCAACCTTTGTGTCATCAGCAAATTTACTAACCTGTCCCTCCACTTCCTCATCCAGGTCATTTATAAAAATCACAAAGACTAGGGGTCCCAGAACAGATTCCTGAGGCACACCACTGGTCACCGGAATCTGCTCAAGTCCTCTGCTTCCTCAACTCTACTTACCCCTTCACCTGTCTTTGTATCATCTGCAAACATGGCCACAAAAAACCTTACTAACTAACGTAAAACCAACATTTACTTCCCCTCTCACATTAACTTTCTTGGTCACGTCATCAGAAACTGCATTTGTTTTTATTTTCTTAATTTATTTTTTTTCTTTTCAAATCTTTTTATTATTATTATCCAAAATTAACACGGGTACATTGAAGTAAGCAACACTTACTTCAAGAAAAACAACATTATTTTAAAGATTGAAAAAATTTTGGTGATAAAACAAAACCCTAATGAGCAAGAGTAAGTGGGGGAAAAAAACCCCATTAGGTTTTCAACCCCGGAGCCATGCAACATACAAAAAGCTTCTAAAGATAAACATCAAACCGCCAGCAAGAAAATTTTTTTTAATGCATGTGTTCATAAGACATGATCTCCCATGCACAAAGCTGTTCTGACAATGCCTAAACATCCACCGTCTTTCCCGATGTACCAATGTCTCATTTCTCAGTATCCTCTGCAGTAAATTCCCTTTCACAGATTTCAATGTTCTAGACTAGAATTCACAAAGTTTTCTTTGCCGCTCTTCTTAAATAAAGCAGAACATTCATCATCCTTCAGTCTACTGGCACCTTATCCCTTGGTTAAAAGTGATGCAACTATCTGAGCCAGGATTCCTGCAGTGTTCCTGGCTAAATCTGATCAGGCCAAGGAGATACAGTACTTTGTAAAAGTATTCAGCCCCTCCCCAACACTTTGTTCACAAAAAATGAGTACTACACCCAGGGATTTTGATCAATTTAACTGAAAATTTTTATTTGTGAATCACATGCTCCTCTTTTCACAAAACAGAAAAAATGTGAACACATAAAGCCAAAATTCAAAAACTGAAATGGCAGCAGTTCAAAAATATTTATCCCCCTTTGCTCAGTAATTAGTTGAGCTACCTCTCACAGTTATTACAGCAGATGGTCTCAAGGTCTTGACAGAGATGTTTAATCAGGTTAAGGTCCAGACTCTGACTGGGCCATTCGAAGACGTCAATTTTCTTATTTGAAGCCATTCCATGGTTGTTCTGGAAGTTTGCTTTCAGTCGTTGCCCTACTGAAAGACAACTTTCCTCCTCAGTTTAATCTTTCTGGCAGAGATTAGCAGGTTTTTATCCAGGACCTCTCTGTAGTTAGCAGCATTCACCTTTCCATCAATCCTGACCAGATTTCCAGCCTCTGCTGCTGAAAAGCTTTGCCATAGCTTGATTCACAGTATTAAATTTACACCACATGTACCATGTAGTATTGAGGTGAAAATGTTCCACTTTAATCTCATCTGACCACAAGACCTTCTTTCACATCTGTACAGTATCTTCTACATGACGCAAAGTTTTAGCGGGCAAGGATATGCTTTTTTGTGTTAGCCAGGTTACTTCCCTGCCCCCTTCCATAAATACCCTTTTTATGTGCAAGGCCTTAGAGATTGTGCAGCCATGAACTTTATCTCCAGTTGCAGCCACTGACTTCTGCAGCTCACTCAGGATGACTGTTGTCATCACAGTGGCCTCTCTTACAAGTGCCATTCTTCTCTGGCGACTGGGTTTCGAAGGGTGGCCTGACCTGGGCAGTGTGGTTGTGCTTTCATACTGTGACCTGTGCTGTCCTGAACATGTACTTACCTTAGAATTTACCCATTGCCCTCTATTCTTCTAAGCTCCATGTAGCTGTCCAGGAGTCTCTTAAACGACCCTATCGTATCCACCTCCACCACCGTCACTGACAGCCCATTCCACGCACTCGCCACACTCTGTGCAAAAAATTTACCCCTAACATCTCCTCTGTATCAACTTCCAAGCGCTTTAAAACTGTGCCCTCTTGTGTTAGCCATTTCAGCCTGGGAAAAAGCCTCTGACTATCTGCACGATCAATGCCTCTCATCATCTTATACACTTATTCTTATGAATTCGTTGAAAACAGGTCATCCTGCAATTTTTTACATCAACAAATTGAGTGAGTTGGTAAGGTAATACACAGTTTTGGATCTGAGGAAAGTTAGCATACTACTTACAGTACAAAGGGAATGAATACTTTTTCAGCCTCAAATTTTGGGTTCTAATTCTTTATAGATTGTTGACAGGTTTTGGAATTTTTCTTTTAAGACCATAAGATACTGGAGTAGAAGTAGGCTATTTGGCCCATCGAGTCTGCTCTGCTGTTCAATCATGGGCTGATCCAAATTTTCCAGTCATCCTATCTCCCTTGCCTTCTTCCTATACCCTTTGATGCCCTGGCTAATCAAGAACTTATCGATCTCTGCCTTAAATACACCCAATGACTTGGCCTCCACAGCCGCTCATGGCAACAAATTCTGCAGATTTACCACCCTGTGACTAACGTAATTTCTCTGCATCTCTGTTCTAAATGGACATCCTTCAATCTTGAAGTCATGCCCTCTTGTCCCAGACTCTACTACTAAGGGAAATAACTTTGCTATATCTAATCTGTTGAGGCATTTTAACATTCAGAGTGTTTCTATGAGATACCCCTCATTCTCCTGAACTCCAGGGAATACAGCCCAAGAGTTGCCAGGCGTTCATCATACGGTAACTCTTTCATTCCTGGACATGATGCACAATGTTTTGTAGATTAACTCAAATATCCTACTTCAACATATTTTAATTTCAGTAAACAAAACAGTAAAATGTGAAAATATTTGTGGGGGCTGAATACTTTTTCAAGGCTCTGTATTTCGAAATTTGTACCTTGTAAGTTTTTCAGCACTTCCTGTACTGTAATGTCACTGTCCACAAGACATCCACTTTACGGTTCCTAGTTTCCAAGTCTTCAAGACACTTTCCATGTTGAATGTGCATAAATATGTATAACACTGTCCAATGCAGGGACCCTATTGTCTGAAAGCCCCTGAATCAAACTGATCTGAATAACAGTGGTTCTCAGGAATTGTCAGCCACAATTTCCCTAAATTTATGATGAAATAAATCAGCATTTTACTCCCAATTTTCAGCAACTAACACACTTGTAGAACTGATAATCTAGAACAAGCATGCTGGGGGTTCCAGGACAACTGATTTTGCCGACCATTGGATTTATATCTCATCACTTCAAATTCACTGTTTTACATAGAATATGAAGCCCATCAATGCTTTAAGCTCAGTGAGTTCATGTATTATGGAAATAAACGTATTTAAACTCAATGAGTTTCAGGGAACTTGGGAAGCAGAACCTGGTGAGTTTCAGCCGGTATGTTTCAGGCCCACTCTCCAGACCCTGACTCTGTACACACTCACAGCCCACATTCAGCATCCTGGCTCCAGCTCCAGATCCCAGCTCCGTCCACTCACAGGACCACCAGTCCACACCCTGGAGCTGGGCTCCTAATGCACACTCTGTCCTCGTTATTGCTCCACACTCCAGACCTGTCCTCTGCCCACATACCCTGTGTGCAGCCACAGGAAAATTAGGACAGCCTCACAATTAGACACCTTGCAGATGGCAAAGATTGGTAAAGTAATGAGCGAGTTAGATGTTACCGGACTGGTATTTTGAACACGGGATTATCAGAGTTTTAGTGTATGAGGTTCTGAGACTGACCTCATTTTTCATCTCTGAACAGGAGCGTATTCAATACATTGCCTTATGTGTGTCAAGTGAATTCAGCTTTTTATATTTTGTTACATCTACCATTTCAGGTCACTGGTGATTACTGAGTTTCCAGCTCTCAGTGAAATGATGTGCGAAGTCATGAAAATGGCTACTCTGGGCCGTCCTTTCCAGCTAGGAATGCTGTACGATTGCCGGTCAGACACTCTGATCCCAGGTATTGGAAGATCATCATACGAAACAGTCATGGTCAATACAATGCGATAGATTCAGTTTACAAACCACAAGGTGGTGATAAGAACTCTGCAAGTTTCAAAGTAGTTATGCAAATGAATATGGATGCTCTGGGAATAACATTCCTGAAATGTGATAAGGCCCATTTCAGTGTCATAGGGTAACACCTGGCAAAGTCAATTGGGAGCAGCTACCTGCAGCAAAGTCTCCCTCAGACATGTGGGAGTCATTCCAAATGGAAATATCAGAATTCAGGGTGAATGTGTTCCCAAAGGTGGAAAGATAAGTCCAAGGAAACTTGGATGGTAGGGTCTGTCCTGTCCATGCAGCCAGAGCACATGGTCTTAAATTTATTCATGATCTGAATTCACCGAGGAGTAGCACACATTTCTAATATATTAGATTTTGTGATGGTGAAATTGCATTCTTTTTATTAGTATGCCCAGAGTCCGGTCAGGTATCCCATAGGCAGGCGGGGAGGAGATTGCTGGGATCCAGACAGAGATTGTTAACTATTTGCTGGCCACAGGCGAGGTGTTAGTCCAGACAGGCCAGGGAACACCTGGGGAATTTGAAACAGGGAATGTGTGACCAGAGATCATTTGTTAGAAATTAAAGGGAGACAATAATTCCGTAGCAGAGAAGGTGGGGAAAAGATGGAATGCAGAAGGGGAAGATTTCCAATGGGGTGAGAAATAATGAACAAATGTGACTGCTAGATGCTTATGATACTGGAAGGGTCTGTCTCCTGTGCTCCATTCAGTTCAGGCTCGAACACTGATACAACCTCCAGGTCAGATTCCCATGACCTTCAATGACCTTCTTTTCATCTGAGGTCATAAGTGCGAATGTTCACCAATATTTTCACAATTTCGATTCTATTTGCAACAAGGTGATAAGTGACATTCACACCACAGAGGTTTGTAACAAGGATCTTGTTTGGATCAGGCTGGTGAGCAGTTGTGGTCTCAGTCGGCTGAGGGGCAATTAGGAATGTTCTGGCAGGTAAAGTGACTGTTCTAAACCAGTAAATTAATTGGTTCTGTTGGTCCAGAATGTTATACATTCATTCTAAATAGACACAATTCACTGTCAAAAAATTATTGCCAGTCTCAAAGGATGTGTTGTCTGCCTGGTGCCCTGTTTTAGGACATGTCAACTGACCTGCAGAGGAATTTGAAGTGGAAGAGGAAAGGTCCAGTTGTTGTTGTTTTTGTGAGAACAAGGGGAGACATTCTCTTGAGGGAATTTAAGCAGCTAGTGACTAAATTAAAAGGCAAAACCAAAAAGATAATGATCTCCAGATTGTTTCCTGAGCCACATGCAATTTGATACAGGGTAAATAGATCAGAGAACTAATGCATAGCTCAAAGATTGATGAGGGAGAAATGGGTTTGAATTCATGGAACATAGTCCCTATATTGGGGAAACAGGAAGGTGTTCTGACTGGCTGGGCTCCACATAAATTATGGCGGGTCCTAGCAAGTCACATAACTGGGGAAACGGAAAGGCGTATAAACTAAATATGTTACAGAAGTCTCCAGAATTAAAAATAAAGACAACATTTTATTAAGGAATGAGAAATTATCATTGAAAGGATTGAACAGGGTGATGAATACAGGACTATACGTTTTATATTTGAATGTACCCAGCTCATAATATGTAATAATGTGGATGATCTTGTAGTGGAGTTATTATGTTCTGGACATCACTGATTCGAGGCTGGAAGGAGATCATAGCTGGGAATTTAACATCCGAGAATACATATCAAATTGAAAGGACAGGGATAGTGTCTATGAAAAGTATTCACCCACCTTGGAAGTTTTCATGTTTTATTGTTTTACAACATTGAATCACAATAGATTTAATTTGGCTTTTTTTGACACTGGTCAACAGAAAAAGACTCTTTCATGTCAAAGTGAAAATGGAGTTCTGCAAAGTGATCTAAATTAATTATGAATATAAAGCAGATAATAATTCATTGCATAAGTATTCACTGCCTTTAACATGACACACTAAGTCATCATTGGTGCAGCCAATTGGTTTTAGAAGTCACATATCCAGTTAAGGAGTCCTCGCTATATATAAACCTGCATGCATTCAAGGTGTTTCAAATGATTGTAGTAGAAATATACCTGTATCTGGAAGGTCCAACTGCTGGTGAGTCAGTATCCTGGCAAAAACTGCACCATGAAGACAATTGAACACTCCAAGCAACTGTGCAAAAAGGTCATTGAAAAGCACAAGTCAGCAGATAGTTTCAAGAAAATTTCTAAGTCACTGAATATCCCTTGGAGTATAGGTAAATCAATCATCAAAAAATAGAAAGAAAATTGCACAGCTGTAAAAAAAATCTGCCCGCAGCAGGCCATCCTGAACAACTGAGTAACTATAAAAGAAGGGGTTGAGAGAGGGAGGCCACTAAGTGACCTATGACAACTCTGGAGGAGCTACAAGCTTCAGTGGCTGAGATGGGAGAGAATGTGCATTCAACAACTGTTGCCCGAGTGCTTCACCAGTTGCAGCTTTATGGAAGATTGGCAGAGAGAAAGCCACTGCTGAAAAAGAACTCACATGAAATCTTGGCTAGAGTTTGGAAGAAGGCATGTGGGAGAATCTTCCAGTCACCTGGAAGAAGATTCTATGGTCTGATGAAACCAAAGTTGGGCTTTTTGGCCATCAGACTGAAAGCTATGTTTGGCATAAGACAAACACCACACATCGTCAAAAATACACCATCCCTACCAGGAAGCATGATGGTGGCTGCATCATGCTGTGGGGATGCTTCATTGCAGCAGGCACTGGAAGGCTTGAGAAGGCAGAGGGTGAAATGAATTCAGCAAAATACAGGAAAATCTGGAAGAGAACCTGATGCAGTCTCCAAGAGAACTGCAACTTGGGAGAAGATTTGTTTTCTAGCAAGACAATGACCCCAGGTATAAAGCAAATCTACACAGGAATGGCTTCAAACCAACAAAGTTAATGTCCTGGAGTGGCCAAGTCAGAGTCCAGACCTCAATTCAATTGAGGATTTGTGGCTGGACATGAAAAGGGCTGTTCACTCACAGTCCCCATGCAATTGAACAGAGCTTGAGCAGTTTTATAAAGAAGAATGGGGAAAAATTGCAGTGTCCAGATGTGCAAAGCTGATGGAGACCCAGCCACACAGACTCAAGGTTGCAATTGCTTCAAAGGTGAGGTGCATCTACTAAATACTGACTTGAAGGGAGTGAATATTTGTGCAAACAATTATTTTGTGTTTTATATCTGTAATTAATTTAAATCACTTTGTAGAAATCCATTTTGACTTTGACATCAAAGAGTCTCTTTCTGTTGATCAGTTTCAAAAAAGCAAACTTAAGTCCCCTCTGATTCAATGTTGTAAAACAATAAAACATGAAAACTTCTAGGGGACGGGCGGGGGTTGTGAATACTTTTTAATGGCACTGTAAGTGGGTAGAAGTGGTGGTGTCTTTGTCAAATAATCAAATTAAATCCTGAGAAAGAAGTGATGTAAGATCAGAAGATGTAGAAACCCTGGCGAGGAGAGAAAAGAAACTGTGAGCATAAAAAGACGCTGATGGGTGTTATATACTGGCCTCTGAACTGTCGTCAGGTTGTGGGGTACAAATGATGATGGGAATAGGAAAAGAGATGTAAAAAGGCATTATGATGGCAATGTGATTTTCCATATGCAGAGAGATTGGGAAAATCAGGTCGGTGCTGGACAAAGCGAAAGAACATTTAGAATGCATATGAGACAACTTCCAATCTCACAATGGAAAAAGTAATTCTGTTTTAGATGCAGTGCAATGAAACAGATATGATTAGGGAACTTAATGTAAAGGAATACTTTGGAGGAGGTTATCTTAATACGACAGAATACACTATCAGTTTGAGAGGGAGAAGCTAATATCAAAAATATCAATATTGAAGTGGAGTAAAGGGAACTAGAGAGGTATAGGTGAGGAACTAGTCAAAGTTGATTGGAAGGGGACATGAGCAAGAAAGACACCAGAGCAGCAATGTCAGGAGCTGCCAGAAGTAATTTGGAAGGCTCAGGATCGCCTCATCTCAAAAACAGAAGGAAAGTCCAAGCAGAACCGAAGAAACAATATAATATATAGTGGGAAGCTTTTAAAAAATCCAATAGAAGTCACAAAAAAAAGCAATAAGGAGAGAAGATAAAATATGAAGGTAAGCTAGTCGATAGTACAAAAGAGGATACCAGGTGTTTGTTTTTACAGTTATATCAACAGAAAATAGAGGCAAGAGTAGGTATGGCACCACTGGAAAACAATGCTGATGAGGTAGTAATCGGGAACAAACTAATGGTGGACAACCTCAATGAGTATTTTGGTCAGTTCTTCATTGTGGAAGACACCAGCAGTCTGCCAGAAGTTTGGCAGAAGTGACTGTAGTCACTACTGTAAGGAATAGGTGCTTGGGAAGGTGAAAGGTCTGAAGGTAGATAAGTCAACTGGATTCACTAGATTCTGGAATGCATTGGGAGGTCTGAAAAATTGCAAATACATCTGCACTCTTTAAGAAGGGAGGGAAGCAAAAGAAAATTATTGGCCAGTAGATTGAGTACCGACTACTGTGGTTGGCATGATGTTGGAGTCCATCAATAAGGATGAAGTTTCAAGGTACTTGAAGGCACATGATAAAATGGTCAAAGACAGCATGGTTTTCTTAATGGAAGAGGAAGAGGAAAAGAGTGGGAATAAAAGGGTTTCCAGTGACTAGTGGCACTCTGAGGGGCCAGTCTTTTCTTGTTATTCTGTATGTCAATGATCTGGATGGTAGAATTGATTATTTTGTGGCCACGTTTGCAGATTGGTGGAGTTCAGAAAGCAGGAGGACATGGAGAGATGAAGAAAATGAACAAAGAAGAGGCAAACGGAATACAGAGCAAGGAAGCGTATGTTCATGCATTTGGCTGGAAGGAATAAAGGCATAGACTGGTTTCTAAACGTGGACCAAATTCAGAAATCAGAGGTGTAAAGGGACTCGGGAATCTTAGTGCAGGATTCCTGAAAGGTTAACTTTCAGGTTAAGTCTGTAGTAAGGAAGGCAAATGCAAAGTAAACATTCATTTCGAGAGAACGAGAATATAAAAGCAAGGATGTAATACTGAGGCTTTAGAAGGCATTAGTCAAATACCGTCGTGGAGTATTGTGAGCAGTTTTGGCCCGTTATCTAAGAAAGGATGTACTGGTGCTGGAAAAGGTCCAGAAAAGGTTATCAAGAATGATTCTGAATAAAAGGGTTAATGTATGGGGAGTATTTGATGGCTATGTGCCTGTATTTGCTGGGGGTTACATGGACGATGGATGATCTCACAGCAACATGTCAAGTACTTAATGCTGAGATACAATGAATGTGGTGAGGATATTTCCTATAGTGGAAGAGACAGGGACCAGAGGCCAGGTCTCAGAATACAAGAATGTTCCTTTTGAACAATGATGAGGAGGATTTTTTTAAGCCAGAGTTTGGTGATTCTGTGGAATTCATTGCCACAGATAGCTGTGGAAGCCATGCTGGGTATATTTGAAGCAGAGAATGAGAGAATCTTGATTAGTAAGGGTGTGAAAGACTATGGAAAGAATGCATGGGGTTGGTATGGATAATGAATCAGCCATGGTCAAATGGAGGAGCAGAGTTGATGAATGGCCTAATTCTTCTCCTATGTCTTCTGGCCATAAGGAATCATTCCACAGTATAATCATTATTTACACAATTGAACTTAATTTGACTGTTTCCTGTTGTTTTATTCCATAGACATCACCTTGTGGGATTCACAGACACTCAAAAACAACCTCAGTCATCGGGATCAGCCCAGCACTGAGTTTCACATCATCACATTGGACTCCATGGAGAAGAAAGCTGCCGCACTCAATGTGTCGGAATCACTGAAAGCAAGTCTGCTGAGTGGTGCAGTGGAGGTGAAAGGATCAGCAAACTATCTCACTGACACAAAGGGATCAAAACGACAGGCACGAGTTACCCTACAGTACAAAACAACGACCAGCTTTGAAAAACTGACAATGAGCCACTTGAGGAAGCTGAACATCAGTGACCCGAGTGTGTTTGACGAGGGGTTGGCAACCCATGTCGTTACAGCAGTGCTGTATGGGGCCCAGGCTTTCTTTGTGTTTGATCAAATGGTCTCCCCAGCAGAGAAACTGCAGGACGTCCAGCGTGATATGGAAGCAATGATTACACATCTCCCTGAGTTTGCAGTTCATGGGGAAGACTCACTGAAAATGACGGAAGAACAGAAGTCTAATTCTGAGAAATTTAGCTGCACCTTTTATGGTGATTTCTCACTGAAGAACAATCCCACCACATTCCAAGATGCCATCAGTACCTATGCAACCCTCCCAAGCTTACTGGGATCAGCTGGGGAGAATTCAGTGCCTGTGAGAGTCACACTTTATCCTCTCAATAAACTAAACTCAAGAGCCGCTCAGGTGGTGAGGGAGATAAATGTGGGTTTGATCAGTCACTGCCAGCGTGTCCTGGAACAGCTCAGTGAGGCAGTGATGAGATGCAATGATATGCTGAAAGACAGAGTCTCCATTCATTTTCCCGAGATTGGAGATGGGACAAAACAATGCCGAGAGATGTGCTTGGAATACAAACTGATGTTCCAGGGGACTCTAGCAAGAGTTGTGCCATCTATCCGGAGAGGTAAAGAGAAGAAAGGTTTACTGGTGGATATACTGAAGAACAGGGAACTGTCACCATTCAGTCAGCAGTCACTGGTCACATGGTTGGATAATAAGGAACAGGAGATGAAGGCAGTGGGACATTACCTCAGGATATTTGAAGATATACCTTTGGTGAAATCAAAGAGAGAGTTGGATGATGAGCTGATGGATCTAGCAATAGACTATGTAGTCTGCTTCACATTTACATCACTGCATCAGGATGATCTCTATCTGTCAGAGGCAAAGAACTACCTCCAATCTCTCACAGCTCAGAAAATGCAGTCACCAACTCCTGCTACTGGAGCCTCTGCGACACGACACAGCAAGCAGTGGTTTTTCCATCAGTCTGTTTCTCGGAAAATGGAAGAAAATTCTCAATTATTCCTGGACTTTGCCACAGCCAACAAAGCAGATGGAAAAATAAAATTTCTTGTTGCATCTGTGAAGGATGACAGTCAAACAGGAGCAGCTATTTACCTGTATCAGGTAGGGTTTCTGGAGAACCCATGCTTTGAACCCCCATCACAGCCAAGGAGACCAATAGTTCGTCAAACAACACATGACAGTGTGACACTGCAGTTACATCCACCCAGATATGGTGCCAGTGAGATTGTGGGTTACAGAGTAGAGTACCAAGGCCCCCAGCAGGAGGGATGGACATCTGTGGTTACACCTGATAAATCCCAGTCCTTCAAAATATCTGGGTTGCAGCCATACAAGAAGTATCATTTCCAATACAGAGCTGTGTCTAAGGCAGGTGTCAGCAAGGCCAGTGACAGCTCTCGGTACATCACTTGTCCTACAAGTTCACCTGGTCATCTGGCCTTCCAATATCGTTCACCAATTGCCACTCTGACTTGGGACATTCCAAAACAGATTGGAGATGGTGTTAAAATCGTTCAGTACAAAATTGAATATAAAGAAGAGACAAGAGTTGGGTCCCAAATGGAGTGTGGATTATGGGAGAAAGTGAGGACAAATGAAACACAATGTCACTGTGAGCTAAAGGGATTGAAACCAAAGAAAAAATACAGAGTCCGAGTGTCTGCTGACTGTGGGGAAGCAGGTTGCAGTGCAGCAAGTGATGAGCTTTTATTAGAAACAGTAAATGCACCAAACAGAATAGCCCAGAAACTTTGGAGAGAATCTCCATTGATATCCATAGGAGACCCCTCCATTTATAAAGTAAACCTAAAAGAGGAGATATTTCATGGTATGAAACACCTTGTGAAATGCTCCTTTGGAAAACCCAATACAAAACACAGAATGAAGACAATTATGGTTCTGGGAGCAACAGGGTCAGGAAAGACGACCCTCATCAATGGGATGATCAACTACATCTTGGGTGTGAAATGGAAAGACGACTTCAGATACAAGTTAATAGACAAAGAGACAGGAAAATCCCAGGCTGAAAGTCAGACATCCTCCATCACTGCCTATGAACTCCATCATCAGGTAGGATTTAAAATTGATTACTCTCTGACTATCATCGATACACCAGGATTTGGAGACACCAGGGGAATAAGCCAAGATCAATTGATCATTGAGCACATCCAAGAGTTTTTCACCTCCCCACAGGGTGTTGATCAAATTCATGCTGTGTGTTTTGTTGTTCAAGCCTCTTTGGCTCACCTGACTCACACACACAAATATAACTTTGATTCAATTCTGTCTGTTTTTGGCAAAGATATTGAAGAGAATGTTCTGATACTGGTGACATTTGCAGATGGACGGCGTCCCCCTGTTCTGGAGGCTTTGAAATTAGCTGCAGTACCAAGTCCCAAAGATAAAAATGGTATGCCAGTTCACTTCAAGTTCAACAATTCTGTCATATTTGCCCAGCGTCCGGCATCGGGAAATTCTGCTGATAAGGGTACTTCTGATGACAGCGGGGAAGATGATGATGATAATTTTGATGCAATGTTCTGGAAGATGGGAGAGAACAGTATGAAGAAATTCTTTCAGGCTCTCAACAAAGTTGAAACAAGAAGTTTATGTTTGACCAGAGAGGTTTTGAGGGAACGTGAGCAGCTGGTGACTGCAGTGGAAGGGTTGCAGGTTCAGATCCAAGTTGGCCTGACCAAACTGGAGGAACTCCGAAAAACACGACAAGTTCTGAACCAACACCAGATCGAGCTGGATGCAAATAAAAACCTTCACTATGAGATTGAAATTACATTTCCAGTAGAGGAAGCTATCAGTGGGACTGGCAATTACATAACCACCTGTCACTATCCCTGTGAGATTCCAAATGATGATGGAAAATCTGGGTGTGCTGCAATGGACAGCAATGGGAACTGCACTGTCTGTCCCAAAAAATGTGTCTGGAGTGTTCACTTCAACCAGAAATACAGGTTTGACTATGTAACGCAAAAGGGGAGGAGAACATATGATGAGCTGGAAAAAAATTATGAGGTGGCCTGTGTTGAAAAGGTGATTCAGCAGAATATCATGGAGAGTCTTGAGCAAGAGCTTGATGTGGTTCAGAATGCAGTGCTAGAGCTTATTGAACGATTATCCATGAGCATTAGGAGACTTGAAGAGATAGCTCTGAGACCAAATCCGTTATCCACCCCAGCTTATATTGAGCTCCTGATTCAGTCTGAGAAAGAAGAGGCCAAGCCTGGGTTCCTGGACAGTATTCAGGCACTGAGGGAGGTCAAGGAACGGGCAGAGTTAATAGAGAAAGTTGCCAATGTGAATATGTCATCAGAGGAACAGAAGCAAAATCCAACAGAGTCAAAAAAAAGCACTGGAAACTGGGTTAGAACAGGCATGGCTCTCATTCTTTGTTGGTTATCTAACCATATACAACCATGTCCAAAATGGGACGTAGATGTTTCACCCAGCTGATAAACAACCAGCTGATTCCAATTCACCCTCTATCTTCTCCACCATCTGCCCAGAGAGTTTAAGACCACATCTTCTTTCCTCAGCGCTGCCCTCCCTCAGATATGATGTAAGTCCTGTTCTTCAGCTGTTTCCTTGACTCCCTGTACTCACAGTGCAGGATCTCTTCCCCCCTTTCTACCTGTCATTGGTTCCACTGTGCACCTCGACCTCTGGCATTTCACCCTCCCTTGATATTCCTTTGCAGCCGAAGTGAGACATACATCGGTCCTGACAAAGGGTCTCGGCCTGAAACATCGACTCTACCTCTTCCTAGAGATGCTGCCTGGTCTGCTGCGTTCACCAGCAACTTTGATGTGCGTTGCTTGAATTTCCAGCATCTGCAGAATTCCTCGTGTTTGCGTCCATACAAATTGGTCTTGAATCACTGAGCTCTACCACTTTAGACTCGTTGTCTATGACAATATCAGACATGGGAAAACAACAGCCAGACTGTCCTCTTCAATACATTTTGTTACCTCTTCAAAAGTTGTGGTGATAGGGGATTTTAATTTTCCGCATATTGATTGGGACTCCCATACTGTTAAGGATCTAGATGGGTTAGAGTTTGTAAAGTGTGTTCAGGAAAGTTTTCTAAATCAATATATAGAGGTACCAACTAGAGAGGATGCAATATTAGATCTCCTATTAGGAAACAGGTTGGGACAAGTGATGGAAGTGTGTGTAGGGGAACACTTTGGTTCCAGTGATCATAACACCGTTAGTTTCAGCTTGATCATGGATAAAGATAGATCTGGTCCTAGGGTTGAGGTTCTGAACTGGAAGAAGGCCAAATTTGAAGAAATGAGAAAGGATCTAAAAAGCGTGGATTGGGACAGGTTGTTCCCTGGCAAGGATGTGATTGGTAAGTGGGAAGCCTTCAAAGGAGAAATTTTGAGAGTGCAGAGCTTGTATGTTCCTGTCAGGATTAAAGGCAAAGTGAATAGGAATAAAGAACCTTGGTTCTCAAGGGATATTGCAACTCTGATAAAGAAGGAGAGGGAGTTGTATGAAAAGTATAGGAAGCAGGGAGTAAATAAGGGGCTTGAGGCGTATAAAAAGTGCAAGAAAATACTTAAGAAGGAAATTAGGAGGGCTAAAAGAAGACATGAGGTTGCCTTGGCAGTCAAAGTGAAGGATAATCCAAAGAGCTTTTACAGGTATATTAAGAGTAATATGATTGTAAGGGATAAAATTGGTCCTCTTGAAGATCAGAGTGGTCGGCAATGTGCAGAACGAAAAGAAATGGGGGAGATCTTAAATGGGTTTTTTGCATCTGTATTTACTAAGGAAACTGGCATGAAGTCTATGGAATTAAGGGAAACAAGTAGTGAGATCACGGAAACTGTACAGATTGAAAAGGTGGAGGTACTTGCTATCTTGAGGCAAATTTAAGTGGATAAATCCCCAGGACCTGACAGGGTATTCCCTCGGACCTTGAAGGAGACTAGTGTTGAAATTGCAGGGGCCCTGACAGATATATTTAAAATGTCGGGGTCTACGAGTGAAGTGCCAGAGGATTGGAGAATGGCTCATGTTGTTCCGCTGTTTAAAAAAGGATCGAAAAGTAATCTGGGAAATTATAGGTGGGTAAGTTTGACGTCGGTAGTGGGTAAGTTATCGGAGGGAGTACTAAGAGATAGAATCTACAAGCATTTAGATAGACAGGGACTTATTAGGGAAAGTCAACATGGTTTTGTGCGTGGTAGGTCATGTTCGACTATTTCTATTGGAGTTTTTCGAGGCGGTTACCAGGAAAGTGGATGAAGGGAAGGCAGTGGATGATGTCTACATGGACTTCAGTAAGGCCATTGAAAAGGTCCTGCATGGGAGGTTAGTTAGGAAAATTTGGTCGCTAGGTATACATGGAGAGGTGGTAAATTGGATTAGACATTGGCACAATGGAAAAGCCAAAGAGTGGTAGTAGGGGATTGCTTCTCAAAGTGGAGGCCTGTGACTAGTGGTGTGCCACAGGGATCAGTGCTGGGTCCATTGTTATTTGTCATCTATATAAATGATCTGGATGATAATGTGGTAAATTGGATCAGCAAATTTGCTGATGATACAAAGATTGGAGGTGTAGTGGACAGTGAGGAATGTTTTCAAAGCTTGCAGAGGGATTTGGACCAGCTGGAAAAATGGGCTGATAAATGGCAGATGGAGTTTGATACAGACAAGTGTGAGATATTGCACTTTGGAAGGACAAACCAAAGTAGAACATACAGGGTAAATGGTAAGGCACTGAGGAGTGCAGTAGAACAGAGGGATCTGGGAATACAGATACAAAATTCCCTAAAATGACGTCACAGGTAGATAGGGTCATAAAGAGAGCTTTTGGTACAATGGCCTTTATTAATCAAAGTATTGAGTATAAGAGCTGGAATGTTATGATGATGTTGCATAAGGCATTGGTGAGGCTGAATCTGGAGTATTGTGTTCAGTTTTGGTCACCAAATTACAGGAAGGATATTAATAAGTTTGAAAGTGTGCAGAGAAGGTTTACAAGGATGTTGCCAGGACTTGAGAAACTCAGTTACAGAGAAAGGTTGAATAGGTTAGGACTTTATTCTCTGGAGCATAGAAGAATGAGGGGAGATTTGATAGAGGTATATAAAATTATGATGGGTATAAATAGAGTGAATGCAAGCAGGCTTTTTCCACTGAGGCAAGGGGAGAAAAAAACCAGAAGACATGGGTTAAGGGTGAAGGGGGAAAGTTTAAAGGGACCTTTGGGGGGGGTGGCGGGCTTCTTCACACAGAGAGCGGTGGGAGTGTGGTTTGAGGTGCCAGATGAGGTGGTAAATGCGGGTTCTTTTTTCACATTTAAGAATAAATTGGACAGATGCATGGATGGGAGGTGTATGGAGGGATATGGTCCGTGTGCAAGTCAGTGGGACGAGGCAGAAAATTGTTTGGCACCACCAAGAAGGACCAAAAGGCCTGTTTCTGTGCTGTAGTTTTTCTATGGTTTCCAATAGGTGAAGCATCTTTTCTCAACAATACTTTTTTGATAATGTATGAGTAATCACCAACTGAGCAAACATGTATGATTCATGTCATTCAGATTTTGTTTCTGCACAACCTCACATACTTGTACTTCCCTGGTTTATCAGTGCTACCATTCTGCAATACAACTATCACATTAACTGCTCTTTGGCCACCTTCCTGTTCACTTGTGGATAGGTTAATAAAAAAAGTTTCTGCCCCAGAGCAATCGCTCACATACCCCACATAACAGACTGGGATACATCTTAGTTCCTGGAGGTGAAACTAAGATGATACCAAATATGCCTTTTTCAATGATAACCTGCTCCATGAAGAGGTTGTTCCCAATGGAATCGACTTGTTTCCCGGTTACCCTTACTATGCTCCTTAAATGCTTTCAGATTGTCCATTAGCTTTTCTTTCTATTTCATTTTCATGTTCTCCTCTATACCATCTGTTCAAAGTAAAGTTTATTATTGGAGTACGTCCATAAAAAAAAACCCTGAGATTGTTTTTTCCTGCAGGCATACTCAGCAAATCTATAGAATAGTAACTATAAACAGAATCAAAGAAAGAGCAAGAGCACAGAAGAAAACAAACTGTTGAAATGCAACTATAAATAAAATAGCAATAAATAACAAGAGCATGGAATAACAGGAAAACATGATAGATGCTGCTTTCCTACAACAGCATTTCATGTAGATGTGCTCGATGGTTCGGAGAGTTTTACCCATTAAGAACTGGGCCGAATCCATTACCTTTTGTAGGATTTTCTGTTCAAAGGTGTTAGCATTCCCATACCAGGCTGTAATGCAGCCAGTCAACACACTTCCAATACACATCTCTTGAAGTTTGCCAAGGTTTCTGATGTCATGCTGAATCTCTGCAGCCTTCTAAGGAAGTTGAGGCACTGTCGTGCTTTCTTTGTAATTATATCTATATGATGGATCCAGGACAAGTCCTCTCAGTTAGTGACTCTCAGGAACATAAAATTGATTAATGGACTCTCTGTGCAAGCTCAGACCTATTTGCTGGGAAGAGAGCATCTTGTTCCAGGAGAAATATGTTGGGTCACCAGAGACTGAAATTCAAGGAAAATGAACACACCTGCCAAATACTGATCAGGGTATGCAGAACGAGGTGAGTGTGTCCAAATGGGATTGGGAATGGTGATGAGGTGAGGGAGAAGGAGCGGAGAGCAGTGTAACAGGTAAGGTGAGAAAGAGAATGTGATGAAACAGGGAGGGAAGAAGAGGAACAGTGGGGACAGAGAATGCAAGAGCTGGGGTGTGGAGGGGAAGAGGAGCAACAGGTAGGAAGTAGTGGGAAATGTGGGAGAGTGGCACACATCGGAGAGTTGGGGAGAGGAAGTGAAGCCATGGAAAAGTAGGAAATATGATGAAAATGTCCAACAACTACTTCCATATCCCTTCTGGAACAAGGTGAAATTTTCCCCTGCAGTGTGAACTTTAGCTTGTAGTTGTTCAATTAGGTAATAAAGGCGTCCGTTAGCCGTGCGAGACCATGGTTCTGTGCTTGGAAAGTCTTCACTCTCCAGGGCGCAGGCCTGGGCAAGGTTGTATGGAAGACAGGCAGTTGCCCATGCTGCAAGTCTCCCCTCTCCATGACACCAATGTTGTCCAAGGGAAGGGCATTAGGACTCATACAGTTTGGCACCAGTGTCGTCGCAGAGCAATGTGTGATTAAGTGCCTTGCTCAAGGACGCAACGCATGTTGCCTCGGCTGGGACTTGAACTCACGACCTTCAGGTTTCTAGTCCAATGCCTTAACCACTTAGCCACGTGCCCACAATCAGGTAATACAATGTTTACTAACATCAGTACCAGTCTCTGTGGTTCTTGCTTCTACTCAGAGAAAAGATATAATGCGGTTATTTCTCTGAATTAATAACATAAATGAAAGTGATGAAAACTGAACACAATACTGCTGTGAAAACTGCAAACATTTATCACAATCTCTGGAAGAAACACAGCTTTGTAAAATAGGCATAAAAGATCAATGATGGTTTGATTCAAAGAAGCACAAAGAGATTTAGTTCAGTAAGAATACAAAGAACAATAACATAAATTTATGTCAGTGTAATGGAACATAAGGACAATCATCACAAGTTCCAGCAATGACAGCTCACAGTCTGGTATAGGGCCCGGCAGAGAGAGCGGGAGAAATCCAGAGTCTGGCAGGAGTGGGGAGGGGAGGATGGTTACAGCAATGGAGAAGGGGAATTCTTATTCTGACTTATCCACTTTCCTTCCAGTCCTGATGGAGGGTCTCGGCCTGAAAAATTTAACTGATTACTCTTCTCCATAGATGCTGCCTCCCCTGCTGAGATTCGCCAGCAGTTTGTGTGGTTTTGCCTTAATTATCACTGATTTTTTTTTTCTTTTAAATTGTACCTCAGATTGTTCATATTCCCTCAGCCGACTTTACCACGGCCTGTCAGTGGGAATAGTGCCCACTTGGACCACAACAACTGGATCATTCCTTTCCATTACCATGTTTCCCTCCAGCTCACAAGGGAAGATCCTTACCCAGTGAGGAAGCGCAACAACATAGGGTTTTTCTACTGGAGAGGGAGGGGCTGAGTTAGGGGAGGAAGCTCCTTAATTTCTTTTGACAAAAGTATATCACCTCAGAATACTACATGAATGGCAGCAGAGTCACTGATGTCAAAGTATGAGATTCAACAGTATGGAAAGTATTGACTATGCATGTAAAGAATAAAAATGCATTGAACAGTTTATTCTAGTAAATAGCCTTTTATTATGCGGAAAGTTTGTTAAAGAAAAACACATTTGAGGAAGAGAATCAGAGGGATGTGTCTGTCTCCTGAAACACATTCTCCAAACACCATCTCATCCATGATGTGGCCCAGTCTCCAGCAGTTGCATCATGTTGCCTGGACCACATACCGTCTGCTTGGACATGCCTATTCTATGTAATGAACGAGATCAGATTCTGGGAAATAACACTTTCAGCCTGGTACACTCCTCACCCAACATTCACTCCACCTTAAAACTATTCTCCAATGAGCAGAAACATTGACAAAACACTCACCAATCACTGACCTGCTGAGCTGTGATGTCGTAAGTCAGCCCTGAAGACCAGAAGTAGCTGTGACCAGCTGTGTCACCCTTTTAATTTTTAATGCAACTTCTTCTGATTTCAACATAGCAAACCTTTCCTGCTTTTCCACCCCAACCCCCATTGCTGAACACTGGACCACCCTGAGATCAATGCTCAGGACACAGCCAGTGCTGGTCTCTGCATCAATGCCTGTTTGAACAGTGCTCAGTGCTGACTGATTGCGGTGAAGACTTTTCTTCACAATACCCAGGCACTGTCTGGAGGCTTCCTCCATCTCGACATCCAAGCGCTTGCAGATTTCAGTGTGAAATTCTCCTTTACCACAAATGTGTACTGGGCCAAGCTGCTGTTTCCTGTTGACACACGCTCAGCTCTTCTGGATGTTTAGTAGCTTGTATATGAGCTGTCATGGCTGTTACCTGCCCCCTCATTTCCTGTTAACAATAACAAATATAATTTATGCTGTCATTCCTCATTCCCTGTGAAACAGAATCACTTTACCCTTCTTTAGACCAAATCAGCATTGTCATTACATACCTACTTCACCACTCTCTGCTTCTGCTGGAAATTATTAGAACTGAGTGCACTGTTCAGTGTGATTTTGTATCTCCTGATCATCCTTTTCATTAAGGCTGGTTGTTCAGAGGTATTTACCCTGTTTCTTTTATTTTCTCTGTGGAAGCAACTACCACAGAGACAGATACTGAGATTATTGAGCTTCTGTCACTGCAGATCATCAAGATTGCAGAGTCTAAAATCTGACATGATGCAATCCTGTAAAACTGCAAATATCTTGAGTCCAGGGAAAATGTTTTCCCAGAAAGGTGAGAAGTAAGGACAGCAAATCCAAGGGAATTTGGATGTCAAAAGATCTTGAGGGTTGGTTAAGAGGGAAGAAGATTGGCAGGAGACAGAAGGACAGCAAATCTGATAGCTTGGTTCAAGAAGGATGACACAAATAGATAAGTGGAAGGATTCCAGTCTAATATCAGTAGTAGGGAAACTCTGGGGGCAAGTAGTGACGGACAGGTTTCATTTTCGTTTGCAAAGTCAGTAATTCATCTCAGATTTTCAAAGAGCTATTGAGAGGAGATTCAGTTGGACTGTTTTGAAGCAGCAACAAATGAATTGATGTGATATTTATTGTCTTTGACAAGGCCACACCACCTAAGGATCTGAGGAAGAACCTTTCAACATGGAGGGTGGTTGGAATTTGGAACGCACTGCCTGAGGGAGCGCTGCAGGCTGAGAATCTTACACTTTAGATGAGAACTTCAAATATTGAAAGGGCAAGGTAGAAAAGGCTTCAGGCTGAATGTTACGGACTGAGATCAACAGAGAAAGTACTGGATGACTAGAACAAGCGTAGAGAAGAGCCTGTTTCTTTGCTGGCTGATTATATGTGATAAAGAGTAGCTTTCCTCCTACCCTGAAGGACTTCGTGTGTAAGGTTTTGAGGGCAACTGCAGAGTCCGAGCTGCGATCTACATTGGGGGGTGGGGGAGCAAGCCCCTCAAGGCAAACTATTCCCTCAATTGCAATAGGCAGGATCTGCAGGTAGGGCAGGTGTCACAGCAGCACAGTTATAGGCATTGAGGTGACCCTCACGGTGTAGCTGAGTGATTGGGGAACTAATCTAAATATGGGAGTTGCTGGGAGCACTGCTCAGGTCATGCAGCATCTGTAGTGAGAGAAATAGTTGACGTCTTAGGTCCAGACTGTTCATTTTAATCGCCATCTGTGTTACAGTTGCTCCAGTGTTGAGACGTTCCATACAAGTGCCTCTGAAGGTTCCAATAAACGTCACTGATCTGAAATGTTAACTGTTTCTCTCTCACCACTGTGGACTGATAGAGGAGAGCAATGGCAGTGAAGTAGAATCAGCAATTTGCTCACTTGCTGGGTGAAACATCGCCTACTGCCGCCACCCCACATATTGGGAACAGCTGAAAAGTTTGGCAGTTATTTATCGACAGACACTCAATTAGAAAATTTAGTACATTTATTTTTGATGATAGAAGCATAGAACCATAGAACCATAGAAACTACAGCACCAAACAGGCCTTTTGGCCCTCCTTGGCTGTGCCGAACCATTTTCTGCCTAGTCTCACTGACCTGCACACGGACCATATCCCTCCATACACCTCCCATCCATGTATCTGTCCAATTTATTCTTAAATGTTAAAAAAGAACCCGCATTTACCACCTCGCCTGGCAGCTCATTCCATACTCCCACCAGTCTCTGTGTGAAGAAGCCCCGCCTAATGTTCCCTTTAAACTTTCCCCCCCCTCACCTTTAACCCATGTCCTCTGGTTTTTTTCTCCCCTTGCCTCAGTGGGAAAAGCCTGCTTGCATTCACTCTGTCTATGCCCATCATAACTTTATATACCTCTATCAAATCTCCCCTCATTCTTCTACGCTCCAGGGAATAAAGTCCTAACCTATTCAACCTTTCTCTGTAACTGAGTTTCTCAAGTCCCGGCAACATCCTTGTAAACCTTCTCTGCACTCTTTCAACCTTATTTATATCCTTCCTGTAATTTGGTGACCAAAACTGAACACAATACTCCAGATTCGGCCTCACCAATGCCTTATACAACCTCGTCATAACATTCCAGCTCTTATACTCAATACTTTGATTAATAAAGGCCAATGTACCAAAAGCTCTCTTTACGACCCTATCTACCTGTGACGCCACTTTTAGGGAATTTTGTATCTGTATTCCCAGATCCCTCTGTTCCACTGCACTCCTCAGTACCTTACCATTTACCCTGTATGTTCTACGTTGGTTTGTCCTTCCAACGTCCAATACCTCACACTTGTCTGTATCAAACTCCATCTGCCATTTTTCAGCCCATTTTTCCAGCTGGTCCAAGTCCCTCTGCAGGCTCTGAAAACCTTCCTCACTGTCTACTACACCTCCAATCTTTGTATCATCAGCAAATTTGCTGATCCAATTTACCACATTATCATCCAGATCATTTATATAGATGACAAATAACAATGGACCCAGCACTGATCCCTGTGACACACCACTAGTCACAGGCCTACACTTGGAGAAGCAATTCTCTATTACCACTCTTTAGCTTCTTCCATTGAGCCAATGTCTAATCCAATTTACCACCTCTCCATGTATACCTAGCGACTGAATTTTCCTAACTATCCTCCCATGTGGGACCTTGTCAAAGGCCTTACTGAAGTCCATGTAGACAATATCCACTGCCTTCCCTTCATCCACATTCCTGGTAACCTCCTCAAAAACTCCAATAGATTGGTCAAACATGACCTACCACGCACAAAGCCATGTTGACTCTCCCTAATAAGTCCCTGTCTATCCAAATGCTTGTACATTCTGTCTCTTAGTACTCCCTCCAATAACTTACCTACTACTGATGTTAAACTTACTGGCCTATAATTTCCCAAATTACTTTTCGATCCTTTTTTAAACAACGGAACAACATGAGCCACTTTCCAATCCTCCGGCACCTCACCTGTAGACAGCGACATTTTAAATATTTCAGCCAGGGCCCCTGCAATTTCAACACTAGTCTCCTTCAAGGTCCGAGGGAACACCCTGTCAGGTCCCGGGGATTTATCCACTTTAATTTTCCTCAAGACAGCAAGGACCTCCTCCTTTTCGATCTGTACAGTTTCCATGATCTCACTACTTGTTTCCCTTAATTCCATAGACTTCATGCCAGTTTCCTTAGTAAATACACACGCAAAAAACCTATTTAAGATCTCCCCCATTTCCTTTGGTTCCGCACATAGCCGACAACTCTGATCTTCAAGAGGACCAATTTTATCCCTTACAATCCTTTTGCTCTTAATATACCTGTAAAAGCTCTTTGGATTATCCTTTACTTTGACTGCCAAGGCAAGCTCATGTCCTCTTTTAGCCCTCCTGATTGCTTTCTTAAGTATCTTCTTGCACTTCTTATACTCCTCAAGCACCTTATTTACTCCCTGCTTCCTATACATGTCATACAACTCCCTCTTCTTCTTTATCAGAGTTGCAATATCCCTTGAGAACCAAGGTTCCTTATTCCTATTCACTTTGCCTTTAATCCTGACAGGAACATACAAATTCTGCACTCTCAAAATTTCTCCTTTGAAGGCTTTCCAGCTACCAATCACATCCTTGCCAGAGAACACCCTGTCCCAATCCACGCTTTTTAGATCCTTTCTCATTTCTTCAAATTTGGCCGTATTCCAGTTAAGAACCTCAACCCTAGGACCAGATCTACCCTTGTCCATGATCAAGTTGAAACTAGTGGTGTTATGATCACTGGAACAAAAGTGCTCCCCTACACAGACTTCCGTCACTTGTCCTAACTCATTTCCTAACAGGAGATACAATATTGCATCCCCTCTAGTTGGTCCCTCTATATATTGATATAGAAAACTTTCCTGAACACATTTTACAAACTCTAAACCATCTAGACTCCTAACAGTATGGGAGACCCAATCAATATACAGAAAATTAAAATCCCCTACCACCACAACTTTATGTTTCCTGCAGTTGCCTGCTATCTCTCTGCAGATTTGCTCTTCCAATTCTCTGACTATTGGGTGGTCTGTAATACAATCCCACTAATGTGGCCATACCTTTCCTGTTTCTCAGCTCCACCCACAAAGATTCAGTAGACAAGCCGTCTAATCTGTCCCGCCTGAGCACTGCTGTAATATTTTCCCTAACAAGCAATGCCACTCCCCCACCTTTCATTCCTCTGCCTCGATCACAACTGAAACATCGGAACCCTGGAAAATTAAGCTGCCAGTCCTGCCCCTCCTGTAGCCAAGTTTCACTAATTGCTACAACGTCATAATTCCACGTGTCAATCCACGCCCTCAACTCATCTGCCTTCCCCGCAATACTCCTAGCATTGAAATATATACACCTCAGAAAATTTTTACCAACACTCACAACCTTTCTATTAGCGGATTTGCTTGAACTTTTAACATCATTTATTTTCACCCCAGCCACACTGTCAGCTCTGGCACTCTGGTTCCCATCCCCCTGCAAATCTAGTTTAAAGCCCCCCCAATAGCATTAACAAACCTCTCAGAAAGGATATTGGTCCCCCTGTAGTTCAAGTGTAACCCGTCTCTCTTGTACAGGTCCCACCTGCCCCAGAAGAGGTCCCAATGATCCTGAAATCTGAAACCCTGCTCCCTACACCAGTTCCTCAGCCACTTGTTCATCCTCCAGAGCATCCTATTCCTACCCTCACTGGCATGTAGTACAGGTAGCAATCCCGAGATTACCACCCTCGAGGTCCTGCTTTTCAACTTCCTACCAAGCTCTCTATACTCAATCTCCAGGACCTCCTCACTCTTCCTTGCTATGTCATTGGTACTGATGTGCACCACGACATCTGGCTGATCACCCTCCCACTTCAGAATGTCATGCAATCGATCAGAGACATCCTTGACCCTGGCACCCGGGAGGCAACAAACCATCCTGGATTCTCTGTCATGATCACAGAACCTCCTATCTGCACCTCTAACTATCGAGTCCCCTGTCGCTATGGCTCTCCTCTTTCTCCCCCCTCCTTTCTGCACTGGAACATCTTTCTTTCCTGCCACTGAGTTTCATTTCATATCCTCTGATAACTGAGTCTCATTCTTGGCTAACCTTTCCAGTAGCTCTGACTTTTCCTTGGCCTTTGTCATTAGCTGAATTCACTCCACATACCCAGGTTTCCTTTCACCTTTCCCAGACTGAATCAGAAGTTCAATGTAGACTGGGGTGGATTTGGTCTCTGAGCTTCTTCTTCAAGTCTTCAAATGCTGTCAGACAATTGTACAACAACTCCTACACTGCATTCTGAATCCCAACACACTCCTGTTGAAGCTTCTCTATTATCTTCTCCTGTGTCATCATCTCACTGCTGGCCTTCTATGCTTTTCTTTTATGCCACGTAATTTCTTTAGTTTCATAGATTACTTGCACATTTCCCTTGAGTGATGTAGTACGGTTGTCATAAGGCGGGCTGTCTGGGAATGGACTCAAGTGCAAGACACAGACTCTGAAGTTCTAGGGACAGGACTAGGATAGAGTGCGATGGCAACGACATGGACAGGAAACCGGGAACCCGGAACAGGACTGGACAAGAGAGTTAGGAGCCTGGGCTTGGACGAGCCAGAGACTGGACAAGAGGCTTGGCAGGAGGCTGGAGACTTGAGGCGAGGCTTGGCAGGAGGCAGGAGGCTGCAGTCTTCAGGCTTGAGGCTAGGCAGGAGGCTGCAGTCTTCAGGCTTGAAGCTAGGCAGGAGGCTGCAGCCTTCAGGCTTGAGGCTAGGCAGGAGGCAGCAGTCTTCAGGATTGAGGCTAGAGACTTGAGGTGAGGCTTGACAGTAGGCTAGAGACTTGAGGCGAGGCTTTGCAGGAGGCTGGAGTCTTCAGGCTTGAGGCTAGGCAGGAGGCTGCAGTCTTCAGGCTTGAGGCTAGGCAGGAGGCTGGAGTCTTCAGGCTTGAGGCTAGGCAGGAGGCTGCAGTCTTCAGGCTTGAGGCTAGGCAGGAGGCTGCAGTCTTCAGGCTTGAGGCTAGGCAGGAGGTTGCAGTCTTCAGGCTTGAGGCTAGGCAGGAGGCTGCAGTCTTCAGGCTAGGCAGGAGGCTAGAGTCTTCAGGCTTGAGGCTAGGCAGGAGGCTGGAGTCTTCAGGCTTGAGGCTAGGCAGGCTCCTCGGGGACAGGGCGCGGTTCACCTGGGCAGGGCGTGGATCACCTGGGCAGGGCGCGGATCACCACCTGACGGAGGCATGGGACAAGAAGGGACAGAACCAACCACAGATAACAGCGAGACGGCCTGTCTTACCCGACGGAGGCAAGGGACAGGAAGGGACAGAGCCAACCGCAGGTAAAGGCAAGACAGCCTGGCTTACCTGGGTGGAGGCAAGGGACAGGAAGAGAGCTAGGTACAGCGTGGCTCCAGGACAAGACTGCAGGCAAAATGAGGCCAGAGTTACCAGCATGACAAGGCAAGGCTTCAGGCAATGCAAGGCGAGACGAGAACTTCGGGTGAGGCGCGAGTTACCAGCAAGACAAGGCAGGGCTTCAGGGAGGAAACAGAAGGCAGAGGAAGGGATACAAGGAGTAAGGACGAAAACAATCCAGCAGCCCCGCCCTGGTCTCTGAAGGTATTTATGCAGCCAGCCCCAACGAGCATCAGCTGCCTCAATTAGAGCTCAGCAAGAACAGAAACAGGGTAGATAGGAAAACCTGGAGCAAGGGTCGATGGACCGGACCGTGAACCGGAATACGGACTTCACGGACCGGACCATGACAATAAGTTAGATTTATCTACTGACGTTGGGACGGAAGCTGAGGGAATGTACAAAGTACTTTGAGAAGTTTTCCATTCATTCTACAGATTACTTCCTACCCACAGGAAAGCATCGTGCACAGAGAAAGTTGGAGATTAGTGAAGCAACTTTGGACCCTTTCTTGATAACTCATGTTCTGAAAGCCAGCTGTTGATCATTTAGTTGAGATCATTGTTGCTGCTAAGATTGGTGCGCTCATCAACCACTAAGTTAAGATCGCTTTTACCGACTATCATGAATCCAATATGACAGGCAAATTTTCACAGGGGTTGAACTTAAGAAACACCATCCTTTTGATTTGATGAGTAAGATCAATAAAGGCCACGCCAAAGGACTGGAGCTCCGACATTTCTGTTCGAGTTGACTGTGATTCTCTCCATCAAGCTTTTGTGTAGATCGATTCTGCTCTGTGATTCAGGGGCAGTTCTTTAGACTCGTGTTGGGGAGGAAGAGGGCCTATTACAATAAAATCCCCGAGCCTCCTCGTGCTTGCTACAGTTAGACTTGTCTCCTTTTCTTGAAAATGATTTTGGCTTTTACCTCTCGGAGTTCTCCAGTTTATCTCCTTACCCTGATTTAGTAGATAGAACATAGAACATAGAAAGCCTACAGCACAATACAAGCCCTTCAACCCACAATGCTGTGCTGAACATGTCCTTACCTTAGAATTTACTGAGCGTTACCCATAGTCCTCTATTTTTCTAAGCTCCTTGTACCTATACAGAAGTTTCTTAAACGACCCTATCGTATCCACCTCCGCCTCTGTTGCCAGCAGCCCATTCACGCTCTCACCACTCTCTGCATAAAAAAAAATCACCCCTGATATCTCCTCTACCTTCTTCCAAGCACCTTAAAATGTGCCCTCTAGTGTTAGCCATTTCAGCCATGGGGAAAAAGCCTCTGACTATCAATGCCTCTCATTATCTTATACACCTCTATCAGGTCACCTCTCATCCTCCGACACTCCAAGGAGAAAAAGCCTAGTTCACTCAACCTATTCACATAAAGCATGCCCTTCAAACCAGGTAGCATCCTTGTAAATCTCCTCTGCACCCTTTCTATGGTTTCCACATCCTTCCTGTAGACTAGAACTGAGCACAGTACTCCAAATGGGGTATGACCAGGGTCCTACATAGCTGCAACATTACCTCTCGGCTCCTAAACGCAATCCGACGATTGATGAAGGCACCAACTCGGAACCCAAGATCCCTCTGCTCCTCCACACAGCCAAGAATCTTATCAATAATACTATATTCTACCATCCTATTTGACCTACCAAAATGAACCACCTCACACTTACCTGTGTTGAACTCCATCTGCTATTTTTCAGCCCAGTTTTGCATCCTATCAATGTCCCACTGTAACCTCTGACAGCCCTCCACACTATCCACAACATTGGAATTTGAGAACTTTAGCAAGGATGTCATCTGCTCCAGATGTCTTGTTGATTCTTCTGCTCGTCAACCCACAACAATATTGTCTAGCATTTGCACTGCCTGTATCTATGTTCATAACTTAAGTACTCACTCCCAACTCATCATCCACCCAATACTACTGGCTTAGGCCTGCCCATATCTCACCATCACCCCTTTACCATCACGGCCAACATGTCCCTTTGGCCAGTGTAAATTGCACAAGGCATTGGTGAGACCGTATTGGACTATCTGTGCAGTTATGGTCAGGAAGTGTGTCATTAAGCTGGAAAGTCTGCAGTGAAATTCACAAGAATATTATGGGGATTGGGTGACTTTAGAATTAAGGAAAGAACGCTGTACTGGCATGAAAGCACTAGCTGTCTACTCTGTCTATGCCTCTCCTTGCCCTGTACAGGTCAATGATATTACCTCTCATCTCGTTTCTTTAGAAATCCTAGCTTGATCAACTTTCTCACAAAAGGCATGTTCTATAAACCAGACTGAATTATGATATATCTCCTTTGCTCTCTATAAATCATCCACAGCCTTCATATAATGAGGGGAACCAAATCTGAAGACAATACTCTAAGTTAATATTACCTTGAAGCTCTTAAAATCAATTTTTCTGACCATACGCCTCCATAACTACCCATCAGCTTATGCACCAATTTTGAGTTATCTATGTACTTGGACCCCAAGATTCCTCTGTTGTTCCACACTGCTAAGAATCCTGCGGAAAAAATGAAGAGGAGTATATTTCAAAGGTGGGGAAGGGGAGAGAGAAACACAAGTGATAGGTGAAACCTGGAGGGCGACGGATGAAGTGAAGAGCTAAGAAGTTGATTGGTGAAAGAGACAGAACGCCATGGAAGAAAGAAAAGGGAGGAGGAACACCGGGGGGAGATGATGGGTGGGCAAGGAGATAAGATGAAAGAGGGAAAAGGGGGATGGTAAATGGTGAAGCAGGCTGCGGGGTAGAATTACCGGAAGTTCTGGAAATCAATATTCATGGCATCAGGCCGGAGGCTGCCCAGACGGGATATAAGTTATTGTTCCTCCAATCTAAGTGTGGCCTCATCACAACAGTGGAGGAGGCCATGGATAGATCTAGCAGAATGGGAATGGGAAATGGAATTAAAATGGGTGGACCCTAGAGAACTTGCTTCCTCACTGTGATAAGATAACAATGAGGATAAAACTCTATCGTATCTAAGAAGATGTTCAGTATTACTGTTTTCTGTCACGAGGATATATTCTAATTTTAATTTAGAGATATAGCACAGTAACAGGCCCTTCTGGTCTAACGAGCTCTCACCACCCAATTACACCATGTGACTAACTAAACTAATAACACGTACATCTTTGGAATGTAGGAGGAAACCAGAGTACTTGGAGGAAACCCATGTGGTCACAGGGAGAACATGCAAACCCCTTACAGACAGCAGCGGGAATTGGGTCTGCACTAGCATGATGCAAACCACCTACCCTACCAGAATGGGAGGGCGGGGACGTATACCCCAACTCTTATATCTTGGATTCTTATGTTTACTCACCTCTTTACAGAGTCATAGAGAGATACAGCATGGCAACTGAACCTTCAGACCACCAAGTCTGTGCTGACCATGAACTACCCATTTATATCAATCGTACATTGATACCAATGCTTCCTCCTACGTTCCCTGTGACTACCCTTCCTATGCTGCCCCTCCCCTTCACACTGCAATTAACGGCAGCCACTTATACCACCAATAGGATGTGAGAAGTATCTGGAGTACCATGAGGAAACTCACAAACTGACAGGGAGAGCATGCAAACTCCAGACAGCAGCAGAGGTCAGGATTGTACCTGGGTCTCTGGCACTGAGGCAGCAGCTCGTCTACTATCCGCAAACATAAACAGAGGATCCCCTAACTGCATCCTGTCTATGGAATCCCGTCTCTGTCCTCTGATATGTAGAAACACACCTCTACCCCTAACTACAGAATCCTTCACAAAATTCCTTCTGTTAGCTGTTCCCATCCCTACCTGCTGCATGGAGATGTTGAATTTGTGAATGGGGAAGTGGTCAATGGATAAGTGCTTAATGGGAAATGGGTCAATAATTATTCATTGAATCACAGGCGACATTTTCAGGGCTTTGGGCTTTCATTCATATTCACCGGGGTCTGGAAGAATAATACAATCCAACTATAATTCTGACAGGGATAGACAGAATGGTGTGGGGAGGATATTTGCCATAGCTGGGGGTGGCTGAGAACAAGAGTGTCGCAGTCTCAGTTACAAGGTGAAGATTTAGGAAAAAGGTGAGGATCAATATCTACACTAACAGGGGGTTTTAATCTGTGGAGTTTATGACCATCGAGGACTGTAGAATCTAACTCAATCAATATCACTGAGGAAGCGATGAGGAGATTCCGAGCCATCGAAGAAATGTTGGCAGAGAATGGGGATATGTTACTGAGATGCAGGACCAGAATTAATCATGGGACAGCCTCGAAGGGCTAAATTGCCTCTATATGCTCCTGTAGGATCATAAGATGAACGTCCAACACGATAAATGTGAAACTGCCACAGCATTGTCACCCATTCATAGCCCCTCCTGTTACAAGGGGCGCTGGGAGTGGAGCCAGGTGCAAGACACAGACACTGTCACGTAACACGTGACCGGTTAAAGAACCAGCAGAAATGGAAAACACTTTCGAGTCCAGTATTGCTATTAACTAATGATATTTATTAGTAACTACGCAATACAGCAATATAAATGTAGATAAATCAAACAGGTTAGCAATGATTATATATAAGTAAGTATATCGGTAAGTGTGGAAATATATATGAAAATCAAGCTTCTTCAAGTCTAGGGGTAATAAGATATAGTCTTATGATGATGAGTAAAGTTCAGTTCAGTTTTTGGTATTGAGTTGAGTAGTGATGGACAGAGAGAGAGAGAGGGAGAGATTTGAGTCTTCAGATGAGCTGACACCGTCGGTCTTCCCGTTGTCCTCCGAAATCCTTTAGAAGTCACCAACTGTGACCACAACAAAGGGGACCGTTTTTCTGTGGTGGAGTCATCAACCCAGGCAAAAGGGTGGACACATGGACAACTCCCCACCGGTCACTCCCTTTTCACACTGCAAGAGCCACTGATTGATTCGCCTGATCGATCCTCCAAAACCCACTTTTTCTGTGTGGGCACAACAACGCTCATTCGGTGTCCAAAAACATGTGCCTGAGGTCTATCGTCTGACCTCCTAGTTATCTCACCGTACTGAGTACCAACTGTCATTCAAGTAACTCCTCCTTTCTTTGTCTGTGTAAGAGTGCACTAGCAGGCAAATGTCCTTGGAGAAAGTATAAACAACCTCCAGGAGAAACCATAACCTCGATTGTCCATTAAATAATGCCGCCCTCGGTCACTATAGCGACTTACGTGCTGTTTGGTGCTCTCTCTCTCTCCAACTCAGCAGACAAGTTAGTT
The DNA here is from genome assembly GCF_030028105.1 of Mobula birostris. NCBI lineage: Eukaryota > Metazoa > Chordata > Chondrichthyes > Myliobatiformes > Myliobatidae > Mobula > Mobula birostris. Next base: position 179,161,056 of record NC_092374.1, on the reverse strand, counting down.
TCAGTTCCTCCTCCTGCCTTAAAGTGACAGTCCAAAAGTTAGTCTTCGTCTCTCTCTCTTTCTTTCTCTCTCACTTTTCAAAACATGTTGGTGTTAAATACTTCTCTCTCTTTTCAAAACAAGATGTCGGTGTTAAGCACCACTCTCTCTCTCTCTTTTCAAAAGCACAGTTCATAGGGGTAATTCAGAACCCCGTCACAGACACCGAGGTAGTATAAACAGAACTGTGTTTATTAACAATTACTCAGAAGGCCAGGAATGAGGACAAAATGGCAACGTGGGCTTAAACGCTGGATAAGAAACCAGTAAAGCCTTGACTTGACTTGGACTCGGACTTAACTCGGACTCGGGACTTGGATCTCGACTCGGACTCAGGACTTGGATCTCGACTTGGAACTTGGACTTGGCTTGACTTGGAACAGAGCCTGGACTCGGACTTGACTGGACTGGAACACAGAACTGGACAATGAAGAGACAGAATACCCAATTCAGAGCAGCGGCAAACGGCCGGGCCCACTCAGCCGGAGGGAATTGGACAACGAAGAGGCAGAATACCCAACTCAGAGCAGCGGCGAACGGCCAGACGTACTCAGCTGGAAAGGAGTTGGACAACGAGGAGATAAAACCACACGATGACAGTCCATTCGTATCTTTGCTCGGAGTGGCAGCAAATGACCAGAAAGTCTCAGCCGGCCACGTAAACGACAGAATTCGTACCTTACTCAGAGCAGCGGCAAACAGCCGGCAACTCAGTTGGACACGACTGAATTCACCAAGCAGCCACAGATATCGAAGCAACTTGGAGTCCGCGATTCTCGGCGGCTCCGATGATGGTCCAGACTTCTCGGCAGCCCGGAGCCTGAATCTGCCGGCCTGGCTTCCAGTAACTGGCTTCTGATGACGTGTTTCTGGTGACGGTCCAGCAAAAGAGTAGCTGGAACCCAGAGCTATTTATGTTGCAGGCTCTAAATGAGGATCAGGTGCCTTAATCAAGGCGCTCAACAGAACACGGGGAAAAAGAAATAACTGGAATGCTGAGTCCACGCACTGGACCATGACACCTCCCACTCATTTATCCTTCACTCTCTATCTCCACACCCCCGCAGCATCACTTGTACCACCCCAAAACCTTGTCTAAGTAAACTCCTCCCCTGCTCATCCCTATCGCAGCCCACAGCCCATCCCATAGCCATACTCACCAAAGCCCCTCACACCACAGTCCCATAAATGATTAACCCCACACAATCTCAGCTACAATCTCTCACACTTAGTCCTGCCCACCCAAGCCCAACTCACCTGTCAATTCTACTACAGCCCAACCAATGACCAGCCTTTCCCCATCAAACCCACCATGGACCTTCCCACACCTCCTGCTGTATCGTGCCAACATCATCCCCTCCCACTACCACAGCTCCAACCACCAGAATCCCTTCTTGCACAGCGCCTCCCCTACTGACTATAGCTGCTCTCCTATACATTCCGCACCATATCCCACCCCCTTACCCATTGTTGCCTCTCCTATTCACCGCCACAACTCCATCTCCTGGCTCACCCTCACTATCATCTCCATCTTTCATGACCACACCCCCACCCTTGTGAAGTTCTTCCCCCGGCTTCAAGCATTTCTCACCACACGTCACCACGTTCTGCTGCCTGGCCCATCACAATCTCCAACCCACCGCTGCCCGAGTCCTGCCCGCCAACACTGCCCCTCCATCACTCAGACCCATATGTAATCACAATCTACCCCACACCATGATACCATCCCCACCATTAGCACCATGGACATGTTCATTGTAGACCAACAGACCAACAATATCATATCTCAGCTCATCGCCCATCGCATTCCCTCATCAGCAACTCCATGCACCTCCTCCACCCTAGACCATCTACATCTGATACCTTCATGTAATCATACAGCACAGAACAGACCCTTTGGCCCAATTAGTCCAGGCCAACTGTGTCAAATGGATACAGAGAAGTACAACACAGAAGCAGGCCCTTCAGCCCATCTGTCCATACTGAAAACACTTAAACTGCCTACTCCCAACAACCTGCACCTCGACCATAGCTCTCCATACCCCTACCATCCATGTACCTATCCCAACTTCTCTTAAATGTTGAAGTCGAGCTCACATGCACCACTTGTGCTGGCAGCTCAGTCACATTCTCATGACCCTCCGAGTGAAGATGTTTTCCCTCATGATCCCCTTAAACTTCTCACCTTTCACTCTTAACCCATTACCTCTGGTTATCGTCCCTCCCAACCTCAGTGAAAAATGTCTGCTTGCATTTACTCTATCTATACCTCTCATAATTTTGTATACCTCTATCAAATCTCCTCTGGTCTTTTACCTTCTAAAGAATACAGTCCTAACGTATGCAATCTTTCCTTATAACTCAGGTCCTTCAGACCTGGTAACATCCTTAAAAAATGTCTCTGTACCCTTTCAAACGTCTTTACATCTTTCCTATAGGTAAGTAACTAAAACTGCAGGCAATAGTCCAAGTTAGGCCTCGCCAACACCTTATACAACTTCAATGTAACATCCTAGCTCCTGTACCCAATACATTGATTTATGAAGGCCAATGTGCCAAAAACTTTTTTTCCCACCCTATCTAACTGTGATGCCACTTTCAACGAATTATGAACATGTATTCCCAAATCCCTTTCTGACTACCTTAGTGCCTACAGTTCACTCTGTAAGATCTATCTTGATTGGTCCTACCAAAGTGCAAAACCTCGCACGTGTCTGCATTAAGTTCCATCTGCCATTTCGAAGCCCATTTTTCCAGCTGATGCCAATATCTCTGCAAGCCATGATAGCCTTCCTTACTGCCACATTTGTCCCAGCTTACTACTTGTAAAAACACCATATCCTTCTCTCAATTCCTGCACCTCTGCCTTATCTGGTCTCAGGATGATCACGAAGGAGATGTCCTCCTTTTTCAAGGAAAGGGGCTTCCCTTGCTCCACCATCACCCTACCCTCAACTGCATCTCTTCCATTTTACACACGTCTGCTCTTACTTCATCCTCCCACCACGCTACCATGGATAGGGTTCCTCTTGGCCTCACGAACTTCCCCACCAGCCTTCAGGTCCAGCACATAATTCTCCGAAACTTCTGCCACCTCCAAATGGATCCCAGCACCAAACATATCTTTCTCTACCGCCCCCCCATTTTCTGCTTTCCACAGTGATCATTTCCTATGCCACTCCCTTGTCCATTCGTCCTTCCCTACAGATCTCCTTCCTTGATCCTCTTGTTACTTGCAAACAGAAAAAGTACTACACCTGCCCCTACACCTCGTCCCTCACTACCATTCAGGGCCCCAAACAGTCCTTCCAGGTGTGGCGACACTTCATCTGTGAGTCTGCTCGGGTCATATACTGTGTTCAGTGAGCCCAGTGTGACCTCTTGTATATCGGTGAGACCGACGTGGATTGGGAGACTGCTTTACCGAACAACTACGCTCTGTCCGCTGGAACAAGCAGGATTTCCCAGTGGCCACCGATTTCAATTCCACTTCCCATTCCCATTCCGAAATGTACATCCTTGGCCTCCTCCACTGTTGAGATAAGGTCACACTTAGACTGGAGGAACAACACTTTATATTTTGTTTGTGTAGCCTCCAACCTGATGGCATGAACGTCGATTTCTCAAACTTCCAGTAATGCCCCCACCCACACTCCATTCACCATTTCCCATCCCCTTGTCCCTCCCTCATGTTATCTCCTTTCCCACCCATCGCCTCCCTCTGGTACTCCTCCTCACCCCTTTCTCTTTCTTCCATGGCCTTCTGTCTCTTTCACCAATCAACTTCCTTGACCTTTGCTTCTCCCCTCCCCCTCCAAGTTTCACCTGTTGCCTGGTGCTTCTCTCTCCCCCCACCCCTCCCACCCACCTTTCAAATCAACTCCTCAGCATTTTTTCTCCAGTCCTGCCAAAGGGTTTCAGACTGGGACGTTGACTGTTTATTCATTTCCATAGATGCTGAGTTCCTCCAGCATTTTATGTGTGTTGCTCATATTTCCAGCATCTGCAGATTTTCTCTTGTTTAGCCTTCCTCACTGTCCACCACACCCTCAATCTTTGTGTCATCTGCAAATTTGCTGATCCAGTTTACCACATTATCATCCAGGGCATTGATACAGATGACAAACAACAAAAGGAACCAGCGCCAATCCCTGCAGCACACCACCAGTCACCTGCCTCCAGTCAGAGGAGCAACCCTCAACTACCACTATCTGGCTTCTCCCACAAAACAAATGTCCAATCCAATTCACCTCCTCATCCTGAATGCTGAACAGCCGAACCTTCTAGACGGGCCTCCCATGTGGAACATTATCTAATGCCTTGCTAAGGTCCATGTAGACAACATACACTGCCTTGCCTCTATCCACTTTCCTGGTAACTTCCTCAACAACTCTATCAGATAGGTGAGACATGACCTACCATGTACCTACCTACCTGATCCTTAATCAGTCCATGTCTATCCAAATACTTATATTTCTGGTCATTTTGATTACCTTCCAATCACTTTCTCAGAATTGATGTCAGACTCACTGGCCTATAATTTCCTGATGTATGTTCAGAGCCTTTTTTAAACAGCAGGACAAAATTGCTTATCCTACAATACTCTGCTACCTCCTTGTCACTAAGGATGATTTAAGGATCTCTGCTAGGGTCCTGGCCATTTCTGCTCTTGCCTTCCATAGGGTCCAAGGGAACATCTTGTCAGGCCCTGGGGATTTATCCGCCCTGATTTCCCTCAGGGTAACAAACACCTCCTCCTCTGTAATCTGTGTTGCTCAGAAATCCAGCTCAATCAACCTTCTTTTGGGAAACAGCCCTCTAAATCTCCTCTAAAAATGTAACCCTCAAGTTTGGCCGGCGGCGGTAGACTAGGGGAAGCCACTCTCTGGCCTGCCAAACTTGTGAAATCTCGTTTGTGTGGATTCTGCATGATGTTTTCCCCCTGTTACAAATCAGTACCACGAAATAACAAACAGTACACCATATGCAATTAAACGATTTAGGTTTATAATTCTTAATTTAACTGGAGGCTCAGTAAAGAAAACAAAAAGAAAAGGGCCCATTTTAATGAAACAGTCTAACGCACACGTTGGAGCTCATGGTTTTCCTGTCGGTTTTTTTCCCCATTGATCTCCCCTGGGCGTCGTCAACTCCCAACCCCATTCCACATCCACTCAGTCCTGCAGTCTGCAACCTTTCCATTCTGGCATCTTCTCTCTCCATCTTCCACCAGACAAAAGCCCGAAAATACCTTGCTCTTGGGCACACAGGATAGAAAAACCTTCCCCTCATTGGAAGACGCACATTCCAAAGCCCCCGTTATCTCTAGTGATAACCCAAACACTGCTGCTACAGAGAAACCATTACATTAACAGTGAACCCTTTCCCAGGGTTTAGCACTTACTAGAAATTGAATGTCACTTCTGTGCTGGCCTGAGCATTTCTGACAGTTCATCTTAAATATACACCACACTTTGCATGAAGAAGCTACCCCTTATGGTCATTTAAAATCTCTCACATCTTACCTTAAGACTACATTCTCTTGTTTTTAAGCACCCGTTCCCTGGGAAAATGATTATGTACTTACATACCATAACTGTTGTGACTAATATACCGCTACTATTCTGCCCCTGGATATCGTATAATCCAGGAGATACAGTTCTAGTCTACAAAAATAACCGTGACAGTTGGATGCTGCAACTACTTGGATTTGCTTGACCAAACGGACCCAGACTCGATAGTTCCTCCGAGACTCACTTTATTGTTAATACAGAGAGGAAAATAGGGAGTTGCGAGAAATGCTTCATATTGTACACTACCTAAACCACTAATAGGTGGGGCTAACTTAAGCAACCCCTAGTAGTCTACACCGCCGAGTATACTTAGCAACGTCTGAGTGGTCCCCGAAGCAGGCGATCGACCGTGGACTGGCTAGGGTGGAGGTCGTTGGCGCCGGTTCAGCTGCTCAGCCTGAAGGTGGGACCCAGGCGAGTGGTCTGCGTAAGAAAGAACTTTCCCACATTTATAACACTATCACCACCTCCCAGTCCAGCTGGAAAGGGCTAGGCATCCAATCCGACACTTACATGAGCCCAAACTTCAAAACAGGACAGACCCAGAAATTCCTAAATTGTTGACCATTTCCTTGCCGTGTCCATTTTTCATACCCACATATCTCACCCATACATTTACCTTTGCACTCCAGCCCCTGACTCTGGTATAGCGGTACACAGACACCTGAAAACAATTACAGCAGCACACATTGACTTAAGCACATGCACAATAAATACTACAAAGGCTAATATTACCACAATCCATATTACCCATTGAACACACCCAACATTTTGATACGTTCAATCGTACAGCATATTCATAACTAATTCTCAAAAACATACTTCAATGCTCGATGCTATCATCAATATTCTCGATCCTTTGACGCGGTTGCGTCGTCCAGACTTCCTCATCCCAAACCATTCGACAGAGGGGAACCACAGGGGGAATCCTCAACTCCGGACGGTGACTCATGGAGCGAGGGTGTTTTCTTCGCGCCATAGACAGAGCATCCGTATCACTCAAGGTTGCCTATATTGGTCGCGTAAGGTTCCACTTTCTTTTATGATTGGCTGGGGAGAGGTTCCAAGCTCGGACCCTAGGGTCTTCCCTTGAAGTGCCGCTAATAGAGCAACGTACCATAGCAGCACTCCAGCCATCGGTTTGTAATACACAAGTAAACATTAATTCTAGTTCCGAGCTGTCAGACGTTCGGAATTCAAACATTGCAATTCCTCCTGTCCTTCTATAGCGACCCACCGAGTGTTGCCCTGTGCGGGGGCTACTATTTCTCCCTTCTGTCGTTCCCCTCTTGGCCCTGTCACCCATACTTTACTAGCTACCTCACTTATCTCACTTGTGGGAGCCCCCTCTAAGATACCCTCTAAGGCCACAGGGTAAGTCTGAATCAAACGGGAAATAGGGGAACCCTCTGTTTGTGGTTGATTGTTCAGAACGTTGACCGCTTGTTGCAGCACTGAATGCCATCCCTTCATAGTGTGGGTGGGGGTCATCAATTGAATCTGCTGCTTCAAAAGTCCATTTAGTTGTTCAATCAAGCCAGCTGCCTGGGGGTACAAGTTCCGCCAACTGACTGGATCTGCCCTCTCCTTCTTGTATTAACTGAGCATCGTCCGAGGGTCGCAGAGCAGCAGCCTTCTACAGTTGGCACCCCAACACCCAGCGGCTCGAGCCATCCATAAACTGGGCACTAGCCTTTTCATCCGATGTCAATTCCTCCTACAGCCGGCCCCATCGAATGGGGGAGGGTTCGAGAGGAGGAACCGCCTTCTCTTCTCGGTTCCAGCTGTCATAGGTAATCTGGCTACTTGTTCATGAAGACGGCTGACTCCTTCGGATCCTTTAGCGGTCCGGTCCTGTGCATACTATATCCACTTCACAATGCATGACTGCTGTGCATGCCCTTGTCTCAGCTTCATATCTGGGCGAGCACCCAGGACATAATAGGCTAATCGTGTCGCAACACCGTGGGGTCCGATCCCGTGATGGGCTCCTTTTCCACCAGGGCCCAGTAACAAGCCGGGAGCTGTCGTTCGAACGGAATATATCGTTCGGCAGCCTCCAGCATAGTGCGTGACCAGAACCCTAGGGGCACCCTCCTTCCATTCTGCAGTTGCCACAGACTCCATACGGCCACGTTATCGTGAACAGACACCTGTCATTCATACGGGGCCCCCGGGACCCAAGGTGAAAAGGGAGGAGCCCGTTCAACTGCTGTTTTGGCCTGCTCCAACACCTCTTCCAAGTCATAGTCATAGTCATACTTTATTAATCCAGGGGGAAATTGGTTTTTGTTACAGTTGCTCCATAAATAATAAATAGTAATAGAACCATAAATAGTAGTATGTAAATTATGCCAGTAAATTATGAAATAAGTCCAGGACCAACCTATTGGCTCAGGATGTCTGACCATCCAAGGGTGGAGTTGTAAAGTTTGATGGCCACATGCAGGAATGACTTCCTATGACGCTCTGTGCTGCATCTCGGTGGAATGACTCTCTGGCTGAAGGTACTCCTGTGCCCACCCAGTACATTATGTAGTGGATGGGAGACATTGACCAAAATGGCATGCAACTTAGACAGCATCCTCTTTTCAGACACCACCGTCAGAGAGTTCCTGCTATCTCCCCAGGTAAATTCGCTCTTCTTATGAGTGACAGCATACAATGGTATCAGTAGGAGAGTCAAATGGCGAACGTTTCTCCTCCAATATCCTAATAACCCCACAAAGCGCTGAGCTTCTTGCTTATTAGTGGGGGTAGCTGTGGCTTGTATTTTATTTCATACCTTTTCTGGAAATGATAGGGTCTTTTAAGAGACTCCTGGATGGATACATGGAGCTTAGAAAAATAGGATGCTATGGGTAAGCTTAGGTAGTTCTAAGGTAAGGACATGTTTGGCACAGCTTTGTGGGCTGAAGGGTCTGTATTGTGCTGTAGGTTTTCTATGTTTCTATGTTTCTATTTCCCTTTAAAATGACTCCCACTTGTCTGATGGAGACTTTGCTGCAGGTAGCTGCTCCCAATTGACTTTGCCAGGTGTTACCTTATGACATTAAAATGGGCCTTATCACATTTCAGGAACCTTAATCCCAGAGCATCCGTAGCCATTTGCATAATTACTTTGAAACTTGCAGAGTTCTTATCACCACCTTGTGGTTTGTAAACTGAAATTTACCACACTGTATTGACCATGACTGTTTCATATGATGATCTTCCAATACCTGGGATCAGAGTGTCTGACCAGCAGTCGTACAGCATTCCTAGCTGGAAAGGATGGCCCAGAGTAGCCAGGTCCATGACTTCGCACATCATTGCACTGAGAGCTGGAACCTCAGTAATCACCTGTGATCTGAAATGGAAGATGTAACAAAATATAAAAAGCTGAATTCAGTCGCCACATACAAGGCAATGTATTGAAGATGCTCCTGTTTACAGATAAAAAATGACACCAATCTCAGGACCTCAAACACTAAAACTCTGATAATCCTGTGTTCAAAATACCAGTCGGGTAACATCTGACTTGCTCATTACTTTACCAGTCTTTGCCACCTGCAAGGTGTCTAATTGTGAGGCTGTCCTAATTTTCCTGTGGCTGCACACAGGGTATGTGGGCAGAGGACAGGTCTGGAGTGTGAGGACAGAGTGTGCATTAGGAGTCCAGCTCCAGGGTGTGGACCGGTGGTCCTGTGAGTGGACGGAGCTGGGATCTGGAGCTGGAGCCAGGATGCTGAATGTGGGCTGTGAGTGTGTACAGAGCCAGGGTCTGGAGAGCGGGCCTGAAACATACCGGCTGAAGCTCACCAGGTTCTGCTTCCCAAGTTCCCTGAAACTCATTGAGTTTAAATACCTTTATTTGCATAATACATGAACTCACTGAGTTTACGTTTCATATTCTAAGGAAAACGTTGAAATGGAAGTAATGAGATACAATAAGAGTAGCATTATAGTAGGCAAAATCAGCTGTCCTGGCATCCCAGCATGTTTGTGCTGGATTATCAGTTCTACATGTGTATTAATTGTTGAAGATTGAGAGAAAAATGCTGATTTATTTCATCACAAATTTAGGGAAATCGTGGCTGACAATCCCTCAGAACCACTGTTATTCAGATCAGTTTGCTTCAGGGGTTTTCAAACAAGAGGGCCCATGCCTTAAATAGCATTTATGCATATTTATACACTTTCACCATGGAAAGTGTCTTGAAGACTTGGAAACTAGGGACCGTAAAGTGGATGTCTTGTGGACAGTGACATTACAGTACAGGAACCACTAAATACCTTACAAGGTACGAATTTCAACATACAGTGCCTTGAAAACTTATTCAGCTCCCACAAATATTTTCACATTTTACTGTTTCATTTTCTAAAATTAAAATATGTTGAAGTAGAATTTTTGAGTTAATCTACAAAACATTCTGCATAATGTCAAAACAAAAGTAAATTCCAAAACCAGTCAACAATTTACTAAGAATGAAAATCCAAAATTTTGAGGCTGAAAAAGTATTCATTTCCTGTCTACTGTAATTAGTATGCTGACTTTCCACAGGTCAAATAGTGTGTATTACCATAACAACTCGCTCAATTTGTTGATGTAAAAAAATTGGAGGATGACCTATTTACAATGAATTCATAAAAATAAATACACCCTCTCTCTGTAAGGTCCAACAGTAAGGTAGATTTTCAACAGACTAAACCAAAATGAAGACAAAGGAGTATTCAAGACAAGTCAGGGAAATGATAATAGAGAAGGCCAACATGGGGAAGGGTAAGAGACCATCTCCAAGGCACTGAACATAGTCAGAGCTCAGTGCAGTCCATTGTGGAAAAGTTGAAAAATATGAAACCACAGCCACACTGCCCAGGTCAGGCCACCCTTGTAAACCCAGTCGCCAGAGAAGAATGGCACTTGTAAGAAAGGCCACTGTGATGCCAACAGTCACTCTGAATGAGCTGAAGAAGTCAGTGGCTTCAACTGGAGGTAAAGTTCATGGCTGCACAATCTCTAAGGCCTTGCACATAAAGGGCATTTATGGAAGGGGGCAGGGAAGTAACCTGGCTAACACAAAAAGCATATCCTTGCCCGTTAAAACTTTGCATCACGTAGAAGATACTGTACAGATGTGAAAGAAGGTCTTGTGGTCGATGGGACTAAAATGGAACATTTTCACCTCAACACTGTGCAGTATGTGTGGCGTAAATTTAATACTGTGCATCAAGCTATGGCAAAGCTTTTCAGCAGCAGAGGCTGGCAATCTGGTCAGGATTGATGGACAGGTGAATGCTGCTAACTACAGAGAGGTCCTGGATAAAAACTTGCTAGCAGCTGCAAGAAAGCTTAAACTGGGGAGGAAATATGTCTTTCCGCAGGGCAGTGACTGAAAGCACACTGCTAGAGCATCAGTGGAGTGGCTTTAAATGAAGACAATTGAAGCCCTTGAGTGGCCCAGTCAGAGTCTGGACATCAACCTGATTAAATATCTCTGGCAAGACCTCAAGACTGCTGTGCACTGCCACTCACCTACTAACCTGGCACAGCTTGAGCAAATTTGCCAGGAGGAATCGGCAAATTTTGCTCCATTACATTGTGAAAAGCTGAAAGAGACTTATCCAAAAAGACTGCCTGCTGTAACAGCTGTGAGAGGTGGCTCAGCTAAGTACTGAGCAAATGGGGATGAACACCTTTGAACTGCTGGCATTTCAGTTTTAATTTTTAGTTTTTCATGAATTACAATTTTCTCTGTTTTGGGGGCTCTACTGTGAAAAAAGGAGCATGTGATTCACAAATAAAAATTTTCAGTTAAATTAATCAAAATCCCTGGGTGTTCACTTTTCGTGAACAAAGGGTTGAGGGGCTGAATACTTTTACAAAGTACTGAATCTCCAGGGCCTGACCAGGTTTAGCCAGGAACACTGCAGGAATCCTGGCTGAGATATTGGCATAATGTTTAACCAAGGGTAAGATGCCAGTAGACTGAAGAATGATGAATGCTTTATTTAGGAAGAGCAGCAAAGAACCTTTTGTGATTTCTAATATAGAACATTGAAATCTGTGAAAGGGAATTTACTGCAGAAGATACTGAGAAATGAGACATTGGTACATCTGTAAAGACAGTGGATGATTAGGCATTGTCAGCATGGCTATGTGCATGGAAGATCATGTCTTCTGAACAAATTCTTTTCTGATGACATGACCAAGAAAGTTAATGTGAGAGGGGAAGTAGATTTTAGGTTTATGGAATTTAGTAAGGTTTTTTGTGGCCATGCTTGCAGACGATACAAAGATAGGTGAAGGGGCAGGTTGAGTTGAGGAAGCAGAGGACTTGAACAGATTATGTGAATGGACAAAGAATTGGCAGATGGAATGCACTGCAGGCAAGTGTATGATCAAACAGTTTTGTTGAAGGAATGAGGGCGCAGTGAACTTGAATATGGTATTGGAGTTGTGCTTAGCCACACAGTCATAAGCGAAAGTGAGTAAAGAAGGTGTCTAAAACAGGTGCTTCTGTACTGATGAAGATAGTGGAACCTGAACTGACCGGGATCTGCAAGTGAAGAAATCAAAGATCTAATTGCACAAGGTACTATTCAGGCCAACGTGTTGGAGCATCTTGATTAGTTTCAAGGAGGTGACATTACTGAATTCTGAGCTGTAGTCGATAAAAAGCATCTTGATGTATGTATCTTTGTAGTCCGGGTGTTCCAGGGATGAGTGAAGAGCCAATGACAGAGCATCTACAGTGGACCTATTGTTCTGGTAGGCAAATTGGAGCACTTCTCAGGCAGGAGTTGATACGTTTCATCACTTCATCACTGTGGATGTAAGTGCTACTGGGTGATCATCATCCAGAGAGGAAATTAAGAACCTGGTGGCATGGTGCGAAGACAATAACCTATCCCTCAACGTCAGCAAGATGAAGGAATTTGTTGTTGACTTCAGAAGGAGTAGTAGACTGCACGACCCAATTTACATCAGTGGTGCGCAAGTGGAACATGTCAAAAGCTTTAAGTTCCTTGGGAACAATATCACAAATGACCTGACTTGGTCCAACCAAGCAGAGTCCACTGCCAAGAAGGCCCAGCGCCTTTACTTCCTGAGAAAACTAAAGAAATTTGGCCTGTCCCCTAAAACCCTCACTAATTTTTATAGATGCACCGTAGAAAGCATTCTTCTAGGGTGCACCACAACCTGGTATGGAAGTTGTCCTGTCCAAGACCGGAAGAATCTGCAGAAGATTCTGTTGCCAAGACTTGAGAAACTCAGTTTACAAGGATGTTACCGGGACTTGAGAAACTCAGTTACAGAGAAAGGTTGAATAGGTTAGGACTTTATTCCCTGGAGCATAAAAGAATGAGGGGAGATTAGATAGAGATATATAAAATTATGATGGGTATAGATAGAGTGAATGCAAGCAGGCTTTTTCCACTGAGGCAAGGGGAGAAAAAAACCAGAGGACATGGGTTAAGGGTGAGGGGGGAAAAGTTTAAAGGGAACATTAGGGGGGGCTTCTTCACACAGAGAGTGGTGGGAGTGTGGAATGAGCTGCCAGATGAGGTGTTAAATGCAGGTTCTTTTTTAACATTTGAGAATAAATTGGACAGGTACATGGATGGGAGGTGTATGGAGGGATATGGTCCATGTGCAGGTCAGTGGGACTAGGCAGAAAATAGTTCAGCACAACCAAGACAGGCCAAAAGGCCTGTTTCTGTGAGTTTTTCTATGGTTTCTATGGTTTCTAAGATCATGAACATGGTGCAGCACATCACACAAACCAATCTTCCGTCCTTGGACTCACTTTACACCGCACGCTGTCGGAGCAGTGCTACCAGGATAACCAAGGACACGACCCACCCAGCCAACACACTTTTCATCCCTCTTCCCTCTGGAAGAAGGCTCAGGAGCTTGAAGACTCGTACATCCAGATTTGGGAACAGCTTCTTTCCAACTGTGATAAGACTGCTGAACAGATCCTGACCCTGATCTGGGCCGTACCCTCCAAATATCCGGACCTGCCTCTCGTTTTTTTTGCACGACCTTACTTTCCATTTTTCTATTTTCTATTTATGATTTATAATTTAAATTTTTAATTTTTGTTATCAATTTGTAATCCAGGGAGTGGGACGCGCAGAATCAAATATCGCTGTGATGATTATACGTTCTAGTATCAAGTGTTTGGCGACAATAAAGTATAAAGTATCATCCTTGCAAACTGCCACCCTTTCTCCACACTCACTTTCTTCCCTTCTCCTTGACAATGTTGCCCCATATTGGTGTACATTTCCCCCAGAAAGCAGGTCTGAACTCTGTGGCCAGTTTTCTATTTTATGACAGAAATAAAGCTTTCCATTTTGATTTGATGGTGCGGTGGTGATGTAGAGCATACTATATAACAGTACAGCACAGGAACAACATAGTGCTGAATATCAAACAAAGCTACAAAAATCCCTTCAGCCTGCACATTGCCACATCCCTCTGTTCCCTAAACTGATGCCCTTCAGTATTTGACAATCCTGGAAAAAGACTGACTATCTGTACCACCCATAACACAATACACTCCTATCAGGTCACCCATCAGTCTCTGAGAGTCCACACAAAGAAAAATTGAAGGGCCACAAAGGCATAGTCAAGGGAGGCAAAGAACACTGAAAGGACTGCTTTGAATCAATCAACTTAACCATATTCAGGGATTCAGCTTTGGATTTGAATAACAACCACAGCCTTCACTGACTTCATCAAGACTTGTGTAGATAAGTGTGCAGTTTTGAGAACATACTGAGTCTTGCGAACTAGAAGCCACTGATGTACCAGGAGATTCACAGTCTACCCTGTGGCAGATCTGTGGTGTCCAAGACCGATGGTCCAGACATCGTGAAGAAGTCCACACGTGACCTACAGAAGGCAGCCATGAGAATGAAAAGGCGATTTCATGTGGTTAGATACACAATCAGATACACAACAGCTGCAGCAGGGTCTGCATACCGTTACTTCTCACAAGGCAAAACCTGTCATCACGAGTATCAGCTTCAAACCCTGATCTGATCAATGTCTTTTATGATTGCTTTGAAATGGAGAATACATCTATAACTGTGTGAATCCCCAAGCATTTGGCAACACTATGATCTCTGATCAGTGGCCAACGTGGGAACATCCTTCAAGAGGATGAACCCTCAGAAGGATGAACACAACAGTGTGCCTGACAGGATACTGGAAAACTGTGCCGACCGGCTGGCTGGAGTGTTCAAGAACATCTTCAACCTACCACTGTTGCAATCGGAGGTTCCTACTTGTCTCAAAATGGCATCAACCATACTTGTGTCCAATAAGAGTCAGGTGAGCTGCCTCAAAGACTACCGCTGTGAAGAAGTGCTTTGAGAGGTTGGTCATATCTAGAATTATCTCCTGCCTGAGCAAGGACCTGGATCTGTGCACATCGAAGAAGATTTATCCTGTGCCTAATACATTGATTAAATGCCAGGGGCTCCACTTCATTCGGAGCTGAAGGAGATTTGGTGAATCACCAACACTTGCAAATTTCTACAGATGGAGAGCATTCTGCCTGGTTGCATCTCCATTTGGGATGCAGGCCCCAGTACACAGGATCATCTGAAGCTATCATAGACAGAACATTCCAGATCATTGAACACATGCTGTCAGCCTGAAATGTTGATTCATCTTTCCTCTCTGTAGATGCTCTGACTTGCTGAGTTCCTTCAGTGTTTTGTGTGCATTACTTGTCTGAAAAGATGGTGCCTCAAGGCAGTGACATCCAACATTAAGGACAGTCAATAACTGTTTCATACCCTCTTCTCATTGCTACTAGTGGAGAGGAAGTACTGAGACTGAGGAACCACATTCAATGTTTCAGGAATAGCTTCTTCCTCTCTTCCTTCAGATTTCTGAACAATCCATCAATCCATGAACACAATCTCACTCTTCCTCTTTTGCATTAATTAGTCATTATAATTTATTATTGTTTTACATGTCTTGCACTGATGCTGAAAAACAATGAATTTCATGACCTTTGTCAGTGATGATAAAGCTGATTGATTCATTTTGTGCGTTGCTTCAGATTCCAGCATCTGCAGTCTCTTGTCCATCCTGTAGAGGGCGACTGAATTCTCAGGCAAGCAGAGTAAAACAGCGAAGACAGGGAGACTGTATTCCTCCTGGTAACAAGTGATGAGTAAAAGTAGTAAATTATGATTGGCTGTTTGGAGAGAGCTTTCTTCATCTCTTGATTCCATTGGATATAAACAATATTCAGCTGCTTCTTGAATATATTGAATGATTTGACTTTAATTACTTCCACAGAATAGAACTGAATATGTTCACCACGACCCTTTTTTTTATTAAGTGCAATCGTGAACAATAGCCAGATCAGAAATGCTGATCAAGTCAACTAGTTCCAAAATAGAACTCTGATAGGCCAATCAGATGGTTCACTGCTGCTCAGAGACAGAACACAAAAAAACATATGTACGATTAAGAAACATGAAAAAAATCGTCGAAATACTGGAGTCATGATCATCATGATGAAGTCTGCTGGAGAGAGACACTTATACACATGCTGTTCTCCATAATTCGAAGAGGTTGAAGGTTGAAAGGTGACAAAAAATGACAGAAGCACTTGGAGAAGAAATTTCTATTAAGCAATGTAAAATGATTAAAATAGTGAAAAGTATAAAAAAATCATTAAGATCTTCCATAGGGATATCAGGAAGGGAAAGAAAAGGTATGAAATGGATCTGGTTAGAAAGGTTGAGGAAAGTCCCAAGAGGTTCTATAGCTTTAAAAAGAATCTGCAGAAAAGCGGCTTCCATCATCAGAGATGCTCACCACCCAGGCCACACGCTGTGCTCACTGCTGCCATCAGGCAGAATGGACAGGTGCCTCGGAACTCACACCACCAGGTTCAAGAACTCAACCATCAGGCTCTTGAAAAAAAGGGGATAATTACACCCACTTAAGGACTCTTTTATCTTGTTATTTCATGATCATTATTTATTGCTATTTATTTATTATCTGCATTTGCACAGTCTGTTTTCAGTTTACAGTTACTGATGTTTACAGTTTAGAGATCCTGTTTATAGTTACTGTTCTATAGATTTGTTAAGTATACCCACAGAAAAAGAATCTCAGGATTGTATGAGGGACAGGTATGTATGCTGATAATCAATTGCTTTGAAGTTTCAATTATTATGGTGGCTAGGGAGCAAGCCGCAGGTGGGAGATTTAATAAATGTAACTCCTCATTGGTTACCGAGGAAAATTTCATGTTTTTGCAAGAGTTAAGGGAAACAATGGAGATGTATTGGAGGAAATTCAGATGATCAGGAGGAAGTATTGGCAGCCCTACAGTGCTTTCAGGTGGATAAATCCCCAGAGTCTGACCAAGAACATCTCCGACGTTGTGGGAGACTGGATAAAGAAACTGAAGGGGGCCATACTGTAATATTTGCTTTATAATTAGCCAAAGATGAAGTTCCCAAAGACTGGGGTATTCACTGCTGTCCCATCATTTAAGGTAGCAAAAACAAGTGAGGGAAATACAGCCCTGCCAGTCTGATGTCAGTAGAGGAGATGTTATGGAGGGAATTCTGAAGGACAGGATCTAACAACATTTGGATAGACAGTCTCATTAGGAGGAGTCTGCCTGGCTTTGTGCATGGTAAAAAGGTAAATTGGATTCATAACTGGGTTAGAGTTAAGGAGAGGGTTATTTCTCAGAATGAAGGCCTGTGTCAAATTTTATGTCACGGAGGTCAATGTTGGGACCTATGCAGTTTGTTTATGTATTTTTGGATGAAAGTGTATAAGTCATGGTTAGTGTGTAATGATACTAAGGTAGGTAGTGTGGAAGCCTATATAAAATTACAAGGACTGTTGATCAGTTCAAAACTGAAGGGTTGAGGTTTGGCAAATGACTTTCAATTCAGTTTAATGTGAAGTATTGTATTTTGGGAGTGCACAGCAGGAAAGGATTTACACTGTGACTGGTAGTCCTGTTTGTAGTGTTATGGATCAGCAGGTCAGAAGAGTACAAGTGTATAGTTGACTGAAATCCGTGTCATAGGTCGCTTGGGTAGTGAAGAATGTAAACAACAGGAATTCTGCAGATGCTGGAAATTCAAGCAACACACATAAAAGTTGCTGGTGAACGCAGCAGGCCAGGCAGCATCTCTAGGAAGAGGTGCAGTCGACGTTTCAGGCCGAGACCCTTGGTCAGGACTAACTGAAGGAAGAGTGAGTCAGGGATTTGAAAGTTGGAGGGGGAGGGGGAGATCCAAAATGATAGGAGAAGACAGGAGGGGGAGGGATAGAGCCAAGAGCTGGACAGGTGATTGGCAAAAGGGGATACGAGAGGATCATGGGACAGGAGGTCCGGGAAGAAAGACGGGGGGGTGGGGGGACCCAGAGGATGGGCAAGGGGTATATTCAGAGGGACAGAGGGAGAAAAAGGAGAGTGAGAGAAAGAATGTGTGTATAAAAATAAGTAACAGAGGGTAGGTGTTCAGCACATCTCCCGATGTGGCCTTTTATATATTGGTCTCCCGATGCGGCCTTTTATATATTGGCGAGACCCGACGCAGACTGGGAGACCGCTTTGCTGAACATCTACGCTCTGTCCACCAGAGAAAGCAGGATCTCCCAGTGGCCACACATTTTAATTCCACATCCCATTCCCATTCTGACATGTCTATCCACGGCCTCCTCTACTGTAACGATAAAGCCACACTCAGGTTGGAGGAACAACACCTTATATTCCGTCTGGGTAGCCTCCAACCTGATGGCATGAGCATCGACTTCTCTAACTTCCGCTAATGCCCCACCTCCCCCTCGTACCCCATCTGTTACTTATTTTTATACAAACATTTTTTCTCTCACTCTCCTTTTTCTCCCTCTGACCCTCTGAATATACCCCTTGCCTATCCTCTGGGTTCCCCCCCACTTGTCTTCCTTCTCAGACCTCCTATCCCATGATCCTCTCGTATCCCTTTTGCCAATCACCTGTCCAGCTCTTGGCTTCATCCCTCCCCCTCCTGTCTTCTCCTATCATTTTGGATCTCCCCCTCCCCCTCCAACTTTCAAATCCCTTACTCACTCTTCCTTCAGTTAGTCCTGACGAAGGGTCTCGGCCTGAAACGTCGACTGCACCTCTTCCTAGAGATGCTGCCTGGCCTGCTGCATTCACCAGCAACTTTTATGTGTGTTGTAGTGAAGAATGTGTTTGGCCTACTGGCCCTCGTCAGATAGGGCACCAGGTACAGGAATTGGGAAGTTATTTTGCAGATACAGAATAATTTGCTATGTCTGCACTTGGAGTATTATGTACAGTTTTGGTTGCCCTTCTCTAGGAAAAATGTTATTAACCTTGTGAGGGTACAGAAGTGATTTAGCAGTATGTTGGCTGGACTTGGAGGCCTAAGTTACAAGGAAAAATTGTGCAGACTAGGACTTTATTGCCTGTAACTTATTAGATTGAGAGACAATAAGACCATAAGATATAGGAGCAGAGGATTGACAGAAGCTACAGAAATTTGTAAAATTCTTCTGCTCCATCTGAGGTACTAGTCTCCATAGTATCCAAGACATCTTCAAGCAGCGGTGCCTCAGAAAGGCAGCATCCATGATTAAGCTCCATCACCCACAGCATGCCCACTTTTCATTGTTACTGCAAGAAAAGAGGTACAGAATCCTAAAGGCCCACATTCAGCGATTCAGGAACAGCTTCTTTCCCTCTGCTATCTGATTCCTCAATGAATATTGAAACCATGAACACTACCTCAACTTTTTTTCCCATATTACTTCTGTTTTGCACTATTTTTAATCTAATTATTCAATATACATATATACTTACTGTAATTCATTTACATTTTTTCTTTCTGTATTATCATGTAATGCACTGTACTGCTGATGCTGAGTTAACAAATGTCATGACACAGGCTGGTGATAATAAACCTGATTCAGAGTCTGATTATGATCTTCTGCCTTCTCCCCGTATCCCTTCCAGGCCTGGACAATCAAGAATTTATCAACCCCTGCCTTAAATATACATAAAGACTTGACCCCCACGGCTGCCTGTGGCAAAGAATTCCACAGGTTCACCACTTTCTGGCTAAAGAAATTTCTCCTTATCTCTGGACACCAATTAATTCTGAGGCCATGTCCTCTGGTCTTAGACTCTCCCATCATGGGACATCTTCTCTCCAAATCCACTCTGCAAAGGCCTTTCGCCATTCAATAGGTTTCAACAAGTTCACTCCTCATTCTTCTGGATTCCAGTGAATAAAATCCATTCAATCCTGGAATCATTTGCCTGAACCTTCTTTGAACCCTCTACAGTTTCAGCACATCCTTTCTCAGATAAGGGGCCCAACATTGCTCACAATACTCCAAGTGAAACCTCTCAAGTGCTTTATAAAGTTTCAACATTACATCCTTGCCTTTATATTCTAGCCCTCTGGAAGTGAATGCTAAAATCAAATTTACCTTCCTCACCACAGAATCAACCTTCAGATTACCCTTTAGAGAATCCGGAACAAGGACTCCCAAGTCCTTTTGCACCTCTGTTTTTTTGTATTTACTCTCCATTTAGAAAATAGTCAAGCCTTTTATTTTTTCTGCCAAAATCCATGACCATACACTTTCCAAGGCTGTATTCCATCTGCCATTCTTTTACCTATTCTACTAATCTCTCTATCTCCTCTTATGGCCCCTCTACTTCCTCAAAACAACCTGCCCCTCCACTTATCATCATATTGCCTGCTAACATTACAACAAAGCTATCAATTCCACCATCCTAATCACTGACATATAACATAAAAAGAATTAGTCCTAACACAGACCCCCATGGAACACCACTGGTTATTGGCAGCCAAACAGAAAAGGCTCCCTTTATTCCCACTCTTTTCCTCCTGCCAGTTAGCCACTGCTTTACCCATGATAAAATCTTTTGGTAACACCATGAGCTCACAGCTTGTTAAGCAGCCTCATGTGTGGCAGCTTGTCAAAGATCTTCTGAAAATCCACCACACAATATCCTCCGATCCTCCTTTGTCTATCCTGCTTGTTATTTCTTCAAAGAATTCTGTCAGATATGTCAGGCAAGATTTTCCCTTGAGGAAACCATGCTGACTGCAGCCTGTCTTATCATGTGCCTCCAGGTCTCCTGACACCACATTCTTAATACTCGACTCCAACATCTTCCCAACCACTAAGGTCATACTAGCTAGCCGATAGTTTACTTTCAACACACTCTTTGGCTTTTACTTTCAAAACGCTGGAGGAACTCAGCAAGCCAGGCAGCATCTACAGAAAATAGAAGCTGAGGTTTTGGGCCAAGGCCTTTCAGGCTGAATCCTACCAAAGGGTCTCGGCCGAAACGCAACTGTACATTTTTCCATAGATGCTATTTGGTTAGGGTAGCTCCCCTCAGTTGGTCTTGCCAATGAACAGAGTTGCAAGATTCTACATTATCAATGTCCAACAAGGTCTTGCAAGCCCAATAAAAGTGTCCAAGACAATCACTCGATCCATTTGTTGGATTGCCCAAGGTCTCACCACAATTGCAGGTCACAGTCCAAATGTCAACACCATCGCTATTGAGTCATTTGCTGATGGCATGGATGGAATCGTCCCTCAGTACTTAAAGTTCTTAGAATTCAGCAGTGACTTGCTATCTTAAAAAATACATCTTTGTTTAAACCCAAATTAGAGATGTGCGGATTTACTTTCTGATTTGCTTATCAGTTTTGTTTTCCGGTGCAAAGACACTGAATGTGTCTTGTGCAGTACTGACCTACAAATGCGACAAAGAAGCTTAGCTTCGACAGCGGAAGCTTCAGCTGACGTGCTGCAGATTTGTAGGATGGCACTCTCTCTCCACATTGTCAGTCAAGAAAAAGAGAGTGGGTGGGGGAGGTGTGTGGGGAGCGTTACTCAAAGTTGGAGAAACTGATGTTCAGGCCATTAAGTGTCCATTCAGTACAATTTAGCATTTGTGATAATAGACTCCAACATCGTTCCAATCTCTGTGTCTCCGCGTGCGGACCTGGCCCAATTGTGGAATAAGAGACACTGACACGGGTCGATAGGTCACTGGCTTTAATGCGAACAGTGTTAAAGGGTATGAGAACAATAAGCACTAGGCCAGACAGGGCCGTTAACTTAAACTCCCAAATGGAAAACGAAGCCTACACTGCGGCTGCAAAGAGCGAGGAAGAATTAAATGAATACCGCTAGTCTTCAGATTCAGTTGAAGCAACAGTCCAACATCTCAGGCAAGGCAGAATGCAGGCAACAAAGTGTTAATGTGTTCAAATCTCAACAAATACTTCAACGGAATGAATGGAGTTAAAAACTTTCACAATTAAATGATAATTAGCTGACACGTGCATATTCACGAGTGCAATTGCTGAATCCGCTGCGCGGCTGAATCTCTGGTTGTGACACACTGAAGTCAGGCTATCTGGCCAATAATTTTCTCTCTCAGCCACCCTCCATTCTTAAAAAGTGGAGTGACATTTGCAATTTTGCTGTCTTCAGCAACCTTTCTAGAATCTAGTCATAATCTCTTCAGATACCTCTTTCAGAACACCAGGTTGTACCCCATCTTGTCCAGGTAATATATCTATCTTCATAACTTTCAGCTTGCCAAGCACCTTCTCCATAGTAATAGCAATGACGCTCACTTCTGCCCCCTGACACTTTTGCATTTCTGGCATTCTGCTAGTGTCTTCCACTGTAAAGACTGATACAAAATATGTATTAAATTCAGCAGTCATTTTTATGTCTTCCATTACTACCTCTCTAGTGTAATCATCTAGTGGTTTGATATCCATTCTGATCTCAATTTTACTCTTTATATATGTAACCCTCATGTTCGGCCTGCACGCATTAGTCTAGGGGGAGACAGCCTCTGGCCCAGCCAAACAGAGGAATCTCGTTTGTGTGGCTGTTGCGTGCTGTGTTGCCCGGTTACAGATCTGAGCCGTAAAAAAGCAGACAGTACACCACATGCAATAAAATGGTTGAACTTTATAAATCTTAATCTGACTGTAGGGTTAGTAAAGAAAGTAGAAAGAAAAAGGACACATTTTAACAAAACAGTCTCATGCACACGTTGGAGCTCACAGTTCTGTCCATTCATTCTCCATCGACCACTGACGAGCGTTGCGGACCTTCGGAGCCTCACTCCCAGTCCACTTCGTCCAGCCGTCTACCAACTCTCTCCATTTGCGTCTTCTATCTTTATCTCTCACCGATAAGAGATTGTGAAACCCCTGCTCTCAGACCCACAAGAAAGAACAACATGCTCCTCATTGGATTGGCGCACATTCCAAAATCCCCATTATCTCTAGTCATAACCCAAACTTTGCTTCTACAGAGAAACCATTACATTAGCAGTGAAACATTACAGAGAGGCCATTACATTAGCAGTGAAACCTTTAGCAGGGCATTACATATAGTTAAAAAAAACTTTTTCTATCCTCTTTGATGTTATTGTCTAGCTTATCCTTCATATTTCATCTTTTCCCTCTTTAGTTCAAGTTCAAATTTCACAGCACTTTTATTATCACAGTATGTAAAAATTGTACAACTATGAGATTTCTTTGCCTAGAGGCAGCCAGAAAACAAGAAACTGGAAGGAAGCCATTAAAAAGTGACCAACATTAAACTCCTCAATGTCATGGCGGTTACTATTAAGTGGTAGAAGAGATGGAAATTAATGCAACATCAAGAAACAAAATGGGACATGTTGGCTGAAACAACTTCTGTTGAAGCAAAGGACTTCTGTCCCATTTGTCATTCAGTACCACACAATACATAATTCAGTATTTCTCAGAAAGTCGTTGCACTGGAAAACTGAACTGATGTGCGAATCTGAAAGTATATCTGCAGATGGATACCTGTTGTTTCTGAGCGAAGTATTGGGGGTTGTGTGTATGTCTGTGCGCACACACAGTAGTGTGAAGTTTCCTGTAATTCACTAATTGTTGGTTTAAATTGATACTTCCACTTGTGTGTAAGCTGAAGAAGCCAAACCGACTCTTGTTCATGAAGCGACTAAACGCTCAATAACAATTGGCTTTGCGGTATTTTATTGTAGTCAGTAATGTTAGATCAGACCAGAGCAGAACAACACAGGATCAAGCCACTGGATCAATATGTTGGCATCTATGTTAAAGATCAGGTTTTGGGGTACTTGGAGTCATATGATAAAACAGGCCAAAGTCAGCATGGTTTTCTGAATGGGAAATCTTGTTTGACAAATCTGTTGGAAATCCTTAAGGAAATAACAGCCATGATAGACAAAGGAGTGTCATTGGAAACTGTTTATTTTGATTTGCAGAAGTCTTTGACAATACACCACACATGAGGCTGCTTACCAAGGTAAGAGCTCCATGATATCACAGGAAATGTACTGGAATACATAGATTAGTTGACTGGCAGGGTGCAAAAAGTTGGAATAAAGGGCCCTAGTCTGCTTCTCTGCCACTAGTGGTGTGCAACAAGGATTGATGTTGGGACAGTTTCCTATCACATTATATGGCAATGATTTGGATGAAAGAATTGATGGTTTTGGGGGCAGGTTTGTGGACAATATGCAGATAGTTGGAGTAATAGGGACAGGACAAGAGGAAGCAGGGTATCTCAGAAGGACTGAGAGATTGGGAATAAAGGGCAATGAAGTGGCAGATGTAGTATTGTGTAACAAGTTGCATTCCCCTGCACTTTAGCAGAGAGAATAAAGAAGTGAATTATTTTCTAAATAGGGAGAAAATTCAAAAGACAGAGTTGCAAATGGATTGGGGGTCCTCGTGCAACATTCCATAAAGGTTAACTTGCAGATTGAGTCAGTGGTAAAGAAGGGAGTTGCAGAGTTAGCATTCATTTTGAGAGGACTAGAATATAGAAGCAAGGATGTAATGCTGAGGAACACAGACAAAATGCTGGAGGGAGTCAGCAGGCAGCATCTATTAAAATGAGTAGAGTTGACATTTCAGGCCAAGCCCCTTCCTCAGGACTGGAGGAAAAAAGATAAGTCAGAGTTAGAAGGTGTTGGAAGTTTTCTATAGTGGGGGGATCTAGGACCAGCAGACCCAGTCTTAGAATTGAGGGACATTCATTAAGGATAATATGAGGAAAAATTCTTTTGCCAGAAATTGTGAATCTAAGGAATTTGAAGGTTCAAAGGTCCAATTTAATATCAGAGAAATAAAAACATTATACATCATGAAACTCTTTATCTTCGCAAACATCCATGAAAACAGAGAAGTGCCCCAAAGCATGAACGACAGTCAAATATAAGAACCCTAAATTCCCCCCAGCTCCCCTCCCTCCTACATGTAAGCAGCGTCAAGCGACGATCCTCCCTCCCCCGCCAGCACCCACCACTGGGCACTCAAGCATGAGCAAAGCAGTAGCAAAGACACAGACTTGCAGTTACCCCTAAGTCTTCGCTTTTCCACCAGCATTCGACATTCCACAGGCTCTCTCTCTCTCCTTAATAAGGGAGAAAGAGGTGTCTCTGTTTTTCCCAGAAAGTGGGGATACATAACAAACAACTCGCAGGTTTATGATGTTAAAAGTCCGTTACATCGCTTTTTCCGAGCTCTGTTCCCAAAGATCCCAGGTCTTTGGGCAGACAGCAGTAGATCTTGCGACTCCCCTGATGACACACGGGTCTCCTGTTGTGACAGCAACCCTCCCCGCAAAGAACCGAAGTAAGCATGTAACTCCAGGTCAGTGCCTTCAAAAACACCCTGAAAGGGAAAAATAAAGGCAGGAAACGGGTTTTGGAGTGATAAATAAATCAACCATGATGGAATGGATGAGCAGTCTCAATAGGCCAGGTGACCTAATTCTGCTCCTATTTCTAATGGTTTTATGTTCTAAACCAACTAGATGAGGGATGTCATGGACCGGATATTGAGTAATCATACAGGGAATACTGACCATAAGACAATGGTGTGATCAGAGGCAGTGGCCACTTTGGTTCAAATAAAGGTGCATTTATTGATTGTGTAAGTCTTCTTTATGATCACAAGTCTCTGCTGGATACTCTGTACTTCAAGTTCTGAA
Organism: Mobula birostris; assembly: GCF_030028105.1. Classification (NCBI taxonomy): domain Eukaryota; kingdom Metazoa; phylum Chordata; class Chondrichthyes; order Myliobatiformes; family Myliobatidae; genus Mobula; species Mobula birostris. The sequence continues at coordinate 179,135,364 of NC_092374.1, read as the reverse complement.
GGACGATTCCATCAATGCCATTAGCAAATTACTCAATAGTGACTGAGCTGAATTATGATGTATTATTGTTGTGTTTCTGCTTGGACGTACTGCATGCCATTATGCCGAGACATTGGACAATCCACGAGGTGGAGCGAGTGATCATCTTAGACATTTTTATGGAGCTTGCAAGCTCATTTTGGACATTGTTCACATAGAATACTGTAAATCCATTCAATGGGAAGACTGACAGCGGCGGAGCTGCATTTTCCTCAATTCTGGTGAGGAATAGGGATAGGCTGCAAGGTCCCCTCAGATGCCATGGCCTGTGGCAGTTACTCAGGCATAGAGAGTTGAGTCACTGTAGGAAAAAGCAGAGGCCTCTGCTGAACACGTTGGATCAAGCTGGGGTGGGTGCTGGCTGCTCCCAACAGTGCCTTCTGGTGTTCGCTGGGTGGAAGGACAAGCTGGACCAGGACAATCTACAGTCATGCCTCTCCAGATATTTGGCTATCTTCCTTTCCTCTGTGACTGTATTTTTTTTTTCCCAAAACAGTTACCATATGTGTTTTTTGTGTTATGTGCAGTGTCCTGTGTGCTTTTGATAATGTGCTTTCAAAACTGGCCTTGGAGGAACTCTTTTCCTTTTGGCTACATTCATGTATGGTTGAATAATATTGAAACTAAAAATTGAAAATTGAACTTAACTTCTGAACTTCTCATAGCCACAGATCAGGGTAAGTATGGACCTTGTGGGATAATATTAGGCTGGAGCAAATCAAATTAGGCAAGAAGGAGGGAGAATGAATTGGAAACAACATAATCGAAAGGTAGTGTGAGGAGGAAGATGTGAATAGAAGATTGTGGGTGATAGGTGAGGCCACATAAGGGGGACCTTATGTAGGTGGGGTGAAGGATTGAAGAAAAAGAAATGTAATGGAGACCACAGCGCTCCAAGGAGTAAAGAAAATGAGGAGGGGAACCAGATAGAGGCGATGAGCTGTTCATGAGGGCTGGGGAATGGATAAAAAAAGGAAACAGGGAGGGGAATATAGGGCAGGGTAGAAAGTACGGGAGGATAGTAAAATCCAGGTTGGACACTACCCAAGTGCAATATGAGGTGGCAGTAGCAGTGGCCACAGACAGATCTGTTGGAGTGGGAATCGGATGCTGAATTGTAATCGGTGGACACCTGATGGCCTGAACATCAGTTTCTCCAACTTCCGGGAATCTCTCCCCACGTCCTCCCCTCTCTTTTCCTCAACTGACAGTGTGCAGAGTGAGTACTCTGCAGCATGTCAGCTGAAACTTCTTCTGTTGAAGCAAAGGATCTGTCTATTTGTCGATCGATACTTAACTCAGTGTTTCTCGGAAAGTCTCTGCACTGGAAAACGAAACTGTTGTGCGAAACAGAAAGTAATCTGCACGACTCCGTCAAGGTCTGCGGAGAGTGAACCCAGGGCTGTACTCGAACAAATTCAGGGTGTCTTTTCTCTTCAAATATCGCCACGTATATTAATAACAACGCCAGGATTTGTTTGAAGACACCTCGGCACATCAGAGTTGCCAGCGCGTTGTCTCTAGTCAGCCCGTGAGGTTCAGAGTCGGACCCCCGTACTGACAGTGCAGGTAGGATCTCCCAGGGAGACCACTCGTTTCAATCCCTCATCAGCTGCAGGTGGACACTCCATCTACAGGTGAGTGAAACCTGTTGTTTCTGAGTGAAGTATTGGGGTGCGTGTATGTGTGCGCGGGTGCACAGTAGTGTGGGCTGTTTCTTTAAGTCACGAATTGTTGGTTTAAATTGATATTTCAACTTGTGTAAGTTGAAGAAACCAAACCGCCCCTTGTTCTCGAAACGACTAAACGCTCAATAACAAACCGCTTTGCATTATTTTATTGTAGTCAGTGATGTTAGATCAGACCTCAGAGCAGTACAGCACAGGAACAAGCCATTCAGACATGGGGTCTATGCTGACCAGAATGCCAATGCTAATCACATCTGAAATAGACATCTCTTGCACTAACGAAGTGAATGATTTGTGTTTTTTTTTCTGAACGCAACTTAAATGATGTTCTGTGCCTGGGAAGCTGATGCAACAAAGTTTTAATTGCACCTGTTCATCCATGTTCTTGTGTGTATGACAATAAACTTGATTTTGACTGTGACATCTGGTGTTCTGTACCACCTCCTTTTCCTAACTCTTCCTGTGCCAGTGTGGAAGCAGAGGACCTTTGTCCCATTTGTCGTTCGGCACCACACAATCCATAATTCAGCGTTTCTCGGAAAATCTCTGCAGTGGAAAACGAAACTATTGTGCGAATCAGAAAAAAAAAATTCTGCACGACTCCTTCCCAGTCTGCGGAGAAGGAAGCCAGACTCAAACAGATTCAGGGTGTCTTTTCCCTGCAAATATCGCCACTTACATTAACAACAACTCTAGGATTTTACCTTCTACCGTCATCAATGATGCCCTCACCCGCATCTCCTCCATTTCTCGTACTTCGGCCCTCACCCCATCCTCCCGTCACCACAACAGGGACAGAGTTCTCCTTGTCCTCACCTACCACCCCACCAGCCTCCGGATCCAGCACATTATCCTCCACAACTTCCGCCACATTCAACAGGACCCCACCACTAATCACATCTTTCCCTCTCCACCCCTCCCCGCTTTCCGCAAGGATCGGTCCCTCGGCGACTCCCTTATCCACACGTCCCTCCCCACGGATCTCCCACCCGGCACTTATCCCTGCAAGCGTAAGTGCTACACCTGTCTCTATACCTCCTCTCTCGTCACCATTCAGGGCCCCAAACAGTCCTTCCAGGTGAGGCAACACTTCACTTGTGAGTCTGTTGGGGTCATCTATTGCATCCGGTGCTCCCGGTGCGGCCTGCTCTACATCGGTGAAACCCGACGCAGATTGGAGGACCGCTTCGTCGAGCACCTCCGCTCTGTCTGCCACAACAGACAGGATCTCCCGGTAGCCACCCACTTCAGTTCTGCTTCCCACTCCCATTCAGATATGTCCATACATGGCCTCCTCTACTGCCATGATGAGGCTAAACTCAGGTTGGAGGAGCAACACCTCATATACCATCTAGGTAGTCTCCAGCCCCTTGGTATGAACATAGTATTCTCCAACCTCCAGTAATTCCCTCCCCCTCCCTTCCTCTATCCCTATGTCACTCTGCCCCCTCCCCCAACTGCCTATCACCCTCATGTCTCCGCCTCTTTCTACTACCCATTGTGTTTTCCCCTATTCCTTCTTCACCTTTCCTGCCCATCACCTCCCTGCTTCCCCTCCCCCACCCCTTTGTCTTTCCCCTTATTTATTTTTCACCTGGAACCTACCAGCCTTCTCCTTCCCACCCTCCCCTCACCTTCTTTATAGGGCCTCTGCCCCTTCCCTCTACAGTCCTGACAAAGGGTTCCGGCCCGAAACATCAAATAATCGTTTCCACGGATGCTGCCCGACCTGCTGAGTTCCTCCAGCGTGATGTGAGTGTTGCTTTGATCCCAGCATCTGCAGATTATGTTGTGTTTACAACTCTAGGATCTGTTTGAAAACACTTAGGCACATCAGAGCTCACAGCACAAGGTATTCTAATCAGTACAGTGAGGTTCAGAGTCTGACAGTGCAAGTGGAGTCTCCCAGGGAGTCAATTCAGGCCATCGTTTCAATCCCTCATCGGCTGCAGACGGACACTCGAGTGAAACCTATTGTTTCTGAGTGATGTGTTCGGGTGTGTGTATGCGTGCGCACTGCACAGTAGTGTGGGGTGTTTTTGTATGTCACTAATGTTGATTTAATTTGATATTTCCACGTGTGCGTGTTGAAGAAACCAAAACGCTCCTTGCTCACTAAGCCACGAAATGCTCAATAACAATCTGCGGTATTTTATTGTAGTCAGTAGACCGCAGAGCAGTTCAGCACAGAAACAAGCCGTTCGGACCTGTTGCTTGTGCTGTCCAGGATGCCAATGGACACTAATCACATCTAAAATAGACATACCTTGTTTTAATGAATTGGGCAATTTGTTTTCTTTCTAAATGTTACTTAAATGATGTTATGTGCCTGGGATGCTCCAGCCACAAAGTTTTCATTGCACCTGAGCATACATGTAGCTATTTGTATGACAATCAATTTGATTTTGACTGTACACCCCTCTTTTTCATAACCGTTCCTGGATGTGGTGCTGAGGCTTTATCATGCACTGGTGAGGGTCGCTTTGAGTATTATGAACAGTTTTGGACCCCTCATCTGAGAAAAGATGTACTGGCATTGGAGAGGGTCCAGAGAAGGATCAGACGGATGATTCCAGGAATAAAAAGCTTACCATATGAGGAAAGTTTGATGGCTCAGTGTCTGTGCTCCCTGGAGTTCAGAAGGATGAGTAGAGTAGTGGTGAAAAGGATGATCTCCATGGTCGGAGAGTCTATGACAAGAGGGCACAGCCTCAGGGCACCCTTTCAAAACAGAGATGCGGAGAAATGTCTTCAGCCAAAGGGTGGTGAATTTGTGGAATTTGTTGCCATATGCAGCTGTGGAAGCCAGGCCATTGGGTGTATCTAAGGCAGGGCATGCTAGGTGCAAAAAATAACAGGGTTGTTATCATGGGTGACTTTAACTTCCCTAATATTGGTTGGCACCTGATTAGTTCTAAGGGTCTAGACGGGGCAGAGTTTGTTAAGTGTGTCCAGGATGGATTCCTATCACAATATGTGGACAGGCCAACTAGGGGGAATGCCATACTAGATCTAGTACTAGGTAATGAACCGGATCAGGTCACAGATCTCTCAGTGGGTGAGCATCTGGGGGACAGTGACCACCGCTCCCTGGCCTTTAGCATTATCATAGAATCAGAGAGGACAGGAAAATTTTTAATTGGGGAAGGGCAAATTATGAGGCTATAAAGCTAGAACTTGCGGGTGTGAATTGGGATGATGTTTTTGCAGGGAAATGTAGTATGGACATGTGGTCGATGTTTAGAGCTCTTTTACAGGATGCCGGGATAAATTTGTCCCGGTGAGGAAGATAAAGAATGGTAGGGTGAAGGACCCATGGGTGACAAGTGAGGTGGAAAATCTAGTCAGGTGGAAGAAGGCAGCATACATGAGGTTGGGGAAGCAAGGATCAGATGGGTCTATTGAGGAATATAGGGAAGCAAGAAAGGAGCTTAAGAAGGGACTGAGAAGAGCAAGAAGGGGGCATGAGAAGGCCTTGGTGAGTAGGGTAAAGGAAAACCCCAAAGCATTCTTCAATTATGTGAGAACAAAAGGATGACAGGAGTGAAGGTAGGACCGATTAGAGATACAGCTGGGAAGATGTGCCTGGAAGCTGTGGAAGTGAGCGAGGTCCTCAATGAATACTTCTCTTCGGTATTCACCAATGAGAGGGAACTTGATGATGGTGAGGACAATATGAGTGAGGCTGATGTTCTGGAGCATGTTGATATTAAGGGAGAGGAGGTGTTGGAGTTGTTAAAATACATTAGGACGGATAGGTCCCCGGAGCCTGACGGAATATTCCCCAAGCTGCTGCACAAGGCGAGGGAAGAGATTGCTGAGCCTCTGGCTAGGATCTTCCTGTCCTCGTTGTCCACGGGAATGTTACCCGAGGATTGGAGGGAGGCGAATATTGTCTCCTTGTTCAAAAAAGGTAGTAGGGATAGTTTGGGTAATTATAGACCAGTGAGCCTTACGTCTGTGGTGGGAAAGCTGTTGGAAAAGATTCTTAGAGATAAAATCTCTGGGCATTTAGAGAATCATGGTCTGATGAGGGACAGTCAGCATGACTTTGTGAAGGGCAGATCGTGTCTAACAAGCCTGAAAGAGTTCTTTGAGCAAGTGACCAGGCATATAGATGAGGGTAGTGCAGTGGATGTCATCTATATGGAATTTAGTAAGGCATTTGACAAGGTTCCACATGGTAGGCTTATTCAGAAAGTCAGAAGGCATGGGATCCAGGGAAGTTTGGCCAGATGGATTCAGAATTGGCTTGTCTGCAGAAGGCAGAGGGTCATGGTGGAAAGAGTACATTCAGATTGGAGGATTGTGACTAGTGGTGTCCCACAAGCATCTGTTCTGGGACCTCTACTTTTCGTGATTTTTATTAACGACCTGGATGTGGGGGTAGAAGGGTGGGTTGGCAAGTTTGCAGACGACACAAAGGTTGGTGGTGTTGTAGATAGTGTAGAGGATTGTCAAAGATTGCAGAGAGACATTGATAGGATGCAGAAGTGATCTGAGAAGTGGCAGATGGAGTTCAACCCGGAGAAGTGTGAGGTGGTACACTTTGGAAGGACAAACTCCAAGGCAGAGTACAAAGTAAATGGCAGGATACTTGGTAGTGTGGAGGAGCAGAGGGATCTCGGGGTAGATGTCCACAGATCCCTGAAAGTTGCCTCACAGGTGGATAAGGTAGTTAAGAAAGCTTATGGGGTGTTAGCTTTCATAAGTCGAGGGATAGAGTTTAAGAGTCGCGATGTAATGATGCAGCTCTATAAAACTCTGGTTAGGCCACACTTGGAGTACTGCATCCAGTTCTGGTCGCCTCCCTACAGGAAGGATGTGGAAGCATTGGAAAGGGTACAGAGGAGATTTACCAGGATGCTGCCTGGTTTAGAAAGTATGCATTATGATCAGAGATTAAGGGAGCTAGGGCTTTACCCTTTGGAGAGAAGGAGGAGACATGATAGAGGTGTACAAGATAATAAGAGGAATAGATAGAGTGGATAGCCAGCGCCTCTTCCCCAGGGCACCACTGCTCAATACAAGAGGACATGGCTTTAAGGTAAGGGGTGGGAAGTTCAAGGGGGATAATAGAGGAAGGTTTTTCACTCAGAGAGTGGTTGGTGCGTGGAATGCACTGCCTGATTCAGTGGTGGAGGCAGATACACAAGTGAAGTTTAAGAGACAACTGGACAGGTATATGGAGGAATTTAAGTTGGGGGCGTATATGGGAGGCAGGGTTTGAGGGTCGGCACAACATTGTGGGCCGAAGGGCCTGTACTGTGCTGTACTATTCTATGCTCTGTGTTCTGTGTTCTATTATTGGACATGGCATCAAAGGTTACGGGGAGAAGGCCAGGAACTGGGGTTGAGGAGGAGATTTTTGAGAAAAAGCGTCAGCTATGATTGAATGGCAGAGCAGCCTCAATGGGCCAGATGGCCAAATTCTGCTGCTATGTCTTATGGTCTGGAGTTCCTGAGCCTATACCGAAGCATTTTGAATCTTGATGTTTTATTAATTTCCAGCTCTTCTGCCACCTAATAATAATGACCATGTCATTGAGGAATTGGTTGATGCTCTTTTTTAATGGGGCCTTTTCAGTTTCTTGCTTTCTGGCTGCCTGTAAGCAGACGAATCTCAAGTTTGTACATTTATGTAATCTTTGAAAATAAGTGCGCTTTGAAATTTGAACTAAAGAGAAAAGAGGAAATTTAAGCTAACCAATAACATCAAAGAGGACAGGAAAAGTTTTTTTTTCAAATATATAAAGAGTAAAATTGAGATCAGAGTGGATATCGGACCACTGAAAAATTACACTAGAGATGTGGTAATGGAGGAGAAAAAATCAACTGCAGAATTTGATAATCATTTTTATCAGTCTTTACAGTGGAAGACACCAGCAGAATGCCAGAAATGCATAAGTGTCTGGGGGCAGAAGTGAGTGTTGGACCATCAGACCAAAAGACAAAGGAGCAGAAGTCGGCCATTCGGCTCATCGAGTCTGCTCCGCCATTTTATCATGAGCTGATCCATTCTCTCATTTAGTCCCACTCCCCCGCCTTCTCACCATAACCTTTGATGCCCTAGCTACTCAGATACCTATCAATCTTCGCCTTAAATACACCCAATGACTTGGCCTCCACTGCTGCCCGTGGCAACCAGTTCCACAGATTCACAACCCTCTGGCTAAAAAAATTTCTTCTCATATCTGTTCTGAATGGGCGCTGTTCAATCCTTAAGTCATGCCCCCTCGTACTAGACTCCCCCATCATGGGAAACAACTTTGCCACATCCACTCTGTATATGCCTTTTAACATTCGAAATGTTTCTATGAGGCCCCCCCCATTCTTCTAAACTCCAAGGAATACAGTCCAAGTGCGGTCAAACGTTCCTCATATGTTAACCCTCTCATTCCCGGAATCATTCTAGTGAATCTTCTCTGAACCCTCTCCAACTTCAGCACATCCTTTCTTAAGTAAGGAGCCCAAAACTGCACACAATACTCCAAGTGAGGTCGTACCAGCGCCTCATACAGCCTCAGCATCACTTCCCTGCTCCTATATTCTATTCCTCTAGAAATGAATGCCAAAATTGCATTCGCCTTCTTCACTACCGACTCAGCCTGGAGGTTAACCTTAAGGGTATCCTTCACGAGGACTCCCAAGTCCTGTTGCATCTCAGAACTTTGAATTCTCTCCCCATTTAAATAATAGTCTGCCCGTTTATTTCTTCTAACAAAGTGCATGACCATACACTTTCCAACATTGTATTTCATTTGCCACTTCTTTGCCCATTCTCCTAATCTATCCAAGTCTCTCTGCAGACTCTCCGTTTCCTCAGCACGACCGGCCCCTCCACCTATCTTCGTATCGTCAGCAAACTTAGCCACAAAGCCATCTATTCCATAATCCAAATCGTTGATGTACAATGTAAAAAGAAGCGGCCCCAACACTGCTCCCTGCGGAACACCACTGATAACCGGCAGCCAACCAGAATGGGATCCCTTTATTCCCACTCTCTGTTTCCTGCCAATCAGCCAACGCTCTATCGACATATGTAACTTTCCAATAATTCCATGGGTTCTTATCTTGTTTAGCAGCTTCATGTGCAGCACCTGTCAAAGGTCTTCAGAAAATCCAAATATACAACATCCACTGCATTTCCCTTGTCTAGCCTACTGGTAATTTCCTCAAAAACTTGCAATAGGATTGTCAGGCAGGATTTTCTTTTAAGGAAACCATGCTGAGTTCTGCCTATCTTGTCATATGCCTCCAGGTACTCTGTAACCTCATCCTTGACAATCGACTCCAACAACTTCCCAACCACCGATGTCCAGTTGACAGGTTGTAATTTTCTTTTGGCTTCCTTGCCCCCTTCTTAAATATTGGAGTGACATTTGCAATCTTCCAGTCTTCCGGAACCATGCCAGAATCTATTGACTTTTGAAAGATCATTGCTAATGCCTCCGCAATCTCCACAGCTACTTCCTTCAGAAAACGAGGGTGCATTCCATCTGGCCCGGGATATTTATCTACTCTTAGACTATTCAGCTTTCTGAGTACTTTCTCTGTCGTAATTGTGACTGCGCGCACTTCTCTTCCCTGCCACCCTTGAGTGTCTAGTATACTGCTGATGTCTTCCTCAGTGAAGACTGATGCAAAATCCTCATTCATTTCCTCCGCCATCTCCTTATCTCCCATTAAAATTTCTCCGGCATTATTTTCTATCTGTCCTATATCTACTCTCACCTGTCTTTTAATCTTTATATACCTGAAAAAGCTTTTAGTATCCTCTTTGATATTATTTGCTAGCTTCTTTTCATAGTTCATCTTTTCCCTCTTAATGACCTTCTTAGTTTCCCTTTGTAAGCTTTTAAAAACTTCCCAATCCTCTGTCTTGCCACTAATTTTTGCATCCTTGTATACCCTCTCCTTTGCTTTAACTTTGGCTTTGACTTCTCCTGTTAGCCACGGTTGCATCCTTTTTCCATTCAAAAATTTCTTCTTTTTTGGAATATATCTGTTTTGCACCTTCCTCACTTCTCACATAAAGTCCAGCCACTGCTGCTCTGCCGTCCTTCCCGCTAGTGTCCCTTTCCAGTCAACTTTGGCCAGTTCCTCTCTCATGCCACTGTAATTTCCTTTACTCCACTGAAATACTGACACATCAGATTTCGCTTCTCTGTCACAATGGCGGGGTATTGGGAGCAAGGGTGGACCCAAATGCAAGACACATCTTGTGAGGTTACTTAGATTTAGTTTATTGTTCGATACCAGGAGAGCAAGGCAGGAGCAGGAAATAGCAAACTGGACAAGGACTCAGGACTACAACTAGGCTGGGACCAAGGCTCTGGGCTTGGACTCGGAATCGTTTCCCAGAACTAGAGGAGACATGAAGAGGCTAGGGTATGGACTCCGAGCCTGAGACTGGGCAAGGACCCAGTACCTGGGTCTTGCCTCGGGCTTGGACCCCAGAACCAGGCATGGACATGACATAGGCTAGGGAGAGGAGGAACATGGGAACACAGAGCCTCGGTCTCAGGGAGCAGGTACTTGGAACCATGGACACATACACAGAACACAGAGCTGGGACCCCTCCTTGGGTACAGGACATAGGGTCGGGACTCATGACCCTCCGCAGGGCAACGGCAAGACGGCCTGACTTACCCCACGGAGGCGAGGACAAGACAAGAGAAGACATGACTCCCCATGGGGCAACGGCAAGACGGCCAGACTTACCCCACGGAGGCGAGGACAAGACAAGACAAGACCAACACGAATGAACACCAGACAGTACCTATCTAGCTCCGGTGATGGAACTAGACCGAAGTGCAGGCCGGGGCTGCAGACGAGGGCTAGAGGCGAGGGGCCAAAGAAGGGATTCAGACAGGGGGGTAGGACAGGAATAAGAGACTGCCAGGGCCAGGACTTGACTCGGAACTGGGAAGCCGTCAGGGCCAGGACTTGACTTGGAACTTGAATGCCGCCAGGGACAGGACTTGACTTGGTACTTGAATGCCACCAGGGCCAGGACTTGAATTGGTACTTGATTGCCGCCAGGGCCAGGACTTGAATTGGTACTTGAATGCCGCCAGGGCCAGGACTTGACTTGGTACTTGAATGCCCCAAGACCCAGGACTTGACTTCGAGCCTCCGGGTAGTGGCGAGCTCTCAATTTGGCCCGGGAACAGTAGACAGTGGTTCTTGATTCCCTCCGGCGGGTTAACTGATGGACCCACCTCGGTGAGGAAACTTTGCAGGCTCGCTTTGGCGAGGTAACTGGACAGGGTTCCTCCAGTGAGGAAAGCCGAATTACCGGCACTCGCTTCGGGCGGAGACAAGGCTTGTCCCGGCCAGATGACATTGGCACGCCGTGACTTTGCAGACGCTCCCACGCCGAACGGCTGAAAGCTGCAGACTATAAACTACCGGTTCAGCCGAGTGTTAGTTGACCAACTAACGAGTGTTAGAATCACCAAAGTCGAGGGACACGGGAAAACAAGGAATCAACGGTCCGGATCGTAACATAAACAAGCTAAATTTAAAGGGACCCCAATCCGGACCATGACAGTTTCAGTGATGGCCACAATATCTTAATCTTCCAAATCCGAGCCGGACTCTCAGGCCGAACCCTTGGCGTGCCGAACAATGGCCAATCCTGAAACCCCGACAGCGGGTCCCATTCCCGCAAAGAACTGAAGTCAGCGTGTAACTCCAGGCCAGTGTCTTCAAAAGAACCCTGATAGGGAAAAATAAAGATATTAAAGATGGAAATAGAGCTGTTTCCAAAGATGCAAACAAAGGAGTTGCTGTTTATCGCCATCACTGTCTTAGAATTGAGGAACATCCATCGAGGACAATATGAAGCAAAATTATTTTGCCACAGAGCTGTGAATCTAAGAAATTCATTGCTGAAGTCAGATGTGCAGGGCAACTCATTAGGTATATTTAAAGTGGAGGTTGATAGGTTCATTCATAATCAGTACATCAGCAGGGGAAGGCAGGAAATGGGTCAGAGAGTGATAAAAAATCAGCCATGATAGAATGGTAGAGCAGACTCGATGGGCCAGATGACCTAATTCTGCTCCTATGTCTAATGGTTAAATGCTCTAAAACAACTAGATGAGGGATGTCATGGGCCGGGTATTGGGTAACCATTAGGGAATACAGTAGTGAGCATAAGACAATGGTATACTCAGAGGCAGTGGCCACTTTGGTTCACATAAATGTGCATTTATTCATTTTGTAAGCCCTTTTTATGATCGCAAGTCTCTGCTGGATACCCCATACTTCAAGTACTGAAGGACAATTCCATCAATGTCATCAGCAAGTTATTCAATAGCGAATGAGCTGAATTAAGGTGTAGTATTGTTGTGTTGTTGCAACATTGGACAGTCATTATGCCACAACATTGGACAGTCCAAGAAATGGAGTGAATGTTCATGTCGGACATTTTTGTTGAGCTTACAAGCTCTTGTTGGACATTATTCACATAGAATACTGTAACTCCATTCAATGGCAGACTGATGACAGGAGATCTGCATTTTCTTCAATTCTGGTGAGGAATATGTACAGGCTGCAAGTCCCCTCAGATGCCATGGCCTGTTGCAGTTGCTCAGGCATGGAGAGTTGAGTCACTGTAGGAAAAAGCAGAGGCCTCTGCTGAACACGCTGGATCAAGCTGGGGTGGGTGCTGGCTACTCCCAACAGTGCTGCCTTCTGGTGTTCGCTGGGTGGAAGGACAAGCTGGACCAGGACAATCTACAGTCGTGCCTCGCCAGATATTTGGCTATCTTCTTTTCCTTTGTGACTGTATTTGTTTCTCAAAACAGTTACCATATGTGTTTCATGTGTTATGTGCAGTGTCATGTGTGCTTCTGATAATATGCTTTCAAAATTGGCCTTGGAGGAACTCTTTTTCTTTTGGCTGCATTTCATGTATGGTTGAATAATATTGAAACATAAACTTGAAAATTGAACTTAGCTTCTGAACTTCTCATAGCCACAGATCAGGGTAAGTATGGACCTTGTGGGATAATATTAGGCTGGAGCAAATCAAATTAGGCAAGAAGGAGGGAGAATGAATTGAGAACAACATAATCAAAAGGTAGTGTGAGGAGGAAGATGTGAATAGAAGATTGTGGGTGATAGGTGAGGCCACATAAGGGGGACCTTATGTAGGTGGGGTGAAGGATTGAAGAAAAAGAAATGTAATGGAGACCACAGCGCTCCAAGGAGTAAAGAAAATGAGGAGGGGAACCAGATAGAGGCGATGAGCTGTTCATGAGGGCTGGGGAATGGATAAAAAAAGGAAACAGGGAAGGGAATATAGGGCAGGGTAGAAAGTACGGGAGGATAGTAAAATCGAGATTGAACACTACCCAGGTGCAATATGAGGTGGCAGTAGCAGTGGCCACAGACAGATCTGTCGGAGAGGGAATCGGATGCTGAATTGTAATCAGAGGACACCTGATGGCCTGAACATCAATTTCTCCAACTTCCGGGAATCTCTCCCCACGTCCTCCCCTCTCTTTTCCTCAACTGACAGTGTGGACAGTGAGTGCTCTCCCGGAACTCTGCAGCATGTCAGCTGCAACTTCTTCTGTTGAAGCAAAGGACCTTTGTCCATTTTTCAATCGATATTTAACTCAGTGTTTCTTGGAAAGTCTCTGCACTGGAAAACGAAATTGTTGTGCGAAACAGAAAGTAATCTGCACGACTCCGTCACAGTCTGCGGAGAGTGAACCCAGGGCTGTACTCGAACAAATTCAGGGTGTCTTTTCTCTTCAAGTATCATCACGTATATTAATAACAACTCCAAGATTTGTTTGAAGACACCTCGGCACATCAGAGTTGCCAGCACGTTGTCTCTAGTCAGCCCGTGAGGTTCAGAGTCGGACCCCCGTACTGACAGTGCAGGTAGGATCTCCCAGGGAGACCACTCCTTTCAATCCCTCATCAGCTGCAGGCGGACACTCCATCTACAGGTGAGTGAAACCTGTTGTTTCTGAGTGCAGTATTGGGGTGCGTGTATGTGTGCGCGGGTGCACAGTAGTGTGGGCTGTTTCTTTAAGTCACGAATTGTTGGTTTAAATTGATATTTCAACTTGTGTAAGTTGAAGAAACCAAACCACCCCCTGTTCTCGAAACGACTAAACGCTCAATAACAAACCGCTTTGCATTATTTTATTGTAGTCAGTGATGTTAGATCAGACCTCAGAGCGGCACAGCACAGGAACAGGCCATTCAGACATGGAGTCTGTGCTGACCAGAATGCCAATGGAAGCTAATCACATCTAAAATAGATATTTCTTGTATTAACGAAGTGTACAATTTGTTTTCTTTTTGAACGCGACCTAAATGATGTTATGTGCTTGTGATGTTGATGCAACAAAATTTTAATCGCACCTGTACAAACATATACTTGTGTGTATGACAATAAATTTGATTTTGACTGATATCTGGTATACTGCACCCCTTCCTTTTCCTAACTGTTCTTGTGCCAGCGTAGAAGCAGAGGACCTTTGTCCGATTTGTTGTTCGGTACTATACAATTCATAATTCAGTGTTTCTCAGAAAGTCGCTGCACTGGAAAACGAAATTGTTGTGCGAATCAGAAAGTAATCTGCACGAGTCCGTCCCAGTCTGCAGAGAAGGCACCCAGGGCTATACCTGAACAGGTTACGGTGTCATTTCCCTCCAAGTATCGCCACGTACAGTAATAAAAACTCGAGGATTTGTTTGAAAACACCTCGGCACATCAGAGTCCCAGCACAGGGGATTCTAATCAGCCCAGTGAGGTTCAGAGTCTGACAATGCAGGTGGGTCTCTGAGGGTGACCATTCAGACCATTTCATCCCTCATCAGCTGCAGGCAGATACTCCATCTACAGGTGACTGAAACCTGTTGTTTCTGAGTGAAGTATTGGAGTTTGTATGTGTGCACGCGTGCACAGTAGTGTGGGGTGCTTTTGTAAGTCACTAATTGTTGGTTTAATTTGCACTTGTGCATAAATGAATTTATGTGTATGACAATAAACCTGATTTTGACTGTGACATCAGGTGTACTGTGCAACCCACCTTTTCCAAACTGCTCCTGGATGTGGTGCTGAGGCCTTATAAGGCACTGGTGAGTCTTCACCTTGAGTATTGTGAACAGCTTTGGGCCCCTCATTTTAGAAAAAATGTACTGGCATGGGAGAGGGTCCAGAGGAGGTTCACAAGTATGATTCCTGGAATAAAAGGGTTAACATACAAGAAACGCCTAATGGCTTGGTGTCTGTACTGGCCAAAATTCAAAGGATTGGGTGGGGGAGAAATCTCATGGAAACCTTGAAATGCCTAGACTGCGTAAAGGTGGAAAGAATATTTCCCATGGTGGGATCATCTAGGACAAGAGAGCACAGCCTCAGGATAGGGGGGCACGTTTTCAAAACAGAGATGCAGAGAAATTTCTTCAGCTACAGGGTGGTGAATTTGTGGAATTTGTTGCCACATGCAGCTGCAAAAGCCAGGTCTTTGGATGTATTTAAGGCAGAGATTGCTAGGTTCTTGATGGAAACATAGAAACATAGATAATAGGTGCAGGAGTAGGCCATTCGGCCCTTTGAGCCTGCACCGCCATTCATTATGATCATGGCTGATCATCCAACTCAGAACCCTGTACCAGCCTTCCCTCCATACCCCCTGATCCCCCTAGCCACAAGGGCCATATCTAACTCCCTCTTAAATATAGCCAATGAACTGGCCTCAACTGTTTCCTGTGGCAGAGAATTCCACAGATTCACCACTCTCTGTGTGAAGAAGTTTTTCCTAATCTCAGTCCTAAAAGGCTTCCCCTTTATCCTCAAACTGTGACCCCTTGTTCTGGACTTCCCCAACATCGAGAACAATCTTCCTGCATCTAGCCTGTCCAATCCCTTTAGGATTTTATACGTTTCAATCAGATCCCCCCTCAATCTTCTAAATTCCAACAAGCCTAGTTCATCCAGTCTTTCTTCATATGAAAGTCCTGCCATCCCAGGAATCAATCTGGTGAACCTTCTTTGTACTCCCTCTATGGCAAGGATGTCTTTCCTCAGATTAGGGGACCAAAACTGCACACAATACTCCAGGTGTGGTCTCACCAAGGCCTTGTACAACTGTAGTAGTACCTCCCTGCTCCTGTACTCGAATCCTCTTGCTATAAATGCCAGCATACCATTCGCCTTTTTCACCGCCTGCTGTACCTGCATGCTCACTTTCAATGACTGGTGTATAATGACACCCAGGTCTCGTTGCACCTCCCCTTTTCCTAATCGGCCACCATTCAGACAATAATTTGTTTTCCTATTTTTGCCACCAAAGTGGATAACTTCACATTTATCCACATTAAATTGCATCTGCCATGAATTTGCCCACTCACTCAACCTATCCAAGTCACCCTGCATCCTCTTAGCATCCTCCTCACAGCTAACACTGCCGCCCAGCTTCGTGTCATCCGCAAACTTGGAGATGCTGCATTTAATTCCATCATCCAAGTCATTAATATATATTGTAAACAACTGGGGTCCCAGCACTGAGCCTTGCAGTACCCCACTAGTCACTGCCTGCCATTCTGAAAAGGTCCCGTTTATTCCCACTCTTTGCTTCCTGTCTGCTAACCAATTCTCTATCCACATCAATACCTTACCCCCAATACCGTGTGCTTTAAGTTTGCACACTAATCTCCTGTGTGGGACCTTGTCAAAAGCCTTTTGAAAATCCAAATATACCACATCCACTGGTTCTCCCCTATCCACCTACTAGTTACATCCTCAAAAAATTCTATGACATTCGTCAGACATGATTTTCCTTTCACAAATCCATGCTGACTTTGTCCGATCATTTCACTGCTTTCCAAATGTGCTGTTATCTCATCTTTGATAACTGACTCCAGCAGTTTCCCCACCACTGACGTTAGGCTAACCGGTCTATAATTCCCTGGTTTCTCTCTCCCTCCTTTTTTAAAAAGTGGGGTTACATTAGCCACCCTCCAATCCTCAGGAACTAGTCCAGAATCTAACGAGTTTTGAAAAATTATCACTATTCCTTGGGCTACTTCCTTAAGCACTCTGGGATGCAGACCATCTGGCCGTGGGGATTTATCTGCCTTTAATCCCTTCAATTTACCTAACACCACTTCCCTACTAACATGTATTTCGCTCAGTTCCTCCATCTCACTGGACCCTCTGTCCCCTACTATTTCTGGAAGATTATTTATGTCCTCCTTAGTGAAGACAGAACCAAAGTCATTATTCAATTGGTCTGCCATGTCCTTGCTCCCCATAATCAATTCACCTGTTTCTGTCTGTAGGGGACCTACATTTGTCTTTACCAATTTTTTCCTTTTTACATATCTATAAAAGCTTTTACAGTCAGTTTTTATGTTCCCTGCCAGTTTTCTCTCATAATCTTTTTTCCCTTTCCTAATTAGGCCCTTTGTCCTCCTCTGCTGAACTCTGAATTTCTCCCAGTCCTCAGGTGAGCCACTTTTTCTGGCTAATTTGTATGCTTCTTCTTTGGAATTGATACTATCCCTAATTTCCCTTGTCAGCCACGGGTGCACTACCTTCCTTTATTTATTCTTTTGGCAAACTGGGATGAACAATTGTTGTAGTTCATCCATGCGATCTTTAAATGCTTGCCATTGCATATCCACTGTCAACCCTTTAAGTATCATTTGCCAGTCTATCTTAGCTAATTCATGTCTCATACCTTCAAAGTTACCCTTCTTTAAGTTCAGAACCTTTGTTTCTGAATTAACTATATCACTCTCCATCTTAATGAAGAATTCCAGCATATTATGGTCACTCTTATCCAAGGGACCTCTCACGACAAGACTGCTAGTTAACCCTTCCTCACTGCTCAAAACCCAGTCCAGAATAGTCTGCTCTCTAGTTGGTTCCTCGACATGTTGGTTCAAAAAACCATCCCGCATATATTCCAAGAAATCCTCTTCCTCAGCACCTTTACCAATTTGGTTCACCCAATTTACATGTAGATTGAAGTCACCCATTATAACTGCTGTTCCTTTATTGCACACATTTCTAATTTCCTGTTTAATACCATCCCCGACCTCACTACTACTGTTAGGTGGCCTGTACACAACTCCCACCAGTGCTTTCTGCCCCTTAGTGTTATGCAGCTCTACCCATATCAATTCCACATCTTCCCGGTTTATGTCCTTCCTTTCTATTGCGTTAATCTCCTCTTTAACCAGCAATGCCACCCCACCTCCTTTTCTTTCACGTTTATCCCTCCTGAATATTGAATATCCCTGAACGTTGAGCTCCCATCCTCGGTCACCCTGGAGCCATGTCTCTGTGATCCCAACTACATCATAATCATTAATAACAATCTGCACTTTCAATTCATCCACCTTGTTATGAATGCTTCTTGCATTGACACACAAAGCCTTCAGGCGCTCTTTTACAACACTCTTAGCCCTTATACAATTATGTTGAAAAGTGGCAACAATTATGATTGAACATGGCAACAGAAGTTTTGGGGAAAAGGCCAGGAACTGGGGTTGAGGAGGTGATTTAAAAAAAGGATCAGCCATGATTAAGTAGCAGAGCTGACTTGATGGGCCCTATGGTCTAGTTCTGCTCCTATGTCTTATGGTTGTATGTTCCCGTGCCTGTGTAGAAGCGCTCCGAATCTTGCTGTTGCATTAATTTCCATCTCTTCTACCACATAATTATAACCATGATGACACTGAGGAATTGGATGTTGGTCTTTTTTAATGGGGTCTTTCTGGTTTGTTTTCTGGCTGCCTGTAAGTGGACAAATCTCATGGTTGTACAATTTATACCGTGACGGAGTTCTGAATTGCCCCTAAGAACTGTGCTTTTCAAAAGAGAGGGAGAGTTATTTATCACCGACATGTTGCTTGTAAAAGAGAGAGAGAGACGAAGACTAACTGTTGGACTGTCACTTTAAGGCACTGGAAGTAAATTTGGATTTCTAGTGAATTGGAGTTGGAGACAGCACCGGGCAGCTCGTAAGTTGCTATGGTGACCGAAGGCGGTGTTATTTAATGGACACTCGATGTTATGATTTTCGGCAGGTTGTTGACACTTCCTTCAAAGATTTTTGCCTGCTTGCATTTCTTCACAGAGAGAGGAAGAAGGAGTGATTTGAATGACAGTTGATGCTCAGCATGAGAAGATAAAATAGGAGGTCAGATGATAGACCTCAGGCACATGTTCTGGACACTGAATGAGCATTGTTGTGACCGCAGGAAACGTGGGTTTTGGAGGATCAATCAGGTGGATCGATCCGTTGCTCTTGCAGTGGAAAGGAGGAAAAGTGTTGACTCGTGGGGAGTTGTCCACGTGTCCACCCTCACCTGGGGGATAACTTCACCACAGAAAACCAGTCCCCTTTGTTAAAGTCACAGTCGGTAACCTTTAAAGGACTTGAGGCAAATTAAAGTGGATAAATCCCCAGGACCTGACAGGGTATTCCCTCGGACCTTGTAGGAGACTAGTGTTGAAATTTCAGGGGCCCTAGCAGATATAATTTAAATATCGGTGTCTACGGGTGAGGTGCCAGAGGATTGGAGAATGGCTCATGTTGTTCTGTTGTTTAAAAAAGGATCAAAAAGTAATCCGGGAAATTATAGGCCTGTAAGTTTGACGTCGGTAGTGGGTAAGTTATTGGAGGGAGTACTAAGAGACAGAATCTACGAGCATTTGGATAGACAGGGACTTATTAGGGAGAGTCAACATGGCTTTGTGCATGGTAAGTCATGTTTGACCAATCTATTGGAGATTTTCGAGGAGGTTACCAGGAAAGTGGATGAAGGGAAGGCAGTGGATGTTGTCTACATGGACTTCAGTAAGGCCTATGACAAGGTCCCGCATGGGAGGTTAGTTAGGAAAATTCATTCGCTCGGTATACATGGAGAGGTGGTAAATTGGATTAGACATTAGCTCAATGGAAGAAGCCAAAGAGTGGTAGTAGAGGATTGCTTCTCAGATTGGAGGCCTGTGACTAGTGGTGTGCCACAGGGACCACTGCTGGGTCCATTGTAATTTGTCATCTATATCAATGATCTGGATGATAATGTGGTAAATTGGATCAGCAAATTTGCTGATTTTAAAAAGATTGGAGGTGTAGTGGACAGTGAGGAAGGCTTTCAAAGCTTGCAGAGAGATTTGGACCAGCGAGGAAAATGGGCTGAAAAATGGCAATGGAGTTTAATACAGACAAGGGTGAGGTATTGCACTTTGGAAGGACAAACCAAGGTAGAACATACAGGGTAAATGGTAAGGTACTGAGGAGTGCAGTAGAACAGAGAGATCTGGGAATACGGATACAAAATTCCCTGAAAGTGGCATCACAGGTAGATAGGGTCGTAAAGAGAGATTTGGTACATCGGCCTTTATTAATTAAAGTATTGAGTATAAGAGCTGGAATGTTATGATTAGGTTGTAAAAGGCATTGTTGAGGCCGAATCTGGAGTATTGTGTTCAGCTTTGGTCACCAAATTACAGGAAGGATATTAATAAGGTTGAAAGAGTGCAGAGAAGGTTTACAAGGGACTTGAGAAACTCAGTTACAGAGAAAGGTTGAATAGGTTAGGACTTTATTCCCTGGAGCGTAGAAGAATGAGGGGAGATTTGATAGAATGTAGAACATAGAACAGTACAGCACAGTACAAGCCCTTCGGCCCACAATGTTGTGCCGACCCTCAAACCCTGCCCCCCATATAAGCTCCCACCTTAAATTCCTCCATATTCCTGTCTAGTAGTCTCTTAAACTTCACTAGTGTATCTGCCTCCAACACTGACTCAGGCAGTGCATTCCACGCACCAACCACTCTCTGAGTAAAAAACCTTCCTCTAATATCCCCCTTGAACTTCCCACCCCTTACCTTAAAGCCATGTCCTCTTGTATTGAGCAGTGGTGCCCTGAGGAAGAGGCGCTGGCTATCCACTCTATCTATTCCTCTTATTATCTTATACACCTCTATCATGTCTCCTCTCATCCTCCTTCTCTCCAAAGAGTAAAGCCCTAGCTCCCTTAATCTCTGATCATAATGCATACTTTCTAAACCAGGCAGCATCCTGGTAAATCTCCTCTGTACCCTTTCCAATGCTTCCACATCCTTCCTATAGTGAGGTGACCAGAACTGGACACAGTACTCCAAGTATGGCCTAACCAGAGTTTTATAGAGCTGCATCATTACATCGCAACTCTTAAACTCTATCCCTCGACTTATGAAAGCTAACACCCCATAAGCTTTCTTAACTACCCTATCCACCTGTGAGGCAACTTTCAGGGATCTGTGGACATCTACCCCGAGATCCCTCTGCTCCTCCGCACTGCCAAGTATCCTGCCATTTACTTTGTACTCTGCCTTGGAGTTTGTCCTTCCAAAGTGTACCACCTCACACTCCTCCCGGTTGAACTCCATCTGCCACTTCTCAGCCCACTCCTGCATCCTATCAATGTCTCTCTGCAATCTTTGACAATCCTCCACACTACCTACAACACCACCAACCTTTGTGTCGTCTGCAAACTTGCCAACCCACCCTTCTACCCCCACATCCAGGTCGTTAATAAAAATCACGAAAAGTAGAGGTCGCAGAACAGATCCTTGTGGGACACCACTATTCACAATCCTCCAATCTGAATGTACTCCCTCCACCACCACCCTCTGCCTTCTGCAGGCAAGCCAATTCTGAATCCACCTGGCCAAACTTCCCTGGATCCCATGCCTTCTAACTTTCTGAATAAGCCTACCCTGTGGAACCTTGTCAAATGCCTTACTAAAATCCATATAGATCACATCCACTGCACTACCCTCATCTATATGACTGGTCATCTCCTCAAAGAACTCTATCAGGCTTGTTAGACACGATCTGCCCTTCACAAAGCCATGCTGACTGCCCCTGATCAGACCATGATTCTCTAAATGCCCAGAGATTTTATCTCTAAGAATCTTTTCCAACAGCTTTCCCACCACAGACGTAAGGCTCACTGGTCTATAATTACCCGGACTATCCCTACTACCTTTTTTGAACAAGGGGACAACATTCGCCTCCCTCCAATCCTCCGGTACCATTCCCGTGGACAACGAGGACATAAAGATCCTAGCCAGAGGCTCAGCAATCTCTTCTCTCGCCTCGTGGAGCAGCCTGGGGAATATTCCGTCAGGCCCCGGGGACTTATCTGTCCTAATGTAAGATAAGACATTAGAGGTATATAAAATTATGATGGGTGTCGATAGAGTGAATGCAAGCACGCTTTTTCCACTGAGGCAAGAGGAGAAAAATAACAGAAGATATGGGTTAAGGGTGAAGGGGGAAAAGTTTAAAGGGAATATTAAGGGGGGGCTTCTTCCCCCAGAGAGTGGTGGGAGTGTGGAATGAGCTGCCAGACAAGGTGGTAAATGCAGGTTCTTTTTTAACATTTAAGAATAAATTGGACAGATACATGGATGGGAGGTGTATGGAGGGATATGGTCCGTGTGCAGGTCAGTGGGACTAGGCAGAAAATGGTTCATCACAGCCAAGAAGAGCCAAAAGGCCTGTTTCTGTGCTGTAGTTTTTCTATGGTTTCTATGAAGGACAACGAGAAGATCGACAGTGTCAACTCACCTGAAGACTCAAATCTCTCTCTCTCTCTCTCTCTCTCTCTCTCTCCATCACTATTCAACTCAATACCATGAACTGAACTGAACTTTACTCATCATGGTAAGTCTGTATCTTTTTACCCCTAGACTTAAAGAAGCTTGGTTTTTCATACACATATATTCCACACTTACTTTTATGTAATCATTGCTAACCTGTTTGATTTATCTACATTTATATTACTGTATTGCGTAGTTACTAATGAATATTATTAGTTTATAGCAATACTGGACTCCAAAGAGTTTTCCATCTCTGCTGGTCCTTATTCCCATCACGGGGTTCGTGACAATACATACTTTGAAAATAAATGTATTTTGAAATTTGAACTTGAACAAAAGAGAGTAGAGATGAAATATGAAGGTAAGCTAGCCAACAATATCAAAGAGGATAGAAAAAGTTTTTTCAAAAATATAAAGTTTGAAATTGAGATCAGAGTGGATTTTGGACCACTGATCAATTACGCCAGAGAGGTGGTAATGCAGGTCAAAAAATTGGCTGCGGGATTTAATAATCATTTTGTATCGATCTTTACAGTGGAAGACACCAGCATGCCAGAAATGCAAAAGTGTCTGGGGGCAGAAGTGAGTTTTGTTACTATTACTATGGAGAAGGTGCTTGGGAAGCTGAAAGGTCTAAAGGTAGATAGACTACATGAACAAGATGGACTACACCCCAGTGTTCTCTAAATGGTAGCTGAGGAAATTGTGACTGGGTTCTGGAACGGCTGCTGAAGGCAGGAATATTGCAGATATCACTCCACTCTTTAAGAAGGGAGGGTGGCTGAGAAAGGAATTCATGGACCGGATAGCCTGACTTCAGTTGTTGAAAAGATGGAAATAGTTTATTTGGATTGGAAGAGGTCTTTGACAAGCTGCCAAACAGGAGGCTGCTTACCAAGGTAAGAGCTCCATGTTCTTACAGGAAATGTACTGTAATACATAGATTAGTTGACTGGCAGGATATAAAGGGTTGGAAGAAAGGGGCCCTATTCTGCTCGGCTGCTGGAGCCTAGTGGTGTGCAACAAGAGTTTGTGTTGTGACTGCTTTTTATCATATTATATGTTCATGATTGGATGAAGGAATTGTTAGTTTTTGAGCAAGTTTGTGGGTGGCAAGGAGATAGGTGGAGCAACAGGGAGATGAAGAGGAAGCAAGGTATCTCAAAAGGACTGAGAGATTGGGAGAAAAGGGCAAAAAGTGGCAGATAATATAGTATAGTAAGTTGCATGATCATGCACTTTGGCAGATAGAGTAAAGATGTGAACCATTTTCTAAATGGGGATAAAATTCAAAAGGCAGAATCGCAAAGGGATTGGGGGTCCTTGTGCAGCATTCCACAAAAGTTAACTTTGCAGATTGAGTTGGTCGTGTTACGTACCCCGTAACTGGGTTGCCAAACCAGCAGAAATGGACCACAAGTTGGAGTCTGGATTACTAGGAATTAATAAAGTTTTATTAAAGAAACAAGTAACACAGTACTCTAATCGTAAGGATATAAATGCAACAGGTTAGCAATGATAATACACACGTGTACACAGAACTAGGGTGTCAGAAATCAACCAAGCTCTATCACAGTCTAGGGGTAAAATGATCAGTCTTAAGTGACGCAGAGTTCAGTTCAGCTTAGTACAGTTCGCAGTAATCGCTGTTGTGCCGTTGGAGAGAGAGAGAGAGATGCAAATTTGATTCAGGCAGACCTTTGATGTTCTTCGCAGTTGGTTTCGGGCGGACCCTTTTATGTCTTCTATCCCGCTGTTGTCACCGACTGTGACCCCTCCGTTCCGGATACAACCGTTCTTCCGCGGTGAACCCAGCACCCAGGCAAGGGCGGACACACACACACCAGCTTCCCACCGATCGTACCTTTACACCCTGGGCATCTATGGTCGGTACCCGCGAACCGGACCTCCAAACACCCACCGACTTGTGGGGGCACACCGCTCTTCCAGGGTCTCATTATCTTGTGATCTCGTGGTGTGTCCTGTGCCTTAGCGAACCTGTTCTTTTTATCCCCCTGCTGGGGTGTTGCCTATCCATCAAACTTCAAACAGTTCAGGTTCAAAGCAACCGGTCTGTCAATATTCTGAATTGTGTTTCTTTTCCGTTATCTCTCTCTCCTCTCTCGTTAACATTTTGAATGTTTCTCCATTGTCTCCCTTATCTCTCTCATTAGCATCAATCGTCTGATAACTTGGTTTGTCGTCACAGTGGTAGGGAAAGAAAGTGCAATGTTGGCATTCATTTTGAGAGGACTAGAATACAGAAGTAAGAACGTAATGCTGAGGAACACAAACAAGATTTTGGAGGAATTCAGCAGGCCAGGCAGCATCCATGGAAATGAGTAGAGTCAATGTTTTAGGCTGAGACCCTTCCTCAAGACTGGAGATAAAAAGATAAGAAGTCAGAGTTAGAATTTGGAGGATGTTTTCTGTAGTGAAAAGAGTCTAGGAACAGAGGGCACAGTCTTAGAACTGAGAGGCAGATCCATCCAGATCAAATATGAGAAAAAATTCTTCAGCCAGAGGGTTGTGAATCTGATGAATTGATTGCCACAGACAGATGTACAGGGCATTTCATTGGGTGTATTTAAAGTGGAGGTTATCGGTTCTTTACTAATCAGGGCATCATAGGGAGAGGGCAGGATTTGGGTTTGGGAGTGATAATAAATCAGCCATGATGGGATAGTGGAGCAGACTCAAAGGGCCCAATGACCTAAGTCTAATGGTTTTATGGTCTGGACCACCTCAATGAGAGGTCTCATCGACTGGGTTTTGGTGATCCCCTTTCCGTGGGAGATCATTTAAGGAATAGTGACCATAAGATGGTGGTACGCTTGGACGCAGCAGCACATTGGTCCAAATAACGGTGCGTTTGTCCATTTTGTAACACTTTTTTTTGATATCAGGTCACTGCTGCATTCTCAGTTGTTCAAGTACCACTCCATCAGTCCTATACGCAAGTTACACCATAGCGATTCAGCTGGATTATTGTATATTATTGCTGTGTTGTCACTTGAACGTGTTACGTGCCATTATGCCAAGATGTTGGGTGATCCAAGAAATGCAGCGAGTAATTGTCTTGGATATTTTTATTGGGCTTGCAAGACCAAGTTGGACATTGGTAACATAGAATCCTGCTTCTCTGTTCTTTGGCTAGACCGACTGCAGGGGAACTGCATTGCCTTGGTTATGATGGGGACTCGGCCTAGGCCATGGGGTCACCTAAAATGACATGGCCTGTTACAGTTGCCCAGGAGCAAGGAGCTGAGGAGGTGTAAGAGAGCAAAGGCCTCTGCTGAGCATGCAGGAACCAAGCTGGAGTGAGAGCTGGCGCTTCCCTTCAGTGCTGCCTTCCGGTGTTCACTGGGTGGAAGAAAGATCTGGACCAGGGCAATCTACAATTATGGGAAGATAGTGAAACTGATATCATACCATGAGGTTGGACACTACCCAAGCACCAATATGAAGTGTTGTGAGTTTGGCCTCAGTGGCAGTAGCGGGGGCCACAGACAGATAATGTCGGTGAGGGTACAGAATGCTAAATTGTACTGAGTGGACACCTGATGGCCTGAACATCGGTTTCCCCAACCTCGGGTAACGCTCCCCACACCCCCTCCCCACCCACTCTCTTTTTCTCGACTGCCAATGCGGAGAGGGAGTGCCACCCTGCAACTCTGCAGCACATCAGCTGAAGCTTCCGCTGTTGAAGCCAAGCATCTTTGTCGCATTTCTTGTTCAATACTGCGCGATACGCGTTCAGTGTTTCTTGGAAAGTCTTTGCACAGGAAAACAGACCTAATTAGCATATCAGAAAGTAAATCTGCATGGCTCTATTTTGGGTCTAAACAAAGATGCCTTTTTGAAGATTGCAAGTCACTGCTAGATTCCAAGAACTTCAAATACTGAGGGACGATTCCATCAATGCCCATCAGTGAGTGACTCAATAGCGATGGTGTTGACATTTGGACTGTGACCTGCAATTGTGGTGAGACCTTGGGCAATCCAACAAATGGATCGAGTGATTGTCTTGGACATTTTTATTGGGCTTGCAAGACCTTGTTGGACATTGGTAATATAGAATCTTGCAACTCTTTTCATTGGAAAGACTGAATGAATTGGAGCTGCATTGCCTCGGTTGTTCTGAGGACTCGGCCTCGGCCATGGGGTCACACTTTGCAGCCACCTAGGGGCAGAGAGCTGAGGCTGTGTGGGAGAGAGCAAAGGCCTTTGAGCTCAGTGGACTCATGCTTGGGTGGGGGTTGGCCCCTCCCATCAGTGTTACCTTCTGGTGTTGGCTTGGTGGAAGAACAAGCTGGACCTGGACGATCTGCAATCATGCCTCTCAGAAGCTTTGGCTACATTATTTTTCTTCGTGATTGTATGTTTTTCTGAAATGGTAACCATATGTTCTTTTTGCGCTATGTGCAGTTTGCTGTGTACTGTTGGTTATGTGTTTTGTATTTTGGCCCTGGAGGAATGTTGTTTCTTTTGGTTATATTCATGTATGATTGAGTTATATTTAAACTTACAATTGAAACTTGAACTTCAGTTCTGAAATCTAATGAAAGCTATGGATAAGGTGAAGTATGGACCTTATTGGAGAGCATTAAACTGGAGCAACCAAAATTGCAAGAGCATTAGGCAGAAACTCGGTGGAGTAAACTGGGATCTCTTTATTGCTAACTGCCGACGGGACATCAACCGTCTCTACTTCTTTGCACCTTGTTCCCATTCCAACCTCACTCCTTCCAAACGCTCTGCTCTCCATTCCCTCCGCACTAATCCTAACACTATAAAACCCACCAATGGGGGGGGGGGGGGGAGGAATGCTGTTGTAGTCTGGCGTACTGACCTCTACCTTGTCGAGGCACAGTGACAACTCGCGGGTACCTCCTCTTATTTACCCCTCGATCGTGACCCCACTAAGGAACACCAGGCCATTGTCTCCCACACCATCACCGACTTTATCCACTCAGGGGATCTCCCATCCACTGCTACCAACCTTATAGTTTCCAGATCCTGCACTTCCCATTTCTACCTCCTACCCAAGATCCACAAAACTGCCTGTCCTGGTAGACCTATTGTCTCAGCTTGCTCCTGCCCCACCAAACTCATTTCTGCATACCTCAACACGGTTTTATCCCCCCTTGTTCAAACCTTTCCCACCTATGTTCGTGACACTTCTCACGCTCTTAAACTTTTCGATGATTTTAAATTCCCTGGCCCCCACCGCTTTATATTCACCATGGATGTCCAGTCCCTATATACTTCCATCCCCCATCAGGAAGGTCTCAAAGCTCTCCGCTTCTTTTTGGACTCCAGGCCTAACCAGTTCCCCTCTACCAGCACTCTGCTCCGTCTAGCAGAATTAGTCCTTACTCTTAATAAATTCTCCTTTGGCTCCTCCCACTTCCTCCAAACTAAAGGTGTAGCTATGGGCACCCGTATGGGTCCTAGCTATGCCTGCCTTTTTGTTGGCTTTGTGGAATAGTCTATGATCCAAACATAGAAAACATAGAAAATAGGTGCAGGAGTAGGCCATTCGGCCCTTCGAGCCTGCACCGCCATTCAGTATAATCATGGCTGATCATCCAACTCAGAACCCTGCACCAGCCTTCCCTCCATACCCCCTGATCCCCCTAGCCACAAGGGCCATATCTAACTCCCTCTTAAATGTAGCCAATGAACTGGCCTCAACTGTTTCCTGTGGCAGAGAATTCCACAGATTCACCACTCTGTGTGAAGAAGTTTTTCCTAATCTCAGTCCTAAAAGGCTTCCCCTTTATCCTCAAACTGTGACCCCTCGTTCCGGACTTCCCCAACATCGGGAACAATCTTCCTGCATCTAGCCTGTCCAATCCCTTTAGGATTTTATACGTTTCAATCAGATCCCCCCTCAATCTTCTAAATTCCAACGAGTACAAGCCTAGTTCATCCAGTCTTTCTTCATATGAAAGTCCTGCCATCCCAGGAATCAATCTGGTGAACCTTCTTTGTACTCCCTCTATGGCAAGAATGTCTTTCCTCAGATTAGGGGACCAAAACTGCACACAATACTCCAGGTGTGGTCTCACCAAGGCCTTGTACAACTGCAGTAGTACCTCCCTGCTCCTGCACTCGAATCCTCTTGCTATAAATGCCAGCATACCATTCGCCTTTTTCACCACCTGCTGTACCTACATGCCCACTTTCAATGACTGGTGTATAATAACACCCAGGTCTCGTTGCACCTCCCCTTTTCCTAATCGGCCACCATTCAGATAATAATCTGTTTTCCTATTTTTGCCACCAAAGTGGATAACTTCACATTTATCCACATTAAATTGCATCTGCCATGAATTTGCCCACTCACTCAACCTATCCAAGTCACCCTGCATCCTCTTAGCATCCTCCTCACAGCTAACACTGCCGCCCAGCTTCGTGTCATCCGCAAACTTGGAGATGCTGCATTTAATTCCATTATCCAAGTCATTAATATATATTGTAAACAACTGGGGTCCCAGCACTGAGCCTTGCAATACCCCACTAGTCACTGCCTGCCATTCTGAAAAGGTCCCGTTTATTCCCACTCTTTGCTTCCTGTCTGCCAACCAATTCTCTATCCACAATACCTTACCCCCAATACTGTGTGCTTTAAGTTTGCACACTAATCTCCTGTGTGGGACCTTGTCAAAAGCCTTTTGAAAATCCAAATATACCACATCCACTGGTTCTCCCCTATTCACTCTACTAGTTACATCCTCAAAAAATTCTATGTAATTTGTCAGACATGACTTTCCTTTCACAAATCCATGCTGACTTTGTCTGATGACTTCACTGCTTTCCAAATATGCTGTTATCACATCTTTGATAACTGACTCTAGGAGTTTCCCCACCACCGATGTTAGGCTAACCGGTCTATAATTCCCTGGTTTCTCTCTCCCTCCTTTTTTAAAAAGTGGGGTTACATTAGCCACCCTCCAATCCTCAGGAACTGGTCCAGAATCTAACGAGTTTTGAAAAATTATCACTATTTCTTGGGCTACTTCCTTAAGCACTCTGGGATGCAGACCATCTGGCCGTGGGGATTTATCTGCCTTTAATCCCTTCAATTTACCTAACACCACTTCCCTACTAACATGTACTTCGCTCAGTTCCTCCATCTCACTGGACCCTCTGTCCCCTACTATTTCCGGAAGATTATTTATGTTCTCCTTAGTGAAGACAGAACCAAAGTCATTATTCAATTGGTCTGCCATGTCCTTGCTCCCCATAATCAATTCACCTGTTTCTGTCTGTAGGGGACCTACATTTGTCTTAACCAGTCTTTTTCTTTTCACATATCCATAAAAGCTTTTACAGTCAGTTTTTATGTTCCTTCCAGTTTTCTCTCATAATCTTTTTTCCCCTTCCTAATTAAGCCCTTTGTCCTCCTCTGCTGAACTCTGAATTTCTCCCAGTCCTCAGGTGAGCCACTTTTTCTGGCTAATTTGTATGCTTCTTCTTTGGAATTGATACTATCCCTAATTTCCCTTGTCAGCCATGGGTGCACTACCTTCCTTGATTTATTCTTTTGCCAAACTGGGAGAAACAATTGTTGTAGTTCATCCATGCAACCTTTAAATGCTTGCCATTGCATATCCACCGTCAACCCTTTAAGTGTCATTTGCCAGTCTATCTTAGCTAATTCACGTCTCATACCTTCAAAGTTACCCT
This sequence comes from Mobula birostris, assembly GCF_030028105.1. Taxonomy (NCBI): domain Eukaryota; kingdom Metazoa; phylum Chordata; class Chondrichthyes; order Myliobatiformes; family Myliobatidae; genus Mobula; species Mobula birostris. The sequence goes on along the minus strand of NC_092374.1, from coordinate 179,105,296 downwards.
TCTTTAAGTTCAGAACCTTTGTTTCTAAATTAACTATGTCACTCTCCATCTTAATGAAGAATTCCACCATATTATGGTCACTCTTACCCAAGGGGCCTCTCATGACAAGGTTGCTAATTAACCCTTCCTCACTGCTCAAAACCCAGTCCAGAATAGCCTGCTCTCTAGTTGGTTCCTCGCCATGTTGGTTCAAAAAACCATCCCACATACATTCCAAGAAATCCTCTTCCTCAGCACCTTTACCAATTTGGTTCACCCAATCTACATGTAGATTGAAGTCACCCATTATAACTGCTGTTCCTTTATTGCACACATTTCTAATTTCCTGTTTAATACCATCCCCGACCTCACTACTACTGTTAGGTGGCCTGTACACAACTCCCACCAGCGTCTTCTGCCCCTTAGTGTTACGCAGCTCTACCCATATCGATTCCACATCTTCCCGGCTTATGTCCTTCCTTTCTATTGCGCTAATCTCCTCTCTAACCAGCAACGTCACCCCACCTCCTTTTCTTTCATTTCTATCCCTCCTGAATATTGAATATCCCTGAATGTTGAGCTCCCATCCTTGGTCACCCTGGAGCCATGTCTCTGTGATCCCAACTATATCATAATCATTAATAACAATCTGCACTTTTAATTCATCCACCTTGTTACAAATGCTCCTTGCATTGACACACAAAACCTTCAGGCGCACTTTTACAACTCTCTTAGCCCTTATACAATTATGTTGAAAAGTGGCCCTTTTTGATGCTTGCCCTGGATTTGTCAGCCTGCCACTTTTACTTTTCACCTTACTACTTTTTGCTTCTACCCTCATTTTACACCCCTCTGTCTCTCTGCACTGGTTCCCATCCTCCTGTTGTGAACTAACCTCCTCTCACCTGGCCTCTTTAATTTGATTCCCACCCCCAACCATTCTAGTTTAAAGTCACCTCAGTAGCCCTCGCTAATCTCCCTGCCAGGATATTGGTCCCCCTGGGATTCAAGTGTAACCCGTCCTTTTTGTACAGGTCACGCCTGCGCCAGAAGAGGTCCCAATGATCCAAAAACTTGAATCCCTGCCCCCTGCTCCAATCCCTCAGCCGCACATTTATCCTCTGCCTCATTGCATTCCTACTCTCACTGTCGCATGGCACAGGCAGTAATTCCGAGATTACTACCTTTGCGGTCCTTTTTCTCAGCTCCCTTCCTAGCTCCCTATATTCTCCTTTCAGGACCTCTTCCCTTTTCCTACCTATGTCATTGGTACCTATATGTACCACGACCTCTGGTTCCTCACCCTCCCATTTCAGGATATCTTGGACACGATCAGAAATATCCTGGACCCTGGCACCAGGGAGGCAAACTACCTATACTGGTATCTGTCCCCAACTTTTCCTTCGCTACATCGATGACTGCATTGGCGCTGCTTCCTGCACGCATACTGAGCTCGTTGACTTCATTAATTTTGCCTCCAACTCTCACCCTGCCCTCAAGTTTACCTGGTCCATTTCCGACACTTCCCTTCCCTTTCTAGATCTTTCTGTCTCTATATCTGGAGACAGCTTATCTACTGATGTCTACTATAAGCCTACTGACTCTCACAGATACCTGGACTATTCCTCTTCTCGCCCTGTCTCTTGCAAAAATGCCATCCCCTTCTCGTAATTCCTCCGACTCCGCCGCATCTGCTCTCAGGATGAGGCTTTTCATTCCAGGATGAGGGAGATGTCCTTTTTTAAAGAAAGGGGTTTCCCTTCCTCCACCATCAATTCTGCTCTCAAACGCATCTGCCCCATTTCACGCACATCTGCTCTCACTCCATCCTCCCACCACCCCACTAGGAATAGGGTTCCCCTTGTCCTCACCTACCACCCCACCAGCCTCCGGGTCCAACATATTATTCTCCATAACTTCCGCCACCTCCAACGGGATCCCACCACTAGGCACATCTTTCCCTCCCCTCCCCCCTGCATTCCGCAGATATCGCTCCCTACGCAACTCCCTTGTCCATTCGTCCCCCCCATCCCTCCCCACTGATCTCCCTCCTGGCACTTATCCTTGTAAGCAGAGCAAGTGCTACACATGCCCTTACACTTTCTCCCTTACCACCATTCAGTCCTTCCAGGTGAGGTGACACTTCACCTGTGAGTCGGCTGGGGTGATATACTAAGTCCGGTGCTCCTGATGTGGCCTTCTATGTATTGGCAAGACCCGACGCAGACTGGGAGATCATTTTGCTGAACACCTACGCTCTGTCCGCCAGAGAAAGCAGGATCTCCCAGTGGCCACACATTTTAATTCCACATCCCATTCCCATTCTGATATGTCTATCCACGACTCCTCTACTATAAAGATGAAGCCAAACTCAGGTTGGAGGAACAACACCTTATATTCTGTCTGGGTAGCCTCCAACCTGATGGCATGAACATTGACTTCACAAACTTCCGCTAATACCCAATCTTCCCCTCGTACCCCATCCGTTATTTATTTATATACACACATTCTTTCTCTCTCTCTCCTTTTTCTTCCTCTGTCCCCCTCACTATTCCCCTTGCCCATCCTCTGGTTTCCCCCCCTCCCCCTTTTCTTTCTTCCTAGGACTCCTGTCCCAAGATCCTCTCATATCCCTTTTGCCAATCAACTGTCCAGCTCTTGGCTCCATCCCTCCCCCTCCTGTCTTCTCCTGTCATTTTGGATCTCCCCCTCCCCCTCCCACTTTCAAATCTCTTACTAGCTCTTCTTTCAGTTAGTCCTGACGAAGGGTCTCGGCCTGAAACGTCAACTGTACCTCTTCCTAGAGATGCTGCCTGGCCTGCTGTGTTCACCAGCAACTTTGACGTGTGTTGCTTAAACTGGGACCTGCTGTTTTTGGGCAAGTCCACATCTGTCATGTGGAGGGTACTTAAAGACCAACTACAGAGAGTAAAGGACAGATAGGTTCCAGTAAGGAGGAAAGACAGGGATGGCAATGTAGAGGAATCTTGCATGTTGAGTGAGTTGATGAATTTAGTCAAGAAGGGAAAGGAAGCCTATTGTATGTAAGACTTAGGAAGCCTAGATCATACAACCCACTGAGGATTATAAAGAAGCTAGAAAGGTACTCAAGATCAGAATTAGGAGAGTCGAAGGACCATAAAAAAAGTTATTGGAGAATGGGATTTAATAGAATCCTATGGTATTCTGTAGCTACATCAAAATCAAATGTGCCATCAAAGTCAACCTATGCCCATTGTGAATGCAGTGTTCTGCTACCGCTGATTTCTCCAGGTAAGCCAAATGGACACACCTCCTGTGCCCCTTGTTGCGGGTTTCCTCCGTGCATCCTCTCTGGCCAAAATACGCTGCTCTGTATTCACAGGGAATCCTGTAAACGCCAACTGTCCTGGGTCCCCGGTCATCTTTGACCCTCATAAGCTGTGATTTGAGCTTCCTTATGGATTTGTGGATACTATCCTGACGATGCTTCCAGAAACCGTGGAAATCTAGGGAAGACAGGCAGTACCATAAGGAGAAGGTGAGGCTTCTTTGTTCTTTAGTCTTCCTAATGAGGTGCTGGGATAAGGTTATAATCGATACCTGTACCTGAATGGAAGCCTGAGAAAAGTTTATTCGTTTTGTAGATTGTTTCAAAATATTGCTAATGTGCTGCCTTATCCACTATTTCTGGCAGCTCATTTCAAATACAAGTCACATTTTGTATGCCACTGATGTCCCTTTAAATCTCTAGCTTCTGATGTTAAACAGATACCACTTTATTTTTAGCAACTCCTCCCTGGAACTAAGACTATGTGCTTTCAATTTATCTATGCCTGCCATGATCTTGTGTACATCTATCAGATCACCTACAAGATAGCTTTTTATAGCAGCTCATGGTTGAGCCCACTAGGGGATCAGCTATTCTGGATTGGGTGTTGTGTAATGAACCAGAATTGATTAGAGAGCTTAACATAAATGAACACTAAGGGCCAAGTGATCATAATATAATCAAATTTACTCTGAAATTTGAGAAGGAGAAGATAAAGTCAGATGTATCAGTATTAGTGCAATTACAGAGGTATGAGAGAAGAGTTAGCCAGAATTGATTGGAAAAGAACACTGGGAATGATGACAACTGAGCAGCAATAGCTGGAATTCCTGGAAGCAATTCGGAAGGCGGAGGGATGTACATCCCAAAGAGGAAGAAGTATTCAAAAGGCAAGTTGACACATCTGTGGCTAGCAAAGTCAAAGCCAACATAAAAGCCAAAGAGAGGGCAAACAGAGCAAAATTGGCAGAAAGTTAGAGGATTGAGAAGCATTTAGAAACCAAGAGAAAGAAACTTTAAAGCGTTATTAGGAAGGAATACGAAAGTAAGCTAGCCAGTAATATTAAAGAGGACACCGGAAGTTTCTTCAGATACGTAAAGTGTAAAACGGAGGCGAGTTTGGATATCGGAACAATGGAAAATGATGCTGGAGAGGTTGTAATGGGGAACCATTACTGAATAAGTAATGGACAAGCTGAATAAGTATTTTGTGTCAGTCTTCAGTATGGAAGACACTAGCAGGATGGTGAAAGATCCAGGTGTCAGGGTTCATGAAGTGTGTGAATTTACTATTAGAAGAGAGAAGGTTCTTGAGAAACTGAAAGGTCTGAAGGTAGATAAGTCACCTGGACCAGATGGGGTTCACCCCAGGGTTCTGAAACAGGTGGCTGAAGAGATTGTGGAGGCATTAGTAATGATCTTTTACGAATCAATGATCTTGGTTCCAGAAGACTGGAAAACTGCAAATGTCATTACACTCTTCAAGAAAGGAGAGAGGCAGAGAATGTAAAGTATAAAAGAGAAAATCTGCAGATGCTGGAAATCTAAGCAACACACACAACATGCTGGAGGAACTCAGCAGGCCAGGCAGCATCTACGGAAAATAAAAGTTGATGTTTTGAGCCAAGGAAGACCCTTTGGGCTGAGTCCTGCCGAAGGGTCTCAGCTCGAAACGTCAGCTGTACTTTTTGCCATAGATGCTGCTTGGGCTGCCGAGTTCCTCCAGCATCTTGTGTGTGTTGAAAGTAAACTATAGACCAATTAGATTGACCTCAGTTGTTCAGATGATGTTCGAGTCAATTATTAATAATGAGGTGTCAGGATACTTGGAGGCACACGATAAAACAGGCCATAGTCAGCATGGTTTCCTCAAGGGAAAATCTTTCCTGACATATCTGACTGAATTCTTTGAAGAAATAACAAGCAGGATGGACAAAGGAGGATCAGTGGATGTTGTGTACTTGGATTTTCAGAAGATCTTTGACAAGCTGCCACACATGAGGATGCTTATCAAGATATGAGCCCATGACATTACCAAAAGATTCTAGCATGGATAAAGCAGTGGCTGATTGGCAGGAGGCAAAGAGTGGGAATAAAGGGAGCATTTTCTGTTAGCAGACAATATGAAAATAGGTGGAGAGGCAGGTTGTTTTGAGGAAGTAGAGAGACTACAGAAGGATTTAGACAGATTAGTAGAATGGGCAAAGAAATGGCAGATGGAATACAGTGTTGGGAAGTGTATGGTCATGCACTTTAGTAGAAGAAATGAAAATGTTGACTATTTTCTAAATGAAGAAAAAATACAAAAATCTGAGGTGCAAAGAGAATTGGCTGTCCTTGTTCTAGATTCCCTAAAGGTTAATCTGCAGGTTGATTCTATGGTGAGGAAGGCAAATGTGATGTTAGCATTCACTTCAAGAGGACTAGAATATAGAGGCAAGGATACAATGTTGAAGGTTTATAAGGTACTTGAGAGGCTTCACTTGGAGTATTGTGAACAATGTTTGTCCCCTTGTCTGGGAAAGGATGTATTGAAGCTGTAGAGGGTTCAAAGAAGGTTCATGAAAATGATTCCAGGATTGAATGGCTTTTATTCACTAGAATTCAGAAGAATGAGCGGTGAACTCATTGAAACCTATTGAATGTTAAAAGGCTTTGATAGAGTGGATGTGGAGAGAAGATTTCCTATGATGGGAGAGTCTAAGATCAAAGGACACAGCCTCAGAATTAAGTGGTGTCCTTTTAGAACGGAGATAAGGAGAAATTTCTTCAGCCAGAAAGTGGTGAATCTGTGGAATTCTTTGCCACAGGCAGCTGTGGAGGCCAAGTCTTTATGTATATTTAAGACAGAGGTTGATAGCCTGATGCTAACCATGACTTGTACACTTTCATACAAAAATACATGAACAAACTACAAAGCTTCCAACATTGAGCCATGACATGAAACTTGACACAGGCCTTCATTCTGAGAAATAACCCTCTCCCTAACTCTAAGCCAGTTATGAATCCAATTTACCATTTCCCCCCAGTCAAGCATAACTTCCCATGCACAAAGCCAGGCAGACTCCTCCTAATGAGATTGTCTATCCAAATGTTGTTAGATCCTGTCCTTCAGAATTCCCTCCATAACATCTCCTCTACTCATATCGGACTGACAGGTCAGTAGTTCTTTCGCTTGTCTTTACTACCTTAAATGATGGGACAGCAGTGAGCACCCCAGTCTTCGGGAGCTTCACCTATGGCTAATGACAAAGAAAACATTACCGTACGGGCCCCTTCAATTTCTTTATCCAGTCTCCCACAACGTCGGAGATGCTCTTGGTCAGACTCTGGGGATTTATCCACCTTAAAGCACTGTAGGGCTGCCAATACCTCCTCCCGATAATCTGAATTTCCTCCAATACATCTCCATTGTTTCCCTTAACTCTTACGAAACCATAACATTTTCCTTGGTAAACAAAGAGGAGATAAATTTTTAAAATATCCCACCTGCGGTTTGCTCCCTAGCCACCATTATAATTCAAACTTAAAAGCAATTGATTATCAGTGTACATACAAAGTTTGTACATGTCCCTCATACAACCCTGAGATTCTTTTTCTGTGGGTATACTTAGCAAATCTATAGAATAGTAACTGTAAACAGGATCTGTAAACTGTAAACATCTGTAACTGTAAACTGAAAACAAACTGTGCAAATGCAGGTAATAAATAAATAGCAATAAATAATGATGATGGTTATGAAGACACGTAGTCCTCTTTTATTGTCATTTAGTAATGCATGCATTAAGAAATGATACAATATTTCCTCCGGTGTGATATCACAAAACACAGGACAAACCAAGACTGAAAAAACTAACAAAACCACATAATTATAACATATAGTTACAAACAGTGTAACAATACCATAACTTGATGAAGAAGTCCGTGAGCACAGTAAAGTTCAAAGTTTCTCAAATGTCCCACATCTCACGCAGACGGGAGTAGGAAGAAAAACTCTCCCTGCCATGCCAACCACAATCCGACTCTGAGTCATCCGAAAACTTCGAGCTCTGATCAGCTCTCCGACACTGAGTACTGAGCGCCATCTCTGTCTGAACAATTCGACCTCCTTCTTGGTCGCCAAAAGCAGGCAAGGCCGGCGATTTTGAGGCCTACCCTCCGAAAGATTCACGACCACACAGTAACGACAGCAGCGAACAGGTGTTTTAGAAATTTCTCCGGATGTTCCTCCGTGCTTTCACATCCATTCTCCATCAAATCAGAATTGTCCACGGCCCCTATTTAACAGATACGACATCATTTTTCACCGGAGAGCTGCGCACGTGCAGCGCGCCACCTTCTTCTCCTCCTAACTTAACAAGTTAAAGGAATCCTTAAATGAGTGTAGTGATCCCCTTTTGTTCAAGAGCCTGATGGTTGAGGGGTAGTAACTATTCTTGAACCTGGAGTTGCAAGTTCCGAGGCACCTGTTCCTTCTGCCTGATGGCAGCAGTGAGAACAGCGCGTGGCCTGGGTGGTGAGCATCTCTGATGATGGAAGCCGCTTTTCGACAGATTCTTCTTATTGCTATAGGGCTTCCTGGGACTTTCCTCAACCTTCCTAACCAGATCCATTTCATACCTTCTCTTTGCCTTCCTGATACCCTCCAGAATATTCTTCATGTTTTTATATTCTTCACTATTGTAATCATTTTTATAATCATTTTACATTGATTAAGAGAAATTTCTTCTCCGAGGTCGTGGTGAAAATTACTGCATTAAAGTAATTAAAGTCAAATCATTCAATATATTCAAGAAGCAACTGAACATTGTTTATATCTAATAGAATCAGGAGATGGAGGAAGAAAGCTCTCTCCAAACAGCCAATCATGATTTACTACTTTTCCTCATCACTTGTTACCAGGAGGAATAGAGTCTCCCCAGCTTTGCTGTTTCTGCATTGGTTGCCTGGGAATTTAGGATGGACAAGAGACTGCAGATGCTGGAATCTGAAACAACACACAAAATAAATCAATCAGCTTTATTATCACTAACATAGGTCATGAAATTCATTGTTTTACAGCATCAGTGCAAAGCATTTAAAAATTATGATAATTTATATTAACTAATGCAAAAAAGAAATGTCCCATAAGGCATTTTGATACTTGTTTGTTTAAAATAATTCCAACTCCATGCATATGCTGTTGACCTCCAGAATACATTATCAGAGAACTATTCTTAGTGAATTTGCCACTGTTGGTCCATCTAATTTCTGACAGGCCTAAGTTATCAACTTCCAACCTTTTCATTTCATTTAATGTGTTGTCCAACTTTCCTTTCTGGTAAAGTGTACAGATGATCCATGTTGCTACCCTTAGCCTTTTCCTATTGCTTATAATCTCTGGATGACGGTCTGGTGTCACCTGCAGCACATGACTACCCCTACCAAGTGAGGTGTTGTTCTCCCATCCTCCCGCCACCCCACTAGGGATAGGGTTCCCCTTGTCCTCAACTACCACCACACCAGCCTCCGGGTCCAACATATAATTCTCCATAACTTATGTCACCTCTAATGGGATCCCACCACCAAGCCCACCTTACCCTCCCTCCACCTTCTGCTTTCCTCAGGGATCACTCCCTATGCAACTCCGTTGTCCATTCATTCACCCCCCCATTCCCCCCCCCCCACCAATCTCCCTCCCAGCACTTATCCTTGTAAGCGGAACAAGTGTTACACATGCCCTTACACTTCCTCCCTCACCACCATTCAGGGCCCCAGACAGTCCTTCCAGGTGAGGCAACACTTCACCTGTGAGTCGACTGGGGTGATATACTGCGTCCGGTGCTCCCGATGCGGCCTTCCATATGTTGGCGAGACCTGACGCAGACTGGGAGATCATTTTGCTGAACACCTACACTCTGTCCGCCAGAGAAAGCAGGATCTCCCAGTGGCCACACATTTTAATTCCACATCCCATTCCCAATTCTGATATGTCTATCCACGGCCTCCTCTACTGTCAAGATGAAGTCACACTCAGGTTGGAGGAATAACACCTTATATTCCGTCTGGGTAGCCTCCAACCTGATGGCATGAACATTGACTTCTCTAACTTCCGTTAATGCCCCTCCTCCCCTTCTTACCCCATCTTTTATTTATTTATTTATTTATTTATTCCCTTTATTTTTCTCTCTCTCTCTTTTCTCCCTCTGTCCCTCTCATTATAACTCCTTGCCTGTTCTCCATCTTCCTCTGGGCTCCCCTTCCCATTTCTTTCTCCCTAGGCCTCCTGTCCCACGATCCTCTCCCTTCTCCAGCCTTGTATCCCTTTTGCCAATCAACATTCCAGCTCTTAGCACCATCACTCCCCCTCCTGTCTTCTCCGATCATTTCGGATCTCCCCCCCCCACACCCCACTTTCAAATCTCTTACTATCTCTTCTTTCAGTTAGTCCTGACGAAGGGTCTCGGCCCGAAACGTCGACTGTACCTCTTCCTAGAGATGCTGCCGACCTGCTGCATTCCACCAACATTTTCTATGTGCGTTGCTTGAAATTCCAGCATCTGCAGATTTCCTCGTGTTTGTGAGATTGTGTTCATGGTTTGATGGATTATTTAGAAATCTGAAGGAAGAGAGGAAGAAGCTATTCCTAAAACATTGAATGTGGTTCCTCAGACTCAGTACTTCCTCTCCACTAGCAGCAATGTGAAGAGGGTGTGAAACTGTTGTTGAGGGTCCCTAATGTTGGATGTCACTGCCTTGAGGCATCAACATTTAAGACTAGTACACACAAAATACTGGAGGAACTCAGCAGGTCAGAACACCTACAGAGAGGAAAGAAGAACCAGCACTTCAGGCTGACAGCATGTTTTCGATGCTATGGACTGTTCTGTCTGTGAAAGCCTCTCACAATCCTGTGCATTGGGGCCTCCATACCAAATGGTGATGCAACCAGGCAGAATGCTCGCCATCTGTAGAAATTTGCAAGTGTTTGGTAATGGACCAAATCTCCTTCAACTCCTAATGAAGTGGAGCCCCTGGTATTTCATCAATGTATTAGGCACAGGGTAAATATTCTCCAACAGAACATAATGAGATTCCCCCTCATTCTTCTGAACTCCAAGGAATACAGCCAAAGAGCTGCCAGACGTTTCTCATACAGTTACCCTTTCATTTCTGGACATGATGCACAATGTTTTGTAGATTAACTCAAAAATCCTACTTCAGCATATCTCAATTTTAGAAAATGAAACAGTATAATGTGAAATTGTTTGTGGGAGCTGAATACTTTTTCAAGGCACTGTATCTCGAAATTTGTACTTTGTAAGTGATTCAACACCTCCTGTACTACAATGTCACTGTCACTTTACGGTTCCTAGTTTCCAAGTCTTCAAGACACTTTCCATGGTGAATGAGCGTAAATATGCATAAACACTATTCAATGCAGGGACCCTATTGTCTGGAAGCACCTGAATCAAACTGATCTGAGTAACAGTGGTTCTCAGGAATTGTCAGCCACAATTTCCCTAAATTTGCAATGAAATCAATCAGCATTTTACTCCCAATTTTCAGCAATTAACACACTTGTAGAACTGATAATCTAGCACAAACATGCTGGTGGGGAGGGGGGTGCCAGGACACCTGATTTTGCCGACCATTAGATGCTACTCCTATTATATCTCATCAACTTCCATTTCATTATTTTCCATAGAATATGAAACATAATGCTTTAAGCTCAGTGAGTCCATGTACAAACCACCTTTGTATAATGGAAATAAAGGTATTTAAACTCAGTGAGTTTCAGGGAACTTGGGAAGCAGAACCTGGTGAGTTTCAGCCGGTATGTTTCAGGCCCGCTCTCCGGACCCTGGCTCTGTACACACTCACAGCCCACATTCAGCATCCTGGTTCCAGCTCCAGATCCCAGCTCTGTCCACACACAGGACCACCGATCCACACTCTGGAGCTGGGCTTCTCATGCACACTCTGTCCTCATCATTGGTCCACACTCCAGACCTGTCCTCTGCCCACATACCCTGTGTGCAGCCACAGGAAAATTAGGACAGCCTCACAAGTAGACACCTTGCAGATGGCAAAGACTGGTAAAGTAATGAGCGAGTAAGATGTCACCCACATTTGAACACGGGATTATCAGAGTTTTACTGTATGGAGTCTTGAGATTGGCCTCATTTTTCATCTCTAAACAAGAGCATATTCAATACATTGCCTGAATTCAGCTTTTTACATTTTGTTACATCTTCCATTTCAGGTCACAGGTGATTACAGAGTTTCCAACTCTCAGTGCAATGATGTGTGAAGTCATGGAACTGGCTACTCTGGGCCATCCTTTCCAGCTAGGAATGCTGTACGACTGCCGGTCAGACACTCTGATCCCAGGTATTGGAAGGTCATCATACGAAACAGCCATGGTCAAAACAGTGTGGTAGATTCAGTTTACAAACCACTAGGTGGTGATAAGAACTCATCAAGTTTCAAAGTAGCTATGCAAATGGATACCGATGCTCTGGGAATAAGGTTCCTGAAATGTGATAAGGCCGATTTTAATGTCATAAGGTAACACCTGGCAAAGTCAGTTGGGAGTGGCTACAGCAGCCAAGTCTCTATCAGACAAGTGGGAGTCATGCCAAAGGGAAATATCAGAATTCAGGGCAAATGTGTTCCAAAAGGTGTTAAGATAAGTCCAAGGAAACTTGGCTGTAGGGTCTATCCATGGAGCCAGAGCACATACTCTTAAATTTATTCCTCATCAGAATTCACTAAGGAGAAGCACATATTTCCAATATATTAGAAACTGTGATGGTGAAATTCCATTCTATTTTACTAGTATGCCAAAATGCCCAGAGTCCAGTAAGGTATCCCATAGGCAGACAGGGAGGAGATTGCTGGGAACCAGAAAGAGATTGTTAACTATTTGCTGGCCACAGGTGAGGTGTTAGTCCAGACAGGTCAGGCAAGACCAGGGGAATTTGAAACAGGGAATGTTTCAGACCGGAGATCATTTGTCAGAAATTAAAGAGAGACAATAATTCCGTAGCAGAGAAGGTGGGGAAAAGATGGAACGCAGAAGAGGAAGATTTCCAGTAGGGTGAGAAATAATGAGCAAATGTGTGCTTATGATACTGGAAGGGTCTGTCTCCTGTGCTCCCTGCAGTTCAGGTTCAAACACTGATACAACCTCCAGGGCAGATTCCCATGACCTATCAACTGCTGCCTGAATGGCCTTCCTTTCATCATGAGGTCAGAAGTGTGAATGTTCACCAATATTTGGATTCTATTTCCAACAAGGTAAGTGACATTCACACCACAGAGGCTTGTAACGCGGATCTTGTTTGGTTCAGGCTGGTGAGCAGTTGTGGTCTCAGTTGGCTGAGGGGCAATTAGGAATGTTCTGGCAGGGAAAGTAACTGTTCTAAACCAGTAAATTAATTGGTTCTGTTGCTGCAGTATGTTGTACGTTCATTCTAAATAGAGATAATTCTATGTCAAAATGATTGTGAGTCTCAAAGGATGTGTTGTCTGCCTAGTGCCCTGGTTCAGAACATCTCAACTAACCTGCAGAGCAGTTTGGAATGGAAGAGGAAAGATCCTGTTGCTGTGGTCCTTGTGGAAACAAAAGAAAATGTTTTGATCTGGGAATTTAAGCAGCTAGTGACTAAACTAAAAGGCAGAGCCAAAAAGATAATGATCTCCAGATTGTTTCCTAAGCCACATGCAATTGGATACAGGGTAAATATATCAGAGAACAAATGCATAGCTCAAAGATTGATAAGGGAGAAATCGGTTGGAAATTGGCGGGTCCTAGCAAATAACATAACTAGGGCTGTGGAAAGGCCTGTAAACTAAATATGTTACAGAGGCCTCCAGAATTAAAAATAAAGACAAAATTTTATTAGGGAATGAGAAATTAACATTGAAAAAATTGAACAGTGATGAATACAGGAGTGCACATTTTATATTTGAATGTACCCAGCTCAGTATACGTAATAAGGTGGATGATCTTGTAGTGGAGTTATTATGTTGTGGACATCACTGATTCAAGGCTGGGAAAAGATCACAGCTGGGAATTTAACATCCGAGAATACATGTCATATTGAAAGGACAGGTACAGTGTCTATGAAAAATATTCACCCACCTTGGAAGTTTTCATATTTTATTGTTTTACAACATTGAATCACAATAGATTTAATTTGGCTTTTTTTGACACTGGTCAACAGAAAAAGATTCTTTCATGGCAAAGTGAAAACAGGTCTCCACAAAGTGATTTTAAATAATTATGAATATAAAACACAAAATAATTCATTGCGGAAGTATTCACTGTCTTTAACATGACATATCAGTTCATCACTGGTGCAGCCAATTGGTTTTAGAAGTCACATATCTGGTTAAGGTGTCCTAGCTATATATAAAGCTGCGTGCAGTCAAGGTGTTTCAAATGATTGTACTAGAAATATACCTGTATCTGGAAGGCTGAAGTGCTGGTGAGTCAGTATCCTGGCAAAAACAACAGAAGACTGTTGTTCTGAAGACAACAGAACACTCCAAGCAACTCTGCAAAAAGGTTATTGAAAAGCACAAGTCAGCAGAAAAAATTCAAGAAAATTTGTGTCACTGAATATACTTTGGAGTACAGTTACGTCAATAATCAAAAAACAGAAAGAAACTGGTACAGCTGTAAAAATCTGCCTGTAGCAGGCCATCCTCAAAATCTGAGTAACTCTAAAAGAAGGGGATGAGAGAGGGAGGCCACTAAGAGATCTATGACAACTCTGGAGGAGCTACAAGCTTCGGTGGCTGAGATTGGAGAGACCTCAATGCTTCACCAGTCGCAGCTTTATGGGAGATTGGCAGAGAGAAAGCCATTGTTGAAAGAAAAAATCACATGAAGTCCCAGCTAGACTTTGCCAGAAGGCATGTGTGAGAGACTCTGAAGTCAGCTGGAAGAAGATTCTATGGTCTGATGAAACCAAAGTTGAGCTTTTTGGCCATCAGACTGAAAGTTGTCTTATGAAAGACATAAGACAAACACCACACATCGTCAAAAATACACTATCCCTAACATGAAGCATGGTGGTGGCTGCATCATGCTGTGGGGATGCTTCATTGCAGCAGGCACTGGAAGGCTTGTGAAGGTAGAGGGTGAAGTGAATTCAGCAAAATACAGGGAAATCTGGAAGAAACCCTAATGCAGTCTGCAAGAGAACAGCGACTTGGGAGAAGACTTGTTTTTCAGCAGGACAATGACCCCCAGCATAAAGCCAAATCTACACAGGAATAGCTTCAAACCAACAAAGTTAATGTCCTGGAGTGGCCAAGTCAGAGTCCATACCTCAATCCAATTGAGAATTTGTGGCTAGACAAGCAAAGAGCTGTTTACACACTATCCCCATGCAATCTGACAGAGGTTGAGCAGTTTTATAAAGAAGGATGGGGAAAAATTGCAGAGCCAAAGCTGATAGAGGCCCAGCCACACAGATTCAAGGCTGCGATTGCTGCAAAGGTGCATCTACTAAATGCTGACTTGAAGGGAGTGAATATTTGTGCAATTAATTATTTTGTGTTTTACATCTGTAATTAATTTGAACCACTTTGTAGAAATCCATTTTCACCTTGATATAAAACAGTCTCTTTCTGTTGATCAGTGTCAGAAAAGCAAAATTAAATCCACTCTGATTCAATGTTGTAAAACAATAAAACATGAAAACTTCCGGGGCTGCGGGGCTTGTGAATACTTTTTATTGGCACTGTATGTGGGCAGAAGTGGTGGGTGTCTCTGTTTGTCAAAAAATCAGATTAATTCCTGAGAAAGAAGTGATGTAAGGACAGAAGATATAGAAATCCTGGTAAGTAGAGTTAAGAAACTAAGCATAAAAAGACCCTGATGGGTGTTATATACTGCCTCTGAACTGTCGTCAGTGTGTGGTGTACAAATGACAATGGGAGTTGGAAAAGACATGTAAAAAGACATTATGATGGTAGTGTGATTTTGAATATGCAGAGAGATTGGGAAAACCAGATTGGTGCTGAACCAAGAGAAAGAACACTTAGAATGCATATGAGACAGCTTCCAAGCCCAGAAAGGAAAAAGTAATTCTGGATTTGATGTGATGTAATGAAACAGATATGGTTGGGGAACTTAATGTAAAGGAATACTTTGGAGGTGGTGACCATAATATGATAGAATACACCCTCAGTTTGAGAGGGAGAAGCTAACATCAAAAATATCAATATTAGAGTAGAGTAAAGGGAACTAGAGAGGTATCGGAGAGGAATAGTCACAGTTGACCGGAAGGCGTCATGAGCAAGAACGACACCAGAGCAGCAATGGCTGGAGTTTCTAGAACTAATTTGGAAGGCACAGGATTGCCTCATCACAAAAAAAGAAGATAGCTGAGAAGGGAAGTCAAAGACAGAACCAAAGAAACAATATAATATACAGTGGGAAGCTATTAAAAACCAATAGAAGTCACCCAAAAAAAAGCAATAAGGAGAGAAGATAAATTATGAAGGTAAGCTAGTCAATAGTACAAAAGAGGGTGCCAGAAGTTTGTTTTTACAGTTACATCAACAGAAAATAGAGGCAAGAGTAGGCATGACACCACTGGAAAACAATGCTGGTGAGGTAGTAATGGGGGACAAACTAAATGAGTATTATGGTCAGTTCTTTATTGTGGAATACACCAGCAGTCTGCCAGAAGTTTGAAGGTGTCAAGTGGCAGAAGTAACTGCAGACGCTACTATAAGGAATAGTTGCTCAGGAAGATGAAAGGTCTGAAGGCAGATAAGTCAACTGGGTTCACTAGATTATGGAGTGCATTGGGAGGTCTGAAAAATTGCAAATGACACTCCAATCTTTAAGAAGGGAGGGAAGTAAAAGACAGAAAATTAGTGGCCAGTTAGACTGACTACTGTGGTTGGCAAGATGTTGGAGTCCATCCATCAGGATGAGGTTTCAAGGTACTTGAAGGCACCTGATAAAATAGTCAAAGGCAGGATGGTTTCCCTAATGGAAGGGGATGAGGAAAAGAACGGGAATAAAGGAGTTTCCAGTGACCAGTGGTGCTCTGAGGGGCCAGTGTTGAGACCATATCTTTTCATGTTATTCTGTATATCAATGATCTGCATGGTGGAATTGATAACTTTGTGGTCACATTTGCAGATTAGTGGAGTTCAGAAGGCAGGAGGATGTGGACAGATGAAGAAAATGAACAACTCTGTACGGAATACAGAGCATTTGGCTGGAAGGAATAAAGGCAGAGACTAGTTTCTAAACGTGGAGCAAATTCAGAAATCAGAGGTGCAAAGGGATTTAGGAATCTTAGTGCAGGATTCCCTAAAGGTTAACTTTCAAGTTAAGTCGGTAGTAAGGAAGGCAAATGCAAAGTAAACATTCATTTTGAGGGAACAAGAATATAAAAGCAAGGATGTAATTCTGAGGCTTTAGAAAGCATTAGCAAAACTGTACTTGGAGTACTTTGAGCAGTTTTGGCCAATTATCTAAGAAAGGATGTACTGGTGCTGGAAAAGGTCCAGAAAAAGTTATCAAGAATAATTCTGAATGAAAGGGATAATGTCTGAGGAGCATTTGATGTCCATGTGCCTGTAATTGCTGGAGATTACATGGATGAGAGACGATCTCACAGCAACATGTCAAGTACTTAATGCTGAGATACAATGAACATGGTGAGGATATTTCCAATAGTGGGAGAGACAGGGACCAGAGGACAAGACTGAAAATACAAGGATGTTCCTTTTGAACAATGATGAGGATGATTTTTTTAAGCGAGAGCTTGGTGAATCTATGGAATTCATTGCCACAAATAACTGTGGAGGCTATGCTGGGTATATTGGAAACAGAGATTGTTAGGATCTTGATTAGCAAAGGTGTGAAAGATTATGGAAAAAGACGCATGGGGTTGATGGGGATAATAAATCAGCCATGATCAACTGGAGGAGCAGAGTTGATGAAGCCTAATTCTTCTCCTATGTCTTATGGCCAAAAATACAGCCTTTTCAGGAAATCAGTCCACAGTATAATCATTATTTAAACAATTGAACTTAATTTGACTGTTTCCTGTTGTTTCATTCCACAGACATCAGCTTGTGGGATTCACAGACACTCCAAAGTAACCTTAGTAGTCGGGATCAGCCCAGCACTGAGTTTCACATCATCACATCGGACTCCATGGAGAAGAAAGTTGCCGCACTCAATGTGTCGGAATCACTGAAAGCAAGTCTGCTGAGTGGTGCAGTGAAGGTGAAAGGATCAGCAAAATATCTCACCGACACAAAGGAATCAAAACGACAGGCACGAGTTACCCTTCAGTACAAAACAACAACCAGCTTTGAAAAACTGACACTGAGCCACTTGAGGAAGCTGAACATCAGTGACCCGAGTGTGTTTGACGAGGGGTCGGCAACCCATGTCGTTATAGCAGTGCTGTATGGGGCCCAGGCTTTCTTTGTGTTTGATCAAATGGTCCCTCCAGCAGAGAAACTGCAGGATGTCCAGCGTAATATGGAAGAAATGATTACACATCTCCCTGAGTTTGCAGTTCAGGGGGAAGACTCACTGAAAATGACAGAAGAACAGCAGTCTAATTCTGAGAAAATTAGCTGCACCTTTTATGGGGATTTCTCACTGAAGAACAATCCCACCACATTCCAAGATGCCATCAGTACCTATGCAACTCTCCCAAGCTTACTGGGATCAGGTGGGGAGAATTCAGTGCCTGTGAGAGTCACACTTTATCCTCTCAGTAAACTAAACTCAAAAGCTGCTCTTGTGGTGAGGGAGATAAGTGTGGGTTTGATCAGTCACTGCCAGTGTGTCCTACAACAGCTCAGTGAGGCAGTGATAAGATGCAATGATATGCTGAAAGACAGGGTCTCCATACCATTTCCCGAGATTGGAGATGGGACAAGACAATTCAGAGAGATGTGCTTGGAATACAAACTGGTTTTCCAGGGGACTTTAGCAAGAGTTTTGCCATCGATCCGGAGAGGTGAAGAGAAGAAAGGTTTACTGGTGGATATACTGAAGAACAGGGAACTGTCACCATTCAGTCAGCAGTCACTGGTCACATGGTTGGATAATAAGGAACAGGAGATGAAGGCAGTGGGACATTACCTCAGGATGTTTGAAGATATACCTTTGGTGAAATCAAAGACAGAGTTGGATGATGAGCTGATGGATCCAACAATAGACTATGTGGTCTGCTTCACATTTACCTCACTGCATCAGGGTGATCTCTATCTGTCAGAGGCAAAGAACTACCTCCAATCTCTCACAGCTCAGAAAATGCAGTCACCAACTCCTACTGGGGCCTGTGCGACACGACACAGCAAGCCGTGGTTCTGCCATCGGTCTGCTTCCCGCAAAATGGAGGAAAATTCTCAATTATTCCTGGACTTTGCCACAGCCAACAAAGCAGATGGGAAAATAAAATTTCTTGTTGCGTCTGTGAAGGATGACAGTCAAACAGGATCAGCTATTTACCTGTATCGGGGAGGGTCTCTGGAGAGCCCATGCTTTGAACCCCCATCACAACCAGAGAGACCTATAGTTCGTCAAACAACACATGACAGTGTGACACTGCAGTTACATCCACCCAGATATGGGGCCAGTGAGATTGTGGGTTACAAGGTGGAGTACCAAGGCCCCCAGCAGGAGGGATGGACATCTGTGGTTACACCTGATAAATCCCAGTCCTTCAAAATATCTGGGTTGCAGCCAAGCAAGAGGTATTATTTCCAATACAGAGCTGTGTCGAAGGTAGGTGTCAGCAAGGCCAGTGACAGCTGTCGGTACATCACTTGTCCTACAAGTTCACCTGGTCAACTGGCCTTCCAATATCGTTCACCAATTGCCACTTGGGACATTCCAAAACGGAATGGAGATGGTGTTAACATATTTCTGAACAAAATTGAATATAAAGAACAGACAGCAGTTGGGTCCAAAATGGAGTGTGGAGTCAGAGTCCGAGTGTCTGCTGACTGTGGGGAAGCAGGTTGCAGTGCAGCAAATGATGAGGTTTTATTAGAAACAGTAAATGCATCAAACGGAATAGCCCAGAAAATTTTGAGAGAATCTCCATTGATATCCAAAGGAAACCCTTCCATTTACAAGCTCAACCTAATGGAGAAGATATTGGATGATAGGAAACACCTTGTGAAGTGTTCCTTTGGAAAACACAATACAAAACGCAGAATGAAAACAATTATGGTTCTGGGAGCAACAGGATCAGGAAAGACGACCCTCATCAATGGGATGATCAACTACATCCTGGGCGTGAAATGGGAAGACGACTTCAGATACAAGTTAATAGTTGAAGAGACAGGAAAATCCCAGGCTGAAAGTCAGACATCCTCCATCACTGCCTACGAACTCCACCATCAGGTAGGATTTAAAATTGATTACTCTCTGACTATCATCGATACACCAGGATTTGGAGACACCAGGGGAATAAGCCAAGATCACTTGATCACTGAGCACATCCGAGAGTTTTTCACCTCCCCACAGGGTGTTGATCAAATTCATGCTGTCTGTTTTGTTGTTCAAGCCTCTTTGGCTCGCCTGACTCAAACACAAGAATATATTTTTGATTCAATTCTTTCTGTTTTTGGCAAAGATATTGCAGAGAATATTCAGATACTGGCGACATTTGCAGATGGAAAGCATCCCACTGTTCTGGAGGCTTTGAATGCAGCTGAGGTACCCTGTCCCAAAGATGAAAATGGTATGCCAGTTCACTTCAAGTTTAACAATTCTGTCATATTTGCCAATTGTCCAGCAACTAGAAGTGCTGCAGATAAGGGTACTTCCGGTGAAAGCGGAGAAGATTATAGTAATAATTTTGATGCAATGTTCTGGAAGATGGGAGAAAACAGTATGAAGAAATTCTTTCAGGCTCTCAACAAGATGGAAACAAGAAGTTTATGTTTGACCAGAGAGGTTTTGAGGGAACGTGAGCAGCTGGAGACTGCAGTGGAGGGGTTGCAGGTTCAGATCAGAGTTGGCCTGACCAAACAGGAGGAACTCAGGAAAACACAACAGATTCTGAACCAACACCAGACCGAGCTGGATGCAAATAAAGACTTTGAGTATGAGATTGAAACTACAGTTCCTGTACAGGAAGATATCAGCAGAACAGGCCATTACATAACCAACTGTCAAAAATGTCGCTTCACCTGTCACTATCCCTGTAAGATTGCAAATGATGCAAAAAAATCACGATGTGCAGCAATGGACAGGGATGGGAACTGCACAGCCTGTCCCCAAAAATGCGTCTGGAGTGTTCACTTTAACCAGAAATACAGGTTTGACTATGTAACAAAAAAAGAGAAGAGAACATATGATGAGCTGAAAAAAAAATATGAGACGGCCTATGGTGAGAAGATGACTCAGCAGGAAATCATGGCGAGGCTTCAGCAAGAGTTGGACGTGGTTCAGAAGACAGTGCTGGATTTTATTCAACAATTATCCCTGAGCATTAGAAGACTTGAAAAGATAGCTCTGAGACCAAATCCGTTATCCACCCCAGCCTATATTGAGCTACTAATTCAGTCTGAGAGAGAGGAGGCAAAGCCTGGGTTTCTGGACAGAATTCAGGCACTGAAGGAGATCAAGGAACGGGCAGAGTTAATAAAGCAAGCTGACAATGTGAATGTGTCATCAGAGGAACAGAAGCAAAATCCAGGAGAGTCAAACAAAGGCACTGGAAACTGGTTTAAAAAAGGCATGACTCTCATTTCTAAGTTGTGGTCTGGTGATAAATAACTGGAAGACATTACAACCATTTCCAAAATGGGAAGTAAATGTTCCACCCAGCCGATAAACAATCTACTGATTCTAATTCACCCTCCATCTCTCCACCATCTGCCCAGAGAGTTTAAGACCACATCTCTTTTCCTCAGTGCTGCCCTCCCTCACATATGATGAAAATCCTGTTCTTCAGCTTTTCCCCTGACTCCCTGTACTCACTGTGCAGGATCTCTTCCCCCCTTTCTACCTGTCATTGGTTCCACTGTGCACCTCGACCTCTGGCATTTCACCCTCCCTCGATATTCTTTTGCAGCCGCTCTGAGACATACATCTATGCAATTGAGTCTGGATCCACTGAGCTCTAACGCTTTGGATTTGTTGTCTATGACAATATCAGACATGGGAAAACAACAACCAAACTGTCCTTTGCAATACATTTTGTTACCTCTCCAAAATGTTGCTTAACTGGTGAAACATCTTTTCTCAACAATACTTTTTTGATAATCTATAAGTAATCACTAACTGAGCAAGCATGTATGATTCATGTCTTTCAGATTTTGTTTCTGCACAACCTCACATACTTGTACTTCCCTGGTTTATCAGTGCTACCATTCTGCAATACAACTAGCACATTAACTGCTCTTTGGCCACCTTCCTGTTCACTTGTGGATAGGTTAACAAAGAAAGTTTCTGCCCCAGAGCAATCGCTCACATAACAGATTGGGATACATCTTAGTTCCTGGAGGAGGAAATAAGACGATACCAAATCTGCCTTTTTCAATGATAACGTGCTCCATGAAGAGGTTGTTCCCAATGGAATCGACTTGTTTCCTGGTTACCCTTACTACGCTCATTAAATGCTTTGGGATTGTCCATTAGTTTTTTCTTTCTATGTCATTTTCATGTTCTCCTCTATACCATCTGTTCAAAGTAAAGTTTATTATTGGAGTACATGCATAAAAAACCCTGAGATTCTTTTTCCTTCAGGCATACTCAGCAAAGCTATAGAATAGTAACTATAAACAGGATCAATGAAAGAGCAAGAGAACAGAATACAAACTGTTGAAATGCACCTATAAATAAAATAGCAATCAATAACAAGAGCATGGAATAACAGAATAACATGATAGATGCTGCTTTCCAACAACAGCATTTCACGTAGATATGCTCAGTTGCTCAGAGAGCTTTACCCATTATGTATTGTGCCGAATCCATTACTTTTGTAGGATTTTCTGTTCAAAGGCATTGGTATTCCTATACCAGGCTGTAATGCAGCCAGTCAACACACTTCCACTACACATCTCCCAAAGTTTGTCAAGGTTTCTGATGTCATGCTGAATGTCTGCAGCCTTCTAAGGAAGTTGAGGCACTGTCGTGCTTTCTTTGCAAGTACATTTATATGATGGGTCCAGGATAAGTCCACTCAGATAGTGACTCTCTGGAACACAAGATTGATTAGTGGACTGACTGTACAAGCTCAGACCTATTTGCTGGGAAGAGAGCATCCTGTTCCAGGAGAAATATGTTGGGTAACCAGAGACTGAAATTCAAGGAAAATGAGCACACCTGCCAAATACTGATCAGGGTATGCAGAACGAGGTGAGTGTGTCCAAATGGGATTGGGAATGGTGATGAGGTGAGGGAGAAGCAGCAGAGATCAGTGTAACAGGTAAGGTGAGAAAGAGAATATGGTGAAACAAGGAATAAAGGAGGGGAAGAGTGGGGACAGAGAATGCAAGAGATGGGGTGTGGAGGGTAAGAGAAGCAGGCAGAGGGGCAAAGTAATGGGAAATGCAGGAGTGTGGCACACATCAGAGAGTTGGGGAGAGGAAGTGAAACCATGGATAAATAGGAAGCATGATGAAAATGTTCAACAACTACTTTCATATCCCTTCTGGAACAAGGTGAACTTTTCCCCTTTAGCTTGTAGTTGTTCAATCAGGTAATAAAATGTTTACTAACGCCAGTACCAGTATCTGTGGTTCTTGCTTCCACTCAGAGAAAAGACATAATGGGTTTATTTCTCTGAATTCATAGTATAAATGAAAATGATGAAAAGTGAACACACTACAACTGTGAAAACTGCGAACATTTATCACAATCTCTGGAAGAAACACAGCTTTGTAAAATAGGCATATAATAACAAAGATGGTTTAATTCAAAGAAGCACAAAGAGATTCCATTCGGTAAGAATACAAGGAACAAGAATATAAATTAATGTTAGTGTAATGGAACACAAGGACATTCGTCACAAGTTCCACCAATGACAGCTCACAGTCAGGTACAGGGCCCGGCAGAGAGAGCGGGAGAAATCCGGAGTCTGGCAGGAGTGGGGAGAGGGGGAGGGGGTTGGAGCAATGGAAAAGGGGAATTCTTATTCTGATTTATCCCCTTCCTTTCCAGTCCTGATAGAAGGTCTCGGCCCAAAAAAGTTAGGGGTTTATTCTTTTCATAGATGCTGTCTTCCCTGCTGAGTTTCTCCAGCCTTTTGTTTGTCTTGCATTAACTATCACTAACTTTTTTCCTTTTAAATTGTATCTGAGATTGCTCATATTCCCTCAGCAGAACTTACCCTGGCCTGTTGGTGGGATTAGTGCCCACTTGGACCACAACAACTGGATCATTCCCTTCCATTACCAAGTTTCCCTCCAGCTCAGAAGGGAAGATCCTTACTCTAGCATCAGGTGGGCAACAAATCCTTTGGTGTTCTGTATCTTTGCTGCAGCAAACACCGCCTGTCCCCTTCATTATGCTGCCCTCTATCACCACTTCATTACTCATTTCTCCCACTGATTAAATGGCTGCCTATGAGATGGTGTCATGGACTGTTTGCACATCCTGCCCAAAGTTCCCACCCTCATTCAAATCTGAGGAAAGGACGGTGTACCTGTCAGACAAGAGTAGATGTTCAGGCTTCCTGAGGGTGTCCATTTGGATCTTTCTCCTTCATCTCCTGTCGCACCCTCCTATCATTGTCCTACCATCCATATATGAGGAAATGAATCAAAGAGGTACGACGGTCTCCTGGAAGAGTACCCCGGTACCTTCTCCCTGAGTGGCACAGTATCTGAATCTCAGACTCCTGCTTATTAATCCTGGCTGAAGTTCCAACAATGAATACCTGTTGTGGACTGACAGAGAGGTAAAGAACATTTGGTCTGATATCTGGTTAGACAGGGTGATGGACAATTAAGAAGCAAGATAGATTACAGAGGAAAGATAGTGTACTCACAGAATTGAAGACATGCAAATACCTGAAGTTACAATGGATATGCTAAAAGTAGTTATAAAAATGCTCACAATTCAACAATTTTCTAAAAAATCCAGAAGTGCCCACATTTTTGACAAAAGATAAAACACATATCTTGTCTAAAGGAGAAATCGCAAATATGTCACACTGGCAGGGGCATTGGGAGCAAGGATGGACCCAAATGCAAGACACATCTTGTGAGGTTACTTAGATTTAGTTTATTGTTCGATATCAGGAGAGCTAGGCAGGAGCAGGAGTAGCGAACTAGACGAGGACTGAGGACTACGACTAGGCTGGGACCAAGGGTCTGGGCTAGTATTCGGAATTGGCTCCCAGAACTAGAGGAGACATGAAGAGGCTAGGGTATGGACTCCGAGCCCAAGACTGGGCAAGGACCCAGTACCTGGGTCTTGCCTCGGGCTCGGACCCCAGAACCAGGCATGGACATGACATGGGCTAGGGAGAGGAGGAACATGGGAACACAGAGCCTCAGCCTCGGGAGAGCAGGTACATGGAACCATGGACACGTACACAGTCAGGACCCCTCCTTGGGTACAGGACATAGGGCTGGGACTCACACACAGAACAGAGAGCCAGTACACCTCCTTGGGTACAGGACACAGGGCCGGGACTCATGACACTCCGCGGGGCAACGGCAAGACAGCCTGAATTACTCCACGGAGGCATGGACAAGACGAGACAGAACATGACCCCCCACAGGGCATTGGCAAGACAGCCTGACCTACCCCACGGAGGCGAGGACAAGACGAGACAAGACATGACTTCCCGCGGGGCAATGGCAAGACGACCAGACTTACCCCACGGAGGCGAGGACAAGACCAACACAAATGGACACCAGACAGTACCCATCTAGCTCCAGTGATGGAACTGGACCGAAGTGCAGGCAAGGGCTGCAGACGAGGGCTAGAGGTGAGAGGGGCAGAGAAGGGATTCAGACAAGGGGGTAGGACAGGAATCACAGACCGCCAGGGCCAGGACTAGGCTCAGAACTGGGAAGCCGCCAGGGCCAGGACTTGACATGGTACTTGGATGCCGCCGGAGCCGGGACGTGGACCTGGCACTTGGATGCCGCCGGAGCCGGGACATGGACCTGGCACTTGGATGCCGCCGGAGCCGGGACGTGGTGCTTGGGACCTCCAGGTAGTGCCGAGCTCTTGACTCGGCCCGGGAACAGTAGACAGCGGCTCTTGATTCTCTCCGGCGGGTTAACTGATGGACCCACCTTGATGAGGAAACTTTGCAGGCTCGCTTCGGCGAGGTAACTGGACAGGGTTGCTCCAGTGAGGAAAGGAAATTACTGACACTCACTTCAGGTGGAGACAAGGCTTGTCCCGGCCAGATGATATTGGCACGCCGTGACTTTGCAGACACGCCCGCACCGAACAGCTGAAAACCAGAGACTATAAACTACCGGTTCAACCGAGTGTTAATCGTCTCTAATCGCCAAAGTCGAGGGACACGGGAAAACAGGGAATCAACGGTCCGGATCGTAACATAAACAAGCTAAATTTAAAGGGACCCCGATCTGGACCATGACAAAATCATCCATCAAAATATTATCCCAGTCCTTGTTAAAAACTAAACATAAAATTGTCACATCATGCATCTCACAGCTAAACACCGCTCACTTGGATAACCACAATATACTTACAGAAGAGCAGAAAGGATGCCATAAGGATATGAAGCGATGTAAAGAACAACTGATAATAGATACTGTAATTCTAAATCAAGCCCGGTAGAAAAGCAGAAATCTTTCATGTTGTTATATTGACAATCAAAAAGCATTTGATACTGTCCCACTGTCATGGTTAATAGATGTTCTTAAAATGCAAGTGTAAACTACACTCAATACTTGTGAAATTCCTCTATCATCTGAAGAAGCACTGGCCTACTATAATCACCCAATCTACTAACAACCAAAAGTGCACAACTGCTGTTAACAAATAGTTTTGTCTAGCTCTAACCCAATTTCAAATTTACTGAATCTGATGAAAATAGGGTATCAAGTCAGAAACAACATTAACTCTGATTTCCCTGGACAGCCTTCAGTAGTTGCAGAGCTACGGTAGCTAACATTCCTCGAAGAAAGTCACATTGACCTTGACTTTGGCCTGGTACTGTCAGACAATGTCAAATCTCACCATTTTCGTTACACCTCCAACATTGTCTGTCTCCTGGAACACATCTCCCCAAACACTGTCTCATCCATGATGTGGCCCAGTCTCCAGCAGTTCCATTATGTTGCCTGGACAACATACCGCCCGCTTGGACATGCC
Organism: Mobula birostris; assembly: GCF_030028105.1. Lineage (NCBI taxonomy): Eukaryota > Metazoa > Chordata > Chondrichthyes > Myliobatiformes > Myliobatidae > Mobula > Mobula birostris. The sequence goes on along the minus strand of NC_092374.1, from coordinate 179,078,702 downwards.
TATTTTATTTAATTAATGAGATCTGATTTTAGGAAATAATACTTTCAACCTGGAACTCCCTCGCCCCAACACTCACTCCACCTTAAAATTATTCTCCAATGAGCAGAAACGTTGACAAGACACTCACTGGTCACTGACCTGCTGAGCTGTGATGCCAGAAGCCAGCCCCGAAGACTAGAAACTACTGTAACCAGGTGTGTGACCCTTTCACTTTTTAACGCAACTTGTTCCCATTTCAACATCCCATCCTTTTCCCAATCTCACCCCCACCCCCCCACCGTTGAACCCTGGACCACCCTGAGACCAATGCTTAGGTCCCAGCCAGTGCTGATCTCTTCATCGTTGCCTGTTTGAACTGTGCCTCAGTGCCAAATGGTTGTGGTGAAGCATCTTCCTCAGGAACCATGATCGCCCACATCATACAGCGCAAAATGAACGAACAAACCCAAGTCCCTCACCTATTGCATCTTCCACCCCTTAATCATGGATCCTGACTACACATTGAAGTCTCTTCGATAGGACACATGGCTGTAGAGGTTCTGAGACTTGTTGAAAGGAGGAGGAGCGGGTTATAACACTGGAAGTATTTAATCATAACTATTGGTGATATAGATTATTTGGACTAAAGGAAATAAAATGGTGATAAAAGAGTGGACCATTTGGTCCCTCTTGCTTGTGTGGTGAGGTATGATTCCTCCATTGTAAGTTGGGTGGACACAGCTTGATACCCTTCTCTCCTGTATGGACTTGGTCAGCCATTGGGCACATCATTATGTGCCATGTTGGATAACTTGGGCGATCGTGGTCTTCCCATGACCATGACTGTTCTTGGCAAATTGTTCTACAGAAGTGGTTTGCCACTGCATTCTTCTGTGTACTGTCTGGACAATACGGATGACACCATCCGTTATCAATGCTCTTCAGGGATTGTCTGCCTAGCGTCAGTCAGCGCATAACTAGGACATGTGAGATGCACCAGCTGCTGGTACAACCATCCACCACCTGCTCCCGTGGTTTCATGTGACCCCAATCAGGGTTGGGGGGAGAGGCTAAACATGTGTTACACCTTGCCTAAGGGTGAAAGCCAGGCTCGTAGTGAATGCCTTATGACCCCTGTGGTAGAGACATATCTGCACCACTACATATACAGCATTATAAAGGCACCACATCCATTTAATAAACTGTGACAGCTCCTCATTCCATCTCCAGTCACACTCCAGTGTGCTCTTCAAAGACTAGATTGGAAGGTTTCCCAAACTGGGCAATTCCTGTGTTGTCCATGTCACCATGCCATCACCTTCCCGCACCTTCCATCTCGACATCCCAGCACTTGCCGATTACAGTGTGAAATTCTCCTTTACCACAGACATGTAATGGGCCAAGCTGCTGTTTCCTGCCCACTCATGCTCAGCTGTTCTGTGTATTTAGTAGCTTGTATCTGAGCCATCGTGGCTGTTACCTGCCCCCTCGCTCCCCATTAACAATAACAAATACAATTTATGCAACAACCACAGAGATGGATACTGAGGTTATTGGGCTTTCACTGCAGATCATCAAGATTGCCGAGTCTAAAATCTGACATGATGCAATCCTATAAAACTGCATATATCTGGAGTTTAGGGACAATGTGTTCCCAGAAAGGTGAGAAGTAAAGACAGCAAATAAAAGGGAACTTGAATGACAAGAGATCTTGAGGGTTGGTTAAAAGTGAAGAAGGTTGTCAGGAGACAGAAGGACAGTAAATCTGATAGCTTCGTTCAAAAAGGATGACACAGATAAATACATACAAGGATTCCAGTCTTATATCAGTAGTCGGGAAGCTCTGGAAGCAAGTAGCAACGGACTGGTTCTATTTTCGTTTGCAAAGTCAGTAATTCATCACAGATTGTCAAAGAGCTCTCAAGAGGAGATTCTGTTTGGATGTTTTGAAGCAGTAACAAATGTATTGATGTGATATTCATAGTCTTTGACAAGGCCACCTGAGGATCTGAGGAAGAACCTCTCAACGCGGACGGTGGTTGGAATTTGGAACGCACTGCCTGAGGGAGTGCTGCAGGCTGAGAATCTTACACTTTAGATGAGAACTTCAAATATTGAAAGGGCAAAGTCGAAAAGGCTTCAGACTGAATGTTGTCTAATGACATCGACAGAGAAAGTACTAAATGACCAGAATGAACATAGAGAAGAGCCTGTTTCTTTACTGGCTGATTGTATGTGATAAAGAATAGTTTTCCTAATGACCTTGTGTGTAAGGTTTTGAGGGCAACTGTTACAAGGGGACATTGGGAGCAGACCCAAGTGCAGGACACAGGCAATAGAGGTAGTATAAACAGAACAGTGCTTATTGTTGGTTACTAGGAAGGTCAGGGAGTGAGGAAGAAAATGTCAACATGGACATAAACATTGGATAACAACCGGGTAAACCCTGGACTAGACTTCAACTTGGACTCAGGCCTTGGATCCTTGCCTCGGACTCGGGACCTGGATCCTTGCCTCGGACTCGGGACCTGGATCCTTGCCTTGGACTCGGGACTTGAATCTTGACTATGGAGCCTGGACTTGGACAATGAAAAGACAGAACACCCAACTCGGAGTAGTGGCAAACGGCCGGACCTGCTCAGCTGGAAGAACTTGCACAACGAACAGACAGAATACCCGACTCAGAGCAGCGGCAAATGGCCAGACCTACTCATCGGGAAGGACTTGGACAATGAGTCTGGACTTAACTGGAATTGGACAATGAAGAGACGGAATTCACAACTCAGAGCAGCGATAATCGGCCAGACCTACTCAGCTGGAAGAACTTGGACAATGAAGAGACAGAATTCCCAACTCAGAGCAGCAGCAAAATGGCTGGACCCACTCAGATGGAAACCAGACAACCAAACCACACAACGACAGTCCATTCGTATCTTTGCTCGGAGTGGCAGCAAACGGCCAACAAGTCTCAGCCGGTCACGAAAACGACAGAGTTCGTACCTTACTCACAGCATTGGCAAAACAGCCGGCAACTCAGCTGGACATGAAAACAATTGAATTCGCTAAGTAACCACAGGCTCCGAGGCAACTAATTCCATGATTCACGGCAGTCCCGGGATAAACATAGCCGCAGTGGCTACGGAGAGATAACTGGCTTCTGGTGACTGGTTTCTGGTGACGAACTTCTAGTAACGGTCCAGCGCTGAATACCTGTCCCTGGATCCTATTTAAGCTGCCAGTTTGAAATGAGGATCAGGTGCCTTAATCAAGGCGCCTAATGGAACATGGGGAAAAAGAAATAACTGGAATAAGGAATCCACATACTGGACCGTGACAGCAACTGCAGAATCATAGTTATGATCTACATGGGGGGAAAAGGGAGCAAGCCCCTCAAGGCAAACTACGCCCTCCATTTCAATAGGCAGGATCTGCAGGTAGGCTAGGTTTCACAGCAGCACAGTTATCGGCAGTGAGGTGACCCTCACTTGGTGTAGCTGATTGATTGGAGAACTAATCTAAAGGTGGGAGTTGCTGGGAGCACTGCTCAAGTCAGGCAGCATCTGTGGAGAGAGCAACAGTTAATGTCTTGGGTCCAGACCGTTCATCTGAATCGCCATCTGTGTTACAGCTGCTTCAATGTTGAGACATTCCATACATGTGCATCCGAATGTTCCAATAAATGTCGCTGATATGAAATGTTAACTGTTTCTTTCTCACCAGTTCGTGTCTGAGCCGCTGAGCGGTCCCGGCAGCTTGAAAGGAGCCTTCTGGTCATCTTGAAATGAATACTAACATGGCATTTGCCTTCCTCACCACCAACTTTACTTGCCAGTCAACCTTAGGGTGTTCTGCACAAGGACTCCAAAGTGCCTTTGCATCTCAGGTTTTTGGATTTTCTCCCCATTTAGAAAAAAGACTGCACATTTATTTCTTCTACCAAAGTGCATAACAATGCATTTTCCAACATTGTATTTCATTTGCCACTTCACTGCTCATTTTCCTAATCTGTCTAAGTCCTTCTACAACCTTTCGGAACTCCCCCTCCCCCTCTCACTTTCAAATCTCTTACTAGCTCTTCTTTCAGTTAGTCGTGACGACGGGTCTCAGCCCGAAATGTCGACTGTACCTCTTCCAATAGGTGCTGTCTGGCCTGCTGCGTTCACCAGCAACTTTTATGTGTGTTGCTTGAAATTCCAGCATCTGCAGATTTCCTCGTGTTTGCATTCCTTCTACAACCTGCCTGTTTCCTCAACACTACCTACCTCTCCACCAGTCTTGGTGTGATCTGCAAACCTTGGCAGCAAAGTCATGTATTCCATCTTCTAAAGCATTTATATATAGCATAAAATTAATTGGTCCCAACACCGAACCCTGCGGAACGCTATTAATCCTTGGCAGCCAAGCAGAAAAGGATCCTTTTATTCCCACTCACTGCCTCCTACCAATTAGCCAATGCTCTAAGCATGCCAGTAACATTCCAGTAATACCATAGGGTATTAACTTGGGAAACAGCCTCACATGTGACATCTTGTCAAAGGCCATCTGAAAGTCCAGATATACAACATCCATTGAATTCCCTTTATAGATCCTGCTTGCAATCTCCTCAAAGAATTCCAGCAAGTTTGTCAGGCAATATTATTCATTAAGGAAACCATGCTGACTTTGTTCTATGTTGTCCTGTGTCAACAAGTACTCCATAACCTCATCCTTAAAAATTGCCTCCAACATCTTCCTAACCACAACTCTCCCTGCCATGCCCGACCACAGTCTGACTCTGAGTCATCCAAAAATTTTGAGCCTCCGATCAGCTCTCCGACACCGAGTACTGAGCGCCATCTCTGTCCGAACGATTCGATCTCAATCTCGGTCACCAACAGCAGGCAAAGCCGGGGATTTTGTGGTCTTCTTTCCGGAAGATTCCCGACCGCACAATAACAGCAGCACCAAACTAGCGTTTCAGAAATTTCTCCAGATGTTCCTCTGTGCTTTCACGTCCGTCTCCATCAAATCAGAATTGTCCATGACCCCTGTTTAATGGATACAATATCATTTTTCACCGGAGGGCTGCGCATGCGCGGCGCGCTGCTCTCTCTCCTCCCGTCTATTTATTGGCATCTCCAGAGAGCAAGTGGTTTAGATAGGGTGGAGTTTGATCGGTGTGTTCAGGAAGGTTTCCTGATACAATATGTAGATAAGCCTACAAGAGGAGAGGCTGTATTTGATCTGGTATTGAGAAATGTACCTGGTTAGGTGTCAGATCTGTCAATGGGAGACCATTTTGGAGAAAGTGATCACAATTCTATCTCCCTTTACCATAGCATTGGAGAGGGATAGGAACAGACGAGTTAGGAAAGCGTTGAATTGGAGTAAGGGGAAAAATGAAGCTATCAGGCAGGAACTTGGAAGCATAAATTGGGAATAGATGTTCTCTGGGAAATGTAAGGCAGAAATGTGGCAAATGTTCAGAGGATATTTGCATGCTGTTCTGCAGAGGTATGTTGCAATGAGACAGGGTACAGGAACAATTGTATACAAAGGTTGTTGAAAATCTAGTCAAGAAGTAAAGAAAAGCTTATGAAAGGTTCAAAAAACTAGGTAATGATAGCCATCTAGAAGATTTTAAGGCTAGCAGGAAGGATCTTAAGAATGAAATTAGGAGACCCAGAAGGGGCCATGAGAAGGATTAGGTAGGATTAGGGAAAACCCCAAGGCATGTTACAAGTATGTGAAGAGCAAGAGGATAAGACGTAAGAGAATAGAACCAATCAAGTGTGACAGTGGAAAAGTGTGTATAGAATCGGAGGAGATGGCAGAGGTACTTAATGAATACTTTGCTTCAGTATTCACTACGGAAAAGGATCTTGGCGATTGTAGGGATAACTTACATTGGACTGAAAAGCTTGAGCATATAGAGCAGGAGCTTTTGGAAAGCATCAAGTTCTATAAGTCACCGGGAATGGACGCGATGTACCCAAGGCTACCGTGGGAGGCAAGAAAAGAGATTACTGAGCCTTTGGCAATGATCTTTGCTTCTTCAATGGGGATGGTAGAGGTTCCGGAGGATTGGAGGGTTGAAGATGTTGTTATAAATGACCTGGATGAGGAAGTGGAGGGATGGGTTAGTACATTTTCTGATCACACAAAGGATGGGGGTGTTGTGGATAGTATGGAAAGCTGTCAGACATTACAGTGGGACTTCGATAGGATGCAAAACTGGGCTGAGAAGTGGCAGATGGAGTTCAACCCAGATAAGTGTGAGGTGGTTCATGTTGATAGGTCAAATATGATGGCAGAAGATAGTATTAATGGTAAGACTCTTAGCAGTGTGGAGGACCAGAGGGATCTTGGGAGTTTGATTCCATAGAATACTCAAAGCTGCTGCGCAGGTTGACTCTGTGGTTAAGAAGGCATATGGTGTATTGGCCTTCATTAACCATGGGGTTGAGTTTAAGAGTTGAGAGGTAATGTTACAGCTGTAGCATTACAGCTGGTCAGACCCCACTGAGAGTACTGTGCTCAGTTCTGGTCACCTCACTACAGGAAGGATGTGGAAACTATAGAAAGGGTGCAGAGGAGATTTACAAGGATGTTACCTGGATTGGGGAGCATGCGTTATGAGAATAGGTTGACGAACTTGGCCTTTTCTCCTTGGAGCGACGGAGGATGAGAGGTGACCTGATAGAGGTGCATAGGATGATGAGAGGCATTGATCGTGTGGATAGTCTGAGGCTTTTTCCCAGTGCTGAAATGGCTAACAAGAGAGGACACAGTTTTAAGGTGCTTGGAAGTAGGTACAAAGGAAAGGTCAGGGGTAAGTTTTTTTTACACAGAGAGTGGTGAGTGCATAGAATGGGCTGCCAGTGATGGTGGTGGAAGTGGAATCAATAGGGTCTTTTAAGAGACTCTTGGATAGGTACGTGGAGCTTCGAAAAATAGAGGGTTATGGGTAACCCTAGGTAATTTTTAAAGTAAGTACATGTTCGGCACAGCATTGTGGGCTGAAGGGCCTGTATTGCTCTGTAGGTTTTCTATGTTTCTATGTTTCAAAATGCAGAACCATACATTTTCCAACATTGTATTTCATTTGCTACTTCCTTGTTCATTCCCTTAAACTATCTAAATCTCTCTACAGGCTCTCTGTCTCCTCAACACTACCCGCTCCTCCACCTACTTTTGTATTATAAGCAAATTTAGCCACAAATCCATTAATCCCATAGTCCAAATACTTTATACTTTATTGCCGCCAAACAATTGATACTAGAACGATTGACATTCATTGACATATATCGTAAAAAGCAGCAGTCCCAATACTGACCCCTGTGGAACTCCACTGGTAAACAGCAGCCAGCCAGAATAGGGTCCTTTTATTCACACTTTTGTTTTCTGCTGAACAGCCAATGCTCCACCTATGCTAGCAACTCCCCTGTAATTCCATGGGCTCTTATCTTGCTAAGCAGTCTCGTGTGTGGCACTTTCTCAAAAGCCTTCTGAAAATCCATGTACACCACATCTACTGCATCTCTTGTGTCTACCCTGCTTGTAATTTCCTCAAAAAATTGCAGTAGGTTAGTCAGGCAGGAATTTCCTTTCAGGAAATGATGCTGGCTTTGGCTTATCTTGTCATGTGCCTCCAAGTACTCCGTAATCTCATCCCTAACAATTGATTCCAACACCTTCCCAATGACCGATGTCAGGCTAACAGGTCTATAGTTTCCTTTCTGCTGCCTCCCGCCCTTCTTAAAAAATGGAGTAACATTTGTAATTTTCCGCTTATCCGGTGCAATGCCAGAATCTATTGATTCTTGAATGATCATTGTTAATGCCTCCATAATCTCTCCAGCTACTTCCTTCAGAACCCTTGGATGCATTCCATCAGATCCAGGAATTTTATCCACCTTCAGACCATTAAGCTTCCTGAGCACCTTCTCAGTCATAATTTTCACTGCACGTACTTGACTTCCTTGACATTCTTGAATGTCCGGTATACTGCAGATGACTTCCACTGTGAAGACTGATGCAAAATACACAATCAGTTCCTTTGCCATCTCTGCGTCTCTCATTACAATATCTCCAACATCATTTTTATTGGTCCTCAACTTTCTTTTGCCCTTTATATACTTCAAAAAGCTTTTAGTATCTTCTTTGATATTTGTCACCAGCTTCCTTTCATAATTCATCTTTTCCTTCCTTTTAACCTTCTTAGTTTTCTTCTGCAAGTTTTTAAAAGCTTCCCAATCTTGTATCTTCCTACTAGCTTTGGCTTCCTTGTATGCCCTCTCTTTTGCTTTTACTTTTGTCACGGTTCGGTCTGTGAAATCCACATTCCAGTTCATGGTCTGGTCCGTGAAGTCTGCGTTCCAGTTCACGGTCCGGTCCATGGACTCTGGACTCCGGGTCTTCCGGCTATCCCTTGTTTCAGTTGGGCTTAATCATAGGCACCTGATGCTGGTCTTGAGACTGGGAACATAAGTGGCCCTGGGTTCGAGTGTGGGTGCTGGTTCATCTTGTCAGTATCCCGTACTCGCCTCTGTGGGGTAAGTCAGGCCGTCTTTGCAGTTACCCTGCAGTTGGATCTGTCGCTTCTTATCCTTGCCTCTGATTGGGTAAGCCAGGCCATCTTTGCTGTTACCCTGAGGCTGGACTGTTCCCTTCCCTCCTTTTCCCTTCCTTCTGAAGCCTTGTCTGTTTCGCCATCAGGTTCTACCGCTGGAGCGAGACCAGAGCCTTGCTGTGTCGAGATAAAAAACTGTCTATCGTTGTTTGGAACCATCTCTCTGTCCACACCTTCGCTAGGTAGGTCCGGCCATTTGCCGCTACCTTGCGTTGGGAACCGTCTTGTCGTGTTCAGCATTCTGTGTATGAGTCCCGGCTCCACGTCCTGTTCCCAAGGAGGGATCCCGGCTCTGTGTTCCATGTCCCTGTGTTCCTGTCTCTCTCAGGTCCAAGGCTCTGTGTTCCCATGCTCTATATCAAGGCTCCGAGCGTCCAGTCCTCATCCAAGGCTCTGAGGTTCCTGTCTTCCAAGACCACGTCATGTCTTCACCTAGCTCCGGAGTCCGAGCCCGAGTCAAGACCCAGGTTCTGAGTCCTTGCCCAGTCTCTGGCTCGGAGTCCATACCCAAGCCTCGAAGTACCCAAGCCATATCCAGTCCTGTAAACACGTTATGTCCTCGCCTAGTTCCGGGGTCCGAGCCCGAGTCAAGACCCAGGTTCTGGGTGCTTGTCCAGTCTCTGGCTCGGAATCCAATCCCAGGCTCCTAGTTCCTAGTTCCTTGACCTGGTCCTGCTTTCTTAGCCCAAGTCTGTGTTCCTGTCCCAGCTCCTAGTCTGTGTCCTGTCCCGTCCCTAAGCCTAGTTCAGTCCAGTTCCTAGTACTTCAGTGTCTGTGTCTTGCATTTGGGTCCATCACCAGCACCCCTTATGGCAACTTTGGCTCTGACTTCACTTGTCAGCCATGGTAGTGTTCTTCTTACATTCAAAAATTTCTCCTTATTTGGAATATACACTTCCCTCATTTTTTGTAGAAACTTCAGCCATTACTGCTTTGCTGTCCTTCCTGTTAGTGTCGCTTTCCAGTCAACTCTGGCCAGTTCCCCTCTCATGCCATTGTAACTTCCTTCATTCCACTGAAATACCGACACAAAGGAATTTAGTTTCACCTTTTCAAATTTCAAACTGAACTCGATAATTTTGTGATCACTGTTCCCAAGGGTTCCTTAACCGTAAGCTCTTCTTTCACCTCCGGATCATTGCACAACACACAATCCAGCATAGCCAATCCCCTAGTGGGCTCAACAACAAGCTGTTCTTGTCATGGTCCGGTCCGTGAAGTCCACATTCCGGTTCACAGTCCGGTCTATCGATCTGTATTCTTGGTTTTCCCTGTTTTCACCAGTTCCATTGGACTCCTTAATCGAGGCACAAGATTCACTCTTCGGGCTGGCTACATAAATAGCTTCGGGATTCAGCTTCTTTTGCTGGACTGTTCCCTTTCCCCTCCCATCCGAATTCCCGACAGTTTACCTCGGCAGTTTCCCTCGGCAAGTATTCCCGGCAGTCATCCCGGCCCTACGCCTTAGAAAGGGTCCCGGCCCTGTGCTCCATGAAGGAGTCCCAGCTCCGTACCCAAGAGCTGAGCCTAGCCTAGTCCAAGAGCTAAATCCTGTTCTAGTGTTCCTCGCCCAGTGCAGGAGTTCCTCGCCCAGACCAGGAATTCCTCAGCCAGCCCGGTGCTGGAGTTCCCTCGTCCAGTCCAGGAGTTTCTTGTCTAGTCCAAGACACGTCCAGGAACCTCGCCTGGTCCAAGCCATGTCCAGGAACCTCGTCTAGTCCAAGCCAATTCCTAGTCCCTCATCTAATTCAAGCCTAATCCAAGAACCTCGTCCTGTCCAAGTCAAGACTTTGTGTTCATGTCCTATTCATGTGCCTCGTCCTGTGCAGGAGTTCCACGTCCAGTCCTGTTGCCTAGCCACATCCAGTCCTGTACCCACGTCTTGTCCTCGCCTAGATCCGAGCCCGAGTCAAGACCCAGGTTCCGGGTCCCTGTTCAATCTCTGGCTCGGACTCCTAGCCCAGGCTCCTAGTTCCTAGTTCCTTGTCCTGGTCGTACTTTCTGAGTCTTAGTCCTAGCCAAGGCCCAGTGTCCTTGTCTCATCCAGGGCCTGTGTCCATGTCCAGCGTCATTTCTTCATGACTCCCCTTGCTTTCTTGATAAACCTTGTTCTGTTCCTAGTACTTCAGTGTCTGTGTCTTGCATTTGAGTCCACTCCCAACGCCCCCTTATGACAGTTCTAAAAGGCCATCCATTAGATATTCTACAAATTCTCTCTCTTGAGCTCAGTACTGATCTGGTTTTCCCCAATCCACTTTCATGTTAAAATCCCGAACGATTATCATGACAGTGCCCTCCTGACATGCCTTTTCTATCTCCTGCTGTAACTTATAATCCACAAGCTGGCTGCTGTTTGGAGGCTTGTATACAACTGCCATTAGGGTCCTTTTACCCTTGTCATTTCTTAACTCAACCCATAGAGACTCTACACCTTCCGATCCTATGTCATTCTTTTTTAATGATTTAATATTATATCTTATACACAGGGCCACACCAGCCCCTCTGCCTTCTAACCTATCTTTCCGATACACCATATATCCTTGCACATTCAGCTCCCAATGGCATCTGAACTTTGCTATCTAAATCATTGATATAGATGACAAATAACAATGAACTAGTACCAATGCCCAAGGTACACCACTAGTCACATGCCATAAGCATATCCCAATACTAATAGGAGAAATAGCCAATGGCCAATCAAATCTGTTATTCCAGGACCATAAACATCTGAGGATTCCAGATTATTGAACTTTAACATATGCTTTAACTGCCAAAAATTATGAATAAAATGGTAAATTAGTTAATACTAGATTTACAGTGAAACTCCTTTTTACTGGGTGTCTCTAGAAACACAGTTGGTTAGCCCCTCGCTAACAGGCAATTGACTCATGGTGCAAAAGCCAACTTTCTCAAATTCCATACATCTCGGGTTGATATGACTTGGGTCCCAACAGACTGGGGGAGCCAGGAAGTTTCCATCACACCCCAATCTAAGCGAATACTGTGTAATTCCTCCCCACTTGCAATTACCCATCTGCAAGAAGTAACAGATCGTACACTGTAGACAATTATAAAGAAAGTATATTTACAAATTTCAGCTTTACTGAACAGTTAGTAGGAAAAGAAAATAAAAAAGTAAACGGGTCCATTACAGTTAACCCAGTCCAACTGTGCACATATGCTGGAGCTCATCTTGAAGTTGTCTTTAACTCAAGCGCTCGACCCATGGTCGGTGTGAAAGCACATGCCACCTTCCAAATGTCGCTCGAAATCCATCTCAAACAAATGGGCTCCCTCGCAGGAGTATTGGCCTTTCCTCATTGATGCCCTACATCTGCACAAAGCACCGTGCGCAACAGGGATGGCATCCTCAGCCGTCTTCTCTCCTGTCTTCTCCCAGCTCCTAGCAAAATGACCTCGACCCACACCAGCGTCTGTCACAAAAGCCTTTCTGCCCTGTGTTCTCTAGATCCTTCTCCCAATTCCACTATCCTGATTGGATGACACTACATTTCTAAGCATGCACATCATAACCCCTTATCTTTAGCTCAAACCCAAACACGATGAAAGCAGGACAGACTGCTCTTACAGAACTGCTAAAATGAAGCACCTACAGCATAGCAGTAAAAGTTTCAACCAGAGTGTTACAACAGGATTTGCGACATGTTACTTCAAGTCACATTTTCATTAAGTCAGTGTAATTCAAGGTCTTTTTCACAATAGGTTCGATGTTTATACATATTGTATTAGATATCTCTGATGCTATTTATGTAGAGTGCTGTTAAATATTGGAATGAGAGTCACATCTTCTCAGAATGATTACAGTATGAACGGAGTTGAGTTTGAACTGGCTCTATTTAACAATAGTCCAAGTAGTCCCACGTCCCTTACTTTTTAGAGATATTGAAGCAATGCTCTCGAGTCATAGTCATACAAAACAGGCCGTCCGGCCCATCTGGTCTGTACTGAACCTTTTAAGTGGCCCGGCCTAGTCCAATGAACCTGTACCCACACCATGACCCTCCATACCCCTCCCACTCATGTATCTATCCAAATTCCTCTTAAACTTGAAATCAAAATCGCATCCACCATATGCACTGGCAGCTCTCTCTCACGTTCACAACCCTCTGAGTAAAGACATTTCCCTTCATGTTACCTTTAAACATTTCACCTTTTACCCTTAACCCATGACCTCTAGTTGCAGTCTCACTGAACATCATGCCTGCTGGCATTTACCGTATTTATACACCTCGTAATTTAGTATACCTCTGTCACATCTCTTCTCAGTCTTCTACGTTTTAGGGAATAATGTACTAACGTATTCAATCTTTCGTTATAACTCAGTTACTCCAGTCCTATCAACATCTTTGTAAATTTTCTCTGTACTCTTTCAATCATATATACATCTTTCCGGTAGTTCATCAGCATTAAGTGCTGTGTCAAATGACATATGTGATCCATAACCATGATAGTTCTTGGCAATTTTTTTTCTACAGATGTAATTTTCCATTGCGTTGTTCTGGGCAGAGTCTTAACATGACCAGTGGCCCCAGCCAGTCTTAATGCTCTTCAGAGATTGCCATGCATCAGTGTTTGCATAACCAGGAAACACTAACTAAGAACACCAGGGTGACTTCAAGTTTCGTTTTAAGAGTTTATTAACATGATATCATGGAGAGTCTACAGACGTCTCCACCGCCACCAGAACTCTGATATTTAGGTTATACCGAGCTCATATTTATACAGCAAAACAAACAACTTCACATAACTTTGTTTCATATCTCATAGTCAGTACATGATCAATCATTTAAAAGACATGCCAATGATCTCTCAGCGCAAGTCTTTCAGTTTTTCCTCCTTTCTGTTATTAGGACTCATAATTTCCCCCAGAGGCATCCTCCCTCCTGGTTCCAGGGCATAGTATCTTATTTATTGGAGTTCCTGGTACTGCGCTTATTATCCAAGTTTATTCTCCACACACATCAGCAGTCTTAAGCCATGTTGCTCCAGAATGGTCAAGTATCTCATCATACAGTAATTTTAACCATTTTTGCCACAAATCCCTCCTTGTTGATCTTTCTAATCAACACTTAAAGATTTGTATTCCCTTCTCTAGGAAAAGGGGGTGGGGGCTCACAACCCACTAGATAAGGGCGCATTCTTAAACATTCCTCTTCATCGTAACTACCCTCTTCTCCCCCGTCTCCCGTGATGTGAGATTGCGCAGAGAGTAATGCTACCATCTTCCCTGGCTTTGGAGGGTCGCAGACCCAGTATGACACAATGAACTACCACCACTCAGCAGATCAGGGCAATGAGCCCGTAAAAGAGGGACTGTAACCAGGAAAATATTCCCTGTCCTAACACTGATTTAACACAACTACAGAAATCCCAGCCTTCTGGAGGGGCTTGAGAGTTCAGCCTATGTATTTCATCTTGCAGCTGGGTTATATGTTCTAACACATGGGTCATATTTTCTGAAGCATTGGGTATGTAGGTGCAACATTCTTTCCCCACTAAGGCACAGACTCCTCCTTCATTGGCTAATACATAGTGTAGGGCTATTCTGTTCTGTAAGGTCACCAGTCGAAGGTTTTGTATTTCCTGGTTCACAATGGCAAATCCCTCTATAGTTTCGTTGGCCAAATGTTCTCATTCTAGAGGTATATTGTCTATTGTATGGACATTATTTACTGCACCCCACCAGAATCTGCCAAAACCTTATTCCTCGCAGAAATTCGAAGACAGCATCTAGTTCGTGAGTGTAGCTGGTCTGCATGAGAAACATTTGAGAGGCGGGACTATAATTGTAACAGATGTGGACAACGTTCTCAAATAGCAACACCCATCCCATTTCTTAGGGGTGAGAAGGAGATATCACACAAAGAAACTCCTAACCAGTTGTTCTTAGACCCTGGTCCAGAACACAAACAGACTGGAGTCGGGACTCTGCATGTTTTTACATACACCTTTCTTGGCACAGTGGTAGTGTTGGAGCTTTTATCTAAGGCCCGAGCTTAGAGAAAACCAGGGGAAGTTCGGTGCTGTAAGTTAGTGGTGATACTTGCCCATACCTTAAGACTAGTAAAGACCAGATATTTTACGGAGTCGAGAAAATTTCGAGCAGACTCGCTGCCTGAAATAGTATAGGCTCGTCGTCCTACCAATATATATAGCGAGGATTCCCTTCCAACCGGCTGAGGCTAAGATATACAGGACTCCGCGCGGAATGGGAAACTGCCACGCAAACATAGCAGTTTGTTAAACTTGCGTGGTAGGCCGTGTAATTAGCGAACTGCCACCATGTATTGTACAAGTGTCGGTAACCCTGTCCTTTCTTCACATGCTTAAAACTTCTCCATTTTCATATTTCTTTGTATTTGCCCTCCGGCGCTGTTAGGGACTTAATCACACCTACCCCCAATATAATTATTACCACTACTTCCATCACGATAGTCCTCTATTGAGTATATATTTTGTTAATAATCACAGTCACTATATATATAACATGAGCTACAGGTTACAATAGATTTCTTTTCCAGTCTCTTAATAACACGTGGTTCTTAGTTCCAGGCGCCGTTCCTCTCTCTTGGAGAAGATATTACTTTTTCCGCGTTTATTTCGTCCATGACGTGGTGTAACTTGCACCTGGTGGCAAGTATCCAATCAGGTTTCTCCTTCACCTTAACGGCTGTACTAAGTAGCCATTAGCAGAACTAGTCAGGGACCTTTCCACCTGGGAGAGAAATAATTTTTATTCATAGATCTCACATATATTTTATCTCTGGCTTAAACAGATACACCTTCAGTTAAAGGTGCTTGGGCTTGCCCAACCCTCTCATACAATTTTCCTGTCTCCTGACACAATGTTTGTGCGTATTCAAAGGTTCAAAGGTCCAATTTAATGTCAGAGAAATGAATACAATATACATCCTGAAATGCATTTTCTTCGCAAACATCCACGAAAACAGAGAAATGCCCCAAAGAATGAACGACAGTTAAACGTAAGAACCCGAAGTGCCCCCCCCAGCTTCCCTCCCTCCTGCACATAAGCAGGCAACAATCCCCTCTGCCCCCACTGGCAAAAAAAGCATCAGCATCTGCCACCAGGCACTCAAGTGTGAGCAAAGCAATAGCAAAGACACAGACTTGCAGTTACCTCAAAGGCTTCGCGTTTCACCGGACATTCGACATACTACAGGCTCTCTCTCCCCCTAATAAAGGGGAGGAGGTGTCTCCATTTTCCCAGCGAGCGGGGAGACATAACAAACAACTCGTTGGTTTACGATTTTAAAAGCCTGTTACGTCGCTTTTTCCGAGCTCTATTTCCAAAGATTTCAAAGATCCTGGGTCTTTGGGCAGACAGCAGTAGATTTTCCTACTCACCCGACGACACACGGGTCTCCCGCCGTGCCACTGGCCCTAGATCCGCCCGTCTCCAGAGTCCCGAGGTCTTAGGCTTTCAATTCCAAGCCGAACACTGGCCAATCCAGAAACCCCTAGACACGCAGTCATGGATTAGAGAGAGCAGAGCAGAGCAGTGTAGTAAGCAGATATCCTTGAAGTGAGCCATTGTTGAGTGTCAGGGAGGTGGAGATTTTATTTCCAATCCGCACAGATTGTGGTCTTCCGGTTCGGAAATCGAGGATCTAGTTGTAGATCCTCGGTTGAAATGAGGTTGAAAGAGTACTGGGATGGGGTCCTGAATTACCTCTATGAACTGTGCTTTTGAAATGAGAGAGAGAGTTCTTTAACACCGGCATCTTGTTTTTAAGACAGAGAGAGACGAAGACAGCTTTGGATGGTGTTATGGTTTTCTGCAGCATGTTTACATTTTTACAAGTCCACTGGTTTCAGCTTCTGTATTCTTACAGAGACAGAGAAGGGCGCAGCTGCTTGAGAGACAGTTGGTATTCAGCACGGTAAGATAAATTGAAGGTCAGATGACAGACGGACAGACACATGGTTTTGGGCACTGAATGAGCTTTGTTATGCCCATGGAAAAGGTGGGTTTCGGAGGATCGATCAGTGGCTCTCGCACTGTGAAAAGGGTATGACCGGTGGGGAGTTATTTGTGTGATAACCCTCACCTGGGTTGATAATTCCACCACAGAAGAATGGTCCCCTTTGTTGTGGTCAAGTCGGTGACTTCTAAAGGATTTCGGAAGACAACGGGAAAATCAACTGCGTCAGCTCAATAGACAATAGGAGCAGGGGTAGGCCATTCGGCCCTTCGAGCCAGCGCCACCATTCACTGTGATCATGGCCGATCATCCACAATCCATACCCCATATCCGTTGACTCCGCTATCATTAAGAGCTCTATCTAACTCATTCTTGAAAGCATCTAGAGAATTGGCCTCCACTGCCTTCTGAGGCAGAGCATTCCACAGATCCACAGCTCTCTGAGTGAAAAAGTTTTTCCTCAATTCTGTTCTAAATGGCCTACCCCTTATTCTCAAATTGTGGCCTTTGGTTCTGAACTCCCCCAACATCGGGAAAATGTTTCCTGCCTCTAGCGTGACCAATCCCTTAATAATCTTATATGTTTCAATCAGATCCCCTCTCATCCTTCTAAATTCCAGTGTATACAAGCCCAGTCGCTCCAATCTTTCAACATATGACAGTCCTGCGATCCCAGGAATTAACTTTGTGAACCTCTGCTGCACTCCCTCAATAGCAACAATGTCCTTCCTCAAATTTGGAGACCAAAACTGTACAGAATACTCCAGGTATGGTCTCACCAGGGTCTTGTACAACTGCAGAAGAATGTCTTTGCACCTACACTCAATTCCCCTTTTTATGAAGGCCAACATGCCATTAGCTTTCTTCACTGCCTGCTGTACCTGCATGTTTACTTTCAGTGACTGATGAATAAGGTCACAAAGATCTCGTTGTACTTCCCCTTTTCTTAACTTGACACCATTCAAATAGCAATCTGCCTTCCTGCTCTTACCACCAAAGTGGATAAACTCACATTTATCCACATTAAACTGCATCTGTCATGCATCTGCCCACTCACCCAACCTGTCCAAGTCATCCTACGTTATCTCAACATCCTCCGCACATTTCACACTGCCACCCAGCTTTGTGTCATCTGAAAATTTGCTAATATTACTTTTAATCCCTTCATCTAAATCATTATGCATATTGTAAATAGCTGCGGTCCCAGCACCGAGCCTTTCGGTACCCCACTAGTCACCGCCTGCCATTCTGAAAGGGACCCGTTAATCCCTACTCTTTGTTTCCTGTCTGCCAACCAATTTATGATCCATGTCAGTACTGTACCCCCAATACAATGTGCTCTAATTTTGCCCGCTAATCTCCTATGTGGGACCATATCAAAGGCTTTCTGAAAGTTCAAGTACACTACATCCACTGGCTCTCTCTTGTCCATTTTCATAGTTACATCCTCAAAAAAGTTCCAGAAGATTAGTCAAGCATGATTTCCCCTTCGTAAATCCATGCTGACTCGGACCGATCCTGTTACTGCTATCCAAATGTGCCACTATTTCATCCTTTATAATTGTCACGTACCCCGTGACGGGAATAAAGAAAGAGCAGAAATAGAAAACACTTTGGAGTCCAATATTGCTATTACCTAATAATATTTATTAGTAACTACACAATACGGTAATATAAATGTAGATAAATCAAACAGTTTATCAATGATTATATATAGGTAAGTAAATCAATGTGTGGAAATATATGTATGAAAAACCAAGCTTCTTTAAGTCTAGGGGTAAAAAGAAACAGTCTTACGATGATGAGTAAAGTTCAGTTCAGTTTGTAATATTGAGTTGAGTAGTGATGGAGAGAGAGAGAGGGAGAGATTTGAGTCTTCAGGTGAGCTGACGCCGTCGGTCTTCTCGTTGTCCTCCAAAATACTTTAAAAGTCACCGACTGTGACCACAACAAAGGGGACCGGTTTTCTGTGGTGGAGCTATCACCCAGGCAAGGGTGGACACATGGACAACTCCCCACCGGTCACTGCCTTTTCTTTTCACAGCAAGAGCCACTGATCGATCCTCCAAAAACCCACTTTTTCTGCGGGCACAACAAAGCTCATTCAGTGTTGAAAACATGTGTCTGTGGTCTATATCATATGACCTCCTATTTATCTCACCATACTGGATACCAGCTGTTATTCAAATAACTCCTCCTTCCTCTCTCTCTGTGTAAGAATACAAGCAGGCGATGTCCTTGAAGATGGTATAAACAACCTGTGAGCAGTCTTCACCTCTCTCTCTCTCTTTTCAAAACAACATTTCGGTGTTAAATAACTCTCTCCCTCTCTTCTCAAAACAACATGTCGGTGTTAAATAACTCTCTCTGTCTCTTTTCCAAAAACACAGTTCATAGGGGTAATCGAGCAGAGTCTATAGGGGTAATTCAGGACCCCGTCACAATAATTGACTCCAGCATCTTTCCCACCATTGATGTCAGGCTAACTGGTCTATAATTCCCCATTTTCTCTCTTCCTCCTTTCTTAAAAAGTGGGATAACTTCAGCTACCCTCCAGTCCTCAGGAACTGATCCTGAATCTATAGAACATTGGAAAATAATTATCAATGTGTCCACGATTTCTAGAGCCACCTCCTTAACTACCCTGGGGTGCAGACCATCAGGTCCTGGGGATTTATCAGACTTCAGTCCCATCAGACTATCCAACACTATTTTCTGTCTAATGTGAATCTCCTTCAGTTCCTCCGTTATGCTAGGTCCTCTGGCCACTATTACATCTGGGAGATTGTGTCTTCAATAGTGAGGACAGATCTAAAATACCTGTTCAACTTGTCTGCCATTTCCTTGTTCTCCATAATAAATTTACCCGTTTCTGTCTTCAAGGGCCCAACTTTGGTCTTAACTAATTGTTTCTTCTTCACATACCTAAAGGTGCTTTTACTATCCTCCTTTATATTCTTGGCTAGCTTGCCTTTGTATCTCAACTTTTCTCCCCGTATTGCCTTTTTAGTTGTCCTCTGTTGCTCTTTAAATGCTTCCCAATCCTCTGGTTTCCAGCTCATCTTTGCTATGTTATACTTATTCCCTTTTATATTTTATACTATCCTTGACTTCTCTTGTCAGCCACGGTCGCCCCTTACTCCCCTTAGAATCTTTCTTCCTCTTTGGAATGTACTGATCCTGCACCTTCTGTATTATTCCCAGAAATACCTGCCATTGTTGTTCCGCTGTCATCCCAGCTAGGGTGTCTTTCCAGTCAACTTTGGCCAGCTCTCCCTCATAGGAGGAGCCTTATAGACCAGTGTGCCTTATGTCTGTGGTGGGAAAGCTGTTGGAAAAGATTCTTAGAGATAGGATCTCTGGGCATTTAGAGAATCATGGTCTGATCAGGGACAGTCAGCATGACTTTGTGAAGGGCAGATCGTGTCTAACAAGCCTGATAGAGTTCTTTGAGGAGGTGACCAGGCAGATAGATGAGGGTAGTGCAGTGGATGTGATCTATATGGATTTTAGTAAAGCATTTGACAAGGTTCCACATGGTAGGCTTATTCAGAAAGTCAGAAGGCATGGGATCCAGGGAGGTTTGGCCAGGTGGATTCAGAATTGGCTTGCCTGCAGAAGGCAGAGGTCGTGGTGGAGGGAGTACATTCAGATTGGAGGGTTGTGACTAGTGGTGTCCCACAAGGATCTGTTCTGAGACCTCTACTTTTCGTGATTTTTATTAACGACCTGGATGTGGGGGTAGAAGGGTGGGTTGGCAAGTTTGCAGACGACACAAAGGTTGGTGGTGTTGTAGATAGTGTAGAGGATTGTCAAAGATTGCAGAGAGATCTTGATAGGATGCGGAAATGGACTGAGAAGTGGCAGATGGAGTTCAATCCGGAGAAGTGTGAGGTGGTACACTTTGGAAGGACAAACTCCAAGGCAGAGTACAAAGTAAATGGCAGGATACTTGGTAGTGCGGAGGAGCAGAGGGATCTGGGGGTACATGTCCACAGATCCCTGAAAGTTGCCTCACAGGTGGATAGGGTAGTTAAGAAAGCTTATGGGGTGTTAGCTTTCATACGTCGAGGGATAGAGTTTAAGAGTCGCGATGCAATGATGCAGCTCTATAAAACTCTGGTTAGGCCGCACTTGGAGTACTGTGTCCAGTTCTGGTCGCCTCACTATAGGGAGGATGTGGAAGCATTGGAAAGGGTACAAGAGGAGATTTACCAGAATGCTGCCTGATTTAGAGAGTATGCATTACGATCAGAGATTAAGGGAGTTAGGGCTTTACTCCTTGGAGAGAAGGAGGATGAGAGAAGACATGATAGAGGTGTACAAGATAATAAGAGGAATAGATAGAGTGGATAGCCAGCGCCTCTTCCCTAGAGCACCACTGCTCAATACAACAGGACATGGCTTTAAGGTAAGGGGTGGGAAGTTCAAGGGGGATATTAGAGGAAGGTTTTTCACTCAGAGAGTGGTTGGTGCGTGGAATGCACTGCCTGAGTCAGTGGTGGAGGCAGATACACTAGTGAAGTTTAAGGGACTCCTAGACAGGTATATGGAGGGATTTAAGGTGGGGGCTTATATGGGAGGCAGGATTTGAGGGTCGGCTCATCATTGTGGGCCGAAGGGCCTGTACTGTGATGTACTATTCTATGTTCTATGTTCTATGAATTCTGTAAAGTTCCCTAATTTGCTGGTTTCTGTGATTTCGAGTGAAGCCAGGAAACTTGAGAATGTGGACTCAAATTGAAAAACGAAAGAATTTCAACGAACTTCGATCTTAAATGATTTATTCCTCATCTTCAAACTATGGTCTCCGTTGCGAAATATTAGGAAGGATTCAACGCCTGGGAGTGAGCAAGGCCAGGCGTTTTGCTCAACTCACCCACAAGGAGAATATCTGTTTAAACCAAAGTATCGCTTAGTAATACAAAGAACACTGACCGCCACACTCAACACCAAGCCAAATGCACATCACGCACTAACATGTTCTCACACGCACACAGAAATGGATCCACACTCGCCCTCAACAAATACCCCTGAACATAAAATTTTTTCAATCACCAACAGAAGAATCTTCCATCTGCACCTTTTGGTAGGTAAGCGTCTGAACCAAGCCGAGCTAACTAAAAGCTACGTGACGGGAGCTCTGATGTGCCGATGGGGGCTTTTAGCACATCCAGCTGAAGTGCCGGTATCTGTGGGGAATCAAGTTCTCAGCCTTCGCCAGGACTGCCGTGGGTTACTTCGCAAATTGGGAAGGAAATGTGCGTACTACCGTTCATTTTCATTTGAGATTCATTCGAAGTGCTTTCGGGAAGCATTAATATAGACCTCAGCAGCATTTATAGCAGAGAGAGTAAGAAGCCTCATGTAGAGTTGTAGGAGAGTGTTCACATTCCCTGCCCACGGTCATCAGTCAAGATCCTAGAAGCTGGAAGCAGGTAAGATAAAGTTTAAAAAGCCGTCACTGAAGCGTTTGATCAGGCACAGCAGAAAGAGATACAGTATAAACAATGCGCAGACAGAGCAAACTAATTTGGTTTGCAAGATGGACAGTGGAGGATGGGTCAATGATACCTTTCCTGTGTTGTACTGGTCTTTGTTCTACGAAGCCACGAGAACCTGTTTAGAGCTCAGGGCTGACATCAAACGGCAACATTCCAAAATCTCCTTATCGGTGTCCTTGCTCTACTTTGTCAGCGTGCTCCTGGTACAGTGAATGCTATTATTTGCGTCACAGCTTAATGGCTTCATACTTCATCGCCAAGATAGAGCTGAGAAGTTCAAAGGCAGAGAAAGTGGTGTTATCATGGTCCGGTCCATGAGATCCGCGATCCGGTTCACGGCCCGGTCCGTGTACTCTGGACTCCAGGTCTTCCGGCTGTCCCTTGTTTCAGCTGGGCTTAATAATAGGCAACTGTTGCTCGTCTTGGGGCTGCGAATATAACTGGCCCTGGGTTCGAGTGTGGGTGCTGGTTCGTCTCGTCAGTATCCCGTCCTCGCCTCCGTGGGGGTAAGTCAGGCAGCCTTTGCCGTTACCCTGGGGCTGGACTGTTCCCTCCCCTTCCCCTTCCTTCTGAAGCCCCGCTTGCTACCTTCGCCTGAAGCCTCGCCTGCTACCTTCGCCTGTAACGCCGTCAGGTTCAACCGCCAGGGCAAGATCGGGGCCTTGCCGTGTCTAGATTAGGAACTGTCTTTCGTTGTTTGGAACTGGCTCTCTGTGTCCACGCCTTCGCTAGGTAGGTCCGCCGTTTGCTGCTAACTTGAGTTGGGAACTGACTCTGTGTCCAAACCTTCACTAGGTAGGTCCAGCCATTTGCCGCTACCTTGAGTGGAGATCTGTCTCTCAGTGTTCTGTGTGTGAGTCCCGGCCCTACGTCCTGTTGTCAATGAGGGGTCCTGGCTCCGGGTTCTGTGTATGATTGTGAAGCATGACTGTGAAGCATGGTGGTGGCTACATCATGCAGTCGGGATGCTTCACTGCAGCAGGCCCTGGAAGACTTGTGAAGGTAGAGGATAAAATGAATGCAGTAAAATACAGGGAAATGCTGGTGGAAAACTGAATGCAGTCTGCAAGAGAACTGCAACTTCAGAGAAGATTTGTTTCCAGCAAGACAATGAACCCAAGCATAAAGCCAAAGCTACACAGGGATAGCTTCAAAGCAAAGTTAATGCACTGGAGTGGCCAAGTCTGAGTCCACACCTCAATCCAATTGAGAAGTTGTGGCTGAACCTGAAAAGGGCTGTTCACTCATGATCCCCATGCAATCTGACAGAACTTGAGCAGTTTTTTAAAGAAGAATGGGGGGGGGGTGGATTGCAGTATCCATACGTGCAAAGCTGATAGAGACGTATCCATGCAAATTCAAGGCTGTAATTGCTGCCAAACGTGCATCTACTAAACACTGACTTGAAGGGGTGAGTAATTATGCATCAATTACTTTGTGCTTTATATTTGTAATAAATTTAAATCATGTTCTAGAGATCTGTTTTCACTACAACATGAAAGGGTCTTTGTCGATCAGTCTTAAAAAAGCCAAATTAAATCCATTGATTCAATGTTGTTACTAAAACATGAAAACTTCCAAGGGGCTCAATACATTTTATAGGCACTGTACATACTCAAATCAAAAGCCGAGGATGAACCTGGAGGTTCGTAGTCTGCTGAGGGCTAGATATGTGGCATTCAAGCCCGGCGACCTAGAACTACACAAAGAGTCTCCGCCCGAAACGTCATCTGCATTATTTTCCATAGATGCTGCTTGGCCTGCTGAGGTCCTCCAGTATTTTGTGTGTGCTGCTAAGATCACCAGGTACGACTTACGGGGTGGGGGGTGGCGGGGCTATCTCACGTGCAAAGGGACAATTCCGAATGACGCTGGAGGCAGAATAGGATGCACATCAATTCTGTTACGGCTTGCAGATCATTATTTCCCACAAAGCGAATCCTAACATGAATGACAATAATGCTTCACACCCAGACGAGCGCAAAGCCTTTTGTGCACACTATGAAAGGGAGAATAAAGCTACAGCTATGTATATTCGGCAGCATCTGGTGGCCCTGTGATCCCAGCAGCATCTGCTGACCCTGTCAACGTCAGACTGTTTCAAGAGGGTGAACCCTCGTTGGCGACAGGACCTGATGGATTACCCGTTAAGGCTCAGAAAACCTGTGCCAACCATCAGGCGGAGGTGGCAAAGACAGTTTCACTCTCTTATTGCTAAGTCAGAAGTTTCCACTTGCTTCAAAAGGGCAAAAATCATACAACTGCCCAGTAGAGTACGACACGTCTATCGTCCAGTGGCATTCATATCTATGGTATGAAGTACTTTGAGAGGTTGGTTATGGCTAGAATTAACTCTTCTCTCAACAACGACCTGGACTCACTGCAATTTGCCCATTAGGTCACTGCAATAGGTCTCTGGCAGATTCGATCTCATTGGCTCTTCACGCGACCTTGGATAACTTGGACAATACGAATACACATGTTCAGTGCTTTAGTGGTCCAATTTAATATCAGAATAATTGATTGCATAAATACTCAACTCCTTCTAGTCAATATTTAGTAGAGGCACCTTTGGCAACAGTTGCAGCCTTGAGTGTGTGGCCAGGTCTCCATGCTGTGTACAACTTAAAATCTTAACTGTTCAGAGAAAAAAACCTGAAGAACGAGTCGCATGAAGTGTTAAAACCCCCAAGCTCCACGTACCCCCACGTACAAGCAGCAGGAAAAACATGAACCCTCCTCCTCCCCATCCCCTGCTTACTGCAGCAGAAGCACTGACCTCACCCTCCATATATGCAATATTAAAGACCATGATCTAGAACCTAGAGGGAGAGAGAGATTACGTCCACCCTATGTGACTCAATCATATACAAAGTTACAGTGCCGCAATCTGAATTGTATCTTAGACTTCCACAATCTGCATGATTTAAATCACATTGTCCCAGCACAGTCTCTGGATTTGAAATAATTTTTGACATTCTTGCCTGACCTCACGCTATTACAGTGAACCCTAACGTATATCATATTTGCTTTCCAACTGATCAATAGTTCCGACTTGTACTACTTAGAACCGGTAATTCCTTTTATTTGGCCAGTCAGGGATTTTCCGCTGGACCATATAGAAACATAGAAACATAGAAAATCTACAGCACAATACAAGCCTTTCGGCCCACAAAGTTGTGCCGAACATGTCCCTACCTTAGAAATTACTGGGCTTACCCATAGCCCTCTATTTTTCTAAGTGCCATGTACCTATCTAGAAGTCTCTTAAAAGACCCTACCGTATCCGCCTCCGCCACCGTTGCCAGCAGCCCATCCACCCACTCACCACTCTCTGTATAAAAAAAACTTACCCCGATATCTCCTCTGTACCTACTCCCCAGCAACTTAAACCTGTATCCTTTTGTGGCAACCATTTCAGCCCTGGGAAAAAGCCTCTGAGTGTCCATACGATCAATGCCTCTCATCATCGTATACACCTCTATCAGGTCACCTCTCATCCTCCGTCGCTCCAAGGAGAAAAGGCTGAGTTCACTCAACCTATTCTCATAAGGCATGCTCCCCAATCCAGGCAACATCCTCGTAAATCTCCTCTGCACCCTTTCTATGGTTTCCACGTCCTTCCTGTAGTGAGGCGACCAGAACTGAGCACAGTGCTCCAAGTGGGGTCTGACCAGGGTCCTATGTAGCTGCAACATTACCTCTCGGCTCCTAAATTCAATTCCACGATTGATGAAGGCCAATACACCGTATGCCTTCTTAACCACCGAGTCAAACTGTGCAGCTGCTTTGAGCGTCCTATGGACTCGGACCCCTCTGATCCTCCACACTGCCAAGAGTCTTACAATTAATACTATATTCTGCGATCATATTTGACCTGTCAAAATGAGCCACTTCACACTTATCTGGGTTGAACTCCATCTGCCACTTCTCAGCCCAGTTTTGCATTCTATCAATGTCCCGCTGTAACCTCTGACAGCCCTCCACACTATCCACAACATCTCCAACCTTTGTGTCATCAACAAACTTACTAACCCATCCCCCCCACCTTTCTGTACGGGTAGGCTAAGCAACACCCCCTCCCCTCCCCTCACCACACACACACACACACACACACACACACACACACACACACACACCGGACGGGGAACAGAGAGACGTGCAAATTCCGGAGATTTAAGCTGGTTTCTCCATACCACGGATTATTAGAGAAATACAGACCATTTGTATCACTACGTTCGACCATAGCCCAGAGAGACACTGAA
This sequence comes from Mobula birostris, assembly GCF_030028105.1. Taxonomy (NCBI): domain Eukaryota; kingdom Metazoa; phylum Chordata; class Chondrichthyes; order Myliobatiformes; family Myliobatidae; genus Mobula; species Mobula birostris. The sequence goes on along the minus strand of NC_092374.1, from coordinate 179,052,379 downwards.
ACAGGTCGATAGTTCACAGACTTTAATGCAAGCAGAGTTCAGAAGGAAAGGAAAACAAACGCTGGGCCTAATAGGACGGTTGACTAAAACTCTCAAATGGAAATCGAAGCCAACACAGCGGCTGAAAGGAATAACTAGATATAAAACGAATATCGCTAGTCGTCAGTGTCAGTTGACTCGACAGTCCAATTTCTCAAGCAAGGCCGAATGTCAAGCAGACAGCGTAACACTACTGTGCTCTGCTCAACTCTCGACTAGCTCTACGACAAAAAGAATGGAGTTAAATGCCATCACAATGAAATAATAATTAGCTGACACGTACGTATTCACGAGCGCAATTGCCGAATCTGCCGCGCTGCCGAACCTATGGTTGCGTCAGGACCACCTTATCGCCACCCCCCGCCCCCACTCCCCACCACCACCATCATCTCCCTAAGCACCGTCCTCGAAGCGCCACAGAAAGTCCTGGATGAGCGACTGATCCAAGATGTCCTTCTCTGGGATCCAAGAACGTTCTTCTGGACCATACCCTTCCCAATACACAAGGTAGTGGACCTTACCACGTACTCGGTGAGATGCCAGGAGGCGCCGCACCATAGACCAGGGAACCATCTACCAAACGAGGAGGAGGGGGAGATGGAGTGACTGGGGCCGGGGGAGAGGTAACCGGCTTGAGCTGGGAAACATGGAATGCTGGGTGGACTTTAGTGGGGCTGGTAGACTCAGTCTAGAAGAGAATGTATTGACAGCCTTTTCCACCACAAACGGTACTGCCTAGCACGGAGCCAATTTGCGGCTCCCCACATTCAGGAGAAGATAGCTTGATTTCAACCAGACCTCCTCTTCTGGCTTGAATGGCTTACCTGTTGGCGGAGCTGATCAGCCTACCGGGCAAGTTGTTTCTGGGCGCACAGCAGACAAGCCATGGATCGTCTCCAGCTGTGCTTGCAGCGCTGGATCAGTTGTCAGAGGCAGGAACTCCTACGTCAATCTCCTGATCACGGAAGAGTGGCGGCTGGAATCCTTTCTGGCATTCAAAGGGAGACGCACCTGTGGAAGACGACTGGCAGTTATTGTGGGCGATCTCTGCTCAAACCAATTGGGAGCTCCAGGACGTGGGGTTGGAAGAGGCTAGGCAGCATATGGTTGTCTCCAACTCCTGGTTCACCCACTCAATCTGGCCATTGGATTCCGGATGGAAACCAGACAAGAGGCTGGCCGTGGCTCCTACAAGAAAGCAGAAAACCTTCCAAAAGCGGGAAGTGAACTGTGGTCCACGATCAGACACTATGTCTTGAGGGAAGCCGTGGACCCTGAACATAAGTTGAACCATGAGTATGGCAGTCTCATGTGCTGATGGAAGCTTCGGGAAGGCAATGAAGTAGGCAGCCTTCGATAATCGATCCACAACGTCTAATTTGGTGATGTTTCCTTTAGCCAAGTGATGAATTCTAATTAGAGGTGGGACCAGGGGCGATGGGGCACAGGCAGTGGATAATCCAGACCCGCAGGACGCTGGCATGATGTCTTGTTCCTAGCGCAAGCGGGCCAAGCAGATACTGTACAAAGTTGGGCACATCCTGGGAAGAGATGGCCACCAAAATGGTCTCGTTATAAACTCTTGGGTCCATTGAATTCCGGGATGTCCAGCCAGACGGGAGGAGTGACCCCATTCCAACACATTGGAACGGACCAGCAGGGACAATCAGCCGGTTGGGAGGTCTCCCACCGGCGCCTGAGTCCGCCTGTTGGGTGGCCCTCACCTCCGCCTCTATTCTCCAGATCACACGAGCGAGGAAGAATGGGCTCTGGATCAACATTGTCTTTAGGTCCGTCGAACTGCCGGGAGAGAGGATCGGCCTCGGTATTTTTGCTGCCGGGACGATGGGTGAGGATGAAATTAAACATTGTGAAGAAGAGAGCCTTGACGAGAGTTGAGTCTCCTTGCATCCTGCATCTAGGAGAAGTTCTTGTGATCTGACCAGACCACGAAAGGATGCTCTGCCCCCTCCAGACAGTTTCACCATTCCTCCAGGGCCTCCTTGACAGCCAGACATTGCCGGCTCCCAGCATCGTAGTTCCTCTCGGCCGGAGTTAAGCGATGTGAAAGAAAGGCGCAAGGCTGGAGCCGGCTCTCCGCAGACGAGCGCTGAGAGCGGACAGCTCCAACGCCGACATCGAATGCATCCACCTCGACTGTGAATGGCTGTAACGGGTCTGGAGATGTAGTACTGTAGCAGTGGTGAAATGTCGCTTTAACCCCAGAAATACTCGGTCGACAGGGTCTGTCCAATGGACTCTGCCGAGGTCTTCCTGATGAGTGCATTTATGGGAACCGCGATAGAGCCGAAATTCCTGATAAAAGTTCGCTAATCTCAGGAAGTGCCGTACCTGTTTGACTGTAGATGGTTTGGGCCATTCCGTAACTGCCCGGCCTTCACTAGGGTCCATTTGAACACTGAATGTGGTAACTATATAGACCAAAAACGACTCCTGGCGTTTTTGGAACTCACATTTATCGGGCTTGGAGTACATGTTATTTTCGAGGAGCCGTCTGAGTACTCTCCGGACATGCTGGACGTACTCCTGATGAGTGCGGGAATAGATAAGGATGGCATCTAAATACACAAACACAAACTGGTTCAACATGTCTCTGAGCACATCGTTAACCAACGCCTGGAATACAGCGGGGGTGTTGGCCAGACCAAAAGGCATCACCATAGTGGACATTAGAGGTATTGAAAGCTGTCTTCCACTCATCCCCTTCTTTCATGCGTACCAGATTGTAAGCATGCGCACATCAATTTTGGAAAATATGATTGCTCCCTGGAGAAGTTCAAACGCAGACGCCAGCAGGGGAAGAGGGTAGCGATTATTCACAGTGTTGTTATTCAGGGACCGATGATCGATGCAGGGACGGAGCTTGCCATCTTTCTTGCGCACAAAAAAAAAGTCAGCTCCAGCCAATGAGCTTGACGGACGGATAAACCCCATGGCCAATAGCTCCTTGATGTATTCCTCCATGGCTAGCGTTTCAGGACGACAGGGGGCAAAGAGCCAACCCCGAGGAGGACTAATGTCAGGTAGGAGGTCTATGGCACAGTCGTATGGCCGCTGTGGGGGCAGGGAGGTGGCCTTCCTTTTACTGAAGACGTCAGGAAGGTCTTCATATTCAGCCGGAATCCCAGACAGGTCCAGAGCCTTAGCTGACACAGGAGAGGATTCATGGAACGGAGCTGAGGTGGACCAAGTCAGGTAGACAGGCATGCCGATCCCCAGTTTTGTAGTGCTTTCAGAAACCAATCGGTCCGTGGGTTATGACGCGATAGCCAGCGGACACCAAGTACCAGTGACTGTTCAGGCGAATCAACCATATAGGAGAGTTCTTCACTATGGTTGCCTTCGAACACAAGTTGGAGCGGCTGGGTGGAAGCGCGGATCTGGCCAGTGCCCAGAGGTCGACCGTAGCGCCTTGACGTTGACCTTATTTCTTAATTCCTGATTCGGAGGTCCCCATCTTTGAGCAAGACAGATATCCATGAGATTCCCAGCTGCACCGGAGTCAATAAACGCCTTACGTTCATGGGCCCGAGAGCCACACAACAAGGAAGCTGCGAGCAAAACACAATTAGGGGAAGCTGAGTGAAGAGAAAATCGACCCGTCGGGACTCCCCTCCCTGCTGACGGCTATTCTCTTTTACTGAACGCTTGGGACATGCCGCTTGGAAATATCCTGGGTCGCCACAATAGAGGCAGGTAAGTATTCTCTTGCGCTGCACTCGTTCCTCCTGAGACAGGGCCATGCGCCCTCCTTGAATAGACTCCTCCGTGGACTGAGTGAGGGAGAGGGAGAGGGCAAGGAAAGACGGTGATCCATAGGAAGCTTGAAACATTCATTCCCTGCACCACTTGGTTATTCGGCAACTTGAATAGCCAGATTAATCAGGTCATCCAGATTATCCTGCTCGTTCCGGACAGCGATCCTGCGCTGGATCCCTATTTCAGACCACCCTAAAAGGCACTGATGAGAGGTCTGTCATTCCAGATCTTCTCTACTGCAAGCGTGTGGAATTTGACTGCATAGGCTCTAGCCGTCCCTCTGCCTTGGAGCCGGTACAAGAGTCGGTGGGCAGCCTCCTGACCCCGTACTGGAAGGTCATTAACCCTCCTTAATTCTGCAACGATATGTGGGAACGACTGGACTGCTGCGTTTCCTTGCTCCCATAAAGCGTTGAACAGGCTGAGTGGAGGTCCATCTAGGAGACTGACCATGTACGCCAGTTTTTGTGCAGAACTATCAAACTGGGTTTGGAATGTCAGCTCACATTGGGTAATACAATTCCTGCAGCTATCAGGATCACCAGAATATCTGCCTGGTGGTGGAATACTCGGGAGCCTATAGGATCCGAAGGGGGACGTCAGTTCTGGACGGGGCGCAGGAGCGGGAGCATTAGTAGCAGAGATTGTCAGGGCAGCAGAAATGGAGGACCTACTATGTGCTGGGACTGTCAAGGCTGGAGGCTGCAGAATTGTGTTAGCAAGAATGTTATTGGCTGTAAACTGACGCTGACTGTCCACGGTGAACTCCGGGACAGTGGGCGTGAGAGCGGAAATCACAGACACCTGAGTCTGATTGTCTGCGGTGAACTGCTGAACAGCTGCGGCAAAGGATAGACCATAAGACATAGGAGCAGAATTAGGCCATCTGGCCCATTGAGTCTGCTCCGCCATTCAATCATGACTGATCATCTTTTTTTTAATTTCCTCCCCAGTTCCCGGCCTTCGCCTCGTAACCTTTGATGCCATGTCCAATCAAGAATCTGCCAATCTCTGCCATAAGTACACCCAACGACCTGGCCTCGACAGCTGCAAATGGCAACAAATTCCACAAATTCACCACCCTTTGGCTAAAGAAATTTCTCCGCATCTCTGTTTGAAAGGGCGCCCCTCTATCCTGAGGCTGTGCGCTCTTTTACGAGGCTTTCCCACTATGGGAAACATCCTTTCCACATCTCCTCTGTCTAGGCCTTTCAATATTCGAAAGGTTTCAATGAGATCCCCCTCATCCTTCTGAATTCCAGCGAGTACAGACTCAGAGCCATCAAACGTTCCTCGTATGATAACACTTTCATTCCTGAAATCACCCTGTCAACCTCCTCTGGACCCTCTCCAATTCCAGCACATCATTTCTAAGATGAGGGTCCCAAAACTGTTCACAATACTCAAGGCAAGGCCTCTCCAGTGCCTTATAAAGCTCAGCATCCCATGCTTACTCCTGTATTCTAGACCTCTTGAAATGAATGCTAACATGGTATTTCCTTCCTCACCACTGAATCAATCTGCAAGTTAACCTTCGGGGTGTTTTGCACAAGGACTCCCAAGTCCCTCTGCATCTCAGATTCCTGGATTTTCTCCCCATTTAGAAAATAATCCACCCATTTATGATACTTGTTCCTCCAGATGAAACTGGGCTCTCCACACGAGATTATCTGGCCCATTGCTTCTGCAACTTCACTCAGAACAGATTCAATTGCCTGTAGCTTGTCTCCTCCCTGACCAATGAATCTCAGAGCCACGGTCAACTGCTGTCTCTCTCTCTCTCTCTCTCTCTCTCTCTCTCTCTCTCTCTCTCTCTCTCTCTCTCTCTCTCTCTCTCCCTCTCTCTGCTACATCTATCTTTGTGTGGTCGAGACTTGCTAACACTACGTATAGATATGGCCCAAGTGCAGAGAGAGGGAGACATTGAAGTAGGTCAAATGCTAGGTCAAAGAGGGCCATTAACTAAAACTCTCAAATAGAAAACGAAATCAACTGCGGCTGACAGGACTCCTGCCGAAGTGTCTCGGCTGAAACGTAGACTATAGTTTTTGCTATTGATGCTGCCCGGCCTGCTGAGTTCCTCCAGCATTTTGTGTGGGATTCTGGCATGGCCTCAGGGGACTGGAAAATTGCAAATATCACCTCACTCCTTAAGAAGAGAGGAAGGCAAAAAAAAAAGAAATTTATTGGCCAGTTAGCCTAACCTCAGAGGTTGGGAAGGTATTGCAGTCTGTTATTGAGGATGAAGTTTCGGGGTACTTGGAGTCTAATGATAAAATAAGTCAAAGTCTACATGGTTTCTGAAATGGGAAATCTTGCCTGGCAAATCTTTTGGAGTCCTTCGAGGAAGTAACAAGCAGGCTGGACAAAGGAGAGGCAGTGGGTGTCATTTGCTTGGATTTTCAGAAGGCATTTGATAAAGTGCCACTCATGAGGCTGCTTAAGAAGATAAAATCCTATGGCGTTACAGGAGAGATACTGGCATGGATAGAAGAATGGGTGACAGCCAGGAGGCAGCGAGTAGGCATAAAGGGGCCTTTTCTGTTTGACTGCCAGTGACTTCAGGGGTCAGTATTGGGACGGCTACTTTTCACATTGTTTGTCAGTGATTTAGATCATGGAATTGATGGCTCTGTAGCAAAGTTTGCGGATGATATAAAGATAGGTGGACGGTTCGGTAGCACTGTGGAAGCAATGCAATTGCAACAGGGCTTAGACAAATTGGAAGAATGGGCAAAAAAGTGGCAAATGGAATAGACTGTTGGGACATGAGCGATAATGCATTTTGTTAAAAGGAATCTAAATGGGGAGAAAATTCAAGCAGCAGACGTTCAGAGGGACTCGTGCAATACGCCCAGAGGGTTAATTTACAGGTTGAGTCTGTGGTAGAGAAGGCAAATGCAATGTTGGCATTTATTTCAAGGAGAATAAAATATGAAACAAGGAGATAATGTTGAGCCTTTATAAGACACTAGGGAGGCCGCACAGAGTATTGTCAACAGTTTTGGGCCCCATATCTTAGAAAGGATGTGTGGTCAGTGGAGAGAGTCCAGAGGATGTTCATGAGGATTATTCCGGGATTGAAGGGGTTAAAGTATGAGAAGAGTTTGGCAGCTTTGGCCCTGTACTCATAAAACCATATGACCGTAGGATATAGGAGCAGAAGTAAGCCATTAGACCCATTGTCTGCTCTGCCATTCATTCATGGGCTGATCCAATTTTTCCCATCATCCCAACTCCCCTTCCTTCTCCCCATACCTTTGATGCCCTGGCTAATCAAGAACCTAACTATCTCTGCCTTAAGTACACCCTATGACTTGGCCTCCACAGCTGCTCATGACAACAAATTCCACAGATTTTCCATCCTCTGACTAAAGTAATTTCTCCATATCTCTGATCTAAATAGATGTCCTTCAATCTTGAAATCATGTCATTTTGTCCTGGACTTCACTACCATGGGAAATAAACTTGCCATATCTAATCTGTTCAGGCCTTTTAATATTCGGAATGTTTCCATGAGATACCCCTCACTCTCCTGAATTCCAGGGAGTAAAGCCCAAGAGCTGCTAGACGTTCCTCATACGATAACCCTTTCATTCCTGTATCATTCTTGTGAATCTTCTCTGAACCCTCTCTAAAGTCAGTATATCCTATCTACAATAAGGAGGCCAAAACTGCACACAATATTCCAATGTGGCCTCATGAGTTCCTTATATAGCCTCAACATCACATCCCTGCTCTGATGTTCTATACCTCTAGATATGAATGCCAACATTGCATTCATCTTCTTCACCACTGACTCAACCGAGAGATTAACCTTTAGGGTATCCTGCACAAGGACTCCCAAATCCCTTCCCATTTCTGCACTTTGAATTCTCTCCCCATCTAAATAATATTCTGCCCGTTTATTTCTTCCACCAAAGTGCATGACCATATACTTTCCAACGTTGTATTTCATTTGCCACTTCTTTGCCAGTTCCCCTAAGCTATCTAAGTCTCTCTGCTTCCTCAACACTACCCGCTCCTCCACCTATCTTTGTATCATCGGCAGAATTAGCCACAGATTCATTAATCCCATAGTCCAAATCATTGACATACATCGTAAAAAAACAGCAGCCAGCCAGAATATAATCCCTTTATTCCTACTCTTTGTTTTGATTCTTGAAATATCATCATTAATGCCTCCGCAATCTCTTCAGCTAATTCCTTCAGAACCCAAGGGTGCATTGCATTAGGTCCAGGAGATTTATCCACCCTGACCATTAAGCTTCCTGAGCACCTTCTTAGTCGTAATTTTCCAGACACTCAGAGTGCACAAACTTCACTTCCCTGACACTCTTGTATGTCCAGTGTCCTGCAGATGTCTTCCACTGTGAAGACTGATACAAAATAGGCATTCAGTTCCTCTGCCATCTCTGCATCTCTCCAGCGTTGTTTTCTATTGGTCCTATATATACCCTCAACTCTCTTTTACCCTTTATATACTTAAAATGCTTTTAGTATCTTCTTTGATATTAGTCACCAGCTTCATTTCATAATTCACCGCTTCCTTCCTAATGACCTTCTTAGTTTCCTTCTGTAAGTGTTTAAAAGCTTCCCAATCCTCTATCTTCCCACTAACATTGGCTTCCTTGTATGCCCACTCTTTTGTTTTTACTTTGGCTCTTATTTCACTTGTCAGCCATGGTAGTATCCTTCTTCCATTCGAAATTTTTTTCTTATTTGATATATATCTGTATTCCACTTCCCTCATTTTTCGCAGAAACTCCAGCCATTGCTGATCTGCTGCCCTTCCTGCTAGTGTCCCTATCCAGTCACCCTTGGTCAGTTCCCCTCTCAAGCCATTGTAAATTCCTTTATTCCACAGAAATACCAACACATTGGAATTTAGTTTCTCCTTCTCAAATTTCAAAGTAAACTCGATAATATTGCGATCACTGTTCCCTAAGAGTTCCTTAACCTTGAGCTTTCTTATCACCTCCGGATCACTGCACAGCACCCAGTCCAGCACAACCGATCCCCTAGTGGGCTCAACAAGAGCTGTTCTAAAACGCCATCCCTTAAACAGTCTATAAATTCTCTCTCTTGAGGTCCAGTACTGGCCTAGTCTTCCCAATCCACTTTCATGTTAAAATCCCCAACGATTATCATGACATTGCCCTTCTAACACACCTTTTCTGTCTCCTGCTGTAATTTGTAATCCACATCTTGACTCAGTGGAATTTAAAACAATGCAGGGGCTGAGACCTAGACTTCACTGGTTAAAAGTGTTTAACAGGCTGCCAGGCGAAGTGAGGGATGCAGGTTCATTTGCAACATTTAAGAGAAACATTTAGGAACATTTAATTAATAACATTTGCATTAAGCAGGACTGCAGCACCAAGTCATCGAAATGGTCATAAGCAAAGCGTTTATTCAGTGTGGTGTGTAACTCATATCAACTTACACCAATTAACTACAATTAATATTCTTATTAATTATACCTTGGTAGCTTTATATCACAAGATGCTAGAATTAAAGTAGAAATAAAAAGAGGAATTGCCATTGCCAAAACCAACTTCCAAAATATTAAACCCATTTTTACCGTTTCTAAGACAGCAAGGCTTAGGCTACTAAAATGTTACATCCGGTCAATCTCGCTGTATGCTTCCAAAACATGGACACCAGAACTCCAAAGAAGCTTAGGAGTAACAGAAATGTGGTTCCTTAGAAGAATGCTGGAAATATCACAGGGTAACTAATGAGACAGTACTCCAACGTGCCCATACAAAACTATCTTTACTGAGAACGTTAAATGAGATGAAACTTAAATTCCTGGGCCATGTCATCAGAAAGGGAGAAATTGAAGGCCTTACATTCCTTACAAGGCCGCATGCCTGGGAAACGTGGAAGAGGAAAGCAAAGAAGAAAATATATGGACACTGTGAAAGAACTAACAGATCTAAGTGTGCGAGATGTCATTGACGCTGCGTGGGATCGTTCGATGTGGAAAGCCATGACTCCCCCAAGCGTGTTACGCACAAGGCACAAGAAGAAGAAGAAGAAGAATATTCTTAACTTTTTGCTTTCATATGCAGACACCAGCGTTCCCTTTACTTTATCTTTTTTACAGCAGTTCGGATCAACCACTGCTCTGAGCGGAAAACTTTACACGACCTGGAAACTGCGCTGCATTTTGAATGTTTTTTTCTTTGGAATGTGCATACTATAAGTATTTAGAATCAAAATTTTTAAATCGCATACCTTCGATTTTTTATTATTTGAAGGGTATAATGAGATACAATACAACCAAGAAAATCATTCGTGTTTCATAAACTCTTTGTAGCCGCATCCCTTTCCAGCTGTGGGACAACGAAAACTGGATGCACCTGGTAAAACTTAAGGAACTATCAAACAATTGAACCCAGACCATCCTGGGACCAATGATTCGGTGCTAGCCAGTGCCTCGCTCTGTGCTCACTGCTGACCCCTTTTGATTTGTGCCTCAGTGCTGACTGGTTCTGGCGAACATGTTACTCGCCGAATTCGGGGCCCTTCACCTGTTGCTTCTTCTATCACATTGGTTCAGGTCCAAGCCCATCTTGCTTACGGATCCCGATTACAGCAGCGATGTTTCTTCCAAAGGGCATCAGGCTGAATAAGCCCTGGGACTTGATAAAAGGGACGAGGAAGGCGTTATAACAATGGAAGTATTTAATCATCGGCTGAATCTGCGTGAAGTGCACCCGGCTGCAGCTCCCTGAAGACTGTGTTATGGATCTGGAGCAGCAGCTGGGTGACCTTGGCTTGTACGAGACAGTGAGGAGACAATAGATCAGTGTTACAGGGAAGTAGTCACCTTGAAGTTGCAGGAGGCGCATAGCTGCGTGACTGTCAGGAGAAGAGGCAGTTAGCGCAGAGCACCCCTGTGGTCATTCCCCTCAATTATAGGTGCACCGTTTTGGATAATATTGTAGGGTTTATTAGAGGATGAGGGAGTGTTTAACCGAATTTAGCAGTGGGTGGGAAACGGAGTGAAGGGACTCAGGATAGGACCCGGTGGATAAAAAGCAAAATGAGTGTGCAGTCAGAGAGTTAGGAAGGGTAGACAGATGAAGGGACATAATTGCAGTCAGCTGGGTGTGTATCAGTGCATAAGGGATGCAGGATCAAAAAGGGTAGCAAATGCAGCATTCAAAGTGTTATATCTCAATGTACTGAGTATAAGAAATAAGGTGGATGATTCTGTTGCACTGTTACAAATTGTCAGGTATGATGTTGTGACCATCATTGAATCGTGGTTGACGGATGGTTATACTTGAGAGATAAATGTACAAGGTTATATGTTGTATTGGAGGATTAGGAAGGTCTGCAGAGAGGGTGTCGTGGCTCTGCTGGTAAAGAATGGCATCAGATCAGTAGAAAGATGTGACATAGAATCGGATTGAGGCTTGAGTTAAGAAACTGCAAGGGTAAAAGAACCCTGATATCAGTTATATAAAGGCCTCCCAACAGTATCTGGGATGTGGACCAGAAATTTAAACAGGGAATAGAAAGGCATATCATGAAAGTGTTATGAACGTCATGGGAGATTTCAACATGCAGGTCAACATGCGTTGGGTAAATCGGGTTGGAAATGGATCGCAAGAGACTGGGTTTGTTGAATGCCAACGCGATAGCTTATAGAGCCTACGAGGGGTTCAGCTATTCTGTATTGGGTGTTATGTAATGAATCAGGGGTGATTAGGGAGCTTAAGGTAAAATAACATTTTGGAGGCAGTGGTCACAATATGAACGAGATCAACTTGAAATTTGATAGGAAGAAACTAAAGTTTAATTGGAGTAAAGGATATTACTGTGGTATGAGAGAGGAACTGGCTGAAGTACATTGGAAGGAGATACTGGCAGGGATGACAGCAGAGTAGGATTGATGTGAGTTTCCAGGAAAAAAAAGTGAAGGTGCAGGATAGATGTATAACAAAAACAAAAAAAAATACTCAAATGGCAAAATAGTACAACTGTGTCTGACAAGGGAAGGCAAAGCTAATGGAAAAGCAAAAGAGTGGGCATACAACAAAGCAAGAATTAGTGGAAAGACAGAAGATAATTGGGAAGCTTTTAAAACCCTACAGAGAGCAACTAAAAGAATCATTGGGAGGGAAAAGATGAAGCAAGTTGGCAAACAATATCAAAGTGGATTGTAAAAGCTTTTTCAAGTATGTGAAAAATAAAATAGATATGAAAGTGAATATAGGACCACTAGAAAATGAGGCCGCAGAAATAATAGCAGGGATAAGGAGATGTAAATGAACTCTGTTACCATCAAGTAGGAGGTACAGAAGCCTGAAGGCACACACTCAGCAATTCAGGAACAGCTTCTTCCACTCTGCCACCCAATTCCTAAATGGACATGGAACCCATGAACACTCTCTCTCTTTTCTAATATATATTATTTCTGTTTTGCACAACTTTTAATCTATTCAGCATACATATACTGTAATTCATTGATTATTTTATTCATGTTTTCCTTCTGTATTATGTGTTGCATTGAACTGCTGCTGCGAGTTTAACAAATTTCACGACACATGCTGGTGACAATAAACCTGATTCTGATTCTCAATGAGTATTTTGCCTCAGTCTTTACTACAGACGACAGTACCAGTGTGCCAGATGTTGAAGGTTGTGAGGGAAGAGAAGTGAGTGCAGTTACTATTACAAGGGAGAAGGTGCTCAAAAGGTGAAAGACCGAAGGGTACATAAGTCTCCAGATGAACTGCATACTAAGGCTTTGAAAAAGGTAGACATTCTGGAGGCATTATTAATGATCTTTCAAAAATCATTGGATTCTGGCATGGTGTCAGAGCACGGGAAATGTCATTCCATTCCTCAGGAGAGGAGGAAGGCAGCAGAAAGGAAATTATAGAGCAGTTAGCCTGACCTCAGTGGTTGGTAAGCTGTTAAAGTCAATGGTTAAGGATGAGGTTATGGAGTACTTGGAGACACAAACAGGATAGTACAAATTGTGGAATTTATTACCACATGCAGCTGTGGGTCATTGGATGTATTTAAGGCAGAGTTTGATAGGTTCTTGATTGGGCACGGCGTCTAAGATTATGGGGAGAAGGCTGGGGTGTGCGGCTGAAGAGGGGAGTAAAGGATCAGCCATGACCAAATGGTGCAGCAGATTCAATGGGCCAGATGGCCTAATTCCACTCCTGCATCTTATGTTCTTATGGTCTGTGGTCTAAAATTCTTACTCTTGACGGAGACATCCACGAAACAAGAAACACCGAAGACTGAAGGATAGTAACATCAAAACTCCAAAGCCCCCTCCCCCTCCCACACACAAGCAACAGCGGAAACATCAACCTTCCCCCTCCCCCTCATCCTACGTGCTCCAGCAGAAGTACTAACCCACCCCGCACCCCAACCATGTAAGGAATATCAAAATTCCCTGAAAAAAACCTTGAACTGGAGTCCATCTAAAACTACAGTCCGTATCTCAGGCAGGCTCACTTTCTCACCAGCGAGGGAAAGAGATCGCTCCTGAAACAATGAGAGGGGAGACCAGCAGCGCGCTGTTCCGATGTTACAATCTTCCGCGTCGATTCTGCAAGCCCCGCAACTCGAGGACCGACAGGCTCTCACTCACCATCAAAGGAGGACGAGAGAGAGAGATCACTCGAGCACGAAGGCCTTATGCCGACAGCAGCGCACGCCCTTACTGTCCCGACGTTTCAGTGTCCAACCACAACCTTAGTCGATGAAATCGGCGAGGAACCGGGCCGTCTACAGGGCCGCTCCCTGAAGGTACACGTCTTCCAATGCAATGTCTATTTTTCAGGTTTTCTTGATTTAACGTGCAGTACTAACAAACTAATTTCATCAGAGGAATGGCCCGTGGTAGAATGGATAATACTTGGTTCAGGTGATGTATCACTGTGCTTGTGCTGTTGGGATGAAATATTAGTCATACCATAATGGGCTGAATTCAAAGCTGATCCGTCTAAAATCTAACTTGTGACAATCATATAAAACTGGAATAGTTGCTGTTCAGGGAGAAGGTGATTCCAGAAAGGTGAAAGGTAAGGGCAGCAAATCCAATGCAACTTAGATGTCAAGAGATCTGGAAGTTTCGTTAAAAAGGAAGAAGTTTGGCAAATGACAAAAGGGCAGCAAATCTGATACTTCGTTGGAGAAGATTAGCAGGGATAAACCGGATAATTGCAAGAATTCCAGCCTTATATCAGTAGGCGGTTTGCTCTGGGGACTACGGACAAACAGGTTTCGTTTACGTTTGCAAATCAGTAATTAGTCACAGATCGTCAGAGAAACGGTCTATCCTAATACTCACATATCCGGTCCTTTGGAATACTTTCCAATAACATTCCCACTGCTGATGTCAGGCTCACTAGCCGATAATTTCCCGGTTTAATTTTAGAATCAGGATCAGAATCTGGTTTATTATCGCCGGCATGTGTCGTGAAATGTGTTAACTTCCAGCAGCAGTACAATACAATACATATTGTAAAGGAAAGAAAAATAAAATAACAATAATAAATAAATAAGTAGATAGATAGAAAGATAGATAGATAGATAGATAGATAAATAGATAGATAGATAGAGAGATAGATAAATTATATTTATATATACATGTATATAAATCAATCAATCAATCATTTACAGTATCAGTATATCGAATAGATTAAAAATCGTGCACAGACAGAAATAACATATATTTAAAAAGTGAGGTAGTGTTCATAGGTTCAATATGCATTTACGAATCGGATGGCAGAGGGGAAGAGACTGTTCCTGAATCGCTGAGTGTGTGCCTTCAGGCTTCCGTACCTCCTACTTGATGGTAACAGTGAGAAAAGGGTATGACCTGTGTGCTGGGGATCTGTAATAATGGTTGCTGCCTTTCTGAGACACCTCTCCTTGAAGATGACCCGGCTACATTTTAGGCTTGTCCACAAGATGGAGTCGACTAAATTTACGACCCTCTGCATTTACTTTCGGTCCCGTGCAGTAACCCCCCCTCCCCTATACCAGATAGTGATGCAACCTGTCAGAACGCTCTCCACGGTACCTCTATAGAAGGTATACCAAAAATCATAGCTACCTTAGGTCCTCAGAGATCTTGACACCCAGGAACTTGAAACTGTTCACTCTCTCCTCTTCTGATCCGACTGTGAAGATTGGTATGATAGATAGATAGATAGATAGATAGATAGATAGATAGATAGATAGATAGATATACTTTATTAATCCCGAGGGAAATTTGGTTTCGTTACAGCCGCACCAACCAAGAATAGAGCGTAAATATAGCAATACAAAAAATCCCAACAATCAAACACCAAAATGCACAGGATGTCTGACCCTCCACGGGAGGAGCTGCACGTTCGATGGCCACAGGCAGGAACGACCTCCCGTGCCGCCAAGTGTTGTATCACGGTGGAATGTGGCCGAAGTCCAACAGTAAAAAGTTCAATATCCAGTCTGCAAACACGTTCCTCGATCGTAATATGCCCCGGATTGCACCATCCGTTGTTAGCCAGAACAGTAAGCACCGAGCTCCTTTACGCTTACCGTTCTCAGTGCACTTCCGGTCAGCCGGAACGGTATTACCCACCAAACTCCTCTTCTCCAAAAGTCTCTGTTGTCTCGACTCGGTCCTCTTTCCTCCGCTTTGTGATCCCCCTCTGTGTGTTTTCCTCCGGATTTCAGCAAGGGTGTCCACCGCTCTGGTCGCTAAGCCGGCTGGTCTTTGCTGGTCCGTGAAATACACAATGCGACCTTGCTTCTGTCCCACGTGTCGGGATGTAACCATTTCCTTCGTCTTACCCTTCCTGAAGTCAACAATCAGCTTTTTCGACCTACTGACGTTAAGTGCGAGGTTGTTGCTGCGACACCACTCCACTAGTTGGCATATCTCACTCCCATACGCTCTCTCGTCTCCATCTGAGATGCTACCAACAATGGTTGTATCATCAGCAAATTCAGCAGATTCTGACTATCTCAGCCTCTCATAATGTGATACACTTCTATTAGGTCTGCTGCGCGTTCCTTACCTCATGAGCTTTCGTTGTAGCGGTTTCTACTGTTACATTAAGCCATTGCAATTTAAATGAACTAGCAGTTGTTTTTTTTCGCTTCATACCCTTTGCTTCTTTGGAATTCGACATGGTCAATCAATAATTTCTTCAATGAAAACAGTATAAGTAAGCCAGTTCTAAACTCTGCAGCCGAATCATCGCAAACGCCACGTTATCGACGTATTCCGCAACAGAAACTGGAAAAGGGAGTGTGATTGTGTCCAATTGTGAAATATACCTAAAATGCCAACGAGGTAAAAGGTGACAACCCATTATGTGCAGTTTAAATTCCTTTGTACGCTAGAAGCAAAAGATATGTGCGCGCATACAAGCGCACACCTTAAAAGGGTCATGGTTCATCAGTGCCTGAGGACCATCTGTTATGGTGAAGGCTTATGCCACCGCCCTCGGGGCCTTCACCAGTTGCATCTTCCATCCCTTGTTTTGGGGTCCGATGACCAACTTCCTTACGGATCCTGATGACAGTGGTGTCTCTTCAGAAAGACGTCAAGTCCGGATAATCTCCATTAGTAACGGAGATCACTTGGTCTCAGGTGGTGAAACAGGACTAGACCGTTCTGCCCCTCTTGCCTGTGCAGTAAGCTGTGCTTCCAGGGATCGATACCCGCTTCTCCTGTTTTGGCTTGGTCTGCCATTTTGGTGCAAGTATTAAACCGGGAGCACGTTCATTCAATGAACAGCCACAGTTCAATCTGTACTTCACAGAAGATTGTAAGGTCTCCCAAAAAAGGCACTTCTTAAGTTGCGCCTGTGGCCATCCCACTCTCTCCATCTCGTCATCCCAGCACTTGGCCGATTTCAGTGTGAAATTCCCCTTTACCACAGACATGTAACGGGCCAAGCTGCTGTTTCCTGTCCACTCATGCTCAGCTCCTTTGTGTATTTAGTAGCTTATATGAGAGCAGTCGTGGCTGTTCCTTCGCACTCCGCCCACCCAGTTAAAACTAACAAATGCTATTTTTATTGTTATTCCTCATTTTCACTGAGAAACAGAATCATTTTACCCTTCTTTAGATCAAATCACCATTGTCATTATGTGCCCACTACAACATTCTCTGCTTTTGCTGGAGTTTTTTTGTAACTGGTTGCACTGTTCACGGCGCTTTTGTGTCCCCTAATCATCATTTTCATTTTGGACGGTTATTCAGAAGTATTAACCATATTTCTTTTATTTCTTTGTGGAAGCAGCAATCATAAAGACTGGTACTGAGGATATGATGCAATTTATTTCATTGCAGATCATTACAAGCTGAAGCTCACACCGCAGGGGAAGCGATCACAATGTCAAATTTCGAAACAGTTGTTCGATGACTTCGTCTTATATTTCCTTCCAATATCTCCCTCACAACAGCTTACCAGTTCTCCTACTTTAATTCTCTCCATCTCCAAGCCCTCCCGTATCAATGCATCGGCACTCTCCCACTATCCCCATCACTGCTACTTCGATTCCGTTCAGCCCGTTGCCTCTCTTCCACTCTCTAACTCATCTCATGTAATCTCTCTGTCCCTACTCTTCCGCTCTTTTTCTTTCTCCAATTTGTCGTGCTCTTCCTGTTACCTCACTGCATCCCTCTTCCGCTACATCTCGCTGCTTTCTACCCATCAGCCTATTTGTTGTCTCTCTCTCCGTTGCTCCTCCCTCATCCTTCATGTTTTCCTAGTAGCTATTCTTCCCTGCAAACACACGTCTTGTTCCTCCTACCCAGTTTGAGATCGCCTGATCAATGATTGAAAGGAGTGTCAATCTCTTTGATTTCAGCCTTTGGTGACTCTAGTTATTTCGCCCCGAACAAGAAGTTGACCTCCACACAAATTGTTCTAAGCTTGCACGTGCGGTTCACTAATCGATCTTAGTACATCGATTTTATTTGCAAATTTGCTGCGAATTTCGCAAATGAAACATTTTTAACAATGCAATGTCTATAAGGTTTGCACGTTTTAACATGCAGTACTAACAATGTAAATTCATCAGAAGAATAGTCCCTAGGTAAATCGTAGAGGCATAATATGATTAGGGATAGCCAGCATGGCTTGTCAAAGACAGGTCGCGCCTTACGAGACTGATTGGAATTTTTGAGGACGTGACTAAATACATTGGTGAAGGTAGAGCCGTAGATGTAGTGCACGTGGATTTTAACAAGACATTTGATAAGGTACCCCATGCAAGACTTATTACGAAAGTAAGGAGGCATGGGATCCAAGGGGTCATTCCTTTGTGGATCAAGAACTGGCTTGCCCACAGAAGGCAAAGTGTGGTTCTAGACAGGTCATATTCTGCATGGAGGCCGGTGACCAGTCGTGTGCCTCAGGGATCTGTTCTGGAACCCCTACTCTTAGTTATTTTGATAAATGAACTGGATGAGGAAGTGGAGGGATGGATGAGTGAATTTTCTGGTGACGCAAAGGTTGGTGATGTTCTGAATAGTCTGACAGGCCATCAGAGTTTACAACGGGACATTGATAGCATGCAAAACTGGGCTGAGAAGTGGCAGATGGAGTTCAACCCAGATATTTGTGAGGTGATTCATTTTGGGAGGTCAAATATGATGGCAGAATATAGCATTAATGGTAAGACTCGGCAGTGCGGAGGATCAGAGGGATCTTGGGGTCCGAGTCCATAGGACACTCAAAGCTGCTATGGAGGATGACTCTGTGGTTAAGAGTGCATACGGTGCATTGGCCTTCATCAATCGTGGGATCGAGTTTAGGAGCCAAGAGGTAATGTTGCAGCTACATAAGACCCTGGTCAGACCCCACTTGGAGCACTGTGCACAATTCTGTTTGCCTCATTACAGAAAGGGTGCAGAGGAGATTTACAGGGACGTTGCCTGGATTGAGGAGCATGCCTTATGAGAATAGGTTGAGTGAACTTGGCCTTTTCTCCTTGGAGCGATGGAGGATGAGAGGTGACCTGATAGAAGTGTACAAGATAATGAGAGGCATTGATCGTGTGGATAGTCAGAGGCATTTTCCCAGGGCTGAAATGGCTAGCATGAGAGTGCATAGTTTTAAGGTGCTTGGAAGTAGGTACAGAGGAGATGTCAGGGGTCTGTTTTTTATGCAGAGAGTGGTGAGTGCGTGGAATGGGCTGCCAGCGGCGGTGGTGGAGTCGGAAACGATATGGTCTTTTTAGAGACCCCTGGATAGATACATGGAGCTTAGAAAGATCGAGGGCTATGGGTATGCCTATGTAGTTCTAAGGTAAGGACATGTTAAGCACAGCTTTGTGGGCCAAAGGCCTGTATTGTGCTGTAGGTGTTCTGTATTTCTAAAACTTTACAATGGATAATGTTTGGTTCACTATATGTAGCACTGTCCTCCTGCTGTTTAGATACTTATCAGACTGGAAAGGATTGAATTCTTAAATGATCAGTCTAAGCTCTTTCACATCTGAAAATCATGTAAAACTGGAATAGTAGTTCAGGGACAAAGTGTCCACAGAAAGGTGGAAGGTAAGGACAGCAAATCTGACAGGTTTGTTTTAAGAAGAGTAGCGGGGATAAACAAGGATAAATGCATTAAATCGGTAGTCAGGAAGCTATGGGGATAAATACTGGAGGACGGGTTTCATTTACACACCATAGTCAGGAATTAGTCAGATTGTCAGGGAAGGGGTGTTCAGAGTAGCTCCTCTTTGATCAATTTGTTTCAACAACTTGAAGGGGTTAGATGTATTGATCTGATTGATATATGTTGACTTGGACAAGTCCACACGTGGGAAAGAAATCGAAAGGTTAGAGCATGTAGAATCCAATGCAAATTGGTTCCAGAACTGATTTATTAAAGGAAGGGAAGGGTGATGTTGTGACATTCTAAAGTTCAAATGTTCAGTTTATTATCAAAGTACTTATGTAAAACACAACTCTGTAATTTGTCTCTTCTCCAGATAGCGGTAGAATACAGAAAGCCATTTAAGTAGTTGAAAGAAAGACATCAGTTACCCACCACCTCCGCCTCACCCCCCACCCCCCGCCCCGCATGAAATGATAAAGAAACAAAAACTCGCAACCCCCACAAAAAAGCCTACAAACCCTCCCTCAAACAAAAACTAACCCAACCCCTCCCGCTAGCTCGCCAATCCCCAGCAAGAAAGAATGAGCGAAAAAACATAGAACTGAAAGAGGACAACGTGAACTACAGTCCAATCAATATGTCTCAGAATTTCGATAACATCTCTGACAGCATCGGGACGCAGCGGCCTCTCCGATGGCAGCGACTCGAACCAGCGGGCTCTCCAGGAACCGCAAGCTCTCCTTTGCATTTGCTTCGATGTTCCAATCTACCTCGACGCTTTAACTGGCGACGAATGTAGTCGCTCATGGCCCCTCATCTCGTCCCTGAGCTTCTCCTCGTAGCAGAGTGCTAGCTCATGCAGTCGAACTACAGACTGTAAGTCATGGGCTCCAACAATTTCGAAAACAAAATTACGTTAAAAAGAAAAAGTGGCAGATGTAGAACAACTGAAATGCTTGGCTTTCTAGAAGTTGTTGCCCGAGGAATCGTTGTTGGCTGGTGCCATCTTGATCGGACGAAACATTCGGTTTCTGTTTAGAGGCTTGTGACCCGACTGCCCCAGCAGAGATAGCAGAGAAGCCAAAGGGGATTCTTGCCTTTATACTCCATGTCATAGATTCTCAGTAAAGAGTGGTTACAGTACAGTTTATACAACATCTATCAAGAAGCAGCTGGATTATTGTGTGTCGTTCTAGGTGACACACCGCAGGGAGGATGCGATTGTATGGGACGGATTGCAGAGCAGAGTCACAGGTATACTGGCTGGAATCTGTAGCATTTCAGTCCTGAGGAGAGACAGCATAGCCTTTGTTTCTGTTGGGCAAAACAATGCTCCAGCGGGCTCCTGATTGAGTAATACATTTTTTGAGGAGAGGCGCTGGGGTATGTATTAACAACCTTTTCTTAAAAGCCCCCTACAAGATTCGCTGGCTCACATTAAAGGTAAGGTCCCTCACACAGTAAAAGATTGCAGAGGAGTAGAAAATTTAGAGGGGTTTGAGGAAGAACCTTTCGACACAGATGGTGGCTGAAACCTGGAACAAACTGCCAGACGGGATCTTGGAGGCAGGGAATCTCGCACTTACGAAGAATTTAGATGAGCACTTCAAATACTTGAAATGCCAAAGTGCAGAAGACTACGTGCCAAATGCTGTACAATGACGTCAATAGAGGTAATAGTTTGCAAGCACAGACACAGACAGGGGCCAGTGTCTGTACTGGCAGACTTAATACAGAGTATCCCATTCGTTTCATTGAGCATCGTATCACGTGGGCAATCAAAGTCTTTCCATGACCATGATTGTTTTTGACAATTTTTTACACAAAAGTGGTGTGCCATTGCTTTCTTCTGGGCAGTGTTTTTATAAAACGGGTGACCCGAGACATTATCAATTCCCTTTAGAGATTGTCTGCCTGGCATCAGTGGTCACATAACAAGGGCTTCTGATAAAGAGTATACACAGTGGTTTTCCTGCATCCCTAGAGGCCTTTATTGCAAGTTTTTGAGGACAGCAGCTTTGATCTCCTTGGTTGGTTGTGGGGGCGCGATAGAGCAAGTACCTCAGGGCAAGCTCTGCCCTTCTCCATTCCAATATACAATATACAGGCTAGGCTGGTGCCACTGCAACACTACGAGGCAGTAACACTCACTCCCATCGTGAGCTAGGCTACGGACACTCTGCCTCCATCCTAAGTCAGCAAATGCTCAGGAATGCATCAAGCTATACCTCATCAAATCTTCTGATTTACAATTTTGAGACATTCGATGAGGGCTCACTAATGGAAGCTCACTGCCTGGTGAAATAAAATACAGAGATTGAGAATGTGTTCTGAAGGGTCTGAGCATAGGGAGAGGCCATTAAGTCCAGCCATTCTGTTCAAGAGCCATCCATCTGATCCCAAATTTTCTGTGCATTTCTTCATATTTTCACAGCTCTTTGTAAACACTACAGTGGAACCTGCTCTAAATTGAATCACATTCTAACGAGTGCAAGACTGAACACTTGACTCCCAGCTGCATTTTGATGTCTGATACTTTAACGATCCTTTTGCAAATGTTTCTCAAGTGTACGTCAGGTCCAATGACTATCCTTCCCTTGAGGCATGTCCTCTATAGAGATTGCCTACGGGAATGCTCTCTTCATTCCTCAGTTAACGGCGTCCAGCAGTCAAAGGTGTTTTCCCCCAATTGTCAGGATAGGTAGTGGGAAGGAGGGTGCTCATTCAACTCATGTCCCATTCCATTTGTCCGAGTGTGATGATGACATCAATGCAAAATTTGATTGTGAGGTGAGAAGTTCCACTGAGTAACCATCACTGTCAATTCCTGGTGTGATCGATACATCCTCTGTATTTGCCCTTAAGGCATGAGGGGTTGGGAACTTTTCTAATTGACCTTCTGAGGGAGTACATTTCCCTCCAGCTCCCCGGACAGATGTTGGAGGAAGAAGCTAGAGCAGATTCTAAAGAGCAAAGAGAGAGAACACAGATGTGTGGACTTCTGCAATGAGTGTAGAGTGGCTGAGAGACTGATTCATGACATTGAACATCCAGGTGGAAGGACTGAATCCTTCAGAAATACTTGAAGGCACGGATATTCTCCATTGCCAGAAGAATCTACTGCACACAAAACAAAGTTGTTGGGGATTCCTGTGAAGTCAGTAATGGATGCCCTCATACCTTGTGGGGTCAGCTTCTTCCTTCTAGATTGGATCATCGAAGTTTCTGTGAGGTTCAGGAGATAGATGTGTCTGAATGGAAATATTCACTCCAGTCAATGGTTTCGAGTGAACTCCTACCATTCCAGAAATTTACCACATTTATGACCATTTATCCCTGCTGAGTTCCATGGCTGTTGGCCAGTGTCCAGTTGTCCTGTACCATCGGTGGGAGCTGCAGGAACAGAGAGTTCCCTGGAGTGCAGCTCTGGGTAAAGTTCACACCACTGATCAACCTTAAATTTTGCTGATTCTGAGGAGGTGGAAATCATGTTATGAGTTGGTTAATGTCTCTTTGTTTCAGACTTTCAACATGTGCAGGTTTTCACATCGAGATTTAACCTGAGTTTCCATTAAAATCTGATTGATTCTGATCTACCATTTCCAAATTTTGAAGCATCTGTAAACCAAACCGCTATGTTCTGTTTCACATTTATATTTATGACTTTTAGACTATCTTAAAGGTCAATCAATTAATTGGTTATTGTAAATCTCTCTGTCAGATACCTATTGCCCCACCCACACTCCATGAATGTGATTGATGGGAGAATTACTGTAAGTACAGGAAGTACTGAGAACACTCTGTCACGCAGCATTTGTGAAGAAAGAAACTGTTAAAGACTGGGCTGGGCTTTTTACTTTAACCTACTTCTCTGCTGCATTTGTTCTCATGCTGAGATACTCAAAACAATGCCTCTGAAAGTTCTGATGAAGATCATAGATCTGAAACATAAACTATTTTACTCTTATTTATGCTGTCTGACCCACTGAGGGGTTCCAAACTCTTCTGTATTTATTTCATATTTTCAATATCTGCAGCTGTATTCACCTTCCATTACATGTGAATGAGTGGGTTGTTTGGCATTTGACCAAGAGAAGATGACAAGGATATCAGGGAAATGGGTTGCTTTGAAAGCCAACATTGGGTCAGTGGACTGAATGCCTTTCTATGTTCTTTGACATCACTTGGGAGAAGTTTTCCAGTCATCCTGTATGGATGGAGGAATTAGTCATCTGACAGGACAGAGAGAGTGGGAATTGAGGAAGGAAGTAAGGACATACATCTTGGGACACCCTGTGACAAAGGAAAGCATTGATGTTGGGCAGGTTTGCCTCTAAGGTATGGACACAAATAGGAAACAGCTCATGTCAGCTAGCCTCAGAAGAGCCTCTGGTGATGACTCTACCTGGATGACACACCAGGCTGGTTGAAGGAAGCCAGCACTGTGGATGGATGATGTGCCATTAAACACTGAGGGTAGATGGGGAACGGAATGGAGGCAATATATAATAAGCAGTTTTTTAAATCACCTAGATAAAGCTTTGTCTCCCCACATTAGAAATAGCTGAAATGTATGCCAGTTACTTATCACCAAGTAGCCAATCAGAAAATTTAGAACATTTGCTTTTGATCAATTGCCGAACATCTTTCTTTCCTGTCAATAGATCTTGTCCCATATCCTCTGATGACTGCTTGCCATTGCTGATGACCTGTTCCATTAACACTGCCTGCTCTTTGACCATTGTCAGTGACTGAATTCGCTCCATGTACCCAGGTTTCCCTTCATCTTTCTCAGACTGAATCAGGAGGTCAATGTAAGCTGGGGTGGAAAGAGGATTTGGTCTCAGAGCTACTTCTTCAAGTCTTCTAATACTCTGAGATAATTGCACAATCAACTCCAGCACTGCATTCTGAACCCCTTCAAACTCCTGCTTAAGCTCTTCCATGATCTTCTCCTGTGTTATCTTCTCACCACAGGCCTTCTCGTACTTTTTCTTTATGTCACCTAATGTCTTCTTCTTCTTTACTTTTTCATAGACATACTTGTACCTTTCCCTTGAGTGGTGACCCATGCCACATTTATTAGGACAGACTTTACAATTGCCCCATTTATCCATTGATACGCACCAATATTTTAAAATATATGCAGCGTAAGTACAGGGATCATGGCAATTAAATTCACATTTCTTACAAACGTTTACTGTCGAAGCATTACGTTCAAGATCCTTCCGTATTGTATATGTGACCTCAACTTCAAACTCAAAGTCTTTATTTTCATCCAGCTTGTTCTGATGCTGCTCCAGAACCTGTTGTGTTTTCTTAAGTTCCTCCAATTTGGTCAGTCCAACTTGAATCTGATTCTGCAAACCCTTCATTGTAGCTTCCAACTGGTTACGTTCCCTCAAAACTTCTTTGGTCAAAACTAAACTTTTTGGCTCCATTGTGTCGAGAGCTCTAAAGAATTTCTTCATACTGTTAGTTCCCATCTTCCAGAACATTGCATCAAAGTTATCATCATCCTCTTCTTCTTCCCCACTGTCATCAGAGCTCCTCTTTTTGGCAGCATTTCCAGATACTGGACGTTGGGCAAATATGACAGAATTGTTAAACTTGAAGTGAATTGGCATACCATTTTTATCTTTGGGACATGGTACCTCAGCTACCTTCAAAGCCTCCAGAACAGGAGGACGCTTTCCATCTGCGAATGTCACCAATATCTGAATGTTCTCTGCAATATCTTTGCCAAAAATAGAAAGAATTGAATCAAAGACATATTTCTGTGTTTGAGTCAGGCGAGCCAAAGAGGCTTGAGCAACAAAACACACAGCATCAATCTGATCAACCCCCTGTGGGGAGGTGAAAAACTCACGAATGTTGTCAGTAATCAGTTTATCTCGGCTTATCCCTCTGGTATCCCCGAATCCTGGCGTATCAATTATTGTCAACGAGTAATCGATTTTAAATCCCACCTGATGGTGTAGGTTGTATGCAGTGATGGAGGATGTCTGACTTTCAGCTTGGGACTTTCCTGTCTCTTCCTGTATTAACCTGTATCTGAAGTTATCACCCCATTCCACACCCAAGATGTAATTAATCATCCCATTAATAAGAGTTGTCTTTCCCGACCCTGTAGCTCCCATAACCATAATTGTCTTCATTCTTTCGCCTATGCTGGGTTTTCCAAAGAAGCAGTTCACAAGATGCTTCGACTCATTAAAGACCTCCTTCTGCAGGTTTAACATGTAAATGGAAGGGTTTCCTGTAGATAATAATTGGCCTTCTGTGTGAAGAGTCTGGGGTATTTCCTTTGTTGTTTCTCCTATTTTTATTAAAATCTCTTCACTTGGGACACTCGAACCTGCTTCTCCACAGTCAGCAGACACTCGGACCCTGTAATCTGTCCGAGGTTGCAGTCCCATTAAATTATAGCGACATTCACTCTCTGTCATCTTTACTTCCATCCACAGTGGAGCCTCTGTGTTCAACGCAAGAGCTGTTTCTTCTCTATACTCAATCCTGTACTGAACTATTTTAACACCAGCTCCAATACAACTTGGGCTATCCCAGGAGAGTTTTGCAAAAGATGAACAATCCTCGAAGACCAGTTTACCAGGTGAACTTGTAGGAAGTGTGATTTGCCTATAGCTATCACTGGCCTTGCTAACCCCTATCTTGGTCACTGCTCTGTATTGGAAATAATATTCCTGATGTGGTTGTAACCCAGATATTGTAAAAGACTCAGATTTATCATGTGTATCCACAATTGTCCATTCCTCCTGCTGGGTAGCTTTGTACTCTATCTTGTAACCCACAATCTCACTCGTACCATACCTAGGTGGGTGTATCTGCAGTGTCACGCTGTCATGTGTTGTTCCACTAGCCACAGCTCTTGGGGGCTGTGATGGGGGTTCAAAGCATCGGTTCTTTATACACGGACCCTCATACAAGTAAATCGATGTTCCTATGTGGCTATCATCCTTCACAGAAGCAACAAGGAATTTTATGTTCCCGTGTGATTTGTTGGCCGTGGCAAAATCAAGGAATAGCTGAGATTGTTCCTTCATCTTTCGTTTTACAACTTCTGAGTGAAACCACTGCTCGCCACGATGGGTTCGGTAGTCTCCATCAGCAGGAATTGGTGTTTGCATCTTCGGAATTGCGTTTGATTGGAGGTAATTGATTGCCTCTGACAGATAGGTATCCTCCTGATGCAGCGTTGTAAAGGCAAAGCAAACCACATAGTCCATTGCGCAATCCATCAATTCATCCTCCAAATCATGTACAATTTTCACAGAAGATATGTCATCGAATATCCTCAGATAATGCCCCAATACCTTCAGCTCTCTTTCCTTGTCATCCAGCCATGTGATCAGCAACTGGTGTCTGAGAGGTGACTCTTTCTTTTTTTTCAGTATATCCACCAGTAACTCTTCTTCACCCGCACCGCCCCGGATGATTGGAAGATCTTTCGCTAAAGTCTTCTGGAAAACTAGTTTGCATTCCTGACACAGCTCTCGGAATTTTACTATCCTGTCCCTGACCTCGGGAAACTTACTGGCAACTCTTTCTTTCTGCATGTCATTACATCTCATCACTGCCTCACTGAGCTGTTCTAGGACATGCTGGCAGCGAGTGAGCAATCCCACACTTATCTCTCTCACCAGTTGAACAGCAGTCGAGTCTAGTTTATTGAGAGGATAAAGCCAGACCGTCATGGGCACTGCATGCTCCCCGTCTGGTCCCAGTAAGCTTGGAAGTGTTGCATAGATGCTGATGGCATCTTGGAATGTGGTGGGATTGTTCTTCAGAGAGAAATCCCCATAAAAGGTGCAGCTAAATTTCTCAGCATTTGATTTTTGTTCTTCTGTCATTTTTAAGGAGGCCTCACCCTCAATCGCAATCTTAGGGAGACGTTTAATAGCTGACTCCATATTACCCTGGATATCCTGCAATTTTTCTGCTGTGGAAACCATTTGATCAAACACAAAGAAAGCCTGGGCCCCATAGAGCACTGCTGTAATGACATGGGTTGCTGACCCCTCGTCAAACACACTTGGATAGGTGATATTCTGCCTCCCTAAGTGACTCATCGTCAGTTGTTCAAACCTGGTGGTTGTTTTGTACTGAAGGGTAACTCGCGCTTGTTGCTTTGATCCCTTTGTGTCATTGAGGTATTTTGCAGATCCTTTCACTTCCACTAGCCCACACATGAGACTGACTTTCATAGATCCAGACACATTAAGTGCAGAGGCTTTCTCATCCATGGCATCAGATGCAATGATGTGAAACTCAGTGCTGGGCTGATCGCGAGTGCCAACGTTGCTTTGGAGTGTCTGTAAATCCCACAGTGTGATACCTACAAAAAAAAAACAGCATTAAAAATTGTTAAATTGATGTAAAGGGCTTCAGTCAATTGGCATTTACTCGATCAACACACCAGCATCTACAGAATTTATTCTAGATTTGAATATCTTGAATATTGTTTATTTGAATATCTTCCTATACTGGCCGTATTTTGAACTGTCTGTACAATGCTTTGCCCTCGCTGAACTAAATATTTCACTGGTTTATATCAGGTTAGTTCACTTGCCAGAACATTTTTCCTCACCCTGAGACAACTGACAGCACAACTGCTTGCCACCTGGTCTGAAACGGGTCCCCAGTCCCACACTGCAGAGGCAGGAATGCCATTTGTAACATCAGCTTGTGACTGAATGTCATATAGGTCTTGCTGCTTTAGACATGGTCTGTTTTGTGGATTTCAGCAAAGCATAATTATCAGTGAATGTCCCCCCTACTAGCCTTATGGCAGAAGAAATGTAATTTCAACAGCAATTGAAAATGATTGCTCTCATCAAGCAGTTCTGCTGGTGATGGGGTTTATCTGCAAAGAGCACACGGACCTTATGTGATATATATAGGCCTCATGAGAGACACATAGCACAAGACCATAGTTTGTGTCTAACTGCTGCATTAAACCATTCCCCATACCCTGTCAGATATTGTACCCTTTCTCACTTGCATCACTCCACACCTCCTTGATTAATGAGTGACTTGTCAGATGGAGATTTACCTGCAGCTGGCTGCTACTAGTCTACTTTTGTCAAGTGGTTCTGTATGATGTTGAAATCAGCCATACCACAATTCATAATCTTTATTCCCAGATTATCCTTATTCCCTTGCTTAACTAGAGAACCTGATGACTATCTTGAGATTGGTGACCTGAATCAACTGTGCTGCATTGATCTCTACTGATTAATATGATTTTATTCCAATACCTGGGATCAGAACATCTGACCGGCAGTCGTACAGCATTCCCAACTGGAAAGGACGGCCCAGAGTAGCAAGTTGTATAACCTCACTCATGTCTGCACCAAGAGCTGGAGACTCAGGCAATACCACTCACCTGAAACCTAAAATATAATTACATTTTAAAAAAGTTGAATTCAGTTGGCATACATCAGGCAATGTATTGCAGATGGCCTCTTTTAGATATAAAGTATCTGAGATCAGCTCAAGATGCAATACACTAAAATTGTAATAATCTAGTATTTGCCTGCTCATGAGACCTACTATCTGCAGATCTGTCTGTTCTTCGTCTAAAGTTCTCTCTAATTGTTCTTTACAGCTGGATGGACCAACCATTGCTCTGAGTTGAAACATTTTACATTGCTTGAAAGCTGTATGTCACTTTATAATAACATGATATAAAAGAAAGTGTCAGCGGTACACCAACAAAGACTATGTGCATGGAAGCATTTCAGTTACTACGTGGCTGCACAGCCATGCAACTTAATGGGAATAGTGAATTCAGGTTATTTCTATATTAGTGAGAGTGTGCAAATGGTGTGTGGTCAGAGCCAATGTCTAGAATGTTTTCCAACCATACAGCCTTATTCATGAAAAGATAAGCACAAGACATCTGAAAAAGCAGTGCAAATTTCTTTACATTCATACTGTTGTGCAGTCTGTATGCTCAGTTTTATAAACTTATATCATGAGCATAGTCTGCACACAGAGCACCATTGGGTGCCTCTAAACATGCAGCTTTTTCGGGATTTTATATTAGGCTTAGCTCTTTGGTGTCCTGAGGAAGAGGAACCCAGATTGTGCATCTTCAGTACTGAACCCATGGACAGGCTGGAAGCTCATCATTTAGCATATACCTCTACAGACTGGACAGTGTCATAGAGTTTTAGAGTTATAGATCAGAGGAACAGTTCCTTCAGCCCAACGGATTCATACCAACCAAGATGCGATATCCAAGTTGTTCCCATTTTCCAGTGTTTGGCCAATATTGTTCTAAACCATTCTAATCCATTTGCCTTCCAGCCATCTTTTAAAAGTTGTTATTGTGACTCTCTCAACCACTTGCTCTGGCAGCTCATTCCATCTACATATCACCCTTCATATAACAATAACGTTATCCATCAGGTTTCTGCTAAATTTTTTATCTCTCACCTTATACCTAGTACCTCTAATTCTTCATTTGCATGAGGATGCGAAAAGACTGAGTGCATTCGCACTATCTAATCCCCTGAAGATTTTATACACCTCTATAAGATTACCTCTCAGTCTTATACGGTTTATTTCATAAATCCTAGACTGTGCAACCCCCTCCCACTCAGTCTGCCAGGTCCTAACAGCATGCTCGTTAACCTTTTCTGGACTCTTTCTCATTTAATAACATACTTCCAAAACCAAACACAACACTACAAGTGCAACCTCACCAGCACAAACCACACTATAACCTTCCAATTTTATTCTCAATGCGTGAGTGGTGAAGGTCTGTGTGCCAAAAAGCCTTCATTATCACGCTCTCTTCCGGCAACTTCACATTCAAGAAACCATGTATCCTCTTTTCTGCAACACTTCCCAGGGCCCCGCTGTTTACTCCAAGACTCCTACCTGGATTTAACTTCCCAAAATGCAGCACCTCGCAGAAGTAAATTAAAGTCCATTAGCTATACCTCAGTGTGCCGACACAGACAATAAAGATTTTGCCCTGCAACTTTGATAGCCTTCCTCATTATCCACCTTACCACCTATTTCACACTCAGATGCAAACTTATTGCACAATATACACAATATACACATGCAAAATATAGAGTATACATGCCATGTGTTTAGCTATCCAAATCATTAACAAATAACAAACAGCCCAAAACCAATTCGTCAACAAGTACTGAAGGAAGACTTCAATCACGAATATAATTATTGGATATTATTATCATAACTGATGTTTTGTGGTTGTTTAAAAGTAATTGTTATCAGAATAGGTCAAATGTAGAAGCATTGCAAATGTATCAAATTATTATGCAGTACTATGACTGTAGTTTTGAAATACTCTGTAACATAGACACTTCAAGTTTTTCCACCTCCGAATTTTCGGATGTGACTCTACCAGGGTCCTTTATGGAAACCAGTTTTTTCAATATTACTTCTTATAAGATTTGTACTTTTTAACAAACTCATGTATTTTTACACTCACTTTATACCTTAGCAGTATAACAGCTAAAGTAACACTTTATCAGCTTTCTCATTTTTCATCGATGAAGTATTAGCACAATACCCATCTGATGTAATTGTTTTAATGATGTAACCTATTAACTAGTTTATCGTTATCTAAGGAATTTCATGTCTTATATATAAAAGTGATAGATTTTTCAGGCACAATCTTTATTCTATTGTCTTACACATTTTTGCATTGGTTCTCAGCTCTTTATTTAGTTTGCTTAGTATTTGTATGTTTGCTTATACTCTCAATTGAACAGAAGTCATAGAATTAAGACCCATTCTTAACTCCGCGAAGAACCATAAGGTCAGAAATTAAATGGAGTCCCAACTATCTCTTGGGCTTCTGACTTTTTCTTGCAATTGGTTTTATATCTTGCTGATGAAATTTAACATGGTGATAAGTTATTTTTAAACATAACTGAGATAACTACCTACCTGCTGAAGTGCAACGAATCAAAATTCAAAATAAATTTTATTATCGAAGTACATATACTGTATGTCACAAAATACAAACCTGAAATTCATTTTCTTTTGGGCTTATTCAATAAATCTATAGAACTCTAACTTATCCCCACATGCCCTAAGTTCTACACTTGCCCAAACACCTCCTCCCTCACTTTCCTTCAGGATCCCAAACAGTCCTTCCAGATGAGGCACCACTTCACTTACAAGTCTGCTGGGGTCATCTGTTGTGTCCTGTTCTCCCATCGCACCCTCCGTAAATTGGTGGGGGGGGGGGCGTCACTTCATCGAGCACCTCAGCACCATCTGCCACAAGTGGTGGTCATTCTAATATGCCGATCCATGGCCTCCTCTTGTGCCAAGATGGGGCCACCCTTATATTCTGTCTCAAGACCTCATATTCTGTCTCAACACCTATTCTCATATTCTCAACACCTCATATTCTGTCTCAACACCTATTGTCATATTCTCAACACCTCATATTCTGTCTGGGTATCAATTTCCCCTTCCTGTGAACAAAATTTCCCCCTGCTCCCAGCTCCTTTATTCTCCACTCTGACCTTTCACTTCTCACCTGCCTATCACTTGTCCTTGGTCACCTATTCCTTTTCTCCTATTGACCACTCTCCTCTCCTATCAGATTCTTTCTTCTCCAGCCCTTGACCATTCCCTCCCAACTGGCTTCACCTTTCACTTTCCAGCTACCCTATTACCTCTCCCCTCACTTTTTAATTCAGGCATCTCCCCCTTCCTTCTCAATCCTGAAGAAGGGCCTCAGCCCAAAACGCTGACTGTTTCTCCAGTATTTTGCGTTGTTTTGGATTTCCAGCAATTCCAGCAGGATTTCCTCATGTTTGGAATAACAACAAAAGCAGAGTCAATTAAAGATTGCCCAACTAGGGCATTCAGTCAAAATGCAGAAGGCAACAAACTGTGCAAATACAAAAGGAAGAAATAATTATAAAAATAAATAAGCAATAAATATTGAGAACATGAGATGAAGAGTCTTTGAATGTGAGTGCATTGATTGTGGTAACATTTCAATGATGTGGCAGATGGGGAAAGAGGTAAAAATGGGATAGCCAGTATTGCGGGGTCATCAGGGCTGAGCAACTATAACTTGGTGATGCATTACCAAACGGTGATGTAACTAGTTCGAATGCTATCCGCTGTACACCTATAGAAATTTACAAGAATCTTTGGTGAAATGCCAAATATCCTCAAATTCCTAACGAACTAAAGTCCATGTCATGCCTTCTTTGTATGGGAGAAGATGGTGGCATTACGGCAGCGTGCGCGGCCACTTCGGTGATGATATCTGTTATCTGTCAAGTAGGGGACTGTGCACAATCCTGATTTGATGGAGACAGATGTGAGAACATCTGGAAAACTTCTGAAATGCCCGCTTCGTTGCCGCTGCTACTGTGTGGTAACCAGAATCTCCAGAGCTGAAGGCTCCAAAATCCTCGGTTTTGCGTGTTTCAGCAGCCGGGGAGAGGTCGAAGGTGCCTGGCAGAGGATGGCGCTCAGGAGGCGGTATCGGAGAGGCTGCTTGGAAGCTCGGAGTTTTCGGACGGATGGACTCAGGGTCGGCTGGGGTCGGCTGCTTCCAAGGTATCGGCAAGTTGACGGTGCCTGGAGGTTTATGGCAGGGAGTTTCTCCCTTTTGCCGCTGCTATTGGGGACTCGGGAGTCGATCGACTCGGGACTTTGAGACTTCTTTTTTTACTGTGCCCATGGTCTGTTCTTTATCAAATAATGGTATTGCTTTGCACTGCTGTAACTATATGATATAATTATGTGGTTCTGTCAGTGTTAGTCTTTGGTCTGTCCTGTTTTCTGTGATATCACTCTGGAGAAACATTGTATCATTTCCTAATGCATGTATGAATTTCTAAATGACTATAAAAGAGGACTGAGTGTTCTGATAAACTAATTCAAATAATATGCTAGGATAGTTCTACAGAGATTTTGACCCCTAGGAACTCAAATCTGCTCACCCTTTCTGCTGTTGATCCCTCAATGGGGATTGGTATCTGTTCCGTCAACTTCCACTTCCTGAAGTCCTCCCAACCCTCTGAAATTCTGCCAACAACACCTATGACATCAGCAAATAGATGGTGTTTCAGTTGTGCCCTGCCACACTGTGGTGGGTGTAGGGAGAGTAGAGCAGTGGAATAAGAATGCATCCTTGTGGTGCACCAGTGTTGACTGTCAGCGAGAAGGAGATGGAATTTCCAATCTACACTGACTGTGGTCTCCTGGAAAGAAGGTCAAGGATCATGTTACAGATAGAAGTACAAAAGTCAAGGTTTTGGAACCGGTGATTAGAACTGAGGCAAATACGAGGAAATCTGCAAATGCTGGAATTTCAAGCAACGCACATAAAAAATGCTAGTGAACACAGCAGGCCAGGTGGTATCTGTAGGAAGAACTACAGTCGATGTTTCGGGCTGAGACCCTTCGTCCTGAGTTAGTCCTGATGAAGTGTCTCAGCCCAAAACGTCAACTGTACCTCTTCCTATAGATGCTGACTGGCCTGCTGCGTTCACCAGCAATTTTTATGTGTGTTATTAGAACTGAGGGTATGATTATGTTGGATGTGGAGCTACAATCAATAAACTGCAGCCTGACATAGATATTGTTATTGTACTCCGAGTGGAGGGCCAGTGAGATATCATCCACTGTAGACCTATTGTGACAATAGGCAAATTGCAGCAGGTCCAGGTCTTTGCTTAGGCAGGAGTTTATTTTGGCCATAACCAATCTCTCAAAGCACTTCCTCACAGTAGATGTGTGTGTAAATAGGCAACAGTCTTTGAGGTAGCTCGCTCTGCATTTCTTGGACACTGGTATGATTGTCGCCCTTTTAAAGCAGGTGGGAACCTCAGTCTGCAGCAGTGAGAGATTGAAAATGTCCTTCAACACTCACCCCAGTTATTCAGCACAGGTTTTCAGAGACCTACTAGGTACACCATCATGGTCTGATACCTTGTGAGGCTTCACCCTCTTGAAGAATGTTCTACTGTCCAGATGGATGCTCAATTCCTCATTTGCAGTCAGTTGAGACTCTCTGCCTGCTCGCCCAGCCTGGATACCCTGCCTGTATTGCTGAAGTTTTACCGCCGGAGCAAGACCGTGTCTTGTTAGATCAAGATAAGGAACTGTCTTTCGTTGTGTGGAATTGTCTTTCTGTGTCCACGCCTTCGCTAGGTAGGTCCGGCTGTTTCCTGCCACCTAGTGTTGGGAACTGTCTCTGTGTCCGCGCCTTGGCTAGGTGGGTCTGGCCGTTTGCCAGTACCTTGTGGTGGTATCCGTCTCTTCATGTTCAGCGTTCTGCGTATGAGTCCCGGCCCTACGTCCTGTTCCCAAGGAGGGGTCCCGGTTCTGTGTTCCGTGCTCCCGTCTCTTCTAGTCCAAGGCACTGAGCTCCTGAAGGCCCTCATCCAGTCCATGCCTAGACTAGTCCTATCCATGTGCCTTTACCTGTCCTTGTGTCTCGCCCTACCCAGGAGTTCCTCACCCAAGCCATGTCCAGTACTGAAGCCTCGTCTTCTCCTCGCCTAGTTCTGGAGTCCAAGCCCAAGTCAAGTCCCACGTTCTGGGTCCTTGCCCAGTCTCTGGCTCGGAGTCCATACCCAAGCCTCGAAGTACCCTATACTCAAGCCCCCAAGCCTGTCCCCAGGCCTCAAGCCTCAAGCCCCCAGCCTCCAGTCCTGCAGTCATGTCATGTCCTTGCCTGGTTCTGGGGCCCAAGCCCAAGGCAAAACCCAGGTTCTGGGTCCTTGTCCAGTCTCTGGCTCGGGGTTCAAGCCCAGCCTCCTAGTTCATAGTTCCTCGTCCGGGTTCCCTGCGTCTAGTCCATGTCCTAGCCCAGATCCTGCATCCTTGTCCTGTTCCTAGTTCTTCAGTGTCTGTGTCTTGCATTTGGGTCTGCCATCAACGCCCCCCCCCATTGTGACACCACTCTATCCAGACCTTTAAATATTCAATAAGATTCAATGAGATACTCCCTCATTCTTCTAAACCCCAACGAATACAAACCTAGTAGCTTCAAGCACTCCTCATGCATTAACCCTTTTATACCTGGGATACTTCTTGTGAAACTTCCCTGGATCCTCTCCAATGCCAACACATCCCTTCTTTGGTAAAGGCTCCAAAACTGTTCACAATGCTTCAAGTGCGGTCTGACTTATTGCTTAAGAAGCCTCAGAATTACATTACTGCTTTTATATTCTAGTCCTCTCAAAATGAATGCATACATTGTATTTACCTTCCTTGCCAATGAATCAAGTTGCAAGTTAGCCTTTAGAGAAACCTGCATACAGACTCCCAGGTCCCTCTGCACCACTGATTTCTGAATTTGTTCCATTTAGAAAATATTCTACAACATTATTCCTTCTAAGTATGACTGTATACTTTGCTACACTATGATCCATTTGCCAATTATTTGCTCATCCTCTTTATCTGCCCAAGCCCTTCTGCAAACTCCCTGCTTCCTCAATCTATCTTTGCCATTCCCTTCTATCTTTGCATCATCTGCAAATTTGGCTACAAAGCTATCAATTCCGTCTTACAAACCATTCGCATACAGTTTGAGGGAAGTGGTCCTACCACTGACAACACCAGAACTCCACTAACCAGTAAAGTTCCTTCTTTATCCCTTCCTATGCAACCAGGGCATGGAAAAGCTAATCTTGGTCACCTGAATATGTCCAGTGACCATAATTGGTTTCTCTATGCCCTGAACTCAAAGTTCAAAGCAAATTTATTATCAAAGTTTTTATGTCACCATTTACAACACTGAGATTCATTTTCTAGTGGGCAAGCACAATAAATCCACAGGGACATATAGCACAGAAACAGATCCTTTGGCCCACCACGTCTGTGAAGACTACCAACAATGCATTTACATTAATCCTACAATAATCCCGTTGGTTCCTTTTTCCCAACTTCTCACCACCTCCCATATACTCCCCACCACGCGTGGGTTCATGGATAGTACAGTGGCTAATGAATTGACTCTCTGGTATGTTTCTGGGATGTGAGAAGTGCAAGAAACCTGCTGACTTTAAAGGCGCTAACAGAGAGACTGCTGGAGGGACTTAGCAAGCCAGACAGCGTCTATGAAGGGAACTAGTTGATATTTTGGGACTCATCATCAGGACTGAAATGGTAAGGGGCGGAAGCTAAAATAAGAAGGTGAGATGGGGAGGAGTGCCAGTTGGCAGATAATAAATGAGACAAGGTAAGGAGTAGATTGTTGGGTGGAGGAGGGACGATGAGGAGAGATGCTGGGAGAAGGTAGGGAGAAGGTAAGAAGAAGGAGTAAAGGGCTAAAAAAGATGAAATAATCTGATAGGAGTGGACAGTGGAACATGGAATAAGTAGATGGAGATCAGGAACCTGAGGGAGGTGATGGGCTGGTCAAGAGAGCAGGAGAGGAGAAAGGAAGCAGAGAGAGGCCAACTAAAATGGGGGGGGGGGAACCAAACAAAGGCAGGGGTGCTGAGTAAAACAGCGGGAGTAGTTAGTGGACATTAGAAAAATTGATGTTCATGCTATCTGATGGAAGATTACCCTGGCAGAGAATGGGATGTTTCTCCTCCATCCTGAGTTTGGGCTCATCTTGGCAGGAGAGCTGGCAATAAACAGGCACATCCGTGTGGGAATCTGAAGCTGTATTTAAATGGTAGCCACCGAGAGTTCCTGTCTTTGATCGTGGTCAGCATGAATGAGTTCAGCGAGGCAGTCCTTCAATTTTCATTGGGTAAGGTGTTGTTTCCCCAACCTAACTGCGGCCTCATCATGACAATGGAGAAGGCCATGCATAGACATAACAGAATGGGAATGGGAAGTGGAATTAAAATGGGCGGACACTGGGAGATTCCATTCCTGTATATCAGTGAGACCTGACACAGATTAGGAGACCACTTCACCGAGCATGTGCTGTCTGTCCACCAGAAAAGAATGGGCTCTCCCAATGCCCACCTATTTTAATTCCACTTCCCATTCCCATATTTCTGTCCTTGGCCTCCTCCACTATCATGATGAGGCCACGCTTAGGTTGGAGGAACAACACCTTATATTCTGTTTGGGTAGCCTCCAACCCAATGGCATGAATATCAACTTCTTGAACTTCCAGTAATGGCCCCCAACCCCTCTCCTTCACCATTTTCCATCCCTTTTTCCTTGTCTCACCTTATCTCCATGCCCGCCCATCGACTCCCTCTGGTGTTCCTCGTCCCGTTTCTTTCTTGCATGACCTTCTGTCTCTTCCACCATCCGAACTCTTAACTTCCTCCCTCCCCATTCAGATTTCACCCATCACATGGTGTTTCTCTCGCACCTCTCTCCACCTTTTAAATCTACTCCTCAGCAAATATGATAGTACAGTTTAAGTTGTAGTTACAGAGGAGTAGATTTAAATGTTGATGCAAACCACAGACAGATACAGACTTTGTGCAGGCAGA
This sequence comes from Mobula birostris, assembly GCF_030028105.1. Classification (NCBI taxonomy): domain Eukaryota; kingdom Metazoa; phylum Chordata; class Chondrichthyes; order Myliobatiformes; family Myliobatidae; genus Mobula; species Mobula birostris. The sequence continues at coordinate 179,014,500 of NC_092374.1, read as the reverse complement.
GAGAATAAAATTTCCAATATGGACTATGCAGACGCAGAGAGTCAATTTCCGGAGGTGCAAGCTCACGAAGGTTTTAACGCGGTTACTGAACAAGCAACGGCTGGTCTGTTCAACTCACCCACAAAGGGAAACATCAGTTGAAGGACGCACTTGGTGTCGCATAAAAACACTAAATGCCTCACACAGCATTGCACACTAATTCACACAATCCCGAATTCTCTCACAAATGCTAGTCGAACTCTTTCCTCTCTCTCTCTCTCTCTATCTATCTATCTCTATATCTATATCTATCTATCTACCTGTATCTCTCTCTTCTCTCTCTATAAATCTGTCTATCTATCTCTCTCTCTCTCTCACACACACACACACACACAAACAAACAGGGTCTGCACTCTCACTCTAAGATAGCTTCAGGAACTATCGTGTCATACAGCCATTTCCTGTATTGCAAATTCTCCTCTGTTCTATGAAGCCAGAACATAATACTCAGAATTCCTATACGACATGAAGTGACAACACTCCGATAATTTATTCCATATTCTGTTGTTTGCTCCTATCAGATTCCTTCCCTCTCTTAGCCTGTCCGTCTATCGCCTCTCAGCTTCTCACATCACACCCCGCCCCAAGTCACCGACCTATAACCCTTCCACAGCACCACCCCATCCCCTTTTCCTTATTCTAACTTATTTCTTCATTTCAAGTCCTCATTACGGATATCCGCCCCAATCGTCGCCGTCTATTTACTCTTCCCCCGCCCCCAACCACAATACAGAGGTTTCCTGGTCTCCTCAGTTCCTCTTGCAATCTTCGTGCGTTGCTCTAACACGCTAGCGTCTGCAAAAGAAACGAATTTTTTCTGCTTGAAGGACAAGCAGAAAACGGAGAGGTTAATTAACCCAATGTTATCTGTTCTTTGCAAAAAAGTAGCGACGTTCTGCTTTGAGTTACTGTTCAGACAACAACAAATATAACAGTCCATTATATTTCCCGATCCCAGTCTCCACCAATTTCCCTTTTCAATTGACAGCCATCACAATGATTTTTCAATTGTATTTCACATTTCCTTTACTTATTGCAATAGGTTGTAGTTCTGAAATTGTTAAGAGGAAAAGTTATTACATTAAAATGAGTTGCCATGCTAAATCGGACGTGGGAATGTACACTGCTCGCTACTATAGAACGAAGAGGAGCAGATTTCTATAGAATTTAAAGTCGGTTAGCGAACAAGCAAAGGGCTGGTTTGTTCATCTCACCCACAGATGGGAAGCATCAGTTGAATGACATGCTAGGAGTCTCACAAAAACACTGACTGCGGCGCTCAGCATTCCAGAGTAATATATGCAATTCCCTTTGTTTTCTTTTTTCCTCTCTCTCTCACTCACACACACACACACAAACTGGATTCGCATTCCTACTCAACAGATACCGTTTGGACATGAACATGTCTCATTCACTGATAGATGAAGCATCGGCCTGCAGCTGAAGACGGACGACAATGGTACGACTCGTTTGCCTGCCAGTTCTTTCGTACACTGTCGGCACGTGAGTCCGATTCTAAAGCTGACTTGGCTCACTAAAGGCCCAGTGTTTTTAACTTTGATAAGTTCAGGTGCTTTCAGCGAATCTTCACGTTATGACCAATGTAAAGTGGAGATACTTGCAGCGCAGATACGTCCTCTTTCAGTACAAGAATTGTTCCTTCTTCACTCACTCGAAAGGATTTCTGCAATTGAGCTTCTTATTTCTTTCATTTCCGTTTTTCTCTAGACAGGAACTTTACAGGGCATGCTGACATAGACCAGAGTATCATCGAACAACAGCAGCTGTGCATCTCACGTACACAGAAACAGCAACAAATCTGCTGTACTCAGTCTTCGACCAATAGGCATCAGTCAAAACTCAAGTTGGTGGAACCAGATAGAATAGTACAGTTTAAGAGGCAGTTACAGAAAATCTTGAAAATGCAAAACACAGACAGATACAGACACAGAAAATTCAATTTCGAATATTGACTGCGCAGGCGCAGAGAGACAAAGACCCATTTCCTGAGGTGCAAAGTCTCCTCTGTTTTATGAGCCAGCAAATACAACACAGAGTTCCTAACTGACATCAAATGACAACATTGCGAGTTTATTCCACGATTCGTTGTCCTTTCACATCAGGCACCACCCTTCTCTTTAACACTCCTTCTATCGTGTCTCAGCTCTTCACAACACCCCATTCGCCCACCCCCTACCTTCTCCCTCAGCTGATCTCAGCTATCAATGCCGCTCCATTTTCTTATGCTAACGTCTTGTTTCTTCCTTTCAAGTCCTCATTAAGGGTTTCGGTCAGAATTGCGGCTGTCTGTTTATGTTCCCCACCCCCCCCCCACACACTCCGCCCTACTGTCCTTCCACCAGAGACGTTGCCTGGCCGGCTCAGTTCCTCTGGCATTTCTGTGCGTTGCTCTAGTTTACCGGCGGCTGCAGAATCCCTTATGCCTCTGCCTGAAGGAACAGCAGAAAACAATCTGGCATACATTAACTCAAAGTTGTCTGTCCTTTGCGACAAGTAGAGACGTTTTGCTATGAGATTGATTTTCAGGTAACAATAAAAATAAAACAGTCAATTAATATTCCGCGATTCCAGCCCCCTCAATTTCAGTTTTCCATTAACAGCCATTGACAGCATTTTCAGTTGGATTTTACATTTCCGTTACTTAATATCCATGTTTTTCATTGCAGAATATTGCAGATTGAAATTGTTAAGCGGGAAAGTTATTTCTTTAAGAAACATTGTCATGAAAAATATAAGTGGGAATGTACACCGATCAATACCATAGAAAGACAGGGAGAAGATTTCTATAGAGAGTTTAATGTTGGTTACTAAACAAGCAACGAGATGTTTTGTTCCCGTCACCCACAAGCAGAATCATATGTTGAAAGATGTTCTTGGTATCTCACAGAAACACTGATTGTTTCACTCAGCATCCCCAGTTACTGCGCAGTATACCCATCTCCCTCTCTCTCTCACTCACTCACACACACACACACACACACACACACAAACTGGATCCACGTGTCCGCACTGCAACTCAACAGATTCCGTTTGGAAATGAACATGTCTCACTCACTGGTAGACGAAGCAATCGCCTGCGGCTGAAGACGGTCGACAATGGTACGACTCGTTTGCTGCCAGTTCTTTTGTACACTGTCAGGACGTGAGTCCGATTCTGAAGCTGAGTTGGCTCACTAAAAGTCCAGTGTTGTTAACTTTGATGTGCTCAGGTGCTTTAGGCGAATCTTCGCGTTATGACCAATGTAAAGTGGTGAAGCTTGCTGCGACGACACGTCCTCATTCGGTACAAGAACTGTCTTTCGCAACTTCTTCGCTCACTAAGGCGGAGTTCTGCAGCTGAGCTTTCCATTCCATTCATTTCCGCTTTTACCTAGACAGAGAACCTTTACAGGACTCGCTGACATAGACCAGAGCATGATCGAACCACAGAAGCTGTGCATCTCACGTACACAGAAACAGCAACAAACCTGCTGTACTCAGTTTTCGCACCGATAGGCGTCAGCCGAGACTCAAGTTGCTGGAAGCAGACAGGATAGTACAGATTAAGAGACATTTACAAACGAGTTTGAAAATGCAAAACACAGACAGATAGAGACAATGTGCAGGCAAAGAAAATTCAATTTCCAGCATTGACTGCACAGGCACAGAGAGTCAAAGAAAAGACCCATTTCCCTCGGTGCAAAGTCTCCTCTGTTCTATGAAGCCAACAGATACTACAAAGAGTTCTAACTGACATCAAATGACAACATTGCGATACTTTATCCTACGATTCATTGTCCTTTCACATCAGACACCTCCCTTCTCTTTAACAGTCCTTCTATCATGTCTCAGCTCTTCGCATCACCCAATTTGCCCACTCCCTACCTTCTCCCTCAACTGATCTCAGCTATCAATGCCCCACCATTTTCTTACGCTAACGTCTTGTTTCTTCCTTTCAAGTCCTCATTAAGGGTCTCAGTCAGAATTGCGGCTGACTGTTTATGTTCCCCCACACACTCCCTCCACCAGAGAGCTTGCCTGGCCAGCTCAGTTCCTCTGGCATTATCTGTAAGCTACTCTCGTTTACTGGCGTCTACAGAGTCTCTTACGCCTCCGCCTGAAAGAATAGCAGAAAACAGATAGGCATAAATCAACGCAAAGTTATCTGTTCTTTGCAACAAGCAGCGACGTATGACATTGCTGTTCAGGTAACAATAAGCATAAAACAGTCAATTAATATTCCCCCATCCAGCCCCTACAATTCTCACTCACTGCTAGATGAAGCATCCACGCGCAGCTGAAGAGGGTCGACAATGGTACGACTCGTTTGCCTGCTAGTTCTTTTGTACACCGTCAGCACCTGAGTCAGAAGAGACATCCTCAATCAGGACAAGAATTGCTTTGCGCAACTTCTTCGCACACTCGGACCGAGTTCTGCTGAGAAACTTTCTATTCCGTTCATTTCCGGTTTTCTCTTGACAGAGAAACTTTACAGGACACAGACACGCTGACATAGACCAGAGCTTCATCGAACCACAGAAGCTGTGCATCTCACGTACACAGAAACAGCAACAAACCTGCTGTACTCAGTCTTCGACCAGTAGGCATCAGTCGAGATCCAAGTTGGTGGAAGCAGATAGAATTGTACGGTTTAAGAGGCAACTTCAGAGGAGCTTGAAAATGCAAAGCTCAGACAGATACAGACAATGCGCGGCCAGAGAGAATTAGATTTCCAATATGGACTGCGCAGGCGCGGCGACTCAAAGAGCCATTTCCTGAGCCATCTCCTCTGTTCTTTGAAGCCAGCAAATACTTTTCAGAGTTCTTAGCTGACATCAAATGACAACATTGCGATAGTTTATTCCACGGTCAATTGTCCTTTCCCATCATCACCTCCCTTCTCCTTACCTCTCTTTCCCCCACCCACCTACCTTCCACTAAGCTGCTCTCACCTATCATCCACTCCCACGCCCCACCGTTCTCTAATTCTAACTTCTTTTCTGCTTCCTTTCAAGTCCTCAGTAAGGTCTCAATCTGAATCGTGATCCTTGGTTTATTCTCCCTGCCCCTCCTCCTCCGCCCCACCTTCCCCCCAACATTTTAATTCCACATCCCATTCCCATTCTGATATGTCTATCCACGGCCTTCTCTACTGTAAAGATGAAGCCACACTCAGGTTTGAGGAACAACACCTTGTATTCCGTCTGGATAGCCTCCAACCTGATGGCATAAACATAGACTTCTCTAACTTCCGCTAATGTCCCACCTCCCCCTCGTACCCCATCCGTTATTTATTTATATACACACATTCTTTCTCTCTCTCTCCTTCTTCTCCCTCTGTCCCTCTGACTATACCCCATGCCCAACCTCTGGGTTTCCGCACTCCTCATCCCCCTTTTCCTTCTCCCTGGGCCTCCTGTCTCATGATCCTCTCATATCCCTTTTGCCAATCACCTCTCCAGCTCTTGGCTTCATCCCTCCCCCTCCTGTCTTCTCCTATCATTTCGGATATCCCCCTCCCCCTCCAACTTTCAAATCTCTTACTGGCTCTTCCTTCAGTTCGTCCTGACGAAGGGTCTCGGCCCGAATCGTCGACTGTACCTTTTCCTAGAGATGCTGCCTGGCCTGCTGCGTTCACTAGCAACTTTGATGTGTGCTGCTTGAATTTCCAGCATCTCCAGATTTCCTCGTGTTTAAGTTAAAGGACCCACTTGGTTTCTCTAAAAACACTGACTGCCTCACTCAGCATATTACACTATACTTTATTACGAGTTTGGGGAGATTTGGCATGTCAACAAATACACTCAAAAACTTCTATAGTTGTGCCTTGGAGAGCATTCTGACAGGTTGAATCACTGCCTGGTATGGAGGGGCTACTGCACAGGACCAAAAGAAGCTGCAGAAGGTTGTAAATCTAGTCAGTTCCACCTTGGGTACCAGCCTACAAAGTACCCAGGACATCTTGAGAGAGCGGTGTCTCAGAAAGGCAGCGTCCATTATTTAAGACATCCAGCACCCAGGACATGCCCTTTTCCCACTGTTACCATCAGGTAGGCGGTACAGAAGCCTGAAGGCACACACTAGGTGATTCAGCAACAGCTTCTTCCCCTCTGCCATCCACTTCCTCAATGGGTATTGAATCTTTGGACATTGCCTCACTTATTTTTAATATTCAGTATTTCTGTTTTTGCACATTCCATTCCATTTACGTATACTGCCATTGATTAATTTGTTTATTTATTATTACTATTTTATTTAATATTGGTTTATTTTCTCTACTAGATTATGTATTGCATTCATCTGCTGCTACTAAGTTAACCAATTTCACGTCACTTCATTCTGATTCCAATGCAACCCACCCCCAATTCTCTCACAAGTGTTAGAGGAACTCAGCAGGCCAGGCAGCATCTATGTAAAAGAGTTCGGGACCAGACCCTTCAGCTTGAGTGGGAAAAGCGCCATCTTTAGTCTTGCTGCAGGGTCTTGGGTCAGAACATCAACTGTACTCTATTCCATAGACGCCAGGCCTGCTGAGTTCCCACAGTAGTTTGTATTTGTTGGTTGGAGTTCCAGCATCCGCAGATATTCTCATGTTTGTCTCTCGCTCTATCTGTCTCTCTCTCTCTCTCTCTCTTTCTATCTATCTTTCTATCTCTATCCCTATCTATCTCTCTCTCCCCTCCTCCCTCCCTCCCTCTCTCTCTCTCTCTCTCTCTCTCTCTCTCCCCTCTCTCTCTCTCTCTCTCTCTCTCTCTCTCACACACACACACACACACACACACACACACACACACACACACACACACACACACACACGCATAGTCAGCATTGCGGTTGTCTGTTTATGTTCCCTCCAGACACTCCGCCCTACTCTCCCTCCACCAGAGAGGTTGCCTGGCCGGTTCAGTTCCTCTGGGATTCTCTGTGCGTTTCTCTAGTTTACCGGTGGCTGCAGAGTCTCTTATGCCTCTGTCTGAAAGAACAGCAGAAAACAGACTGGCATACATTAACTCAAAGTTACCTGTTCTTTGCGACAAGTTGCTATGTTCTGGTATGAGATTGCTGTTCAGGTAACAACAAAAATAAAACAGTTAATTAATATTCCGCGATTCCAGCTACCTGAATTTCAGTTTTCCATTAACAGCCATTGACAGCATTTTCAGTTGGATTTTACGTTTCCGTTACTTAATATCCATGCTTTTCATTGCAGAATATTGCAGATTGAAATTGATAAGCGGGAAAGTTATTTCTTTAAGAAACATCGTCATGAAAAATATAAGTGGGAATGTACACCGATCAATACTATAGAAAGACGGGGAGAAGATTTCTATAGAGAGTTTAATGTTGGTTACTAAACAAGAGACGAGATGTTTTGTTCACGTCACCCACAAGCAGAATCATATGTTGAAAGATGTTCTTGGTATCTCACAGAAACACTGACTGTTTCACTCAGCATCCCCCGTTAATTCGCAATATACCCATCTCACTCTCTCTCTCTCTCTCTTTCTCTCTCTCTCTCTCTCTCACTCTCCCTCCCTCCCTCCCTCCCTCTATACACACACACACACACACACACACACACACACACACACACACACACACAAACTGGATCCACGTGTCCGCACTGCAACTCAGCAGATGCCGTTTGGACATGAACATGTCTCACTCACTGGTAGACGAAGCAATCGCCTGCAGCTGAAGACGGTCGACAATGGTACGACTCGTTTGCTGTCAGTTCTTTTGTACACTGTCAGCACGTGAGTCCGACTCTGAAGCTGAGTTGTCTCACTAAAAGTCCAGTGTTGTTAACTTTGATGTGCTCAGGTGCTTTAGGCGAATCTTCGCGTTATGACCAATGTAAAGTGGTGAAGCTTGCTGCGACGACACGTCCTCATTCGGTACAAGAACTGTCTTTCGCAATTTCTTCGCTCACTGAGGCGGAGTTCTGCAGCTGAGCTTTCCATTCCATTCATTTCCGCTTTTACCTAGACAGAGAACCTTTACAGGACTCGCTGACATAGACCAGAGCATGATCGAACCACAGAAGCTGTGCATCTCACGTACACAGAAACAGCAACAAACCTGCTGTACTCAGTTTTCGCACCGATAGGCGTCAGCCTAGACTCAAGTTGCTGGAAGCAGACAGGATAGTACAGTTTAAGAGACATTTACAAACGAGTTTGAAAATGCAAAACACAGACAGATAGAGACAATGTGCAGGCAAAGAAAATTCAATTTCCAGCATTGACTGCACAGGCACAGAGAGTCAAAGACCCATTTCCCTCGGTGCAAAGTCTCCTCTGTTCTATGAAGCCAACAGATACTACACAGAGTTCTAACTGACATCAAATGACAACATTGCGATACTTTATCCTACGATTCATTGTCCTTTCACATCAGACACCTCCCTCCTCTTTAACAGTACTTCTATCATGTCTCAGCTCTTCGCATCACCCAATTTGCCCACCCCCACCTTCTCCCTCAACTGATCTCAGCTATCAATGCCCCACCATTTTCTTACGCTAACGTCTTGTTTCTTCCTTTCAAGTCCTCATTAAGGGTCTCAGTCAGAATTGCGGCTGACTGTTTATGTTCCCCCACACACTCCCTCCACCAGAGAGCTTGCCTGGCCAGCTCAGTTCCTCTGGCATTATCTGTAAGCTACTCTCGTTTACTGGCGTCTACAGAGTCTCTTTCGCCTCCGCCTGAAAGAATAGCAGAAAACAGATAGGCATAAATCAACGCAAAGTTATCTGTTCTTTGCAACAAGCAGCGACGTATGACATTGCTGTTCAGGTAACAATAAGCATAAAACAGTCAATTAATATTCCCCCATCCAGCCCCTATAATTCTCACTCACTGCTAGATGAAGCATCCACGCGCAGCTGAAGAGGGTCGACAATGGTACGACTCGTTTGCCTGCTAGTTCTTTTGTAAACCGTCAGCACCTGAGTCAGAAGAGACATCCTCAATCAGGACAAGAATTGCTTTGCGCAACTTCTTCGCACACTCGGACCGAGTTCTGCTGATGAACTTTCTATTTCGTTCATTTCCGGTTTTCTCTTGACAGAGAAACTTTACAGGACATAGACATGCTGACATAGACCAGAGCTTCATCGAACCACAGAAGCTGTGCATCTCACGTACACAGAAACAGCAACAAACCTGCTGTACTCAGTCTTCGACCAGTAGGCATCAGTCGAGATCCAAGTTGGTGGAAGCAGATAGAATTGTACAGTTTAAGAGGCAACTTCAGAGGAGCTTGAAAATGCAAAGCTCAGACGGATACAGACAATGCGCGGCCAGAGAGAATTAGATTTCCAATATGGACTGCGCAGGCGCGGCGACTCAAAGAGCCATTTCCTGAGTACAATCTCCTCTGTTCTTTGAAGCCAGCAAATACTTTTCAGAGTTCTTAGCTGACATCAAATGACAACATTGCGATAGTTTATTCCACGGTCAATTGTCCTTTCCCATCATCACCTCCCTTCTCCTTACCTCTCTTTCCCACACCCACCGACCTTCCACTAAGCTGCTCTCACCTATCATCCACTCCCACGCCCCACCGTTCTCTAATTCTAACTTCTTTTCTGCTTCCTTTCAAGTCCTCAGTAAGGTCTCAATCTGAATCGTGATCCTTGGTTTATTCTCCCTGCCCCTCCTCCTCCGCCCCACCTTCCCCCCAGCATTTTAATTCCACATCCCATTCCCATTCTGATATGTCTATCCACGGCCTTCTCTACTGTAAAGATGAAGCCACACTCAGGTTTGAGGAACAACACCTTGTATCCCGTCTGGGTAGCCTCCAACCTGATGGCATAAACATAGACTTCTCTAACTTCCGCTAATGTCCCACCTCCCCCTCGTACCCCATCCGTTATTTATTTATATACACACATTCTTTCTCTCTCTCTCCTTCTTCTCCCTCTGTCCCTCTGACTATACCCCATGCCCAACCTCTGGGTTTCCGCACCCCTCATCCCCCTTTTCCTTCTCCCTGGGCCTCCTGTCTCATGATCCTCTCATATCCCTTTTGCCAATCACCTCTCCAGCTCTTGGCTTCATCCCTCCCCCTCCTGTCTTCTCCTATCATTTCGGATATCCCCCTCCCCCTCCAACTTTCAAATCTCTTACTGGCTCTTCCTTCAGTTCGTCCTGACGAAGGGTCTCGGCCCGAATCGTCGACTGTACCTTTTCCTAGAGATGCTGCCTGGCCTGCTGCGTTCACTAGCAACTTTGATGTGTGCTGCTTGAATTTCCAGCATCTCCAGATTTCTTCGTGTTTAAGTTCAAGGACCCACTTGGTTTCTCTAAAAACACTGACTGCCTCCCTCAGCATATTACACTATACTTTATTACGAGTTTGGGGAGATTTGGCATGTCAACAAATACACTCAAAAACTTCTATAGTTGTGCCTTGGAGAGCATTCTGACAGGTTGAATCACTGCCTGGTATGGAGGGGCTACTGCACAGGACCAAAAGAAGCTGCAGAAGGTTGTAAATCTAGTCAGTTCCACCTTGGGTACCAGCCTACAAAGTACCCAGGACATCTTGAGAGAGCGGTGTCTCAGAAAGGCAGCGTCCATTATTTAAGACCTCCAGCACCCAGGGCAAGCCCTTTTCCCACTGTTACCATCAGGTAGGCGGTACAGAAGCCTGAAGGCACACACTAGGCGATTCAGCAACAGCTTCTTCCCCTCTGCCATCCACTTCCTCAATGGGTATTGAATCTTTGGACATTGCCTCACTTTTTTTTAATATTCAGTATTTCTGTTTTTGCACATTCCATTCCATTTACGTATTCTGCCATTGATTAATTTGTTTATTTATTATTATTATTTTATTTAATATTATTTTATTTTCTCTACTAAATTATGTATTGCATTTATCTGCTGCTACTAAGTTAACAAATTTCACGTCACTTCATTCTGATTCCAATGCACCCAACCCCCAGTTCTCTCACAAGTGCTAGAGGAACTCAGCAGGCCAGGCAGCATCTATGGAAAAGAGTTCGGGACCAGACCCTTCAGCTTGACTGGAAAAAGCGCTGTCTTTAGTCTTGCTGCAGGGTCTTGGGTCAGAACATCAACTGTACTCTATTCCATAGACGCCAGGTCTGCTGAGTTCCCACAGCAGTTTGTATTTGTTGGTTGGACTTCCAGCATCCGCAGATATTCTCATGTTTGTCTCTCGCTCTGTCTCTCTCTCTATCTATCTATCTATCTATCTCTATCTCTATCTCTATCTCTATCTCTCTCTCTATCGACTATCTATCTCTATCTCTGTCTCTCAATCTCTCTCTCTCTTCCTTCTTCCCTCCCTCTCCCTCTCTCTCTCTCCTCTCACACACACACACACACACACACACACACACACACACACACACACACACACACACACACACATAGTCAGAATTGCGATTGGCTGTTTATGTTCCCCCCAGACACTCCGCCCTACTCTCCCTCCACCAGAGAGGTTGCCTGGCCGGCTCAGTTGCTCTGGTATTCTCTGTACGTTTCTCTAGTTTACCAGCGGCTGCAGAATCTCTTACGCCTCTGCCTGAAGGAACAGCAGAAAACAGACAGGCATACATTAACTCAAAGTTACCTGTTCTTTGCGACGTTCTGGTATGAGATTGCTGTTCAGATAACAATAAAAATAAAACAGTCAATTAATATTCCGCAATTCCAGCCCCCTCAATTTCAGTTTTTCTTTAACAGCCATTGACAGCATTTTCAGTTGGATTTCACGTTCCCTTCACTTAATATCCATGCTTTTCATTGCAGAATATTGAAGATTGAAATTGTTAAGCGGGAAAGTTATTTATTTAAGAAACATTGTCATGAAAAATATAAGGTGGAATGTACACCGATTAATACTATAGAAAGACGGGGAGGAGATTTCAATAGAGAGTTTAACGTTGCTTACTAAACCAGCAACCGGATGGTTTGTTCACGTCACCCACAAGCAGAATCATCTGTTCAAGGACGTTCTTGGTATCTCACAGAAACACTGACAGCTTCACTAGTATACCAACTTAATATTAATATCCCCATTTCTCTATTTCTCTCTCTCACTCTCTCACACACACACACACACACACACACACACACACACAATGGATCCACGTGTCCGCACTGCAACTCAACAGATGTCGTTTGGACAGAAACATGTCTCACTCACTGGTAGACGAAGCAATCGCCTGCGGCTGAAGACGGTCGACAATGATACGACTCGTTTGCTGCCAGTTCTTTTGTACACTGTCAGCACGCGAGTCCGATTCTGAACCTGAGTTGTCTCACTAAAGGCCCAGTGCTATTAACTTTGATATATTCAGGTGCTTTCAGCGAATCTTCGCGTTATAATCAATGCAGAGTGATGAAACTTTAGCGAAGGCGCATCCTCTCTCAGTACAAGGGCTGTCTTGCTCTCCCTCTTCACCCACTCGGACGGAGTTCTGCAGATGAGCTTTCCACTTCTTCCATTTCCGTTTATCTCTAGACAGAGAAACTGTGCATCTCACGTACACAAAAACAGCAACAAACCTGCTGTACACAGCACTCGCACCAGAAGGTATCAGTCGAGATTCCACTTGGTGGAAGCAGATAGAATAGCACAGTTTAAGAGACATTTACAGAGTTTGAAAATAAAAACCACAGACAGATAAGGATAATGTGCAGGCAGTGAGAATTAGATTTCCGGTATGGACTGCTCAGACGCTGAGAGTCAAAGAGTCATTTCCTGTGGTGCAACTCTCCTCTGTCCTACAAAGCGAGCAAGTGCTACTCAGAACTCCTAACCGACATCAAATGACAACAGCCTTATAGTTTATTCCACTGTCCATTGCCCATTCCCGTCAGACATCTTCTTTCTCTTTACCTCTCCTTCTTTCACGTCTCAGTGAATTAATATTCCGCGATTCCAGCCCCCTCAATTTCAGTTTTCCATTGACAGCATTTTCAGTTGGATTTCACATTTCCGTTACTTAATACCCTTGCTTTTCATTGCAGAATATTGCAGATTGAAATTGTTAAGCGGGATAGTTATTTCTTTAAAAAACATGGTCATGAAAAATATAAGTGGGAATGTACACCGATCAATACCATAGAAAGACGAGGAGAAGATTTCTATAGAGAGTTTAATGTTGGTTACTAATCAAGCACGAGATGTTTTGTTCACGTCACCCACAAGCAGAATCATATGTTGAAAGATGTTCTTGGTATCTCACAGAAACACTGACTGTTTCACTCAGCATCCCCAGTTAATGCGCAGTACACCCATCTCTCTATCTCTCTCTCTCTCTCTATCTCTGTCTCTCTCTCTCTCTCTCTCACACACACACACACACACACACACACACACACACACACAAACACACACACACACACACACACATACACACACACACACACACACACACACACACACACACACACACACAAACTGGATCCACGTGTCCCGCACTGCAACTCAACAGATGCCGTTTGGACATAAACATGTCTCACTCACTGGTAGACGAAGCAATCGCCTGCGGCTGAAGACGGTCGACAATGGTACGACTCGTTTGCTGCCAGTTCTTTTGTACACTGTCAGGACGTGAGTCCGATTCTGAAGCTGAGTTGGCTCACTAAAAGTCCAGTGTTGTTAACTTTGATGTGCTCAGGTGCTTTAGGCGAATCTTCGCGTTATGACCAATGTAAAGTGGTGAAGCTTGCTGCGACGACACGTCCTCATTCGGTACAATAACTGTCTTTCGCAACTTCTTCGCTCACTAAGGCGGAGTTCTGCAGCTGAGCTTTCCATTCCATTCATTTCCGCTTTTACCTAGACAGAGAACCTTTACAGGACTCGCTGACATAGACCAGAGCATGATCGAACCACAGAAGCTGTGCATCTCACGTACACAGAAACAGCAACAAACCTGCTGTACTCAGTTTTCGCACCGATAGGCGTCAGCCGAGACTCAAGTTGCTGGAAGCAGACAGGATAGTACAGATTAAGAGACATTTACAAACGAGTTTGAAAATGCAAAACACAGACAGATAGAGACAATGTGCAGGCAAAGAAAATTCAATTTCCAGCATTGACTGCACAGGCACAGAGAGTCAAAGAAAAGACCCATTTCCCTCGGTGCAAAGTCTCCTCTGTTCTATGAAGCCAACAGATACTACAAAGAGTTCTAACTGACATCAAATGACAACATTGCGATACTTTATCCTACGATTCATTGTCCTTTCACATCAGACACCTCCCTTCTCTTTAACAGTCCTTCTATCATGTCTCAGCTCTTCGCATCACCCAATTTGCCCACTCCCTACCTTCTCCCTCAACTGATCTCAGCTATCAATGCCCCACCATTTTCTTACGCTAACGTCTTGTTTCTTCCTTTCAAGTCCTCATTAAGGGTCTCAGTCAGAATTGCGGCTGACTGTTTATGTTCCCCCACACACTCCCTCCACCAGAGAGCTTGCCTGGCCAGCTCAGTTCCTCTGGCATTATCTGTAAGCTACTCTCGTTTACTGGCGTCTACAGAGTCTCTTACGCCTCCGCCTGAAAGAATAGCAGAAAACAGATAGGCATAAATCAACGCAAAGTTATCTGTTCTTTGCAACAAGCAGCGACGTATGACATTGCTGTTCAGGTAACAATAAGCATAAAACAGTCAATTAATATTCCCCCATCCAGCCCCTACAATTCTCACTCACTGCTAGATGAAGCATCCACGCGCAGCTGAAGAGGGTCGACAATGGTACGACTCGTTTGCCTGCTAGTTCTTTTGTACACCGTCAGCACCTGAGTCAGAAGACACATCCCCATTCAGTACAAGGATTGTCTTGCGCAACTTCTTAGCACACTCGGACCGAGTTCTGCTGATGAACTTTCTATTTCGTTCATTTCCGGTTTTCTCCAGACACAGAAACTTTACAGGACACAGACACGCTGACATAGACCAGAGCTTCATCGAACCACAGAAGCTGTGCATCTCACGTACACAGAAACAGCAACAAACCTGCGGTACTCAGTCTACGACCAGTAGGCATCAGTAGAGGTTCAAGTTAGTGGAAGCAGATAGAATTGTACAGTTTAAGAGGCAGCTACAGAGGAGCCTGAAAATGCAAAGCTCAGACAGATACAGACAACGTGCGGGCAGAAAGAATTAGTTTTCCAATATGGACTGCGCAGGCGCGGAGACTCAAAGAGCCATTTCCTGAGGTGCAAACTCTCCTCTGTTCTATGAAGCCAGCAGATACTTCTCAGAGTTCTTAGCTGACATCAAATGACAACAATGCGATAGTTTATTCCACGGTCCATCGTCCTTTCCCATCATCACCTCCCTTCTCCTTACCTCTCTTTCCCCCACCCACCTACCTTCCACTAAGCTGCTCTCGCCTATCATCCACTCCCACGCCCCACCGTTCTCTAATTCTAACTTTTTTCTGCTTCCTTTCAAGTCCTCGGTAAGGTCTCAATCTGAATCGTGATCCTTGGTTTATTCTCCCTGCCCCTCCTCCTCCGCCCCACCCTCCCCCCAGCATTTTAATTCCACATCCCATTCCCATTCTGATATGTCTATCCACGGCCTTCTCTACTGTAAAGATGAAGCCACACTCAGGTTTGAGGAACAACACCTTATATTCCGTCTGGGTAGCCTCCAACCTGATGGCATAAACATAGACTTCTCTAACTTCCGCTAATGCCCCACCTCCGCGTCGTACGCCAACCGTTATTTATTTATATACACACATTCTTTCTCTCTCTCTCCTTCTTCTCCCTCTGTCCTTCTGACTACTCCCCTTGCCCAACCTCTGGGTTCTCACCCCACCCCACCCCCTTTTCCTTCTCCCTGAGCCTCCTGTCTCATGATCCTCTCATATCCCTTTTGCCAATCACCTGTCCAGCTCTTGGCTTCATCCCTCCCCCTCCTGTCTTCTCCTATCATTTCGGATATCCCCCTCCCCCTCCCACTTTCAAATCTCTTACTGGCTCTTCCTTCAGTTAGTCCTGACGAAGGGTCTCGGCCCGAATCGTCGACTGTACCTTTTCCTAGAGATGCTGCCTGGCCTGCTGCGTTCACTAGCAACTTTGATGTGTGTTGCTTGAATTTCCAGCATCTCCAGATTTCTTCGTGTTTAAGTTGAAGGGCCCACTTGCTTTCTCTAAAAGCACTGACTGCCTGACTGCCTCCCTCAGCATATCACACTATACTTTATTACGAGTTTGGAGAGATTTGGCATGTCAACAAATACACTCAAAAACTTCGATAGTTGTGCCTTGGAGAGCATTCTGACAGGTTGAATCACTGCCTGGTATGGAAGGGCTACTGCACAGGACCAAAAGAAGCTGCAGAAGGTTGTAAATCTAGTCAGTTCCACCTTGGGTACCAGCCTACAAAGTACCCAGGACATTTTGAGAGAGCGGTGTCTCAGAAAGGCAGCGTCCATTATTTAAGACCTCCAGCACCCAGGGCAAGCCCTTTTCCCACTGTTACCATCAGGTAGGCGGTACAGAAGCCTGAAGGCACACACTAGGCGATTCAGCAACAGCTTCTTCCCCTCTGCCATCCACTTCCTCAATGGGTATTGAATCTTTGGACATTGCCTCACTTATTTTTAATATTCAGTATTTCTGTTTTTGCACATTCCATTCCATTTACGTATACTGCCATTGATTAATTTGTTTATTTATTATTATTATTTTATTTAATATTAATATATTTTCTCTACTAGATTATGTATTGCATTCATCTGCTGCTGCTAAGTTAACCAATTTCACGTCACTTCATTCTGATTCCAATGCACCCAACCCCCAATTCTCTCACAAGTGCTAGAGGAACTCAGCAGGCCAGGCAGCATCTATGGAAAAGAGTTCGGGACCAGACCCTTCAGCTTGACTGGAAAAAGCGCTGTCTTTAGTCTTGCTGCAGGGTCTTGGGTCAGAACATCAACTGTACTCTATTCCATAGACGCCAGGCCTGCTGAGTTCCCACAGCAGTTTGTATTTGTTGGTTGGAGTTCCAGCATCCGCAGATATTCTTATGTTTGTCTCTCGCTCTGTCTCTCTATCTATCTATCTATCTATCTATCTCTATCTCTCTCTCTCTCTATCGACTATCTATCTATCTCTATCTCTATCTCTCAATCTCTCTCTCTCTTCCTTCTTCCCTCCCTCTCCCTATCTCTCTCTCCTCTCACACACACACACACACACATAGTCAGAATTGCGATTGGCTGTTTATGTTCCCCCCAGACACTCCGCCCTACTCTCCCTACACCAGAGAGGTTGCCTGGCTGGCTCAGTTCCTCTGGTATTCTCTGTACGTTTCTCTAGTTTACCAGCAGCTGCAGAATCTCTTACGCCTCTGCCTGAAGGAACAGCAGAAAACAGACAGGCATACATTAACTCAAAGTTACCTGTTCTTTGCGACGTTCTGGTATGAGATTGCTGTTCAGATAACAATAAAAATAAAACAGTCAATTAATATTCCGCAATTCCAGCCCCCTCAATTTCAGTTTTTCTTTAACAGCCATTGACAGCATTTTCAGTTGGATTTCACGTTCCCTTCACTTAATATCCATGCTTTTCATTGCAGAATATTGAAGATTGAAATTGTTAAGCGGGAAAGTTATTTATTTAAGAAACATTGTCATGAAAAATATAAGGTGGAATGTACACCGATTAATACTATAGAAAGACGGGGAGGAGATTTCAATAGAGAGTTTAACGTTGCTTACTAAACCAGCAACCGGATGGTTTGTTCACGTCACCCACAAGCAGAATCATCTGTTCAAGGACGTTCTTGGTATCTCACAGAAACACTGACAGCTTCACTAGTATACCAACTTAATATTAATATCCCCATTTCTCTATTTCTCTCTCTCACTCTCTCTCTCTCTCTCACACACACACACACACACACACACACACACACACACTGGATCCACGTGTCCGCACTGCAACTCAACAGATGTCGTTTGGACAGAAACATGTCTCACTCACTGGTAGACGAAGCAATCGCCTGCGGCTGAAGACGGTCGACAATGATACGACTCGTTTGCTGCCAGTTCTTTTGTACACTGTCAGCACGCGAGTCCGATTCTGAACCTGAGTTGTCTCACTAAAGGCCCAGTGCTATTAACTTTGATATATTCAGGTGCTTTCAGCGAATCTTCGCGTTATAATCAATGCAGAGTGATGAAACTTTAGCGAAGGCGCATCCTCTCTCAGTACAAGGGCTGTCTTGCTCTCCCTCTTCACCCACTCGGACGGAGTTCTGCAGATGAGCTTTCCACTTCTTCCATTTCCGTTTATCTCTAGACAGAGAAACTGTGCATCTCACGTACACAAAAACAGCAACAAACCTGCTGTACACAGCACTCGCACCAGAAGGTATCAGTCGAGATTCCACTTGGTGGAAGCAGATAGAATAGCACAGTTTAGGAGACATTTACAGAGTTTGAAAATAAAAACCACAGACAGATAAGGATAATGTGCAGGCAGTGAGAATTAGATTTCCGGTATGGACTGCTCAGACGCTGAGAGTCAAAGAGTCATTTCCTGTGGTGCAACTCTCCTCTGTCCTATAAAGCGAGCAAGTGCTACTCAGAACTCCTAACCGACATCAAATGACAACAGCCTTATAGTTTATTCCACGGTCCATTGCCCATTCCCATCAGACATCTTCCTTCTCTTTACCTCTCCTTCTTTCACGTCTCAGTGAATTAATATTCCGCGATTCCAGCCCCCTCAATTTCAGTTTTCCATTGACAGCATTTTCAGTTGGATTTCACATTTCCGTTACTTAATACCCTTGCTTTTCATTGCAGAATATTGCAGATTGAAATTGTTAAGCGGGATAGTTATTTCTTTAAAAAACATTGTCATGAAAAATATAAGTGGGAATGTACACCGATCAATACTATAGAAAGACGGGGAGAAGATTTCTATAGAGAGTTTAATGTTGGTTACTAAACAAGCAACGAGATGTTTTGTTCACGTCACCCACAAGCAGAATCATATGTTTGAAAGATGTTCTTGGTATCTCACAGAAACACTGACTGTTTCACTCAGCATCCCCAGTTAATGCGCAGTACACCCATCTCTCTCTCTCTCTCTATCTCTATCTCTGTCTCTCTCTCTCTCACACACACACACACACACACACACACACACACACACACACACAAACTGGATCCACGTGTCCCGCGCTGCAACTCAACAGATTCCGTTTGGACATGAACATGTCTCACTCACTGGTAGACGAAGCAATCGCCTGCGGCTGAAGACGGTCGACAATGGTACGACTCGTTTGCTGCCAGTTCTTTTGTACACTGTCAGGACTTGAGTCCGATTCTGAAGCTGAGTTGGCTCACTAAAAGTCCAGTGTTGTTAACTTTGATGTGCTCAGGTGCTTTAGGCGAATCCTCGCGTTATGACCAATGTAAAGTGGTGAAGCTTGCTGCGACGACACGTCCTCATTCGGTACAAGAACTGTCTTTCGCAACTTCTTCGCTCACTAAGGCGGAGTCCTGCAGATGAGCTTTCCATTCCATTCATTTCCGCTTTTACCTAGACAGAGAACCTTTACAGGCCTCGCTGACATAGACCAGAGCATGATCGAACCACAGAAGCTGTGCATCTCACGCATACAGAAACAGCAACAAACCTGCTGTACTCAGTTTTCGCACCGATAGGCGTCAGCCGAAACTCAAGTTGCTGGAAGCAGATAGGATAGTACAGTTTAAGAGACATTTACAAAGGAGTTTGAAAATGCAAAACACAGACAGATAGAGACAATGTGCAGGCAAAGAAAATTCAATTTCCAGCATTGACTGCACAGGCACAGAGAGTCAAAGACCCATTTCCCTCGGTGCAAAGTCTCCTCTGTTCTATGAAGCCAACAGATACTACAAAGAGTTCTAACTGACATCAAATGACAACATTGCGATACTTTATCCTACGATTCATTGTCCTTTCACATCAGACACCTCCCTTCTCTTTAACAGTACTTCTATCATGTCTCAGCTCTTCGCATCACCCAATTTGCCCACCCCCACCTTCTCCCTCAACTGATCTCAGCTATCAATGCCCCACCATTTTCTTACGCTAACGTCTTGTTTCTTCCTTTCAAGTCCTCATTAAGGGTCTCAGTCAGAATTGCGGCTGACTGTTTATGTTCCCCCACACACTCCCTCCACCAGAGAGCTTGCCTGGCCAGCTCAGTTCCTCTGGCATTATCTGTAAGCTACTCTCGTTTACTGGCGTCTACAGAGTCTCTTACGCCTCCGCCTGAAAGAATAGCAGAAAACAGATAGGCATAAATCAACGCAAAGTTATCTGTTCTTTGCAACAAGCAGCGACGTATGCATTGCTGTTCAGGTAACAATAAACATAAAACAGTCAATTAATATTCCCCCATCCAGCCCCCACAATTCTCACTCACTGCTAGATGAAGCATCCACCCGCAGCTGAAGAGGGTCGACAATGGTACGACTCGTTTGCCTGCTAGTTCTTTTGTACACCGTCAGCACCTGAGTCAGAAGACACATCCCCATTCAGTACAAGGATTGTCTTGCGCAACTTCTTCGCACACTCGGACCGAGTTCTGCTGTTGAACTTTCTATTTCGTTCATTTCCGGTTTTCTCCAGACACAGAAACTTTACAGGACACAGACACGCTGACATAGACCAGAGCTTCATCGAACCACAGAAGCTGTGCATCTCACGTACACAGAAACAGCAACAAACCTGCGGTACTCAGTCTACGACCAGTAGGCATCAGTAGAGGTTCAAGTTAGTGGAAGCAGATAGAATTGTACAGTTTAAGAGGCAGCTACAGAGGAGCCTGAAAATGCAAAGCTCAGACAGATACAGACAACGCGCGGGCAGAGAGAATTAGTTTTCCAATATGGACTGTGCAGGCGCGGAGACTCAAAGAGCCATTTCCTGAGGTGCAAACTCTCCTCTGTTCTATGAAGCCAGCAGATACTTTTCAGAGTTCTTAGCTGACATCAAATGACAACAATGCGATAGTTTATTCCACGGTCCATCGTCCTTCCCCATCATCACCTCCCTTCTCCTTACCTCTCTTTCCCCCACCCACCTACCTTCCACTAAGCTGCTCTCACCTATCATCCACTCCCACGCCCCACCGTTCTATAATTCTAACTTTTTTCTGCTTCCTTTCAAGTCCTCAGTAAGGTCTCAATCTGAATCGTGGTCCTCGGTTTATTCTCCCTGCCCCTCCTCCTCCGCCCCACCCTCCCCCCAGCATTTTAATTCCACATCCCATCCCCATTCTGATATGTCTATCCACGGCCTTCTCTACTATAAAGATGAAGCCACACTCAGGTTTGAGGAACAACACCTTATATTCCGTCTGGGTAGCCTCCAACCTGATGGCATAAACATAGACTTCTCTAACTTCCGCTAATGCCCCACCTCCCCGTCGTACCCCAACCGTTATTTATTTATATACACACATTCTTTCTCTCTCTCTCCTTCTTCTCCCTCTGTCTTTCTGACTACTCCCCTTGCCCAATCTCTGGGTTCTCCCCCCACCCCACCCCCTTTTCCTTCTCCCTGGGCCTCCTGTCTCATGATCCTCTCATATCCCTTTTGCCAATCACCTGTCCAGCTCTTGGCTTCATCCCTCCCCCTCCTGTCTTCTCCTATCATTTCGGATATCCCCCTCCCCCTCCCACTTTCAAATCTCTTACTGGCTCTTCCTTCAGTTAGTCCTGACGAAGGGTCTCGGCCCGAATCGTCGACTGTACCTTTTCCTAGAGATGCTGCCTGGCCTGCTGCGTTCACTAGCAACTTTGATGTGTGTTGCTTGAATTTCCAGCATCTCCAGATTTCTTCGTGTTTAAGTTGAAGGACCCACTTGGTTTCTCTAAAAACACTGACTGCCTCCCTCAGCATATCACACTATACTTTATTACGAGTTTGGAGAGATTTGGCATGTCAACAAATACACTCAAAAACTTCTATAGTTGTGCCTTGGAGAGCATTCTGACAGGTTGAATCACTGCCTGGTATGGAGGGGCGACTGCACAGGACCAAAAGAAGCTGCAGAAGGTTGTAAATCTAGTCAGCTCCATCTTGGGTACCAGCCTACAAAGTGCCCAGGACATTTTGAGAGAGTGGTGTCTCAGAAAGGCAGCGCCCATTATTTAAGACCTCCAGCACCCAGGGCATGCCCTTTTCCCACTGTTACCATCAGGTAGGCGGTACAGAAGCCTAAAGGCATACACTAGGCGATTCAGGAACAGCTTCTTCCCCTCTGCCATCCACTTCCTCAATGGGTATTGAATCTTTGGACATTGCCTCACTTATTTTTAATATTCAGTATTTCTGTTTTTGCACATTCCATTCCATTTACGTATACTGCCATTGATTAATTTGTTTATTTATTATTATTATATTATTTAATATTAATTTATTTTCTCTACTAGATTATGTATTGCATTCATCTGCTGCTACTAAGTTAACCAATTTCACGTCACTTCATTCTGATTCCAATGCAACCCACCCCCAATTCTCTCACAAGTGCTAGAGGAATTCAGCAGGCCAGGCAGCATCTATGGAAAAGAGTTCGCGACCAGACCCTTCAGCTTGACTGGAAAAAACGCCGTCTTTAGTCTTGCTGCAGGAACTTGGGTCAGAACATCAACTGTACTCTATTCCATAGACGCCAGGTCTGCTGAGTTCCCACAGCAGTTTGTATTTGTTGGTTGGAGCTCCAGCATCCGCAGATATTCTCATGTTTGTCTCTCGCTCTGTCTCTCTCTCCCTCTCTCTCTCTCTCTCTATCTATCTATCTATCTTTCTATCTCTATCTCTATCTCTCTCTCTCCCTTCCTCCTTCCCTCCCTCTCTCTCTCTCTCTCCTCTCTCTCTCTCTCTCTCTCACACACACACACACACACATAGTCAGAATTGCGGTTGTCTGTTTATGTTCCCCCCAGACACTCCGCCCTACTCTCCCTGCACCAGAGAGGTTGCCTGGCCGGCTCAGTTCCTCTGGCATTCTCTGTGCGTTTCTCTAGTTTACCGGCGGCTGCAGAGTCTCTTATGCCTCTGTCTGAAAGAACAGCAGAAAACAGACTGGCATATATTAACTCAAATATTAACTCAAAGTTACCTGTTCTTTGCGACAAGTTGCGATGTTCTGGTATGAGATTGCTGTTCAGGTAACAATAAAAATAAAACAGTTAATTAATATTCGGCGATTCCAGCCCCCTCAATTTCAGTTTTCCAATAATAGCCATTGACAGCATTTTCAGTTGGATTTTACGTTTCCGTTACTTAATATTCATTCTTTTCATTGCAGAATATTGCAGATTGAAATTGTTAAGCGGGAAAGTTATTTCTTTAAGAAACATTCCCATGAAAAATATAAGTGGGAATGTACACCATTCAATACTATAGAAAGACGGGGAGAAGATTTCTATAGAGAGTTTAATGTTGGTTACTAAACAAGCAACGAGATGTTTTGTTCACGTCACCCACAAGCAGAATCATATGTTGAAAGATGTTCTTGGTATCTCACAGAAACACTGACTGTTTCACGCAGCATCCCCAGTTAATTCGCAATATACCCATCTCTCTCTCTCTCTCCCTCCCTCCCTCCCTCCCTCCCGCTACACACACACACACACACACACACAAACTGGATCCACTTGTCCGCACTGCAATTCAACAGATGCCGTTTGGACATGAACATGTCTCACTCACTGGTAGACGAAACAATCGCCTGCAGCTGAAGACGGTCGACAATGGTACGACTCGTTTGCTGCCAGTTCTTTTGTACACTGTCAGGACGTGAGTCCGATTCTGAAGCTGAGTTGGCTCACTAAAAGTCCAGTGTTGTTAACTTTGATGTGCTCAGGTGCTTTAGGCGAATCTTCGCGTTATGACCAATGTAAAGTGGTGAAGCTTGCTGCGACGACACGTCCTCATTCGGTACAAGAACTGTCTTTCGCAACTTCTTCGCTCACTAAGGCGGAGTTCTGCAGATGAGCTTTCCATTCCATTCATTTCCGCTTTTACCTAGACAGAGAACCTTTACAGGACTCGCTGACATAGACCAGAGCATGATCGAACCACAGAAGCTGTGCATCTCACGTACACAGAAACAGCAACAAACCTGCTGTACTCAGTTTTCGCACCCATAGGCGTCAGCCGAGACTCAAGTTGCTGGAAGCAGATAGGATAGTACAGTTTAAGAGACATTTACAAAGGAGTTTGAAAATGCAAAACACAGACAGATAGAGACAATGTGCAGGCAAAGAAAATTCAATTTCCAGCATTGACTGCACAGGCACAGAGAGTCAAAGACCCATTTCCCTCGGTGCAAAGTCTCCTCTGTTCTATGAAGCCAACAGATACTACACAGAGTTCTAACTGACATCAAATGACAACATTGCGATACTTTATCCTAGGATTCATTGTCCTTTCACATCAGACACCTCCCTTCTCTTTAACAGTACTTCTATCATGTCTCAGCTCTTCGCATCACCCAATTTGCCCACCCCCACCTTCTCCCTCAACTGATCTCAGCTATCAATGCCCCACCATTTTCTTACGCTAACGTCTTGTTTCTTCCTTTCAAGTCCTCATTAAGGGTCTCAGTCAGAATTGCGGCTGACTGTTTATGTTCCCCCACACACTCCCTCCACCAGAGAGCTTGCCTGGCCAGCTCAGTTCCTCTGGCATTATCTGTAAGCTACTCTCGTTTACTGGCGTCTACAGAGTCTCTTACGCCTCCGCCTGAAAGAATAGCAGAAAACAGATAGGCATAAATCAACGCAAAGTTATCTGTTCTTTGCAACAAGCAGCGACGTATGACATTGCTGTTCAGGTAACAATAAACATAAAACAGTCAATTAATATTCCCCCATCCAGCCCCCACAATTCTCACTCACTGCTAGATGAAGCATCCACCCGCAGCTGAAGAGGGTCGACAATGGTACGACTCGTTTGCCTGCTAGTTCTTTCGTACACCGTCAGCACCTGAGTCAGAAGACACATCCCCATTCAGTACAAGGATTGTCTTGCGCAACTTCTTCGCACACTCGGACCGAGTTCTGCTGTTGAACTTTCTATTTCGTTCATTTCCGGTTTTCTCCAGACACAGAAACTTTACAGGACACAGACACGCTGACATAGACCAGAGCTTCATCGAACCACAGAAGCTGTGCATCTCACGTACACAGAAACAGCAACAAACCTGCGGTACTCAGTCTACGACCAGTAGGCATCAGTAGAGGTTCAAGTTAGTGGAAGCAGATAGAATTGTACAGTTTAAGAGGCAGCTACAGAGGAGCCTGAAAATGCAAAGCTCAGACAGATACAGACAACGCGCGGGCAGAGAGAATTAGTTTTCCAATATGGACTGTGCAGGCGCGGAGACTCAAAGAGCCATTTCCTGAGGTGCAAACTCTCCTCTGTTCTATGAAGCCAGCAGATACTTTTCAGAGTTCTTAGCTGACATCAAATGACAACAATGCGATAGTTTATTCCACGGTCCATCGTCCTTCCCCATCATCACCTCCCTTCTCCTTACCTCTCTTTCCCCCACCCACCTACCTTCCACTAAGCTGCTCTCACCTATCATCCACTCCCACGCCCCACCGTTCTATAATTCTAACTTTTTTCTGCTTCCTTTCAAGTCCTCAGTAAGGTCTCAATCTGAATCGTGGTCCTCGGTTTATTCTCCCTGCCCCTCCTCCTCCGCCCCACCCTCCCCCCAGCATTTTAATTCCACATCCCATCCCCATTCTGATATGTCTATCCACGGCCTTCTCTACTATAAAGATGAAGCCACACTCAGGTTTGAGGAACAACACCTTATATTCCGTCTGGGTAGCCTCCAACCTGATGGCATAAACATAGACTTCTCTAACTTCCGCTAATGCCCCACCTCCCCGTCGTACCCCAACCGTTATTTATTTATATACACACATTCTTTCTCTCTCTCTCCTTCTTCTCCCTCTGTCTTTCTGACTACTCCCCTTGCCCAATCTCTGGGTTCTCCCCCCACCCCACCCCCTTTTCCTTCTCCCTGGGCCTCCTGTCTCATGATCCTCTCATATCCCTTTTGCCAATCACCTGTCCAGCTCTTGGCTTCATCCCTCCCCCTCCTGTCTTCTCCTATCATTTCGGATATCCCCCTCCCCCTCCCACTTTCAAATCTCTTACTGGCTCTTCCTTCAGTTAGTCCTGACGAAGGGTCTCGGCCCGAATCGTCGACTGTACCTTTTCCTAGAGATGCTGCCTGGCCTGCTGCGTTCACTAGCAACTTTGATGTGTGTTGCTTGAATTTCCAGCATCTCCAGATTTCTTCGTGTTTAAGTTGAAGGACCCACTTGGTTTCTCTAAAAACACTGACTGCCTCCCTCAGCATATCACACTATACTTTATTACGAGTTTGGAGAGATTTGGCATGTCAACAAATACACTCAAAAACTTCTATAGTTGTGCCTTGGAGAGCATTCTGACAGGTTGAATCACTGCCTGGTATGGAGGGGCGACTGCACAGGACCAAAAGAAGCTGCAGAAGGTTGTAAATCTAGTCAGCTCCATCTTGGGTACCAGCCTACAAAGTGCCCAGGACATTTTGAGAGAGTGGTGTCTCAGAAAGGCAGCGCCCATTATTTAAGACCTCCAGCACCCAGGGCATGCCCTTTTCCCACTGTTACCATCAGGTAGGCGGTACAGAAGCCTAAAGGCATACACTAGGCGATTCAGGAACAGCTTCTTCCCCTCTGCCATCCACTTCCTCAATGGGTATTGAATCTTTGGACATTGCCTCACTTATTTTTAATATTCAGTATTTCTGTTTTTGCACATTCCATTCCATTTACGTATACTGCCATTGATTAATTTGTTTATTTATTATTATTATATTATTTAATATTAATTTATTTTCTCTACTAGATTATGTATTGCATTTATCTGCTGCTACTAAGTTAACCAATTTCACGTCACTTCATTCTGATTCCAATGCAACCCACCCCCAATTCTCTCACAAGTGCTAGAGGAATTCAGCAGGCCAGGCAGCATCTATGGAAAAGAGTTCGCGACCAGACCCTTCAGCTTGACTGGAAAAAGCGCCGTCTTTAGTCTTGCTGCAGGAACTTGGGTCAGAACATCAACTGTACTCTATTCCATAGACGCCAGGTCTGCTGAGTTCCCACAGCAGTTTGTATTTGTTGGTTGGAGCTCCAGCATCCGCAGATATTCTCATGTTTGTCTCTCGCTCTGTCTCTCTCTCCCTCTCTCTCTCTCTCTCTATCTATCTATCTATCTTTCTATCTCTATCTCTATCTCTCTCTCTCCCTTCCTCCTTCCCTCCCTCTCTCTCTCTCTCTCCTCTCTCTCTCTCTCTCTCTCTCACACACACACACACACACATAGTCAGAATTGCGGTTGTCTGTTTATGTTCCCCCCAGACACTCCGCCCTACTCTCCCTGCACCAGAGAGGTTGCCTGGCCGGCTCAGTTCCTCTGGCATTCTCTGTGCGCTTCTCTAGTTTACCGGCGGCTGCAGAGTCTCTTATGCCTCTGTCTGAAAGAACAGCAGAAAACAGACTGGCATATATTAACTCAAATATTAACTCAAAGTTACCTGTTCTTTGCGACAAGTTGCGATGTTCTGGTATGAGATTGCTGTTCAGGTAACAATAAAAATAAAACAGTTAATTAATTTTCGGCGATTCCAGCCCCCTCAATTTCAGTTTTCCAATAACAGCCATTGACAGCATTTTCAGTTGGATTTTACGTTTCCGTTACTTAATATTCATTCTTTTCATTGCAGAATATTGCAGATTGAAATTGTTAAGCGGGAAAGTTATTTCTTTAAGAAACATTCCCATGAAAAATATAAGTGGGAATGTACACCACTCAATACTATAGAAAGACGGGGAGAAGATTTCTATAGAGAGTTTAATGTTGGTTACTAAACAAGCAACGAGATGTTTTGTTCACGTCACCCACAAGCAGAATCATATGTTGAAAGATGTTCTTGGTATCTCACAGAAACACTGACTGTTTCACGCAGCATCCCCAGTTAATTCGCAATATACCCATCTCTCTCTCTCTCTCCCTCCCTCCCTCCCTCCCTCCCGCTACACACACACACACACACACACACAAACTGGATCCACTTGTCCGCACTGCAATTCAACAGATGCCGTTTGGACATGAACATGTCTCACTCACTGGTAGACGAAACAATCGCCTGCAGCTGAAGACGGTCGACAATGGTACGACTCGTTTGCTGCCAGTTCTTTTGTACACTGTCAGGACGTGAGTCCGATTCTGAAGCTGAGTTGGCTCACTAAAAGTCCAGTGTTGTTAACTTTGATGTGCTCAGGTGCTTTAGGCGAATCTTCGCGTTATGACCAATGTAAAGTGGTGAAGCTTGCTGCGACGACACGTCCTCATTCGGTACAAGAACTGTCTTTCGCAACTTCTTCGCTCACTAAGGCGGAGTTCTGCAGATGAGCTTTCCATTCCATTCATTTCCGCTTTTACCTAGACAGAGAACCTTTACAGGACTCGC
This sequence comes from Mobula birostris, assembly GCF_030028105.1. Taxonomy (NCBI): domain Eukaryota; kingdom Metazoa; phylum Chordata; class Chondrichthyes; order Myliobatiformes; family Myliobatidae; genus Mobula; species Mobula birostris. Next base: position 178,985,893 of record NC_092374.1, on the reverse strand, counting down.
TGACATAGACCAGAGCATGATCGAACCACAGAAGCTGTGCATCTCACGTACACAGAAACAGCAACAAACCTGCTGTACTCAGTTTTCGCACCGATAGGCGTCAGCCGAGACTCAAGTTGCTGGAAGCAGATAGGATAGTACAGTTTAAGAGACATTTACAAAGGAATTTGAAAATGCAAAACACAGACAGATAGAGACAATGTGCAGGCAAAGAAAATTCAATTTCCAGCATTGACTGCACAGGCACAGAGTCAAAGACCCATTTCCCTCGGTGCAAAGTCTCCTCTGTTCTATGAAGCCAACAGATACTACACAGAGTTCCTAACTGACATCAAATGACAACATTGCGATAGTTTATCCTACGATTCATTGTCCTTTCACATCAGTCACCTCCCTTCTCTTTAACAGTCCTTCTATCACGTCTCAGCTCTTCGCATCACCCAATTTGCCCACTCCCTACCTTCTCCCTCAACTGATCTCAGCTATCAATGCCCCACCATTTTCTTATGCTACACACATAAAAGTTGCTGGTGACGCATCAGGCCAGGCAGCATCTGTAGGAAGAGGTGCAGTCGACGTTTCAGGCCGAGACCCTTCGTCAGGACTAACTGAAGGAAGAGTGAGTAAGCGATTTGAAAGTTGGAGGGGGAGGGGGAGATCCAAAATGATAGAAGACAGGAGGGGGAGGGATAGAGCCAAGAACTGGACAGGTGATTGGCAAAGGGGATACGAGAGGATCATGGGACAGGAAGTCCGGGAAGAAAGACGGGTGGGGGGGGGACCCAGAGGATGGGCAAGGGGTATATTCAGAGGGACAGAGGGAGAAAAAGGAGAGTGAGAGAAAGAATGTTTGTATAAAAATAAGTAACAGATGGGGTACGAGGGGGAGGTGGGGCATTAGCGGAAGTTAGAGAAGTCGATGTTCATGCCATCAGGTTGGAGGCTACCCAGACGGAATATAATGTGTAGTTCCTCCAACCTGAGTGTGGCTTCATATTTACAGTAGAGGAGGCCGTGGATAGACATGTCAGAATGGGAATGGGATGTGGAATTAAAATGTGTGGCCACTGGGAGATCCTGCTTTCTCTGGCGGACAGAGCGTAGGTGTTCAGCAAAGCGGTCTCCCAGTCTGCGTCGGGTCTCGCCAATATATAAAAGGCCACATCGGGAGCACCGGACTCAGTATATCACCCCAGCCGACTCACAGGTGAAGTGTTGCCTCACCTGGAAGGACTGTTTGGGGGCCTGAATGGTGGTAAGGGAGGAAGTGTAAGGGCATGTGTAGCACTTGTTCCGCTTACACGGATAAGTGCCAGGAGGGAGATCAGTGGGGAGGGATGGGGGGGACACGAATGGATAAAGGAGTCGCGTAGGAATCGATCCCTGCGGAATGCAGAGAGAGGCGGGGAGGGAAAGATGTGCTTAGTGGTGGGATCCCGTTGGAGGCGGCGGAAGTTACAGAGAATAATATGTTGGACCTGGAGGCTGGTGGGGTGGTAGGTGAGGACCACGGGAACGCTATTCCTAGTGGGGTGGCGGGAGGATGGAGTGAGAGCAGATGTACGTGAAATGGGGGAGATGCGTTTAAGAGCAGAGTTGATAGTGGAGGAAGGGAAGCCCCTTTCTTTAAAAAAGGAAGACATCTCCCTCGTCCTAGAATGAAAAGCCTCATCCTGAGAGCAGATGCGGCGGAGACGGAGGAATTGCGAGAAGGGGATGGCGTTTTTGCAAGAGACAGGGTGAGAAGAGCAATAGTCCAGATAGCTGTGAGAGTCAGTAGGTTTATAGTAGACATCAGTGGATAAGCTGTCTCCAGAGACAGAGACAGATCTAGAAAGGGGAGGGAGGTGTTGGAAATGGACCAGGTAAACTTGAGGGCAGGGTGAAGGTTGGAGGCAAAGTTAATAAAGTCAACGAGCTCTGCATGCGTGCAGGAAGCAGCGCCAATGCAGTCGTCGATGTAGCGAAGTAAAAGTGGGGGACAGGTACCAGAATAGGCACGGAACATAGATTGTTCCACAAAGCCAACAAAAAGGCAGGCATAGCTAGGACTCATAGGGGTGCCCATAGCTACACCTTTAGTTTGGAGGATGTGGGAGGAGCCAAAGGAGAAATTATTAAGAGTAAGGACTAATTCCGCTAGACGGAGCAGAGTGGTAGTAGAGGGGAACTGATTAGGTCTGGAATCCAAAAAGAAGCGTAGAGCTTTGAGACCTTCCTGATGGGGACTGGACATCCATGGTGAAAATAAAGCGGTGGGGGCCAGGGAACTTAAAATCATCGAAAAGTTTAAGAGCGTGAGAAGTGTCACGAACATAGGTAGGAAGGGATTGAACAAGGGGGGATAAAACCGTGTCGAGGTATGCAGAAACGAGTTCGGTGGGGCGGGAGCAAGCTGAGACAATAGGTCGGCCAGGACAGGCAGGTTTGTGGATCTTGGGTAGGAGGTAGAAACGGGAAGTGCGAGGTGTGGGAACTATAAGGTTGGTAGCAGTGGATGGGAGATCCCCTGAGCGGATAAAGTCGGTGGTGGTGTGGGAGACAATGGCCTGGTGCTCCTTAGTGGGGTCACGATCGAGCGGTAAATAAGAGGAGGTATCCGCGAGTTGTCGCTGTGCCTCGGCAAGGTAGAGGTCAGTACGCCAGACTACAACAGCACCATAGACTACTCTATTCCATAGACGCCAGGTCTGCTGAGTTCCCACAGCAGTTTGTATTTGTTGCTTGGAGTTCTAGCATCCGCAGATATTCTCATATTTGTCTCTCGCTCTGTCTCTCTCTCCCTCTCTCTCTCTCTCTCTCTCTCTCTCTCTCTCTCTCTCTCTCTCTCTCTCTATCTCTATCTCTATCTATCTCTCTCTCTCCCTTCCTCCCTCCCTCTCTCTCTCCTCTCTCTCTCACACACACACACACACACACACACACCCAAACACACACACACAATCAGAATTGCGGTTGTCTGTTTATGTTCCGCACAGACACTCCGTCCTACTCTCCCTCCACCAGAGAGGTTGCCTGGCCGGCTCAGTTCCTCTGGCATTCTCTGTGCGTTTCTCTAGTTTACCGGCGGCTGCAGAATCTCTTATGCCTCTGCCTGAAGGAACAGCAGAAAACAGACAGGCATACATTAACTCAAAGTTACCTGTTCTTTGCGACAAGTTGCAACGTTTTGGTATGAGATTCCTGTTCAGGTAACAATAAAAATAAAACAGTTAATTAATATTCCACGATATTTCACACACACACACACACACACACACACACACACACACACACACAAACTGGATCCACGTGTCCGCACTCCAACTCAACAGATGCCGTTTGGACATGAACATGTCTCACTCACTGGTAGACGAAGCAATCGCCTGCAGCTGAAGACGGTCAACAATGGTACGACTGGTTTGCTGCCAGTTCTTTTGTACACTGTCAGCACGTGAGTCCGATTCTGAACCTGGACCGTGCAGACGCTGAGTCAAAGAGTCATTTCCTGTGCCATGAGCTTCCAGTGCCGCAAACTTGCCGATGCAGCACCCTGAAAGCACCTGACCACAGCTGGCTCTTGAGTCTGTCCGAAAACTTCGAGCCTCCGACCTGCCCTCCGACACCGAGCACCGTGCACCATCTCTGCCGAGCGCTTCGACCCCGGCCCCGGCAACAGGCAATAGGCAAAGCCGAGGATTTGGGGCCTTCCCTTCCGGAGATTCTCAATCGCACAGTAGCAGTGGCAGCGAAGCGAGCATTTCAGAAGTTTTCTCCAGATGTTCCTCCGTGCTTCTCACGGCTGTCTCCATCAAATCAGGATTGTGCACGGCATCCTACTTACAAATACGATATCATTTTGGAGCGGCCGCACACACTGCATCGCGCCACCATCTTCTCCTCCTCACCCTCTCCCCAAACATAAAATATCATTTTTAATATCTTTAAAAATAATAAATTAAAATTATCGAGTTATCAATGTATCCAATTGGTCAAAATCCAATAGTCCCGAAAGCCTGCTACTCTGTCATCAGCAAAGTCTGGATACAGGATATCAAAATTGTCCTTCTACAAAATAATTATGAATGTAGATTCAATATACATTTATTATCAAAGTACATATGCACGATGCAACCCTGAGGTTCAAAGCCATGAAACAAAGAAAACTATAGACTCCTTTCAAAGAAAAATATTATCTCCCCACCGCCTCCACTCCCATGCAAGAAAAAAAATTGTGCATAGAGCAAAAAAAAGCAAGCGTAAAACACAGAATACAAAACGCCAACCCACAAGGTCGTCATCGAAGGAGTCCAGGAGTATTCAGTTCAGTTTAATCTAGTGTTGTGAATTGCATTAACTGTACACTGCCCTGATCAAAATTGCACAAAATAGCAACAAACGGAAGGAGTAACCAGAAACCAGAAACACATAACAACATGAGCTACAGAGTCCAGTCCACAAAGCACATCACTAAACCTTGCCCAAGGCCTGGGTCTCCAACACCATTCTCCAGCAGCATGGAGGGAGAAAGGTGCAATTTGAATGCAGGCACCTTCCTCAAGGAGTAGCGAGTGAGGGGGAGAGAGAGAGACCATCACACGCAAACACCTTCCGATGGCAGCAGCAAGTGAGAGGATGGGAGACGGCGCTCAGCACCCGCTCACCATCCACTCTTGCCTCGGTGATTTCAATCTTCCTGGATGCTTTATTTGGTGAGAAATTGAGTTGACCATGGACTTGCACCCCATCTCCAGGCTTTTGGCCGCCAGGCTACATACATCACTTGAAACCTCACTGATCACCCTTGGAACAGCAAAGGGCCGGATTGTTCAATCGACCCGAAAACACACCACCAAAGTGCAGATCTTCAGGCTACAGCAGTAGGAGAACCACACTTGAAATTTTTCAAAAGTGTAAAAGAAGTGAAAGAAGTGGTTTCATGAGCCATCTGAAAGATGTTTGTTGCCCTTGGTTGCATTGTTTGCTGGTGCCATCTGCTTATAAAAAAATGCAGAGTCAACCATACCTCTATGTACTCCATATTTCACAAAGTACTAATTTGAAATAAGGCTTTGATGTTCTGCTGGATCATCAAGTTGTTGAAAGACACACATTGGTCTGGCCTGAACCTCTAGCACAATGGGATATTTGTAAGTGAGTGCTGCTAATCAGCATATTCCAAGCAGTGGCACAGTCGCCGTGAACCAAGTGCTAGGAAAGGGATTGCTATACATCGTAACTTGATAGCCAGCATGGATCTGCTGGACCAAATGACTTGTTCCTGATCTCTATTACTCTACATGTCTGTCGAGAGAAATGCTTTACTCTTCTGTGGTTAAGAAGGCATATGGTGCATTGGGATTGAATTTAAGAGCCGAGAGGTAATGTTGCAGCTATATAGGACCCTGGTCAGACCCCACTTGGAGTACTGTGCTCAGTTCTGGTTGCCTCACTATAGGAACGATATGGAAACCATAGAAAGGGTGCAGAGGAGATTTACAGGGACGTTGCCTGTATTGGGGAGCATGCCTTATGAGAATAGGTTGAGTGAACTAGGCCTTTTCTCCTTGGAGCGACAGAGGATGAGAGGTGACTTGATAGAGGTGTACAAGATAATGAGAGGCATTAATCGTGTGGATAGTCAGAGGCTTTTTCCCAGGGCTGAAATTGCTAGCACAAGAGGGTATCATTTTAGGGTGCTTGGAAGTAGGTACAGAGGAGATATCAGAGATAAGTTTTTTATGCAGAGAGTAGTGAGTGCGTGGAATGGGTTGCCGGCAATGGTGGTGGAGGCGGAAACAATAGGGTCTTTTAAGAGACTCCTGGATGGCTACATGGAGCTTAGAAAAATAGAGGGCTATAGTTAAAGCCTAGGTAGTTCTAAGGTAGGGACACAAAGCCCACACAGCTTTGTGGGCCCAAGGGCCTGTATTGTGTGGTACGTTTTCTATGTTTCTATGTTTCTTTGATGAAATCCACAATTGTGTCTGCGGGCTGAAATCAGCGTGGGGGGATTAATTAAAAGAAAGCAAGTGCAAGCAGTGTAGACATTGTTTGAGCGGCCATTGTGTGAGTGGGACAGTGTTAGATTTGTCTGCCTTTGGCTCAACACGGGTAGGCAGGGAACGACTGAGGCAAGCACAGTCGGAAGTTCTAGGGAGGCAAGTAAGTAAGTTTCTAGTAAGATTTTTTTCTCTCTGTTGGTACACAGCTAGTGTGTAGAGAATGAGTCTGGATGTAGTGGTATATTCTTTGTGTGAGTGGTGAGAAATCTAGGAGACCTCCAATCTCCCTGATAATGAAAGCTGCATGAAGTACATCAAGCTACAGCTCCTTAGAGACCATGTTAAGGAACGGGAGCTGCAGCTGGATGACCTTCAGCTCATACAGGAAAAAGAGGTGATAAGATAAGATCTGCAGGGAGGTAGTCACCTCTAAATTGCAGGAGGGAGGTACCTGAGTAACTGAGAGGAGAGGGAGAGGGAGAGGGTAAAGGTAGCCAGTGCAGGGTACTGCTGTGGCCATTACCCTTAACAATAAGTATACCATTTTGGATATTGTTGGAGGAGTGGGGTGACCTTTTAGGGGGGAGGCCGCAGGAGCTAGTCTGGCTCTGTACTCAGAAAAGAAGTGGGGAGAAGAGGTGTGCAATAGTGATGGGGGAAAGCAGATTCTGTGGGCGTGAAAGAGACACTCAGATGGTATGACACCTCCCGGCTGCCAAGGTCAGGGATGTCTAGAATCAGGTCCACACCATTGTACAAGAGAAGGGTGAACAGCTGGATGTCATGGTACGTATTGGTATCAACACAGAGGTAGGTAACACAAGGAGATCCTGAAGAGGCAATACAGGGAATTAGGCAGTAAGCTGAAAAGCAGGACCTCTAGTGTAGAAATCTTTGCATTGCTCTCTGTGCCCCATGACAGTGAGGGTAAGAGTAGGATGATTTGTCAGATACATGCATGCCTGAGGGATTGTAGCGGGGGCAGAATTTCAGACTTCTGGTTCAATGGGATCTCTTCTGGAGAAAGTATGACCTATACAAAAAAGAATAGGATACACCTGAACCCAAGGGGCACCGATATATTTGCAGACAGCTTTACAAGAGCTGTGGGGAGGGTTAAACTTATTTGGCAGCCGAATGGGAACCGCATGGGAGTAGATATCAGACCACTGGAAAAGGTCACTGGAGAGTTTGTAATAGGGTTCAATGAAATGGCAGATGAACTGAAAAAGTATTTTACATTCCTCTTCACTGTGAAAGTCACTAGCAGTATACTGGAAGTCCAGTAGTGCCAGGGGACAGAGGTAAGTGCAATTTTGATTGCTAGGGAAAAAGTGCTTGGTAGGTTGAATGGTCTAAAGGTAGATAAATCACATAGTCCACGTGGTCTGCACCCCAGGATTCTGAAAGAGGTAGCTGAATAGATTATGGAGGCATTACTTTACTTTACTTTACTTCATTATCGCCAAACAATTGATACTAGAATGTACAATCATCACAGCGATATTTGATTCTGTGCTTCATGCTCCCTAGATTACAAATATTCAATATTAAAAATATTAAAAATAGTAAAAATTAGTAAATTTTAAAAATTTAAATTATAATCATAAATAGAAAATAGAAAAATGGAAAGTAAGGTAGTGCAAAAAAACCAAGAAGCAGGTCCGGATATTTGGAGGGTATGGCCTGATCCGGTTCAGGATCCGTTCAGCAGTCTTATCACAGTTGGAAAGAAGCTGTTCCCAAATCTGACCGTACCAGTCTTCAAGCTCTTGAGCCTTCTCCCGGAGGGAAGAGGGATGAAAAGTCGTGTCCTTGATTATCCTGGCAGCACTGATCCAACAGCGTGCGGTGTAAAGTGAGTCCAAGGACAGAAGATTGGTTTGTGTGATATGTTGCGCCGTGTTCACAATTTTCTGCAGCTTCTAATGATTAATTATCATAATTAATAATGATCCTTCAAGAATCACTGGATTCTGGCATGATTCTAGAAGGATGAAAAATTGCAAATGTCACTCTAAGAAAGTTGGGAGGCAGCAGAAAAGAAAATATAGGCCAGTTTTTCTGACCTTAGTGGTTGCAAAGATGTTGGAGTCTATTAAGGATGAGGTCTCGGGGTACATGGAGACACATGATGAAATGAGTCAAAGTCAGCATGGTTTCCTTAAAGGAAAATCTTGCTTGACAATTCATCGGAATTCTTTGAGGAAATAACTAGCATGATAGACAAAGGAGAATCAGTGGATGTTGTGTACTTGGATTTTCAGAGTGACATTCTGCTCCACTATTCAATAAGAGCATGGCTGATCTGGCCATGGACTCATCTCCACCTACATTCCTTTTCCACATAATCCTTAATACCCCTACTATGCAAAAATCTATCCAACCTTGTCTTAAATACATTTACTGATGTAGCCTCCACTGCTTCATTGGGCAGAGAATTCCAGATTACCACTCTCTGGGAAAAGCAGTTCCTCCTCATCTTCATCCTAAATCTACTCCCCCGAATCTTGAGGCTATGTCCTCTAGTTCTAGGCTCACCTACCAGTTGAAACAACTTTCCTGCCTCTATCTTATCTACCCCTTTCATAATTGTATAGGTTTCTACAAGATCTCTTCTCATTGTTCTGAATTCCAGCAAGTCAGTCTCAGGCGACTTAATCTCTCCTCAATCTGTCCTTAAGGCAAAATCTTGCCTGACGAACCTGTTGGAATTCTTTGAGGAGATTACAAGTAGGATTGATAAAGGGGATGCAGGTGGTGTTTTATATTTGGATTTTCAAAATGCCTTTGACAAGGTGCCACACATGAGGCTCCTTCCCAAGTTAAGAGCCCATGGTTTTACAGAAAAATTACTGGCCTGGTTAGAGCATTGACTAATTGGTAGGAGGTAGCAAGTGGTAATAAAAGTATCCCTTTCTGGTTGGCTACCTGTGCCTGGTTGGCTGCTTGTGCCTGGTTGTCTGCAGGGATCAGTGTTGGGACCACTTCTTTTTATGCCGATAATTCAAGGTTTTGTGTTGGCGCGTGGTCAAATGGTTAAGGCGTTCGTCTAGTGATCTGAAGATCGCTAGTTCGAGCCTTGGCTGAGGCAGCGTGTGTGTCCTTGAGCGAGGCAATTAACCACACATTGCTCTGCGATGACACCGGTGCCAAGCTGTATGGGTCCTAATGCCCTTCCCTTGGACAACATTGGTGGCATGGAGAGGGGTGACTTGCAGCATGGGCAACTGTTGGTCTTCCATACAACCTTACCCAGGCCTGCGCCCTGGAGACCTTCCAAGGCACAAATCCATGGTCTCAGGAGACCAACAGATGCCTATTATTATTATTATTACTCATGGTTTTGCTGTTGGAATAAATGGCATTGTTGCTAAGTTTGTAGATGATATGAAGACTGGTGGAGATACAGGTAGTGTTGAGGAAACAGGTAGGCTGCAGAAGGACTTAGACAGATCGGGAGAATGGGCAAGAAAGTGGAAAATGAAATAAAATATTGGAAAATGAATGGTCATGTACTTTGGTAGAAGAAATAAATGTGCAGGCTATTTTCTAAATGGGGAGAAAATCCAAAAACATGAGATACAAAGAGAATTTGGATTCCTTGTGCAGAAAATCCTAAAGGTTAACTTTCAGGCAGAGGTGACAGTGAGGAAGGGAAATACAATGTTAGCATTTATTTCAAGAGGTCTATAATACAAGAGCAGGGATGGGATGCTGAGGCTTTATAAGGCACTGGTGAGGCACTAGTAAAATCAAGCTAACCCTTCCTTTCTACATACCCCTCTACTTTTTAATCATCTACATGCCTATATATGAATTTCTTAAATGCCCCTAATTTATCTGCCTCTACAGCCATTCCTGGCAGGGGTTTCCATACACCCACATCTCTGTGTAAAAAAAACTTAACTCTGGCATCACCCACCCCCTTATACTTTCCTTCAATTATCTTAGAACTATGACCCCTCATATTAGCTATTTTGTCTTGGGAAAAAGTCTATAAATATCCACTTGATCTCTGTCTGTTAATATCTTGTATACCTCTATCAAGTCATCTCTCATCCTCCTGTGCTCCAGAGAAAAAAGCCCTAGCTCATTCAAATTTATCTCATGAGACATGCTCTCTAATCCAGACTGCATCCTGGTAGATCTCCTCTGCATCTTCTCTAAAGCTTCCACATCTTTCCTATAATGGTCGACCAGAACTGAACCCAGTATCACAAGTGTGGTCTATCCAGGGTTTTATAGAATTGCAACATTACCTTGTGGCTCTTGAATCCAGTCTCTGAATAACGAATGCCAACTCTTCATATACACACATTGTTCTGGAAAAGCTCAGCAGCTCAAGCAGCATCTATGGATGGGAATAAACAGTCGTCGCTTCAGGCCAATACTGTTCATCAAGACAACATGTCATATGTCTTCTGAACAGCCCTACCAACTTATGCAGCAATTTTGGGGAGTCAATGTTCCTCCACGCTGCTAAGAATCCTTCCATTAACCTTGCACTCTCCTTCACATTTGACCTTCCTGTGTGTATCACTTCACACTTCTACTGATTGAACCTCATCTGCCACTTCTCCGCCCAGCTCTGCCTCTAGTCAATGTTCCATTGTCACCTACGACGACCTTCTACAATATCTACAGTTCCACCAACCTTCATGTCATCTGCAAAATTATTGACCCTCCCCTCCACTTCCTCATCCAAACTATGTCTCAATACACAAGAGTAACAGAACAGATCCCTGCGGTACACCACTGGTTACCAACTTCCAAGCAGAATATATTCCATCTGCTATGTTATATGGGAAAAACCATTCTGAATCCACACACTGTGGTTTACCTGGATCCCATGACTCCAACTTTTTGAATGAGTCTCCCACGGGAAACCTTATCAAACTCCATACACCATTTACACCTCATCCACTACTCTACCTCTAATGTGTTTTTTTCACATTCTCAAAGAATTCATTCAGGCTTGTGAGGCATGATCTTCCCCTCACAAAGCCATGCTGACTATCCCTAATCAGACTATGCTTCTACAAATGCTTCTAAGTCCTGTTTCTAAGAACATTCTCCAATAATTTGCCCACCACTGAACCAAAGCTCAGTGGTCTCTAATTAGTAGAGTTATTCCTACTCCCTTTCTCAAACAAAGAAATATACTCTTGCCACCCTTTAACCATCTGGTATTACCCCTGTGGTCAGTGAGGATGCAATTATGACCGCCAAAGACCTTTTATCTCGCTTTCGATAATAACATGGTGTATACCTCATTATACATGATGCATACCCCATTAGATCCTGGGGTGTAATGTCCCTTGGGTACTTCAGTTTCCTCCCACATCAAGTGGATTGATCAGTTAATTGATTACCATAAGTAGCCCCTAATATGTGAATGATATGCGAAGAAATTTTTTTAGTCAGAGGGTGGTGAATCTATGGAATTTGTTGCCACAGGCAGCAGTGGAGGCCAAGTCATTGGGTGTATTTAAGGCAGAGATTGATAGGTATCTGAGTAGCCAGGGCATCAAAGGTTATGGTGAGAAGGTGGGGGAGTGGGACTAAATGGGAGAATGGATCAGCTCATGATAAAATGGCGGAGCAGACTCGATGGGCCGAATGGCCTACTTCTGCTCTTTTGTCTTATGGTCTTATGGTCTTATGATTGGTGGAAACACTAAATGTGCTGGAGGAACCTAGACCCTTCATCTGGACTGGAAGATAAAGTTCAGATAGCCAGGAAGATAGCCCGTCTTTTACAGAACCCCTCTCAGCCACTTATCTCCTACTTTAATCTATGGCATCTGGTTTTAGTTAATTCTGCTATGGGGAAGAATTTCCTACTATCCACCTCATAATTTTCTATACCTCAATCATGCCCCCAAGCGTGTTTTAACGATGTGACCAATTCACTGTCCAGATGAAAAATCTTGTCCCGAAACATCGACTGCTCATTTCCCTCCACAAGTGCTGCTTTCCAGTTCCTCCACTGTTCTTGTGTTTTTCCAGTGTCATGCCCCGAAGCCGTTGCTGCAGCAGTTCCCTTAGCTACCTCCAGATGGCAGAGGTTAACTGCCTGCCCATTTCATGAAACAGCTCCAAAAATTATCAGTCTACTTCTTCTGCAGTGGGGTTCGGATCTTCTGCTGCCTGCCAGGGTCAATGGCAGGCAACGTACCGCCTAATTTGTAAAACCAGTGTGCGCAAAAATCTTGTGCTGTGCAATATGTGCGCACTGAATAATACAGCCAATACAGTATAAATAAGCCAGTTCTAAAATCTGTAGAGAAATCAACTCAAGCTCCACGTTGTCAACACGGTCCGCAGCAGAAACCGGAAAAGGAAATATGATTGTGTACGATCGTAAAATATACTTAATATGCCAACGAGGCAGATGGTGATAACCTTTTGTGCGCAGTTTAAATTCCCTTGTGCGCTCATAGCAAAAGATGAGTGCGTCCGCACATGCGCACACCTTAAGAGGGAACATAAAGCTGGCACCCAAGGCAAAACCGTCTCTTCCAGCACCATCCTTCTGCGGGAGGTCAGCTCAATGGCGAGATCTGGGGCAGTGGAGGGTCCGTCTTGGTGTAAGCCCACACGCTGTCAGTAATATCAGGGACACACAAAATAGTTCAATAATGAAAGTACCAGAAAAATCTTAATAATGGCTAGTCTAAGCCAGTCAGGCACGCACATACACACGTGAACTGCAGCAGCCAGGGTGACGTCAAGTAAGATGTTGGGAGGATACTCCGTTGCTGTGGAGGAGATGTTGCGAATCTCCTTCAACCCACATGGGTTCATTTTGGTAGGTCCAATGTGAAGACAGAATATAATATTAATGGTAAGACTTTGGCAGTGTGGAGGATCTGAGAGATCTTGAGGTCCATGTCCATAGGAGACTCAAAGCCGCAGCACAGGTTGACAGTGTTGTTAAGCAGGTGTATGCTGTGTTGGCCTTCATCAACCCGGGGACTGAGTTCAAGAGCCGTGAGGTAATGTTACAGCTATGTACGACATTGGTCAGACCTCACTTGGAGTACTGTGTTGAGTTCTGGTCACCTCACTACAGGAAGGATGTGGATACTATGGAGAGAGTGCAGAGGAGATTTACAAGGATTTTGCCTGGATTGGAGGGCATACCTCATGAGAATAGGTTGATGTACTCGGCCTTTTCTCCTCGGACCAATAGAGAATGAGAGGTGACCTGATAAAGGTGTATAAGATGATGAGGGGCATTGATCGTGTGGATAGCCAGAGGCTTTTTCCCAGGGCTGAAATGGCTCAGGTAAGGGGTCGTGGTTTTAAGGTGCTTGGAAATAGGTACCGAGGGGAGGTCAGAGGTAAGTTTTTCAAACAGAGTGGTGGGTACGTGGAATGCACTACCGGTGGTGGTGTTGGAAGTGGATGCAATAGGGTCTTTTAAGAACCTCTTGGGTAGGTACATGTAGCTTAGGAAAACAGAGGGCTATGCGCTAGGGAAATTCTAGGCAGTTTCTAGAGTAAGTTACATGGTTGGCAAAACATTGTGGGCCGAAGGGCGTGTTATGTGTTGTAAGTTTTGATATTTTATGTTCTATGTTCCATGTTTAGAATTACAGTAAAAGAGCCACAGGGAATGAAGTTCGTGTAATGGACACCTAGTCAGCATCAAGTGAAAATATAGCAGAGATACCTTTACAGCTTTGTGGATAACACAGTAAGTACCCCACTGTGGACCACCTGGAGGACAAAACCAGCAGAAAGGAGTGCTTGGAACCTGAAGTATTGTGGGAAAGTGCAATTTCAGAGATTACAAACCTCAGATAAATCTTTTGGTAATCTAGAAGTTAACTGTAGAATGCCATCATCAAGAATGTGATGAAGTTAAGGAAATACATGTTTCTAAAGATAGGGATTAGGATTAAGACTGTGTTATGACTGTAGTGGCATCAACACTGGACGTCGAGGTGGAAGGACCTGAGCTCAAATCCAGCCAGGTCCCAACCTGGCCCGGGCAGTAGCAGTATCTGTGCAGAAGAAAGGCCTGGCAACCTACTTCCATATCTTGCCATGAAACCCCTATAGATTATTGCACTGTCCATAGAGTCACCAGCACTCAACAACAACAAAGGCCTAAGCAACGCTTGGGAGGTGTGTGAAGAAATGGTATAAAAGTCACAATATGTGATGACCAGCAGCAGTGATCTCAGTGATCAGTCACGGAAGTAGACCCTGAGCCAGGGACTCAGAGACTAACTTGCCAAGATCAAACCAGAAGCAAGTCTCTCAAGAATGGGGAATATCTGAATATATGTTCTGGATAAGGAGGAGCTTAGGAAGAGGCAATGACCTCTAACGGCAACTCCTTTGCTTACACCTTCGGAAAAAGCTCGATTTCTTTCTTTAATATCTCTATTTTCCCCTTCAGGGTTCTTTTGAGAACACTGACTGTGATTCTTTGTGGGAATGGGACCTGTTCTCAGGGTCTCACGACTGGCCGTTATTCGACACACTAAGAGCTTCATTCAACTTCGGAGATCCCGAGATTTCGTGGCTCTGGAGACGGGGGATCGGAGGTTGGTGTCCGGGCAGAGGATCGGTGTGTCGTGAGAGATGGAAGATCTAAGGTTGTATGCCCTGGGACCCGATATCTTTGGGCACAGAGCTCAGAAAGAGCGTCACAATGGACTTTTAACAACGTAATCCAGCGAGTTATTTGTTATGTCTTCCCTCTCGCTGTGAAACAGAGACACCTCTTTCTCCCTTATTAAGGAGAGAGAGAGCTTCTGGTTTGTCGAATACTAGGTGAACGAGCAGTCTTTGGTGCAACTGCAAATCTTGTCTTTGCTGTTGCTTTGCTCATGCTTGGGTGCTCAGGGGTGGGTGCCAATGCTTTTTGTTGCCGGTGAGGGAGGGGAGGATCGTTGCTTGTTGCCGCTTACGTGCAGGAGGGAGGGGAGCTATGGGGGACTTTGGGGTTCTAACATTTAACTGTCATTTATTCTTTGGGGCACTCTGTTTTTTGTGGTTGGTTGTGAAGAAAAAGCATTTCAGGATGTATATTGTATACATTGCTCTGACATTAAATGTACCTTTGAAACCTTTGATTTTGGAAGTTGTTAGAGTAAACCAGAGTTGTGTAACCAGAAATAGGTGACTACTCAAAAAAATATGGTGAACTTCCGAGTTGTTTGAAGCAATATAGTTGCTGGGAAATGTCGTTGCCTGGTGTGTTTTATCATGTGTTGTGTTCAATTGGCAGCAATATGTACACACACCGATGTATGTATGTATACCTGGCAATTTGCCCAGTTGCAAAAATGTGTGTGCGCACGTACACACACACACACACACACACGCACACACACACACACACCACACACACACGCACACACACACACACACACACACACACACACACACACACCACACACACACACACACACACCACACACACACACACACACCATGGATTTATTTATTAGTTATTAAGAGATATAGCACAGTGACAGGCCCTACCAGCCCAATGAGCCCGTATCACCTAACTATACCCATGTGACCAATTAACCAGCAAACTGGTACATCTACAGAAAATGGGACGAGACTGGAACACTTGAGGAAGCTCACACAATCACCGCGGGAACATGCAAACTCCTTAAAATCAGCGGCAGAGTGGAACCACCGCTGTAATAACATTATGCTAAGTTCTACACTACCATGCTGTCCTTGTCATGATTCAAGACAGCTACCCATCTACCACTTCAAGGGATGGTCAATAAATGTTGGACTTGTCTAAACGATGGACTGAAGAAATAAATAAATAAAAAGTCATGATGTAAGAAACTTTGGTTCGGCTGCACTTGGAATATAGCTTTGCAGCATTACAAGAAGAATGTGAAGGCTTGTTGAGGTTTACCAGGATGCTGCCTGGATTAGAGAGTATGAGCTATAAGGGAAGGTTGGACAAACTTGGGCTGTTTTCTCTCAATCATCAGAGGCTGAAGGGAGACCCGAAAGAAATTTATAAAACTGTGAGAGGCTTAGGTAAACGGCTAGTATCTTTTACACAAGGTCAAAATGTCAGATAGTAGAGGGTATAGCTTTATAGTGAGAGGGGTTAAGTTTCAAAATGTATGGGTCAAGTACTTTTATGTAGAGGGTGGTAACAGGCTGCCAGAGTTGGTGGTGGAAGCAGTTACCATAGTAGCACTTAAGAATCATTTTGAATGGCACATGAATAACCATGATTTTGAGGATTATGTGTCATGTACAGGTATAAGGGATTCAGTTTAATTTGGTACTATGCATGTTACAAACATCATGGGCCAAAAAGCCTGTTCTTGTCTCTGAGGTGAATGTAATCTACTTAAATGCTTGTCTTCAAGTACTCAACTCTTCTACCCTGCAAGAGTAGATCTGACTCACTATCTTATCTATGCCTCCATGGGCCCAATAGTCGAATTCTGTTCATATACCTCATGGCGTTATGGGCTTGTGGTCCCTCTGCATTGTGGGATTGGAACTGCTAATTCCGCTCACGAGGTTGTACTCAGTGACAGTGTTGCTTTGGGTAAGTCCAGACCATGTCCTGGAGGTTTGTCCTTGTTCCCAACGAGCCACCCATTCAAGAACTGGTTTCCTGTCGCACTGCCCAGCTCTCCTGCAATGGGCCACAAACTGGAGAAATGGAATGAGGATCGACTTTAGGGAGAGGTGATAGGCAGTTAAGGAGAAGAGACAAGAAGCCAGAGTAGGGAAATTAAGATGAGGGAACGTGGAGAAGTCAATGTTCATGCCATCAGGTTGGAAGCTACCAAGATGGAACATGAGGTGTTGCTCCTCCAACCTGAGAGCGGTCTCATCATGGCAGAAAAGGAGACTATGGACCAACATGTTGGAATAGGAATGGGGATAGGAATCGAAGTGCTTGCACTTGAAATTCCACTTTTGTTTATGGAGCTGAAGTGCTCAACAAAGTAGTCCTCCAATGCACATTGGGTCTCACCAATATAGAGGAGGCCATGACAGGAGCACTGGATGCAATAGACGACCATAACAAGTGTTACCTCACCTGGAAGGACTGTTTGGACTGAATGGAGGGGGACGTCTAGAACTTACAGGGATAAGTGCCAGGAGGGAGATTAGCAAGGAGGGACGAATGGACACGAGAATCACAGAGGGACTGATCCCTGCGGAAAGATGCAAGTGGGCTTGAGGTAATGATGTGTTGGGTGATAGAGTCCTGTTGAAGATTGAGGAGGGTGCAGAAAATGATGTGTTGGATGCGGAGGCTCATCGAGAGGTAGGTGAGGATAAGAGGAACTCTATCTCTGTTAAGATAGCGGGAAGGTAGGGTGAGCGCTGATGTCCAGAAAATGGAGGAGATGTGGGTGAGGGTAGCATTAATGGTGGAGGGAAGGAAATCCTGTTCTTTGAAGAAGGAGGACACCTTTGATGTTCTGGAAAGGAAACCCTAATCCTGAGAACAAATCAGCAGAGACAAAGGAACTGTGAAAAGGGAATGACATTTTTACAGGAGACAGGGTGGAAAGAGCTAAATTCAAAATAGCTGTGGAAATCAGTGGGTTTATAGAAGATATCGGGAGACAGTTTGTCTCTTGTGGTGGAAACAGATTGAGGAAGATTAGAGAGGCATCAAGGTGGAAGTTGATGACATTGACGAGCTCAGCATGGGTGCATGAAGCAACACCAAAGCAGTTACCAAAGTAGCACACAATGTGGCACAGTGTTACTAAACTGCAGATCAGGGGTTGCTTTGAACTTTCAAGAAATGAATATGTGAAGAGCAGTTGTTCTTGAACCTTGTGGTGTGAGACTTTAGGTTTCTATATCTCCTGCCCAATAGGAGCTGAGTTCGGATGATGGGGATCTTTGAGGATGATACTGCCTTCTTGTGGCAGCACCTCCTATGGATGCCACCAATGGTGAGGAAGGATTTGTCTGTGATGCATTTGGCTGGGTCCACTACTTTGCAGCATCTCACATTCATCCACTTTTTTATTCTTACCATGATGAACCAGCCAGGGTACTTCCAACAGTACATCTGTAAAAGATCGTTAGGGTGTTTGGTGACAAGCTGAACCTCCCTAACCTCCTGAAAATAAAGACACTGGTTCATCTTCCTTGTGATTTCATGTGTCCAAGGAGTCTTTCCCAGCTAGCCCATATCTAAATCTTTCCTATCCACATATTTGTCCAAATGTACTTTGAACGTTGTAATTGTACCCACCTCTACCACATCCTCATGGTGACTCATTCCATATACCCAGCAACTACTGTGTGAAAACCCTGCTCCCCATGTCTCCACTAAATCTTCCCCTTCTCATACTAAACCTTATGGCCTATATGCTTGGACTCCCCTAGTTTACTTGGGTAACAACTGCAGAGAAAGTATAGTACGGGCAGTCAAATAAAGTCCAAGGGCCATGATGAGGTAGGTTATGGATCAAAAATAATTCAACTGAGCCTATGGGAGATCCATTCAAATGTCTGATAATAGCAGGATAGCTGTACTTGAAGCTGGTGGCACCCGCATTGTGAACCACGTGTAGCGCAACATCCAGACTCATTTCCTTAAATCACTTGTTAACTAGAGTGTTGGGGTGCGCAGTTTACAAACTCCGTCAACGTGTTGAAGGCCAATCTGACCCTCCTTCAACTGTTAGTTCCCTAATGTAGAATAAAAGGAGTCAAACAACACACACAAACTGCTAGAGGAACTTTGGTCCTGCTGAAGGGTCTCAGCCAGAACGTTGACTGTAATCTTTTCCATTGATGCTGCCTGACCTGCTGAGTTCCTCCAGCATTTTGTGTGTGTGTTGCTTGGACTCCCAGCATCTTGTTTGTAACAGGAGTCAAGCTCACCTTGGACTTGCCTCATTAGAGGAGCGTATGTGAAATCTTTCAAGCACACCACAGATAAGGGAACTAATGTCAGTTTCCTCAGAGAATTCAGGCCCTAATTAGATTCAATCTACTCCACTGGGGAAGCCCTGCTGTCCACATGCCTGTCACCAGAATCTGAAGACACTCAACTGCAAATTTTCTCTATAGGAGATCACCAGGTGGAGGAAACATTTGAAAAGAAAAATATTATCTCCACCAACACCATGGAGTTCCAGTGGCACAAGGTCTGAATACACATTTTGCTGTTCTTTACAAAGTTGAAATGTTGATAAACCAGCATCCAAATGAAATGGATCCCAGGCTGTTTAGGGATCACAGGATCCACAACAGGAAGTTATAGCTGCAAATGTTAGCTGAAAAGGGTGAAATGAATATGTAGTGTATAGGACAATTAACTGAATAATGACCAACCAATTAAAAAATTGGAGAGAGAAGCATAAATCAGCTGATGTTCAGCTTGCAAGCACCTTTTAGTTTGCAAGCTACAGACTCAAAGCACTGATCGTGTTTTACTCCCCATCATTTCTCCAATATTTCCTCCCCATTTACAGTGCCTATCAAAAATATTCACCCCCCCTTAGAATTTTTCATGTTTTATTGTTTTAGTTTGGCTTTTTTAACACTGATCAACAGAAAAAGACTTTTTTGTCTAAGTGAAAACAGAGTGTAGAGATCACTGTACAAAGTGATCTAAATTAATTACAAATATAAAACACAAAATAATTGATTGTATAAGTATTCACCCCCCCCCCTTAATATGACACACCAAATCATCACTGGTTTAGCCAATTGGTTTTAGAGGTCACATAATTAGTTAAATGGAGGTCTGTATTTGGAGACCTGTGTGGAGTCAAGGTGTTTCAAATAACACCTGTATCTGGAAGGTCCAACTGCTGGTGAGTCAGTATCCTGGCAGAAACTGCACCATGAAGACAAAAGATCAACTCTGCGAAAAGGTTATTGAATAGCACAAGTCAGGAGATGGATAAAAGAAAGTTTCCAAGTCACTGAATATCCCTTGGAGTATGTTTAAGTCACTCAAGAAATGGAAAACATATAGCACAGCTGTAAATCTGCCTAGAGCAGCTGTCCTCAAAGCTGAATGACTCTGCAAGAATGGGACTGGTGAGGGAGGCCACCAAGAGACCTATGACAACTCTGGAGGAGTTACAAGCTTCAGTGGCTGAGATGGGAGAGACCGTGAATGCAACAACTATTGACCAAGTGCTTCTCCAATCACAGTTGTATGGGACAGTGGCGAAGAGAAAACCACTGTTAAAAAAATGCATGAAATCTTGGCTAGAGTTTACCAGAAGGCATGTGGGGGACTTTGAAGTCAGCTGGAAGAAGGTTCTATTGTCCGATGAAACTAAAATTGAGCTGTCTGGCCATCGGACTAAATGCTATGTTTGGCATAAGCCAAACACCACACATCATTAAAAGCATACCATCTCTAACATGAGGAATGGTAGTGGCTGCATGCTTCACTGTAGCAGGCCCTGCAAGACTTATGACGGTGGAGGGTAAAATGAATGCAGCAAAATACAGAGAAATCCTGGAGGAAAATGATGCAGTGTGCCAGAAAACTGCAACTTGGGAGAAGATTTGTTTTCCAGCAAGACAATGACACCAAGAATAAAGCCAAAGCTACACAGGAATGGCTTAAAAACAATAAAGTTAATGTCCTGGAGTGGCCAAGTCAGACTCCAAACCTCAATATAATTGAGAATTTGTGGCTGCACTTGAAAACGGCTGTTCACTCACAATCCCCATGCAATCTGATAGAACATGAGCAGTTTTGGAAAGAAGAATGGGGGAAAATTTCAATGTCCAGATGTGCAAAGCTGATAGAGACCTATCCACACAGACTCAAGGCTGCCACAGGTGCATCTATTAATACTGACTTGAAGGGGGTGAATACTTTTGCAATGAATTATTTTGTGTTTTATATTTGTAAATAAATTAAATCACTTTGTAGAGATATGTTTTCACTTTGATCAGGTCAAAAAAGCCAAATTAAGTCCAATGTGATTCAATGTTGTAAAACAATGAAACATGAAAACTTTTGGGGGGGAAAGTGAATATTTTTATAGGCATTGTATATTAGGATCTTCTGTTGTCAAGATGTACAGCATTTAAATGGGCCATTCAGTCAACCATTGCACCCAATGGACACCCTTCTGCATTAGTTCCATCTCCCAGCACTTGCCTTCTTTCTGTAGACAACTGAAATGCAACTAGACCCTTTTTTATTGAGAGATACAGCCCAGTGAAAGGCCCTTCTGGCCAAACATTGTTATGGAAACAGCAACAGAAAATCCTGCAAAAAGTAGTGGGTTCAGCCCAGTCCATCACAGGTAAAGCCCTCCCACCACTGAGCACATCTACACAGAGCCCTGTTGCAGGAAAGCAGCAAACGTCATCAAGGACACAACTCAGGCTATGGTCCCTTATAGTGGCTGCCGTCAGGAAGAAAATACAGAAGCCTCAGAACCCACACCACCAGGTTCAGGAACAGTTATTACCAGTCAACCATCAGGCTCGTGAACCAGAGGGGATAATTTCACGCAGTTTCACTTGCCCCATCACTCAACTTTCTCGATAATTTATTGCTGATTTATTTATTTTTTATTTACATTTGCAGTTTGTTGTCTTTTGCACACTGATTGTTTGACTTACTGTTGGGTGCAATCTGCCAGTGATTCAATTCTGTTTCTTGCATTTATTGTGTATGCCCACAAGAAAATGAATCACAGGGTTGTATATGGTGACATATATGTACTTGGTAATAAATTTACTTGGAACTTTGAACAAGGTGCGTAACCCAATCACATCCTTGTGATCAATTAACTTACTAACTCATCTATTCTTGGAATGTGGAAGCAAACAGAAGCACCAAGAGAAAACCCATACAGTCACGGGCAGAATTAAACCCAGATTGCCGTCAGTGTGTACACTAACCTCTATGCTACCAAATCACCTGTTGTTCAAAACTGTCCATTTCACTTATGATGTTCTGGGTGAAACTTCCCACCTCTTATACTCCTTTTGAATCTTTCCCCCTTATCCTAAATCTACACCCTCTGCTTTATCTGCTTTTGATGTCAGGAAAGGTTTTCTGCAGTCTGCACTATGGGTCAATTTCATATACTTATTATGTCCCCATACCACCTCCACTCCGAGAACATCAACAGCTTCTCCATTCTCACACCTCCCACCTACACCTCAATGTAATTAGTTATTATATCATCTAATCAGTTATAGGAGTAACTAGTATTCACATTGGCTCAGCAGAAGATAGCAGATAGGTTGCCTCTCTATCTTCAGCC
Organism: Mobula birostris; assembly: GCF_030028105.1. NCBI lineage: Eukaryota > Metazoa > Chordata > Chondrichthyes > Myliobatiformes > Myliobatidae > Mobula > Mobula birostris. The sequence continues at coordinate 178,963,665 of NC_092374.1, read as the reverse complement.
TGTGACTAGTGGTGTGCTGCAGGAACTAGTGCTGGGTCTATTGTTGTTTGCCATTCCATTAATGATTTGGACAACAATGTGATAAACTGAAATGGAGGAGGTGGGTGGAGTGGAGAATAGGCAGCAAGGAAGGCCATCATAGCTTGCAGCAGAATCTGGGACAGTTTGAAAATTAACAAATGGATTTATTGCAAATGTCAGGTGTTTCACTTAGAGAGAATATAGCAAGGCAGACCACACAAAGTGAATAGGCACTGAGAGGTGCTGTAAGAAAGGGCATCTAACAATGCAGCCACATTAATTCCTTTAAAGTTGCCTAAATGGTAAGGTTGTGGAGATCTTCTGGCACATTGGACTTCATAAATTCAGGTATTGAGGACAGGAGTCAGTATGTTATGTTGAAGTTGTGTAAGATGTTGGTAATGCCTGATCTGTAGTGTTGAGCGCAAATCTTACCTACAGGAAAGGTATAAGATTGAAAGACAATAGAGAGTCTACAGTTTAACACGTGGCTAAGGAGTTGATGTAGGAGGGAGGGCATAAGATTTTTGGATCATTGGGCTCTCTTCCAGGGAAGTTGATTTAGCTTGCACCTGAACTGGACGGGGACTAATATCCATGAGGGAAGATTTGCTAGAGCTGCACAGTAGGGTTTAAACTAGAGTGCCAGAACAGCTAGTGAAAAGGTTGTAAAGACAGATGTTGCTAAGACTTCAGACAAAGCCCAGGAACTAAAGAGTTAAGCATGGTGGGACTAATGTCCTGAACTACGTGTATTTTCAGTACAAGAAGTATTGCAGGAAAGGCTGACAAGCTCAGGACATAAATCAACACCTGGATTTATAACGTGAGACTTGGTTGCAGGAGGAGCAGGACTGACAAACAGGCTTCAGTTGTTTTAGACATGACAGAGCAGGAAGGGTGGAATTACTAGTCAGAGAAAATGTCACGGCAGTGCTCAGATAAGACAGACTGGAGAACTTATCTAGCGAAGCATTGTAGGTGGAACTGAGAAATAAGAAAGGCATGACCACATGAACTGAACAATATCACAGACCACCCAACAGTTCTGGAAGAACAAATTTGTGGGGATCGCAGACTGTTGCAAAAAGAAACATATTATAAGGTTGTTATAGTAGGTGATTTTAACTTTCCGTATATCGACTGGGACTCCCACACTTCAAAAGAACAGATGGGATAGCTTGTCAAATGTGTTCAGTAATTTTTCCTTAAGCAGTAAATAGAAGTCCCAACAAGTGTGTAAGACCACAAGACCATAAGACATAGGAGCAGAATTAGGCCATCTGGCCCATCCAGTCTGCTCCACCATTCAATCATGGCTGATCCTTTTTTCTATCTCCTCCTCAACCCCAGTTCCCGGCCTTTTCCCCATAACCTTTGATGCCATGTCTAATCAAGAACCTATCAATCTCTGCCTTAAGTACACACAACAACCTGGCCTCCACAGCTGCATGTGGCAACAAATCCTAAAAACTCACCCCCTTTTGGCTAAAGAAATTTCTCTGCATCTCTGTTTTGAATGGATGCCCCTCTATCCTGAGGCTGTGCTCCCTCGTCCTAGACTTTCCCACCATGGGAAACATCCTTTTCACATCTACTCTGACTAGGCCTTTCAACATTTGAAAGGTTTCAATGAGATCCCCCTCATCCTTCTGTATTCCAGCGAGTACATACCCACAGCCATCAAACGTTCCTCATATGATAACCCTTTATATCCCTGGAAACATTCTTGTGAACCTTCTCTGGACCCTCTCCAATGCCAGCACATTTTTTCTAAGATGAGGGGCCCAAAACTGTTCACAATACTCAAGGTCAGGCCTCACAGTGCCTTATAAACCCTCAGCATCACATCCTTGATCTTGTATTCTAGACCTCTTGAAATGAATGCCAACATGTCATTTGGCTTCCTCACCATTGACTCAACCTGCAAATTAGAAAAATTATAAAAATAAAGGGCTATCGGTAACCCAAGGTAAATTCTAAAGTTAACACAAGTTTGGCATAACATTGTGGGCCAAGGGGCCCGTACTATGCTGTAGATTTTCTATGTAACCTTCAGGGTGTTCTGCCCAAGGACTCCTAAGTCCCTCTGCATTTCAGATTCCTGGATTTTCTGCCCATTTAGAAAAAAGTCTGCACATTTATTTCTACTACCAAAGTGCATGACCATGCATTTTCCAACACTATTTCATTTGCCACTTTCTTGCCTAATCTCCTAATCTAAGTCCTTCTGTATCCTACCCATTTCCTCAACACTTGCTGCCCTTCCACCAATCTTTGTATCATCTGCAAGCTTGGGAACAAAGCCATCTATTCCATCATCTAAACCATTTATACACAGCATAAAAAGAAGTGGTCGCAACACCGGCCACTGTAGAACATCACTGGTCACTAGCAGCCAACCAGAAAAGGATCCTTTTATTTCCACTCACTGCCTCCTACCAAATCAGCCAATGCTCTAACATAGCATAGATTTTGATGCCAAAATAGGCAGGGAGTTCTTGAATCTATGACCAAAGTGTGGCCACTTTGCAGAATATTGATAGAGTTGGTATGCCATTAGGGAATAAGACAGAGCAGGTGACATAAGTTTGTGTAGGTGAGTATTTTGCATCTAGTAATCACAGATGCCATTAATTTCAAAATAAATAAGCAGAAAGATGGGTCTAGTCCACAGGTTGAGATTCTAAATTTAAGGAAAACTTCTATTGTATCAGAAAAGATCAGTCAAGTGTGGATTGGGACAGGCAGTTTTCCAGGAGGCGGTGGGGGGAGTGTTCTCTATTAAGTGTGAGCCTTCAAGTGAAAATTTTGAGAGTACAAAGCTTGTATGCGCCTGTCAGAAAAAAATGACAAAAAAAATAGTAGGTGTAGGGACCAACAAGAGAAAATCTGTGGATGCTGGAAATCCAAGCAACAGACATACCAGTGGAGGAATTCAGTAAGCCAGGCAGTACAAATGGAAAGGAGTTACTGTTGACATTTCAGGCCGAAACCCTTCCTCAGAACTGGAGGAAAAAAAAAGATGAGTCAGTGTTGGAAAGATGGTGGGGGGGGGGGGTGGAGAGAAAGAGAAAGAAGAAACAGGTATAGGAAACCTTGATTTTCCAAAGCATACTGGAAGCCCTGGTTAAGAAAAACAGTGCATAACAGTAGGAAAAATTTGGGCGCTAATGGAACATAAGAAATGCAACAGAACCTTTTCGAAGCGAAGGGAGTTTTATACTACTCGGGATAAAAGAGAGGCGAGACTGCACAGGCGTGTGACGTCAGCCAGTAGAGCGCGAAAGGTTTAAAAAGGCAAGGAATCTTCAACGGCTTTCGATTCGGAGCAAGAAGGCTGTGAGTGAACAGCTTATTTTTTGAAGGGAGTTTTTTACTACTTGGGGTAAAAGAAAGGTGAGTCTGCGCTGGCGCTTGATGTAAGCCAGTAGAGCGCGAAAGGTTTAAAAAGAAGACCGCCATATCCAGCGGCAGCAGAGAGAGAGATAGCAGTATCAGGCTTTGGCTCAACGGGATTAGGCGGTAATGGGACAAGGCGGGGTGGGTTTACCTATGTTATTTGCAGAAAGGAGGAAGTATGTGTGTGAGGCCAGTTTTCTGTGCTCGGTGGAGGTCCTGGAGTCTCTCAGCCTCCTGGACAGCCATATCTGCACCAGATGTGTCGAGCTGTGGCTCCTGAGAAACCAAGTTAAGGAACTGGAGGTGCAACTCAATGACCTTCGCCTGGTCAGGGAGAGCGAGGAGGTGATAGAAAGGAGTTATTGGCAGGTGGTCACACCGGGGCCACGGGAGACAGACAAATGGGTCCCAGTCAGGAGAGGGAAGGGGAAGAGTCAGGTACTAGAGAGTACCCCTGTGGAGGCTGCATCCCTTGACAATAAGTACTCCTGTTTGAGTACTGTTTGGGCGGGGAGGGGGAACAACCTACCTGGGGGAAGCAACAGTGGCTGTGCCTGTGGCACAAAGTCTGGCTTTGTGGTTCAGAAGGGTAGGGAAATGAAGAGGATGGCAGTAGCGATAGGGGATTCTATAGTTAGGGGGTCAGACAGGCGATTCTGTGGATGCAGGAAAGAAACTTGAATGGTAGCTTGCCAAGGTGCCAGGGTCCGGGATGTTTCAGATCGCCTGCAGTGGGAGGGAGAACAGCCAGAGGTCATGGTACATATTGGTACCAATGACATAGGTAGGAAAAGGGAAGAGGTCCTGAAAAAAGACCAAAGGGAATTAGGAAGAAAGTTGAGAAGCAGGACCACAAAGGTAGTAATCTCGGGATTACTGCCTGTGCCACGCGACAGTGAGAATACGAATAGAATGAGATGGAGGATGAATGCATGGCTGAGGGATTGGAGCAGGGGGCAGGGATACAGATTTCTGGATCATTGGGACCTCTTTTGGGGCAGATGTGACCGGCACAAAAAGGATGGGTTGCACTTCAATCCCAGGGGGACCAATATCGTGGCAGGCAGGTTTGCTAAGGCTACTGGGGAGAGTTTAAACTAGAATTGTTGGGGGTGGGAACCAAACTGAAGAGACTGGGGAAGAGGAGATTGGCTCACAAATAGAGAAAGCTTGTAGACAATGCGAGAGGGAGGATAGGCAAGTGATAGCAAAGGGACACGCTCAGACCGAAGATTTGAGATGTATCTATTTTAACGCAAGGAGCATTGTGAACAAAGCGGATGAACTTAGAGCATGGATCAGTACTTGTAGATATGATGTTATGGCCATTGCAGAGACTTGGATGGCTCAAGGACAGGAATGGTTACTTCAAGTGCCGTGTTTTAGATGTTTCAGAAAGGACAGGGAGGGAGGACAAAAGAGGTGGAGGCCTGGCACTGTGATCAGAGATAAAGAGTCACAGCTGCAGAAAAGGTGGACGCCATGGAGGGATTGTCTACGGAGTCTCTGTGGGTGGAGGTCAGGAACAGGAAGGGGTCAATAACTTTACTGGGTGTTTTTTATAGGCCGCCCCATAGTAACAGGGATATCGAGGAGCAAATAGGGAAACAGATCCTGGAAAGGTGTAATAATAGCAGAGTTGTCATGATGGGAGATTTTAATTTCCCAAATATTGATTAGCATCTCCCTAGAGAAAGGGGTTAGATGGGGTGGAGTTTGTTAGGTGTGTTCAGGAAGGATCCTTGACATAATAAGCCTCCAAGAGGAGAGGCTGTACTTGATTTGGCATTGAGAAATGAACCTGGTCAGGTGTCAGATCTCTCAGTGGGAGAGCATTTTGGAGACAGTGATCATAATTCTATCTCCTTTACAATAGCATTGGAGAGAGATATGAACAGACAAGTTAGAAAAGCGTTTAATTAGAGTAAGGGGAGTTATGAGGCTATCAGGCAGGAAATTGGAGGCTTAAATTGGAAACAGATGTTCTCAGGGAAAAGTATGGAAGAAATGTGGCAAATATTCAGGGGATATTTGTGTGGAGTTCTGCACAGGTACGTTCCAATGAGACAGGGAAGTTATGGTTGGTTACAAGAACCGTGGTGTATAAAATGCTGTAATAAATCTAGTCAAGAAGAAAAGCTTACAAAAGGTTCAGAGAGCTAGGTAATGTTGGAGATCTAGAAGATTATAACGCTAATAGGAAGGAGCTTAAGAATGAAATTAGGAGAGCCAGAAGAGACCATGAGAAGGCCTTGACGGACAAGATTAAGGAAAACCCCAAGGCATTCTACAAGTATTTGAAGAGCAAGAGGATAAGATGTGAAAGAATAGGACCTATCAAGTGTGGGAAAGGGTGTATGGAAATGGAGGAAATATCAGAGGTACTTAATGAATACTTTACTTCAGTATCCACTATGGAAAAGGATCGCTGTGATTGTAGTGATGACTTGCAGCAGACTGAAAAGCTTGATTATGGAGATATTGAGGAGGAGGATGTGCTGGAGCTTTTCGAAGGCATCAAGTTGGATAAATCACTGGGACCGAATGAGATGTGCCCCAGGCTACTGTGGGAGGCGAGGGAGGAGATTGCTGAGCCTCTGGCGATCTTTGCATCACCAAAGGGGACGGGAGAGGTTCTGGAGGATTGGAGGGTAGCAGATGTTGTTCCTTTATTCAAGAAAGGGAGTAGAGATAGCCCAGGAAGTTATAGACCATTGAGTCTTACCTCAGTGATTGGTGGAGAAGATCCTGGGAGGCAGGATTTATGAACATGTAGAAAGGTATAATATGATTAGGAGTGGTCAGTATGGCTTTGTCAAGGGCAGGTCGTGCCTTATGAACCTGATTGTATTTTTTGAGGATGTGACTAAACACATTGATAAAGGTATAGCAGTATATATATAGCATATATGGATTTCAGTAAGGCATTTGATAAGGTACCCTATTCAAGGCTTATTGAGAAAGTAAGGAGGCAGGGGATCCAAGGGGACATTGCTTTGTGAATCCAGGACTGGCTTGGCCACAGAAGGTAAAGAGTGGTTTGTAGAGTTCATATTCTGCATGGACCTCTGGAGTGCCTCAGGGATCTGTTCTGGGACCCTTGCTCTTCATGATTTTTATGTGACCTGGATGAAGTGGAGGGATGGGCCAGTAAGTTTGCTGATGACACAAAGGTTGGAGGTGTTGTGGATAGTGTGGAGGCCTGTCACAGGTTACAGCAGAACATTTGATAGGATGCAAAACTGGCCTGAGCAGTGGCAGATGGAGTTCAATCCAAATAAGTGTGAAGTGGCTCATTTTGGTAGGTCAAGTATGATGGCAAAATATAACATTAATGGTAAGTCTCTTGGCAGTGTGGAGGATCAGAGGGATCTTGGGGTCCAAGTCCATAGGACTCTCAAAGCAGCTGTGCAGGTTGACACTGTGGTTGAGAAAGCCTACGGTGTATTGGCCTTCATCAATCGCAGAATTGAATTCAGGAGCCAAGGTAATGTTGCAGCTATATAGGACCCTAGCCAAACCCCACGGAGTACTGTACTCAGTTTTGGTCACCTCGCTACGAGAAGGATGTGGAAACCATAGAAATGGTGCAGAGCAGATGCACAAGAATGTTGCCCCGATTGGGGAGTATGCCTTATGAGAATAAGTTGAGTTAACTCTGCCTTTTCCCCTTGACCTGATAGAGGTGTATAAGATAACAGGCATTGATCATGTGGATAGTCAGAGGCTGAAATGGTTGCCACAAAAGGACACAGGTTTAAGGTGCTGGGGCGTAGGTAGAGATGTCAGGGTGTTTTTTTTTTACTCAAGAGTGGTGAGTGCATGGAATGGGCTGCTGACAACGGTGGAGGTGGTGGATACGATGGGTCTTTTAAGAGACTTTTAGATAGGCACATGGAGTTCAGTAAAATAGAAGGCTATAAGTAAGCCTAGTAATTCCTAAAGTAGGGACATGTTCAGCACAACTCTGTGGGCCAAAGGGCCTGTATTGTGCTGTAGGTTTTCTATGAAGAGCACTTAAGAAATTAGTTTAAGTATTTGGATAGACATAGACTGATTAACCATAGCATGACAGGTTATGTCCAACCAATGTCATAGCTTTTCAAGTAAGTTACCAGGGAAGTTATTGAAGGCAAGGCAGTGGAGGTTATCTACATGGATTTACGTAAGGGCATCTCACAAGATCCCACGGGAAGTTGGACAAGGTTCAGTTGCTGAGCGTTCAAGATGAGATAGTAAATTGGATTAGAGACTGCCTTTATGGGAGAAGCCAGAGTGGTCAAAGATTGTTGCCTCTCTGACTGGAGGCCTGTGACTAGTTGTGTGCCAAAGGGATCTGAGTTGCGTCCATTATTTGTCATCTGTCTCAACAATCTGAATGATAACATGGTTAGATGGAACAGCACATTTGCAGCTGAAACGAAGACTGGGGGTGTAGTGGGAAGCAAGGAAGGTGATCATGGATAAATAAGCTGAAAATGACAGATAAAATTTGATGCACACAAGTTCATGGTGTTGCACTTCAACGGGCCCAATCAGGGTAGGTCCTACACAGTGACTAGCAGGGAACTGAGTGTGGTATCACAAACATCTGGTAATACAGGTCCAAGATTAGTTGCACTGCACATTGATAGGATCTTAAAGAAAGCTTTTGGCACATTGTATGTCATGTTGAAGGTGTACAAGACAGTGCTGAGGCCTAATTTGAAGTATTGTTTGCAGTTTTGGTCATCTACCATTAGAAAGTAAGGTTGACAGAGTATTGAAAAAAGGAAATTATGACAGGAATGTATAGCATGACTGAGGTGGAGCCTGTCCAAATGGAACAACTTTCTTCCCCAACACTGGTGCCAATGGCCCAAGAAATCAAACTCATTTCTCCTACAGCAATCTTTGAGACACATAATTAGCTCTCTGGTCTTAACCTGTGCCATGCACGTGGCTCAGGCTACGTCCACACTATGCCGGATAATTTTGAAAACACTGGTTTCGAGTAAAAACTACAGGCGTCCACACCGTGTTTTTCAAAATATTTCTGTCTACATTAGACGGATATTTAGGGGAATCTCCTCCTACTGGGCATGCGCAGGACACAGAAAACCAGCGAAGAGGAAATGGTATACTTGGTGCACCTTTGTCCAGTTACAGAGCAGAAAAACTTAAAAGGAATTGCTCTTGGCTCTTGCGCAGGACTTAAAACTTAAAAAAAAACTGGAGTGTATGGAGGCAACCAACAGGGAGTTCACGGACAGAATGACCTGGCTGACAACAAACATGCAAAAACTGACTAACTGTTGCATTAATAAAGCACCTTGTTAAATGTATAAAACATGTCTGCATCAGTGTTATCTTGTATTTCCATACAATGTTACATTAAGCTGTTACACATCTATTGTCAGAGAAGTACTTGCATAAATAGATAAACCACCTTGGTTCTCGATCCTCCAAAATATTTCGCATGGAATTTAAACTGGAGGTGGCGGAGGGTGTTTTCTGTCCTTACCTTCATACAAGTACAGAAAACAGGGCAAAGTGAGTACACTTATTTATTCAGTAAGCTATGGGTCAAAGCATTTGTTGAGTACATTTCTAACTCTTCTGGCTTCAGTCTTGTTGCCATCTGTTCTGAAATTGTTAGGTTCTGCGAAGCGCAGAATCAAATATCGCTGTGATGATTGTACGCTCTAGTATCAATTGTTTGGCGACAATAAAGTAATAAGAAGAAAAAGAAAACAATGAAATGCCACGCTGCCGCCATCTGTTGTGGCACGTCATGACAGCCGTTTTAAAAAGCTCAGTTTACCATGTCCACACTGCAAGGGATATTAGGCCCTTCCAGTTTTATTCACTCTGGAGACTGTTTCTGAAAATCTCTTTGCAGGGGATGAAACTGCCGTTTTAGTGTGGACAGAGGGTCAAAACGGAGAAATGGCTTAGTTTTCAAAATTATCCGGCGTAGTGTGGATGTAGCCTCAGATAACATGCCACATCATCACCTTTTTGGTTCTTCACTTTAATTTGGGGTCAGATTCTGCTGAGGGTATTTCTTACACTTTACATATGTTGTTTGAAAATAAACTAACAATTGGTTAAATTAACCTGTAACAACACTTAAATTCATGACTTTGGAAACTAATGTGATTTGAAAAATAAAAGCAAATTAGATCCATTTCCCTCAGGTGTACACAGTATCCCTTCTTTAAGGTTACTCTTATTCTCACCCAATTCTATGGAAATAGTGCTCATCTTAACAACTTGTCAAATGAAAAGCACCTAAACCAACAAATCAATTTAATAAACTGACAGTTTTAAAGAACATTTTTACTGTACAGCATTGAGAACTCAAGGTTTAACAAATACATTGTCACATACAAGTTGTTAACTGCTACATGAGGTCCAATTCTACAAATAACAAAAAAAAACAAGAACGGACTGTAGAAAAAAAACTTTACAGATTAAGATAAAAAATAAAAATCACCTTTACATTAAGAAACATGCTTCTCAATTGTGCATCTTTATATATACAATACTTGTTAAAATCTCACTCTACACTCTTATACCTGCATCAACAGGCACATTGGTTCAGTCTTTACAATATAAAACATAATTATTTTGTAACAAAATAAATAAAACACCACATAACTGGATGAAAAAAAGATTAAATTTAGCTGTCAGCTTTTCATGTAACCTTTGCAGAAGTGAAAACTACAACTAAACTGTACACATTAAGAACAAAATCGCCCCTCCAAACTAGGTTGTGCGTGCACCAAGATGGCACCAAGTAGGAGGATAACCCAGCAAGACTATCCAATCAGCCTACTCCAAACCAAAAGAGGGGAAATAAGATAGGCACAAAGCAATTGCTTACACACTGTGCACAGACCAACACCACCTTGGTACAGCATTACTGCTCTGCATTCAAGTACTGGATGTGGAAAGAATAAAAATGGGCAGAGCACAAGCCCTTCTGCTCATCATGTTCAGTTGATTACTGCTCCCACATGCTTTTCAACCAAACCAGAAACTCAGTTTGTTACTGTGACCATTCACAGCCAAGATGGAGCTTCATCTTCGAGCCACATTAAAAGATGCAAAGAACTAAAATCTCAAAAACTTCAAAATACTTCCTCTGAAGACTGCTGCATTACATGGGTTTCAGATTGACAGTTCAGAGACCAACAGCTTAAAACGTTTTCAAAATGGAAAAACACCTTCCAAAACAAAACTGCTTACAGCAACTCTACACAGGTAGGTTCAAAACTGCTCACCCCGCATACTGAATGCTCCATGATTTTGCGCAAGGAGGACTCTGTTTAGAGGCTGCAGTCTCCTTTGACCTGGCCAAGATGCCTCAACTGAAGATGGAAGAGGAACCAAGCAACAGGCTTAAGCACCCCATAGCACCCTCCCACACCCCAACTCCAGTCCCCACTTGGCCCCAAAAACAGCACACATTTTGGAGACAGATGAGTTATGAGATCTAGTTCATGTGTTAAGGAGTGGATAATTCTCTGTCAGGTCTGTCCTTGTGATGCATCACATGTATTTTTTTATCCTTTCCTTTTTTTGTAAAAAAAATAATCACATCAAACCATGTACACTGCAGCCAGTAACGATGGGCACATGGGGACAGGATACCTCCCAAGTTTGGTTCATACTTCTTCTGACCCCGCAGATTAGTTCGAACCAACCCTAATCTAATTTCCACAAAAAGAAACGTGCCGAAGCATTCGCCAACTCTAACCAGAGTCAGAATCACTAGTGTCTGATGAACTTGATCCGCTGGAAGTGCTACTGGTGTCAGATCCCGATGAACTGCTGCTGCTGGCACTGAGCCGTGAAGGACCCGCTGGCTGAACTGGATCCGGCTTCTCAGTTGCTACAAAAAGAAATCTCATTTAAAACAACTCCTCTTACCAAGTATTCAATATAATCAATCACAATGAACTCTGCGGCCAATGGGCACATTATGTGACCTCTAAAATACGTAATTTCTCACCTCATGAATCTGGAGAGAATTAATGTAAGAAATAAAAATGGGATTGATGTAGGATTTATATGGGTGGTCAATGCCTTGTCACACAACTCAGTGGGCTGAATTCTATGTGGTTATGACATACTTAAATGCTGCCCAATGGCCCTCTAACACCCAACCCCTTTTTGAGCTGTCAACATTGTTCAAGACTTGCAGTGTGGGAACTACTTGAAATATTTTACGGCTGTGGTCAGCTTATTATCGCTAATTCCAAACAAATCTGTACATTGACTGCAGCCTGCTCACAACCCACATCTAATTAAACCCCAAATGCATATTTTGAATTAAGATTACATTACTGTAGGTTACCCAAGAACAAGAGGGACTAAAAAGGAACATCAGATGAATTCTCAATTATCAGGCATACCTTTCTTAGGAGGTTTTTTACTTGGATTCAGCTGGCCACTAACATCCTGTAGGCGCTTTTCTAACTCTTTCTTCTTCTCCATGGCCAGCTCCTCCTTGGTCTTTCCTGCTTGTTTTTTGGCTGGAATATCAAATGCAATAGTTGAAAGCAACAATCGGGTAAAAGGCCTTTCAATTCTAAGTACAGGAACACCTTTCACAAGGAAAACGTATTCCATCCTAAATCACACTTAAATGGTGCTGAAAAACTGAGTTCTTGTCCTACGCTACTATCGGGTAGTAAGTTCCAGTTTCAATTTCAATGCAACGAAGTGGGTAAAGTGAGAAACATATACAACCAAGGAAGAGAATAGTATTATAGGCAATAGCATTCTCATCCTCACAAGCCTGCCATCTTTATCCCAGGGATTAGAGATGACCAGATTTGTTTAAGGTTGTTATGGCCAGGGAATCCAGAGGGGATAAGCTCCCACTACCCATTAAATGCTCCCAATGGTGTGCATCTCAAATAGTCTCTGACAACCAAGTCCATCTTCCAGTCTTCAAGTGAGGCTTAGCTACTAAGCCTGGTGGAACAGTTTCTACTGACAGGAGGGTTAAAGGCAGGTAACTGGCACCTTAAAACCAGTCGCTTTGGGTAGATTAAGCTAGTCAGTCATGGTTGGCAGCTCATCTTGAAAGAAAATTGATCTCAAAAGCAGCTATACCAATTCATAGGGAAGGCTTCAGGAATAAACCCTGAAAGGGGAGGGAGAGTGAAAGAAATCAGGAGTTGGGAGTCTTGTAAGGCAGTCCTATACTGAGTTTAACACTGACTAGCAGCTTCTGCAATGCTGCTGGTGCCAAACTGTATTAGTCTCTGGCATTCCTTTGGATTATCAACTTTATGCGCAATAGCTTGCTCTCCGTATCGTATAGTCCTAGTTTGCGTACTGGCTTAATACTTATTTATAGCCTGATTTATACTTCTGCGTAGCCCTAGGCCGTGGCGAGCATGCGTTGTTCTGTCTGCATCACTCTGCAATTCACCGCCAAAATGCTAGTTGGCGGTGGGGTTTCTAAGCCACTGTGTTGAGTTTCTTCGTGAGAGACACAGACAAGGAAATGCATTTCAAGTATTTTCGGATGTCAGCAGGTAGATTTGACGATTTGGTTCATCGTCTCCAACCACTTATTTCGCATCAGTGTACAGACATGGCAGAGAAAAACAACTGGAAATGCGATGCTACCAAGCGGACCAATCACAGTTGTTGCAGTCTGCATCACTGTGATGAGCGAGTTACTTTTTTGGGGAGATGCATGTCACCCTACGGCATAGGGAACGTGGTAACTACGGCGTACTTTTGACGCAGAAGTATAAATCAGGCTTTACATGCCATGCAGACAGCTGGAATGCATGGTTAACCCCGATCAAGGGAAGGCCTCAAGAGACCATCAGTCTGGCAAGTGCTCTGCAATAAACGCCCTAGAAAGGCCTCTGTTGTAGATGGCACAGAATGTAGCCCCATACTGAAGGAAGTATTTATGCAGTAGGGGAGGAGATTTATTAAGAGGGTTACTTTGTCCCATATGGCACTGACACAATGCTGTTGAAAACACACTCATCCACGTTAAGTAAATCACAATTTTGAAGTACTACACACACAACAGACATTGGAAAGTTGGGAGCCAGTATCTGACCTTTGGAGCATAATACAAGCAACGAGGAAAGAACAAAACTGTTCCTTCAGAAGATACATGCATCTCTCCAGCCCATATATGTTAAAATGCACCAGTCAAGAATCTGCTCACCCTCTTCACTTATGAGATTTCTTTTTCTTCCACACCATTCTCCCAAGTCATTTAAGCTACCATTCTCCTTGAACATACAGCACTAGAGAATATGTAAACTTTCCAACTGACATGAACATTTTTATACCCTAGACTAGCCAATCCCTCAGAATCTCCTTTTTGACACCCTCAATTTAACTTTAAACGCTAATGCTAGAAGGACACTAAAGGCAGTCCCCAAATTATAGCACATGGGCAACAGAAGTTTGTCAATACATATTTATAAATTAGTTCCCAAATAGCAGATACACAACAAAATAATGTCGCATTGTTTTTAAAATCACCTTTCATTTCCTGACAGATGCACAGACATTCCACCTTCCCATAACTTTTGAACCGAGCTTTTTACAGCAATGTAGAACCTTCCTTTAACATGGGAAACATGTGCACTTCCCAAATTGCACAACTACTGTTGATGTGACCAGCAAATGCAATTTTTCAGAATAGTAACAGTGTCTACACATAAGGACAGGCTGAATACTGGTCTCAATATCAGAAATGCCCAAACTGTAACACACTTCAAACTTACAGTAAGGTTTTCGAGGTTTCTTCCGTAAACAGGACATTACATAGCGTTCAAGCTCCCGAAGAGTGGATGGTTTAAGAGTTTCAAAGTCTATCTCAATCTCATCAGGATTAGAGTCTCGAAGTGACGGTTCCCTTGACTGAATGATGTGTACCACACGACCAAGCTTGTCACCTGGCAGTTTGTTAATGTCCAAACTTAACTGCCGTTTTTCATCATATGTCATGGGTCTGCAGTTATCTTCCTCTTCGGAATCATAACCAGGTGGTGGTGGTGGTGGCGGTGGAGGAGGCTGCTTTGCCTTCTTAGACTGCCTATAAACAAGCCCAAAAATGCAACATTAAATAAAATCTTCTCTAGCAAGTAACCAAGTACCCAATTCCTGAATTGGACCAGTCATTGACAAAGGAATGGCAGTTCAAACTCTGGCACCAAAATATAGAACAGCAATATTAAAAGGGAACCCAAGTCCAGTCACCAAATGCTGATATCACCCATATGTTCCCAGAACAAGCACTCACTTAACATGGTGCACAAAAGTATATGCTGCATCATACCTCTGTATAAAGCAATCCAACGTTAATTTTTAAATATTTGCAGATTTTTAAAACTAGATCCAAAGGTAACATTGAAATTTCAACACAATTCAGTCTAGTGTTAATGCCAGTCAAGTAACACTCACTTATTGTTACCACCCGAACTGCTGCCTCCAGACGCCTTTTTTGACTGTTTTTTCGGTGCTGCTTTTGACTTGGATGGCTTAAGCAGTTTGTCATCTTCATCTTTCATCTTGTGCTTCTCTTTCTTCTTCTTTTTATCTCTCTTTTCTTTCTTGTCCCGTTTTTTCTTTGGTTTGGACATAGGAGCCTGTGATAGTGCTGCTAACTGCTCATGAACGGCTCTTAGCTACAACAGAAAACATCATTTAATTACAACCCATCCTAAAATACAGCTCTACCTTTCTCCTGGAAGAAGCTGCATTAAGAATGCAACAAAGTTATTTCCTATTGGCCCAAGACAAAAGTGCTGAATTGAAAAATATTTGCAAAAGAATAAATTTCTCAAATTAGCCCTTAAAATGAAAGTGTGGGGCAACATTAAGGAAACTGGACTTTTTCCTGTTTCTGCTTGAAATAGCAAGTCATTCTTATAGCTAGAAGACCAACTACCCTCATTTGTAAAAGAAGTGAGGCACATGAACCTAACCACATTATGCATGTAGAGATTTGGCATAAGAGACAGCACAGTAGCGTAGTGGTTAATGAAACATTTTACTGTGTCAGAGATTGAGGTTCAATTCCCAACACAGTAAAAAAAATTTGTACTTTTTTCCCATATTCATGGATTTTCTCCAGGTACTCCAGTTTCCTCTCTCATTCCAAAGGTGCACAGGTTAGTAAGTTGTGGGCATGCTATGCTGATGCTAGAAACAGAGACACCTGTGGGCTGTTCCCAACAAATCCTCCGACAGTTTGTCATTGATGCAAAACAATGCACTTCACTGTATGTTCCAATGAACATATCTTTTCAAAGGAATTAGTTATATCTGTCACATATAGTTTCATTGTTAAAACAAGTCCCAACAAATAAGTCAATAGTATTAGTTCAAACCTGCTCCTGTAGTTCTGCCAAACGGTTAGCTCGCTCTTCTTCAGAATCATCTGAGCTCTCAGTGTCTGACGAGCTCCCACTACTACTGTTACTGGAAGAATCAGATGATGATTTTGACACAACAGGAGGGAGAGTAGTTGGTGCAGGTGGAGGTGTGAAGTCCAGAGGCTCATCTGGCATCTTGGCAAAGCGGAATTCAAAGACATCCTGAAATGAGAATAAATGGAACTTCTTTAGCCAAGTGACTGGTGCACACCATGATGTAATTCAGTAATGACAGCTTCAAATGCCAAGAACATACAAGATGTCTACAAGGTTAAAAAAAAACCTATAGAGAGCCAGCCTAACAAGAGTAAAAAGATAAAAGGAGGGCGAAGGGAAACAAATGCCGATGACTAAAATCCCATCAAGCTGGCTGGTAAACCAAAAAGGTAGTTGTGTTGGTTGGGCAAGTAAATACAAATGCATAAGAATGCACAGGTCGAGACACAAAGTATAGCTGAACATTGCCAAGACTTCAAATCAGAACTAAGTAACAAAAGGGTGGTGAGAAAGTCCACTTTGGCTGCAAAATTATGATCAATCAACAAAACACACAGCAGAATTCATCAGATCGATGCTACCTCATTGGCATGGATATTTAAATTTTACCAGCTGAATCTAAACCTGTAAATGTTGGGCTAAACTAGTCAAAAAGATGAACCTATTTAGAGGTACAGCACAGAAGATTCTTCAAGTCCAACAAGCCGCACCGCCCAGCAACCCACCTATTTAACACTAGCCTAATCACAGGACAATTTACAATGGCCAATTAACCTCCATCTTTGGACAGTAGGAGGACTCTAAAGCACCCAGAGGAAATTTACATGGTCACTGTGAGAACACAGAAACTCCTTAGGAATTGAACTCAACACCCTGAGCTCTAATAGCATTGCACCAACAGCTATGTAGCACCCATAGCAACAAACAAAAAAAAACACTTAAGTGTTTGTAACTGGCTGTCTACACATTTCCAGCCATTTCCATCTCTGCATTCCAAGATATAGAACATTTTGCCTCTAATTAGTGTCATTTTATGCTCTAAAACAGGCCACTATTCAAAATAAAAAGCAGGCAATCTGCATTACACAGTAGCAAAAAAAAAAATCAGCTTATTAAAACACACATTCCTCTTACACCAAAGGTGAAGGTACCTGCAACTTCCTGGCCATGGCGACCACATCATGATCAGGCGGATTATACTTGTAACAATTCGAGAACATTAATCTCACATCAGCAGCAAATTCCTGTGCATCCTGGTATTCACGCTCATCCATTTTCCTCTAAGAGGAAAGACAAAAGATATTTAACAAGCTGCACCACAGGAATAGAGTGCAACTTTATCTGCCAACAGCACATTAAAGTAGAAACTGACTGGAACACTCATCTCTTCATTCAAATCTAAGCATTTTATTAGCACTCTTAACTTTAAGTAGCTTCTATGACAGGATAAATTTCACATTGAATTTATTCCTTCCATCAAGTACGTCAACAAAGCAAAATTTGCTACATTTAAGATCTGCTGAAGGGCTTCAGCCCAAAACGTCGATTGTACTCTTTTCCTAGGTGCTGCCTGGCCTGTCGAGTTCCTCCAGCATTTTGAGTGTGTTGCGAGGCCAACACCCACATTTATTATGAACGTTTACGTGGAAGTTCTATTTTGCAGCTTTACGTAATAATTATATTCATCATTAAAATATGTATCAAAAAGTAGTTTATCAGGCACTTAGCCATTTTATGTACAATTAGACATGACGGTGGGCAACTTTAGGTCATTCTACACAGAAAGCCACAATCTTACCACTTTAGAAGTAAAATTCCAATTAACCAAATAGTATAACTTATAATTTAAAGTACCAAATACACATTATTTCCACAATTATTCTCAAGCTTCAGCAATTAGAAGTTACTAAACAGGGAAAATGGCACTAAAAATTACACAACTCTTAGTTATGTTCAGATGTATAGAGAAGGCCTAGAACTAGGATGTCAGGCCTTCTGTAAAAGACAAAAGGAACGAGGGTGAATCTCAATTTCAAGGAACACCAGTACCATGCCACGGCACTAAGATTCCACCATGGCAAACAGCAGGTAGTTCTGCGTATCTAGCATGTGGCTGAATTTTGTTCACAGTACACTTTAATTATTCCTGTCTAGAAGTTCAGCGTTATCTGTACTCTTTTTTTTTTGAAAAAAGTTAACACTGGAAATACTCTAGTTTCAATGTTCAGGCTAACTGCATCTTCTAATACTGCTACTTGAATTTATGAATCATAGCTCAGACTTTTCTGAGCTGTTAGCAGTTCATTCAGCTTGGAAAAGTTGCAATGTCCAAAGGCACAGAAGGATCTGAGTAAGAACTTGAAATGTTTCCACATATCTGCACGAGTAAACAAATGTGCATACACCCATTTCCAAGCAAGAGTATGTAGCCAACAGCACAACAGTGTGCCAAGAAATTCAGTTATAAAGGTACAGTGAAACCTGCATTCAGTAGTCATCTTTGAGACTGAAGGGAAAAAAGGTTGATTAAACTTGAAGTTCATCCCATGAAAAATTACTAGTTTCTTTTTGTTTTAAAGAAACAAAAAATGTTACCTCAATGGTAGAGAATTGCTTACAGTGGGAGCTAGACAATTAATTTTGTGAGAAAAGCCCTTGGCTGAGAAACAGAACCATGAAGATAGGAACCAGTTGAGCGTACAGGTTTCACTGTATCCAAGTATAAACAATATGATGATTTGAGAATGTGTTGCTTGGATGCAACATACTTTTATAGTACTCAGGTCCATGGGATGCTTGATAATATCATGGTAGTCATGAAGCCCAAGAGCTTTGGCATCCACAGGTTTATAAAAGGGCCAAGCATATGCTGCATGTTTCTTTGACAGAAGCTCCTTCAAGATGCCATTGCAGTACTTCAGCTGTTCACTCAGTTTGCCTTTTTTCGAACTCTGATGCTGCTGGGAATCTGGCAAGTCTTTCTTTGGTGGTTTGATTGGTCTGCCACTCTCACGCCTAACTGGAATCTTTGCAGCTTTGCTTTCAGTTACCGAAGGAGATGACTCGCCACTTGTAGTGACAACTGAGGTGGTTGGAGTTGTTGTATCTGCTTTCCTCTTCACTCCTTTCTTCTGTAAAGAACAGAATCTATTACTCATAGTAATTGCATTATTGCTCACAATGAATAAAGTAGCAAACTTTTCTCCACCAAGTCAACACTAAAAATAAAACTACAAGCTATTAACAGACATTTTAAGATACCAGCCTACGCTTTGCAGTCACAAGCTTACAAACCCCATGGAACACATTCTATAAAGAACCCACTACGCATTTCCCCAAGAGCCTCCAAATCTGAAGATTTACAATTTTTTTTTAAAAAATGGTCCATCAACGATGCCGCACATGGAGTACTGCAAATAGTTTTGAGTCCCTTATCCAAAAGATTACAGGAATTAAAGGGTTAACACGTGAAAAGCATTTGACCATGTTTAGAAAAACGAGGGGAGATCTCAATGAAATTTGAAACTCCGAGATAGAGTGGATGGAGAGAGGATATTTTCTACAGTGGGCGATACTAGGACCAGAGGGCACAGCATCAGAATAGAGTGACATCCCTTTAGAACAGAAATGAGGAGGAATTTCTTTAGCCAGAGGATGCTGAATCTGCACAATCATATTTAAAGTGGAGGCTGACAGGTCCAGGTTCTGGATTAGTAGGGGCATTAAAGGTAATGAAGACAAAGAGACAGCAGGAGTGTGGTATTGATAGGGATAATGAGAGGGATGATGGAATGGAGCAGACCTGATGAACCAAATGGCCTAATATAACTTAAGGTCTTATAAAGATCAAATGAAAATTTCTAAAGCCTCCACCCAGTTAGGAACACGATTATAGCAAAGTAACCACTGCCATCACTTAAAAAGGGCTGATAATCTTCCTCTGGCATGTCAATCTATTACTTGCAAAGTATGGAAAACAATAACTGAAATAGGTAAATGAAAGCATCATATACAAGACCAAACACCCATCTGCCACAAAGCATAAAAGCACACATTAGGACAACTTATCTGGAGTAAAATTATTCAGCAAGGGATGACAGACAACAATGAACTCAAAAGCAGAGCTAATACTTTCTTTTTGGGAAGCAGGTTGTTTCAAGTGCCCCATGATAGTCACTGAGAAGGAACTACAAAATAATGTAACATTCTGCTAATATTTTAATTATTACAATATTATAAATAACCACTGAACTACTACTGGAAGCTCATTAACCAACATTCCTCTTTCTTAACAAGACATTAGATCACATTATATATGTCGAAAGCTACTTTCTTTCAAAGTACTCTCTTTTCTCCAGCTACACCCCCCCCCCCAACCTGATCCTCCACCCTCAATTATGAGACCTGCTTACCTTTGTGACAGGTTGTGCAGGAGGTGGTACTGCCAAAGCAGACTGAGGTGGAGAATGCGAAGACTTGTGTACAGTTGGTGTAGATATAACTGAAGTCTGAGACACTTCAAGCACAGGTGTGGGTACCTCTGGTGTTGGAGGAGAGTAGGCAGTTGGTTGAGACGCTGACGATACCATTGGGACTTGAGATACAGTCACTCCTCCAGGAGCAGAAGGCACACCTGTAGAAAAGCACCAATAAGTATTTAAAAACTCACTCAACACAGGTAACTATTTGGTATACTATATTTTAAATGGACTTCAATCCTTCCCCCCCCCCAAATAATAAATGTATTCAAACCCTAAAATGGGCAACATCCATTTTCAGAATTCAAGGCATGATCATGTTCCTAGAATCTTCTAGTAACCAACATCACTCGGTGACAAAACGTCAGCAAGGAGACAGTTACAAGATAAAACTCTAGGATCAGTTGACACGCATGTGTTCATCATGAAATGGCACAGCATCAACTCCCTTCCCATTTTCATTCAAGTATAATTCTACGATGGATTAAATGCAAATCTTGGGTATGGATAAGAGGATAGTAAAACTGTACAACTGACCACATTTGGCATATCAGGATGTTTATTGTGAAGTCTATTTATTCACAAAGAAAACAAAAAAGGAGCAGATCAAAGAGAATTACTACTGGACTACAAATCAATGTGGCATGTAGTCAACATAAATTTCAATTAAAACTATCTTAAATAGATGACAGATGAGAATCTGGTCACAGACAAGATGTACTAAGGTTCTGCCTTTGACTCCTGCACCAGCTCATGCATGCTTAAAACTGCATTTAAAATAGTCATTCAGTGGGTGTTTACTTTACTTGAAAATAAAAATGGCAAAAATAACAGTCACTAGAGTGGAAATTAAGGCATTTGATATTCATGGATGCAGTAATTGGACAGTTTACTTCATCCTACAGGCAGAATTCAGGAGTGTGGTGGCAGCATAGGACTGTCATGTGCAAAAATGTACACCTCAGGGGAAATGTAAACGAGAAGGCAGCGTAGCAGTTAGATCAACGCTATTACAGCTCAGGGCATTGGAGTTTAATTCAGTGTCATCTGCAAGGAGCCTGTACATCCTCCCCATGGACTGCGTGGGTTTTCCCCAGATGCTCTGGTTTCCTCACACAGTATAAAAACACACCAGGTAGGTGAACTGGTTATTGTATAGTGTCTTGTGAGTAGGTTAGGGTTAAATGGGGTTGCTGGGGCAGTGCTGCTCGAAGGGCCAGAAGGTCCTACTGTGCACCGTATAACTAAATAAACTAATGAATGATTATCATCCACAAGCAATGCACACAAACCAGTAAGGAACTATGCCTATATTATGCTAGGGGAAGGGAATTTCAGATCAAATTGAAATGGTATTGAAGGCAAGATCTAGTCACTATCCCTCTCAAGATCAATAAAATGTGAATAGCTAAGAGGTATCAAGTTCAAGGAGTTAACTTAAAGAACAGGACCAAAAGATGGAACCTGGACTACCCAAGCCACAAACAAAATGATGTAGTGATAAAGTTAATATAAGAATAGAAAAACCTAAACAAAACAGAGCAGGGCAAGTGTGACCCAACTATTGGAAACACTTTATACAGAGTACATGCAGTAAACTAAATAGCCAGTTCCAAACCAACAAACTTGGAGAATATAACAAAGCAGCCATTAGTAATGGATAGCTGAAGGGGCCTTAGTTCTTTGCTCTGATACTGGTTTTGTCAAGACTGAATTAACAACAAAAAGAGAAACGGTGAATGAGGCAGGTGGTAGGAAATAGTTGTGTAGAAGTAGCCTCTAATTAGATTACACAAACACAAGGAAATCTGCAGATGCTGGAAATTCAACCAACACACACAAAATGCTGGTGGAACGCAGCAGGCCAGGCAGAATCTATAGGAAGAGGTACAGTTGACGTTTCGGGCCGAGACCCTTCGTCAGGAACTTTGACTGTACTTCCTATAGATGCTGCCAGGCCTGCTGCGTTCCACCAGCATTTTGTGTGTGTTGCACTAATTCGATTATGTTCTCTTACTAGAGGTAATTTGAGGTACAAGTATTCAAGGGAAAACATGGTTAGAAGGTTAATGCAGGTAACTCTCCTAGTAGCAGATGTAACATGAAGGCCTCCAACTGCAGATTCAAGGCCTGCAGATATCAAAAGCCTAGTTCTGGGCAAATTTAAGTTTTATAGATTGATAGTATGAAGCAATGTGATACCAAGAAAGCAAAATTTCATTATTAGCTAGGCAATGCATGGACATGCATTAGTGCTCAGTTTATATAATTGAAGCAAGAGTTCCAGACTCCCAACCTATAACCAAGAAACACAAATTTAAAAAGAGTAGCAGATGCTGACAATTAGAAACTCAAAAGCAGTAAGAATACAAAAAAACTTCCAAGGAGCACAGTGCTTTGTTTAGATTAGGAACATCAAAACGATCCCTTGAAAACAGAACTCTTGATGATGCAAATTAAAATATGGACGTTGCAACAGACATGTTGACTGATTATTCTGCTGCAAATTTTACAAGCAAAGATTCCAGACATCAAGAAATAGGAATGTTGTTGTTAAAGAATGACAAACACTGAAGAATTGGATGGAACAGGAAGCCACATATGCAGGTTCGAATTTCAATCAGGAGACATTTGAAGTATAGATGAAAGTCGAATAGCGAAGAGGCGAAGACACAAATATACAAATTGACAAAGCTATGACAAATGAACCCACAGTGGAAATGGCTACATCTGTAGTTTCTAAAGCGTGAAGAAGCTAGATTCAGTTGTGATTCGGGGGTCAAGGTACAGATTAAAATGTTACAGGTCCAGAAAATAATCAAATAAGCCAATAGAAGGCTGGCCTTACAGGACTGGAACACAAGCGGGTAGAAGCTACGCAAATCCCTGGCTACACCACAACCGGAGTACTGCGAGTAGTTCTGGGCACCACACTTTAAGATGGACATATTGGCCTTGAAGGGAAGTGCAAAAGATTTATCAGAACGGCACACTAACTTTAATTGTTTAATTATAAAGGAAAATTATACAAATCAGGAATGCATTTAAGATACAGATGTTTAAGGGAAAAGCTAATTAAAGTTTAAGATAATAAAAGAATGGGTGCCAATAAAACCAAAATGTCGGAAACAGAGATCTGTGGAAGACGGAACAGATAACATTTTGAGTTGAAGGTTCTCAGCTGCCACTGTTTCCAAATTTAAGTAACAAAAAAAAGGTACATTCTGATGCCAATGCTTGCCCTTACCCCCGGTCTTGCGGCCTTTAGAATGTTTTGATTTTGGAGCTGGTGTTAGTTCCACTTCCTCCTGGGGCATCTGTGCCACTTTCTGTAGAAAAAGTTTCTCCAGAGTCTGAGCCATCAGCACAATATCATCTGTAGGCTGTGAACAATAGGTAACAAAAATTACACCTCCCAGGAAATCTGTTCATTAATATCACACCATATTCAAAACATAATCAAACTAAATTTAAAATTCTAAGATCCCCAATTAATGATTGCGTTAATGGAAAGCTTCAATGAATTGGAAAAAGCATTTACCTTGTTGTAAATGTAACAGTTGGTAAACATTGTGTTGAAGTCCTGCATGCACTCACTGGCACTCCAGTAGTAATTATTCTCTAAACGCTTCTTGATAGTACCCATATCCATCGGCTGTTTGATTATCTTGTGGTAATCCTGCAATAAAATAATTAAACATTTTGTGAAGCTTTCCAAACATTATTTATATTATCCATTAGTTCATTGAGCAGAGACTCTCATACCGACATTAGCATTTTCTCATCCCAAATGAGGAAACAGCTAAAGAAAGTCATACTGTTTTAGACAGTAGATTCATGATTATCAAATTTACTTATCAATTTAATCTAATTACCCAGTTTCCATAGTGGGATGTTTTAAACTGCCTCTCTGGGTTCAGCTATTTCATAGACTTAATAAATTAGCTTAAATTGATTAAAAATAGTGTGACACATGGCTAAGTGGTCAGGGCATTGGACTAGCGATCTGAAGGTCATAGTTTGAGTCTTAGCCAGAGCAGTGAGTGTGTCCTTGAGCAAGGCACTTAACCACACAATGCTCCAGTCTACCCAACTGAGGGGTTAACCTCACAATAGACTGATGTCCTATCTGGGGGGTGGAAGAGTCTCGTACTCTCAGTCACCTCACACCACGGAAACCAGCATGAGCACCAGCCTGATGGGCCACAAGGCTCATGACAGACTTTAATCTTAATTAAATCACAAAATCGCAGCGGTGGCCCAATGTTTAAGGAAAAAAATTATGAAAATCCCTCCTAGGCTTCACAAAATGTTGACTCCAAGAAACTGGTTCAGCGATATCGCCTATGTATTTCGGCACAATCCCAAACAATGCAATACATTACCCATGTGCAGCATTATGAAGAACTGTTCAAGGCGTGGACATCAGAATGATGCTTATTCAAAGACAGGGGAACTGTTTCCCATGGCCTAGTCATAGTGATATGCCAAAAATCATTGATAAACCTCACATCTCTAGTCTTAAACTGGTGCTTTTGTCTACAATATTGGTATAAATTTTATTTCTTCTGCAAAATACTTGAAATATGCCTCACTAGAAACAGCCTTTCCATCTAATTCAAATTGCCTGTTAACCTGAATGAGTATGATGAATAACACACAACTTTCCCTGTATTGCTTATTCTTTCACGTATGGCTTTTATTGACCAAGTGAAACCCGAGTCATAATTAAATGGTAACTGACTATTCAGCATTGCAGGAGCAGAACAGCATTTCCCAAGATAAATAATGGAACAAGCCAGGAATTGAACTTGATCTGGGTTCAATCACAATCTTACCTATAGCAAATCTGCACAGACTCAGTATTACTGATGCATTTTCAAAGCAAACCCAATGTATCCAAAGCCTTCAGCCAATTACAGTAATGCAATACAATATATGGTTCCTTTCAACTATGTTGACAGCAGCTATTCTCATAAGACAGCATCACACAACCATCATGCTCCAGGAACAAACATCACTAACAAAGCAACCAGGTAAATGATGAGTTTTGGGGTCAGTTGACACACATTACCAGGAAGTAGTTGTTTGCTGACCCTATGGCAAGGAATTTAAAGCTTTTATGGTAAATATGCAAAAGTCTGGCTAAGGGGCATAATCTCCAAACTATATTCTCCAAATTTCACGACATGCAGGTGATAATAAACCTGATTCTGATTCCAATAGCTATTTAAGTGGCTTGCTGCAAATAGTTACCTGTTAATTATTGCCAACAAGAGTTGACTATTTTTTGGCATTTTAGCTGGTTTAAATATAGCACAATTCAGGAAGCTATTATTCTGCAATCCAAGAGTGAGGGCAGAAGACAACTGCGTGACTACCAGGCCAACAAAAGTTAAGAGAGTTAGTCTGGAAGGCTTCCTTTACCACATCACCCACTCTCCTTCACATCACTGCCCACCACCATAACACTAGTGGGCCTCCAAGAAAGAGGATAAAAGTTAAATGAACATTTGAGTTAGGACAGCAGTCAGGTCATTTAAAAAGTAGCTTGTATGTAGTGTACTTAGGAGTCATAACCTGCAAGGTTACAGGCCCAAAGACAGGATTAGTCTGCTTAGCCCCTTTTCAACCAATATGAACATAAAATGAGAGGGAAATCATCAGCGGAAAATAAATGGGGATAATAGGGTTGGTGGGAATCATGTGAGCTGACATAAACTTAACCAGCCAAATGGCCACCTCCTAGGCTGGAAATTTTCTAAGACCCTTTCTACATTTATGAAATAGTATCTTACCCATGTTGTTGTGTTCCTCTCCGCACCCTGTATTTCTTTAGCTTTTTTTAAAAAAATGATGCCAAATTGCTGGCTTGACACTTAACACAGTCTCAAGTTCCAGTGAGAGATACTTGCCTCTATTTAATTCCCCATTCCCTATAGATGCATTATGAATGATTCTCCATCCATTCAAAATATTGCAGTTGTTAGTGCACTGTATAGGAATTCACCATACACCACACATAATTCACAGCTTCCACAGAAGGACTTCTCACTCACCGGGAGACTGAGTTTTACTGCATCCACTGGCTGGTAGAATGGCCATGCAAACTGATGCTTCCAAAGGGCTTTCATGAGCACTTTCTGCATGTACTGGACCTGGTTGGTCATTCGCCCAGGTTTCTTAGGATTTGAAACCTCTGGTGGAGGAGGACTAACAACAAAATTGTTCTGAGAATGAACGGAAGTAGACATGGCCACCGTGGGACTCTCAAAATCTTCATAAAGCATAGATGGTTTGCGGATGCGCTTCCCAGATGCTGGATCACCAGACAGCCCAGTTATCCCATTACCAGCGTCCCCCTGTAACCTTTGATTTAAAAAAAAGAAAATAAACTTAACACTCACCACACCAAATACCCCAATGTTACAGAAATGCATCTACACAACACATGGGTTCTATGGTATATTTAATCCACAGAGCACTGTGTTCAGATGGTGGCTTAAAGTCTCCAGACTATTCCTTTGCTATGTTTATATGGTAGATTTTTTTTGGTATTCTGCAGCAGGACAATTGACACCTGAACATTTGAGACCCATTATAGTGAAGAGTACCCAGACATGCCCTCCCATCATCACAGTTATCCACTATTATCCTATAAACACTCAAACCTTACTAACTGTATAGTGTAATTTACAAAAATAATAAAATAAAATAAAAAATACCAACCACTAGGAAACCAGGCTAACAGTTGCTCGTTTGCTGAGAATCCCCTATAGAGGCAACTACTTAAAGGCCTGGCTGTAGATCGTCTTCTTTGTCGTCAGTACTGTTCAGTCCTGATAATTCTAAGTTCATCATGGGGAATTTTGCTATAAGAAACAAAAAGCAAAAAAGGGTATACAAAGTTCAAGTGCTTAAAAAAAAATAGCAGCATTCAATTTGTCACTTACACCCAGAAACAGAACCCATTTCCAAAACTTCAAATTAATAAATACTGGCCAAAGCAGATAAAATGCTGCTCAAGATCCAAAGCACAAAATCAGAAACTCCACACTTCAAACCATCCATATTAGTGTCACATGATCACCACGTAATCCCACAAAAAGCTTACAACTGTACTCCAGCATGAATTACCTTGTACCAATTTCTCACCACCTCAGTAGATTCTCACAGTAAATACAAAATGCCTTATGTAAAAAGTTAGTCAAAAAACATTAACTTGTACAATCTAATAATTCCTGACTCTATATATTGTCAATGCTAACGTTTCAACTACAAACAAGGATGGGTTTAAAAGCAGATTAAGGCCATATTTATGGCTATAAATTGCCCTGAACTCCAAAAAAGCCCATTGGCAAGCATATCTATCCGATTATTGTTTACATTATTACGCTATTTTAAAGGGTCTTTTTGAATTTAAACCTGTTTCTAATTACAATCAACAATTCAATAGTCACACCATAAATAGTACAATAGTATCATGTGCAGTGGCATGTAAAGTGGTAAAAGCACATAACATTTCCAAATTATCCAGTCACTAACAGCCAATAATATCAGCAGGTAACTAACCCTACCAGAACTTGAGAATCAGATCAGGAGCAACACATCCAGGTTAAAAGTTACAGCAACTGTGTGCAGTTAGGAGAGAAGATATTGTAGCTAACAGGCGCAGTAGGCTCCAAGTAGCTTGAAGATATAGAAATACCATTAGGAGTACACTGAAACACTTAAAACCATATAACACAAGAGATTTCACTCAGTGCAGACTTGTGGGATTTGATTTAAAAAGGTTGAACAAGACAATGGAACAATCTGAACACGCTTTACAGTTTTTATACAGTACATGGATTATATCAAACCAGTTTGTATTAACTTGGAACAATCGTGTCCTCTGGAAAAGTAGGGACCATATTCCAACCCACTCAAGGCCTATGAAATAGTACTGCCAACATGCATCCTCACCAAAGGTCACCATCAGCCAATGCGCAACATCTTTAACTTAGTGGCTAGTGAATAACCCCAATTGACTTAGCCCAATACAAAACTTCACCTAACAACCACTTAAGCAAAGGAGGAAATTTTCACCAAAACCAAGAGGTTAGTGCAGTTTGTGACCACACACACTCCCAACAATTCAAGCTTCCCACTAAATGCTAAAGCTAACCCTCAATCCCATTTCTCTTTACGAAAGGAACAAACTTCTGGAGCTCAACTGGTGAGTATGCATGAAGGCAAGAATACAAATTTAACAGCAGAAAGGCATGACTAAAAAATGTAAACAATGAAATACCGCAAAGGTGAACTAAACTTTTGATTTCCATAGTCAAACACAACATGAATCATCAAATCCCTGAGGGACACCCTGGGATAAAGTAGTAATTGCCAGCCAATATCATTCACTGAAACTGCAAACTCAAGAGTAAATAATGCTTGAAAAATATACAAGGTGGCCTGAAACTCACTTATCTAAATAGGCTTGTATCAATTCCCAATCCCTGTTCTGTTTTCAGAAATGAGAAATAGCGATAAGCACCTGAAAAAAAATTGTTTGGGGGGGGGGAGGGGAGGAGAGATTAAAAATAAAATTAAAGGATATTTGGGCACCACGTGTGACCTCAGTTTAAGTAGTTATAGGAATACTGGCATACAAAAAAAATCCACAGCAAAAACACATACAGTCCACACTTCAGATAGTATTCCTTAGCAATGACATTTGATGTACCAGCACACGCCCACTATGCTACAATGACACTTTTCCACATGGCTACTTGTCCAGGAGCCCCTCCCTCGCTGCCTCAATAAAATCATATTTGATTTCCAGAGCTAAAAAGTCTGTTCAATACCTACACTATAGGAACAATGGCATTTACAAACAACACAAATGACTCTTTAGTGCTGAAATTTTAAAGAAATCCAAATAAAAACAAAGCGTAAGATGACAGTTTGATAATTTTTAATTTGACAAATATCAGTACAGTGCAAATAGTTAACAATAATATACCACCGTATTATTTCCAATTCATTGACCCCATCAGACTGAAATTTGTGAACATGAACCCATGTGTTGTACTAGAATAATGTATAGAGATACGGAGTCAAATTAATGTTAAACAAATTACATGCAGGGCTAGCAAATTTTTTTCCAACAAGACAGTAGCTGTTCCGAATTTTTGCCAGTTTTCATGGTAGCTTTCAAACTGAAAATCATTATCGAACATCGGACAGAACTTCAGTGGCTTTTAAGTTTTGGGACGCAATAAATACTGAGAATTGCATATGAAAAATATTGTTGACCGAATGCATTATCCGAATAGTTTATATAAAATATACTGTATACATATCCTCTGAACTTAAAAGCCGCAGCATTTTGGAAATGTGGTTAAAAAGAAAACGGATAAAACTACACATGCAGAACAGAGAAATATTATCCTTTTGGTCAGAACGCTGTTCAGATAAATCGAAATAGTCATGGAAATGATTGCTACAATTTATTGATTGTGGTATCGGCCCTGGTTGAGTGAGCGCACTCCCCTGCAACCCAGCCCGGATGTGTACTGTATGTATATACTGTTTGTGAATGGCAGAAAATGGCGGCCCCGGCTGCCGGGCCTGCTCCAGCTCCCCGGGTACTCTCTCCGCGTCTGGCAATTTCTGCCTGTTTGCCCTTCCAATTCTCTTCAATACTCCTTCCATTACACGGCCGAGGATCTGCACTGCTCTGCCGTACCTGTCGAGCCCCGGATGAGTGGCCGTGTCCATCAGATGCCGCCTGATTGCGCGTCCACTCGCCTCTCTCGACGTCTCTCCCGCTCCGGTTTCAGCAAAAAGCAAATGGCGCCGCAGCGCTCGAGCACGCCATTTTATACCCAGCGCTTCCCGGCGGCCGCCGCCGATTGGCCGAGCGCGGCAGACAGTCCGCCCGTCCATCACACGCCGCGCACGGCCATTGGGCGGTAAATGTCATGTGAGCAGGGAGCCCGGGGCGCAGCGGGCTGGGATTGGAAAGCGCGACCGAGTCACGCGGCCGGCCCGGCGGCGGGGGCGAGGGGGAGCGGGGATAAGTCAGCCATTACACAACAGGGAGGGGTAGGGGAAAAATAATCAGATGGTTAGGCAAAAGAGGGGAAGGGAGGTTAAACAGAGACGGATGTAATAACAAGGGGTAACAGCCCAATTGTGACTCCTCAAGCGGGGACTGCACCCGGGAGTGGGAGGGAGGCATCCAATCGTGGCAGCTGAGTTCCTACAGTAGACTCCCCGTCAGGTTGCGGGGTGAGGGCAGTAAAGGGGAGCAGGGATTATAACGGGGAGGAAGAAAGGCGGTGGTGTACTACTAAAGCCGCTGTTGCCCGAGGAAGCTGCCTGTGATCCGGCGGCTGGGTGAGGCCGCCATCTTTGGCAGCATTACACAGCAAAAATAGGATAGGTAGAGGATAACCAGCCCACCGCCTAACCCGCAGAGACTCGGGTGCAACAACCCGCCCCCTCCCCTTCCCACCTAAATTGCCACCTCAGCAACGGTGCCCGTTTTCCACCCACTGCCTGAATTTGTTAAAAAAACAAGCTGAAGCCGAAAGGGTGAATCAAGGGCCACAAATATGATGTAACAGAAGGAACTGCGTTTGCTACGCCTCCCCAACAGCGGGCAGTCGCCTCCGTGCTTTTAGCCCCAGGACACTAAGTAATTGTGTCCCAATTCTTTCACTTTAACATCCACAATGTTTTAAAATAGGCAATATAAATTAGCTTGACAGTTACCAAAGGAGAATGGAGATTTTTTTTAACATTTATATATTCGTGTAATTTTTCCTGAGGTGAACGGCCGGGCCCTATCCGATATACATTAAAGCCGTGCGCTGGAGGCCGTTTAGCCAGCGATTAATTTTAAATTTAGTTCGAAATCTTGTCCCAGCTTCCATTTACTAACGGCCACTACTTCGGCAGCTCGACGGCTAATTGGCTCCCGCCGGTCACATGACACAGCAGCCTCCCCTCGCCGACAATTCACCCCGAAATCAAACTCGTTCCTCACCTTGTGCCCCGCGGCCGCGCTGCCTTCGCCTCGGCCGTCTCCTCTCCTGTCCCCTGCGTCGTGCTCGAGTACGGCCGCTCATTTTTAACCGCCCTTTTTCCTCCATTTTCCACAAAATGTTAACAAAGAAAAGCTCCGGCTACGTCAGCGCTCGCCCCGCAGGCGCCCGCCCATTGGCCACCTCCGGTCACGTGACGAACAGTCGGCGTTTAACCACTTTTTTCTTTGTCCCCGTCGGTCTTTTTCCGGCATTCTCCCCTCGAAATGCAACAGTAACATCACAATGCATCGATTCCCGTGAATATCAGTTCTGTAGCGGCGGCGTTTACATGCTCTTTAACCCTCTCGGGTGTCTCGACTGTGATGGCGGCTTCGGGTTAATGTCGGCGTGCTACCGCTTGGCACCGTACTGCGCGTGCGCAGAGAGTGGGGGAAGGGAGCGGACAGGCTGTGCGCACGCGTAGTACCAATTCCCTTGTCCTCATGGATTTGCACCTCACATCTTTGTTTCTATGTTTAGCAAGGTTTAGGGCTCTGCAGCAAACCTTTGGTGCAAAATTAGGAGCAGGACAAAAATCAAATTTAGCGCACAACTGAGCATAACTTATAAAAGCTGTACACAAGGTAAATGACACATTCAGTATCTGCAGTGCCAAAAATATTAAAATGTCTGACAGCAACAGCTGTTCAGCAAGGGTAAAACTGATATTTTGATATCAAAGCCCACACGCTCGATGCTGCTTCGTAACCAAAATTTAACTTTATTCTAGTACCTGATTAACTTGAAATACTCAGTATCTGAGTAAATTGTGCAACATTAAAAGCAGCCCACATGTTTAATGTCTGTGCTAAATAAATCAGTAACAGTCAAGCCAAAGGCGTACATGTATTTTCCCTTTCCCAAAGTCATTCAGTTAGTCGTGCGACAGCAGCTGCAAACATGTCAAGAGAATTAAGAAGGGAACTAAAGTCACTGGAAAGTTCCCCTACCAAGGTCTAATTTCTAAATGTAAACTCAGAGTACTTACAGAATAATAGATTTGGTTGCTAATGAATGCTCATCTTGAGATTAGGTTTATATGTGAACACAAAAGTGGGGCAATCAGTAGTTTAGAACCAGAAAATGGTTACAGCATGGAAGCAGTCAGTTTAGCTCATAATGTCCTTACTGCCAATATGTAAGAGAAATCCAGCTAAATTGGCTCGACAGAGGCTATATCCCAGTTTACTACAGGAAGTGAGTGAAAAGATTAATGTTCTTTAGTAATAATCTTTGCATCCTCACTATCCTCAGGAATAGTTTCAGATGATTGGAGGGTGGCAAATATTATTCCTTTGTTCAACAAAGGGAGTGGGGATAACCCTGGAAATTATAGACCAGTAAGTCTCATTTCACTGGCGGCAAATTATTGGAAAGGATCTTTTCCAATGCAAGCATTTGGAGAAGCATACTCTGATCAGGGATGGTCAGCATGACTCTGAGAGGCACAGATTATGTCCCACGAGCCTCACTGAATTATTTGAGGATGTTTCAAAACAGGTTGATGAAGGGAGAGCGCTGGATGTGGTGTATATGAATTTTAGTAAGGCATTTGATAAGCTTCCCAATGGTAGGCCCATTCAGAAAGTCGGGAGTCATGGGATCCAGGGAAACCTCTCCATGTGGATTCAGAAGTGGTTTGCACATAGAAGGCAGAGGTTGGTTGTAGATGGAACATATCCTGCCTGGAGGTCAGTGAGTGTAGGAGGGTGAGAATGCTGTGGAATGCTCTGCCTCAGAAGGCAGTGGAGGCCAATTCTCTGGATGCTTTCAAGAAAGTTAAATAGAGCTCTTAAAGATAGTGGAGTCAGGGGATATAGGGAGAAGGCAGGGACAGGGTAGCGATTGTGGATGATCACAGTGAATGGCAGTGCTGGCTGGAAGGGCCAAATAGCCTACTCCTGCATCTACTGTCTATTGAAAAGTGATTTGATGGGTGTGTGCAAGATGTTAAGAGGGATAGATAGAGTAGACAGGCAGAGACTTTTTCCCAAGGCAGCAATGGCTAATATGAACGGGCATGATTTTAAGGTGATTGTTGGAAAGTATGGGGGAGGGGGAGGGTTGTCAGAACAGGTTTATGACACAAAGAGTGATGTGTACATGGAACATGATGCCAGGAGTGGTGGTAGAGACAGATACATTAAGGATATTTAAGAGACTGTTACAAAGACACATGGATAATAGAAAAATAGTGGGCTACATGGGAGGGAAGGGTTTGATTGATCTTAGAGTGGCTGAAAGGTTGGTACAATATCTTGATTCAAAAGACCTTCACTGTGCTGTAAAGTTCTATGTTAACAACACTGACATTGAAAAATCTTCAACCAGTAATAACTTTCATTTAGAGATGAGGAGGTTAATTGATTAACTCAATCAAGTTAATTCACAAGGTTACCTAGAGAACATTAGGTCCAGGAGTAGCAAATGCCATCACATTTCCTTACTCCTGTAATCAAATGGACTCTCAATGCAGTAAAACTCCAATAATTTAGTGTCCAATTGATCAGAAACTGTAATGGTACAGCAACTGGCTCAGCAGGGCTCAGTTTCCATACTGGGTCTCTGTTTCCCATGTTCCTTTCATAGACACTGTGACCCCTTTTCCTGCACTCAGTTTCCGAGTAAACTTAATATACTACTGTGCAACAACCAAATACAGGCTGTACCTGGATTACGATTGGTTTCCATAATATTATTAAATTCAATAGCCTGAGCAAGGCACTTAACCACACATTGTTCTGCGACAACACCGGTGCCAAGCTGTATCGGCCCTTGCCCTTCACTTGGACAACATCAGTGGCGTGGAGAGGGGAGACTTGCAGCATGGGTAACTGCCGGTCTTCCATACAACCTTGCCCAGGCCTGCACCCTGGAAACTTTCCAAGGCGCAAATCCATGGTCTCTCGAGACTAACGGATGCCTATAAAAAACAATAACCTACATGCTGTAGACATACTGTTAGTGTTCCATCTAAGGAATGGCAGAACTAGTTTCCTCTCTCTCGAAGTGTCCTGTCCTACCAGTATTAACTGCTTATACAGTATGTTACAACTGATCACATCTACCATTTCCACTGGCAGCTCATTCCACACTCTCACTACCCTCTGATTGAAGAATTTCCCCCTTTGATTTGCATTAAATATTTTGCCATTCACTCCAACCCTTAAACTTCCAGTTCTAGTTTTCTGTGCTTGGTGTCAGATGTGGGAGGTCCTGGAGACTCCCAGCCTCCCAGATGGCCACATCTGCACCAGGTGTGTCGAGCTGCAGCTCCTTAGGGACTGCGTTAGGGAGCTAGAGATGCAGCTCGGTGACCTTCGTCTGGTCAGGGAGACTGAGGAGGTGACAGAGAGGAGCTATAGGTCTGAGGCCTGGGGAGACAGATAAGTGGGTAACAGTCAGGAGAGGGAAGGGCAAGAAGCAGGTGCTAGAGAGTACCCCAGTGGCTGTCCCCCTTAACAATAACTACTCCTGATTGAGTACTGTTGGGGGAGATGGCCAACCAGGGGAAAGCAACAGTGGTTGCGGCTCTGGCACAGAGTCTGGCCCTGTAGCTTAGAAGGGTAGGGAAAGGAAGGAGATGGTAGTAGTTAGGGGGTCTCTGTGGTTAGGGGGTCAGACAGGCGATTCTGTGGACGCAGCAAAGGAACACAAATGGTAGTTTGCCTCCCAGATGCCAGGGTCCAGGATGTTTCTGGTCACGTCCACGATACCTTGAAGTGGGAAGGAGACGAGCCAGAGGTCGTGGTACATATTGGTACTGACGACATAGGTAGGAAAAGGGCGGAGCTCCTGAAAGCAAACTACAGGGAGTTAGGAAGGAAGTTGAGAAGCAGAACCTCAAAGGTAGTAATTTCAGGACTACTGCCTGGACCACGTGACAGTGAGAATATGAATAGAAGGAGATGGAGGATAAATGCGAGGCTGAGGGATTGGAGCAGGAGGCAGGGATTCAGATTTCTGGATCATTGGGACCTCTTCTGGGGCAGGTGTGATCTGTACAAAAAGGACAGGTTGCACTTGATTCTGAGGGGGACCAATATCCTGGCTGGGAGGTTTGCTAAGGCTATTGGGGAGAGTTTAAACTAGAATTACTGGGGGGGGGGAACGAACTGAGGTGATGGAGGAAAGGGAGGTTGGCTCACAAATGGAGAAAGCTTGGAGACAGTGTAAAAGGGAGGATAAGCAGGTGAAAGAGAAGGGATGCACCCAGTCCAATGGTTTGAGATGTGTCTATTTTAATGCAAGGAGTTTTAAACAAAGCGGTTGAGCTTAGAGCATGCATCAGCACTTGGTGCTATGATGTTGTGGCCATTACAGAGACTTGGATGGTGCAGGGGCAGGAATGGCTACTTCAAGTGCCAGACTTTAGATGTTTCAGAAAGGATAGGGAGGGAGGCAAAAGAGATGGGTGTGGCACTGTTGATTAGAGATAGTGTCAAGGCTGCAGAAAAGGAGGAAGTCATGGAGGGGTTGTCTACGGAGTCTCTGTGGGTGGAAGTTAGGAATAGGAAGGGGTGAATAACTTCACTGCGTGTTTTTTATAGGCCGCCCAATAGAAACAGGGACATCGAGGAGCAGATAAGGAGACAGATTCTGGAAAGGAGTAATAATAACAGCGTTGTTGCGATGGGAGATTTTAATTTCCCAAATATTGATTGGGAAGGGTTTAGATGTGGTGGAGTTTGTTAGGCGTGTTCAGGAAGGTTTCTTGATACAATATGTTGATAAGCCTACAAGAGGAGAGGCTGTACGTGATCTGGTATTGGGAAATGAACCTGGTCAGGTGTCAGGTCTCTCGGTCGGGGATCATTCTGGAGATAGTGATCACAATTCTATCTCCTTTACCATAGCTTTGGAGAGGGATAGACAAATTAGGGAAACGTTTAATTGGAGTAAGGGAAAATATGAGGCTATCAAGCAGAAACATGGAAGCATAAATTGGAAACAGATATTCTCAGGGAAACGTAGGGAAGAAATATGGCAAATGTTCAGGGGATATTTGTGTGGGGTTCTGCAAGTAAGTCCCAATGAGACAGGGAAGGGATGGTAGGGTACAGGAACCATGGTGTATAAAGGCTGTTCTAAATCTAGTCAAGAAGCAAAGAAGAGCTTATGAAAAGTTCAAAAATCTAGGTAATGATAGCGATCTAGAAGACTATAAGGCTAGCAGGAAGGAGCTTAAGAATGAAATTATGAGAGCCAGAAGGGACCATGAGAAGGATTAAGGAAAACCCCAAGGCATTCTACAAGTATGCAAAAAGCAAGAGGATAAGACATCAGAGAATAGGACCAATCAAGTGTGACAGTGGAAAAGTGTGTATGGAACCGGAAGAGATGGCAGAAGTACTTAACTGGTCTGGATGTCCAGTCCCGATGTACTTCCATCCCCCATCAGGAAGGTCTCAAAGCTCTACGCTTCTTTTTGGATTCCAGACCTAATCAGTTCCCCTCTACCACCACTCTGCTCCGTCTAGCGGAATTAGTCCTTACTCTTAATAATTTCTCCTTTGGCTCCTCTCACTTCCTCCAGACTAAAGGTGTAGCTATGGGCACCCGTATGGGTCCTAGCTATGCCTGCCTTTTTGTTGGCTTTGTGGAACAATCTATGTTCCATGCCTATTCTGGTATCTGTCCCCCACTTTTCCTTCGCTACATCGACGACTGCATTGGCGCTGCTTCCTGCACACATGCTGAGCTCGTTGACTTTATTAACTTTGCCTCCAACTTTCACCCTGCCCTCAAGTTTACCTGGTCCATTTCCGACACCTCCCTCTCCTTTCTAGATCTTTCTGTCTCTGTCTCTGGAGACAGCTTATCCACTGATGTCTACTATAAGCCTACTGACTCTCACAGCTATCTGGACTATTCCTCTTCTCAACCTGTCTCTTGCAAAAATGCCATCCCCTTCTCACAATTCCTCCGTCTTCACCGCATCTGCTCTCAGGATGAGGCTTTTCATTCCAGGACGAGGGAGATGTCCTCCTTTTTTAAAGAAAGGGGCTTCCCTTCCTCCGCTATCAACTCTGCTCTCAAATGCATCTCTCCTATTTCACGTACATCTGCTCTCACTCCATTCTCCCGCCACCCCACTAGGAATAGGATTCCCCTGGTCCTCACCTACCACCCCACCAGCCTCGGGGTCCAACATATTATTCTCTGTAACTTCCGCCACCTCCAATGGGATCCCACCACTAAGCATATCTTTCCCTCCCCCCACCCCTCTGCTTTCCGCAGGGATCACTCTCTACGCGACTCCCTTGTCCATTCATTCCCCCCATCCCTCCCCACTGATCTCCCTCCTGGCACTTATCCTTGTAAGTGGAACAAGTGCCACACATGCCCTTACACTTCCTCCCTTACCACCATTCAGGGCCCCAGACAGTCCTTCCAGGTGAGGCAACACTTCGCCTGTGAGTCGGCTGGGGTGATATACTGCGTCCGGTGCTCCCGATGTGGCCTTTTATATATTGGCGAGACCCGATGCAGACTGTGAGACCGCTTTGCTGAACACCTACGCTCTGTCTGCCAGTGAAAGCAGGATCTCCCAGTGGCCACACATTTTAATCCCACATCCCATTCCCATTCTGACATGTCTATCCACAGCCTACTGTAAAGATGAAGCCACACTCAGGTTGGAGGAACAACACCTTATATTCCGTCTGGGTAGCCTCCAACCTGATGGCATGAACATCAACTTCTCTAACTTCCACTAATGCCCCACCTCCCCCTCGTACCCCATCCGTTATTTATTTTTATACACACATTCTTTCTCTCACTCTCCTTTTTCTCCCTCTGTCCCTCTGACTATACCCCTTGCCCATCCTCTGCATTTTCCCCCACCTTGTCTTTCTCCCCGGGGCCTCCTGTCCCATGATCCTCTCATATCCCCTTTGCCAATCACCTGTCCAGCTCTTGGCTCCATCCCTCCCCCTCCTGTCTTCTCCTATCATTTTCGATCTCCCCCTCCTCCTCCCACTTTCAAATCTCTTACTAACTCTTCTTTCAGTTAGTCCTGATGAAGGGTCTCGGCCTGAAACGTCGGCTGTACCTCTTCCTAGAGATGCTGCCTGGCCTGCTGCGTTCACCAGCAACTTTGGTGTCTGTTGCTTGAATTTCCAGCATCTGCAGAATTCCTGTTGTTTGAGAAGTACTTAATGAATACTTTGCTTCGGTACTCACTGTGGAAAAGAATCTCGGTGATTGTAGGGATGACTAGCAACGGACTGAAAAGCTTGAGCATGTAGCTATTAAGGAAGAGGTTGTGCTGGAGATCTTGGAAAGCATGAATTTGGATAATTCACCAAGACCAGACGGGATGTACCCCAGGCTACTGAGGGAAGCGAGGGAGGAGATTGCTGAGGTCCTGGGGATGATCTTCGCTTCATCAATGAGGACGGGAGAGGTTCCGGAGGATTGGAGGGTTGCGGATGTTGTTCCAGTATTCAAGAAAGGGAGTAAGGATAGCCCAGCAAAATTATAGGCCAGTGGGTCTTACTTCAGTGGTTGGTTAGTTGATGGAGAAGATCCTGAGAGGCAGAATTTATGAACATTTGGAGAGGCATAATATGATTAGGAATAGTCAGCATTGGCTTTGTCAAAGGCAAGTCATGCCTTCCGAGCCTGATTGAATTTTTTGAGGATGTGACTAAACACATTGATGAAGGTAGAACCATCGATGTAGTGTGTATGGATTTTAGCAAGGCATTTGATAAGGTACCCCATGCAAGGCTTATTGAGAAAGTAAGCAGGCATGGGATCCAAGAGGACATCGCTTTGTGGATCCAGAACTGGCTTTCCCACAGAAGGTAAGGAGTGGTTGTAGACAGGTCATATTCTGTATGGAGGCCGATGACCAGTGGTGTGCCTCAGGGATCTGTTCTGGGACCCCTACCTTTGTGAGTTTTATAAATGACCTGGATGAGGAAGTGGAGGCATGGGTTAGTCAATCTGCTGATGACACAAAGGTTGGGGGTGTTGTGGATGGTGTGGAGGCCTGTCAGAGGTTACAGCGGGACATTGATAGGATCCAGAACTGGGCTGAAAAGTAACAGATGGAGCTCAACTCAGATAAGTGTGAGGTGGCTCAAATATGATGGCAGAATATAGTATTAATGGTAAGACTCTAGGCAGTGTGGAGGATCAGAGGGATCTTGGGGTCCAAGTCCAGAGGACACTCAAAGCTGCTACGCAGGTTGACTCTGTAGTTAAGAAGGCACATGGGGTATTGGCCTTCATCAATCGCAGGATTGATTTTAGGAGCCGAGAGGTAATGTTGCACCTATATAGGACTCTGATCAGTCCCCACTTAGAGTACTGTGCTCAACTCTGGTCGCTCACTACAGGAAGAATGTGAAAACCATAGAAAGGGTGCAGAGGAGATTTACAAGGATGTTGCCTGAATTGGGGAGCATGCCTCATGAGAATAGGTCGAGTGAACTCAACTTTTTCTCCTTGGAGCGACAGAGGATGAGAAGTAACCTGATAGAGGTGTACAAAATAATGAGAGGCATTGATCGTGTGGATACTCAGAGGCTTTTTCCCAGGGCTGAAATGGCTAGCACAAGAGGGCATATTTTTAAGCTGCTTAGAAGTAGGTACAGAGGAGATATCAGGGGTAAGCTTTTTATGCAGAGAGTGGTAAGTGTGTGGAATGGGCTTCCGGCGGCTGTGGTGGAGGCGGAAATGATAGGGTCTCTTAAGATCCTCACAGATGGATACATGGCGCTTAGAAAAATAGAGGACTATGAGTAAGTCTTGGTAGTTCTAAGGTGAGGACATGTTCAGCACAGCTTTGTGGGCTGAAGGGCCTGTATTGTGCTGGAGGTTTTCTATGTTTCTAGTCTCACACAATCTGAGTGCAGAAAGCCTGCAAACATTCACCCTATCTATATCCCTCATATAAAAAGTGATCTTGTGTACAACCTCATTGAGAGCTGTATGATATTCCTAAATAGATCATATCCGTTGGTTCTCCCTTCTCTACTCTACTAGTGGTATCTTAAAGGACTCCAACGGGTTAGTCAAAATTGATTCTCCCTTCCAAATCCACCCTGACTCTGCTCAGTTCTAATATTCCTTTCAAGCTTTATGTTAACTTGGGATTCAGTATAGATTCCAGCATTTTCCTTCTGTGACATTGGGCTAACAAGCTGTAGTCATGCTCTCTCCTTCCATTTATGTTTGTTATTCTCTAATCTGCACGAACGATTGCAGAATTTAAAGATTCTTTGAAGGTGATGACAGTGGTGTATTTGATGTAGTCTATGAGATTTTTGGGAAGGCATTTGGCAGATAGATCAGGAAGTAGTAGAGCAGAGGTTTCAAGAAAAGTATAATGTCAGATGAAAAATTGGCTCACAGAGAGAGAGCAAAAGGCAATACTTTAGCTGCGGGAGGACTTGGTGCACCAGGCTATTAATTCCCCTGTTTTTCATGGTAGATATTAATGTCAGAGCCACTGTTAAGTTTCCCAGTGATATCAAAAGTAGCAATATGGTTGATAGTGAGGGTGAAAGTTCAATGTCACGAGAAGGAACCTTTAGCAGAGCTGGTAGAGCCACCAGTTTTGCAGTGGCCTAGAGTCCAATCCTGACTTCTGACACTGTCGGTGTAAAAATTTCATGTTATCACTGTGCCCATGTGGGTCTTCCCAGGTGTTCCTGTCTTCTCCCACATCCAAAGACTTGCAATTTGGTAGATTAACTGGGCAATGTAAATTACCCGTTAGTGTAGGCAGGGGCAGATGATGGGTATATGGGCAGTGGAAAATGGGAAGTTGATGTTTGGCATGGCCGAAGGACCTGTTTATGTTTGTATGATTCTCTGAAATGTGAGAGACAGAATTTAGCGCAGGGTAGTTAATGGAGTGCAAAAGCACTTCGGATAAATGGAGGATGCAAAGTGGCACAGAGAAACATTGGACTGCCATATCCAGATATCCGTCAAGGTAGTGGGAGAGGGACACATGAAGGTTATGTAGTGTTACAACCATTTTTCTTCAATAATAATGATCAATTAGGCACAGAGAGAATCTATATTTGCTTACAACTACATCTGCTGTCTCAACTAATGTACATGTGAAATTATAAACTAAATACTTGTTTGTACACCTATCAGTATCCATAACCCTCCGTAAACAGTCAAAGAGAAAATGTAATGCCTGGGAAGAGGCATCTCTGCTGGCCAGGCATTCATCTTGATTCTGATGTGATCTTCATGTTTCTGATTTGGGGCCATGCAACAGTTGGTCTCCATAGAGCTGTGCTCCCAAAATTCTTCACTCTTATCCTTATCAGATCAATCTATGATGTTTCAATTTCATTGGTTCAAACTCATCTGACACCTTCTCATTGGATGTGGCCTTAGGCTGCAAGCAGTATTGCTTTGTGGCTGTTTCCCTCAGACTTGAGCCATAGGTAATTTCTTTTATTATTTCCAGAGCAGACTGGTTCAAACCAGTCCATCCAAGTCAGACAAACACTGGGCCTAGATGACCAGATTACAGGCTGCTCCTTCTGCAAGCTTGCAGTTTTACATAATAAAGAGCTTCTCATCTGAAAGTGGTCTCAGTTTAGCAGATCAGCCAAATATTCATCGTGTCCATTTTCAATTCCTCTGATTAAGTTATCCCTGAGCAAGAACCAGTTCACCAAACAGTCCACAAAATGGCAGCTGCAAGAACAGTCTTACAAAATGGCCACCTCCATTCTTGCAACCACATGACGAGAACAAAGACTTTTGCTTTATCTGTTTCCACCGTCATTGCCTCATACCTGTTCACTGATTTGTAGATTGTAGTTCTTTCTGGCCAACAGTAGGCACAGGAACTTCCATGTTACAGTCACTTGGGTAAAGAAAATTTACCCTCACAAATTATTACCCAAAAATCCAATATACGGAATACAATTTGGTCTCATAGGATTAATGTGAAAAAAGCAATAAGCACAACTTTCTTTTTCAGCACTTGTTTCTTGATGCACATATAAATAATCCAGCTTTGTGTTGTGGAAAATCACGATAAGGACCATTTCCTAGGAATGCTAACCCCAGAATAATGGGGTTTCTATATAT
The DNA here is from genome assembly GCF_030028105.1 of Mobula birostris. Classification (NCBI taxonomy): domain Eukaryota; kingdom Metazoa; phylum Chordata; class Chondrichthyes; order Myliobatiformes; family Myliobatidae; genus Mobula; species Mobula birostris. Next base: position 178,921,203 of record NC_092374.1, on the reverse strand, counting down.
GAGGTACATGCATTTATTGATTAAGGTGTAGCATACAGAAGCATGGTGGGACAATCTGAAACATCAGTGAGACCACAGATGGAACACTGTGTGAAGTTCTGGACATCACACTACCAGAGAGAAAACGAGATTAAAGAAAATGTTGCTGGGGCTAAAGAATTATAGTGCTGAGGAGAGACAAGGGTTCCTTTGGACACTGAAGAGCAATTTACTTTGTGTACATAAAATTATGAGAGGTATAGAATTTTCAAAGAGGGAAGATGCATTTCTCTTTGAAGTGGTTTGGCAACAAGCGGATTTGGAATCCAGATAATCAGGGCCAGATTAACCTAATAGCAAAAGCAGCATATGCTACGGGCACCGCAGTTTCGAGGGCCCCGCACTAAATGCTTGCAAGTTGCAGTCTGGTGAAAACGGCATCTCTCACCGTATTCTCACAATGATCTGGCAACGCTGTTGTTTTCATGTCGGGGGAGCAGCACGCTGCATGGTATGTGTGTGCAGGCTTGTGTTGGCTCCTTGCTGTGTTGTGGTGACCTTTGTGCTATCTCCCATGCTCTCAAGCTGCTGCAGCCTGCGCTGTTACGCCGCTGGAGGATGCGCCACCACGGTGAGCCTGCAACAAAGAATGTGCAACTCAACAGTTTTATGTGACCCAGTTCATGATTCCTCATTTTTTTCCTGATTTTAGGTAGTCCGAACCAGCTCAGGAACATACACGATCAGATTAGACTGTGAGTTTTGTGTCGCTAAACATGTTGGTCCCCACCTTGTGAAAGAAATGGAGACTGAACAAAAGTATTGGCACACACTTCTAGAGCAAATAATTAAAGTTGTAAAGTTTTTAACAGAACGAGGCCTTTCATTTCGTGGTAGTGATGAAACTGTTGGCTCTCCTCATAATGGAAATTACTTGGGGTTGTTTGAATTACCGGCCAAGTTTGACCCTTTTTTGGCAGAGGATATAAATGCTCATGCAATACAAAGGAAGGGGACATAAATCATACCTATCTAAAACAGCATGTGAGGAATTCATCAATCTGATTGGATCCAGCATACTGGATCACAATATTGGTGAAGTGAAGAAATACAAGTATTATTCTGTTTCATTGGATTCTACTCCAGATATATCTAATGTGGACCAGCTGACTTTGACTGTGCGCTATGTTTTGCCATCTGGACCAGTTGAAAGATTTGTGAAGATTTTGGATGTGGCAGGTCATAGTGCTGAACAGCTTGCTCAAAGTTTACTTGACTTTTTAAAGGAAAATGACATTGATATAAAAGACTCCATGGCCAAAGTTATCACAATGCCAGCAACATGAGTTACAAGCACGAATTAAAGAGCTGAATGAGATTGCAGATTACATTCCATGTTTTGCACATTCACTAAACTTGGTTGGAAAATATGCTGCTGAATGTTGTCAAGAAACATTAATTTTCTTCCAATTTGTAGAAAGCCTGTACACATTTTTTTATGCTTCTACTTATCGGTGGGATCTCCTTTCTGCTGCATTATCTGATGGTGGTGCTCATTTGCCCATTGTGAAAAGAATGTCAGATACCAGGTGGTCAGCTCATGCAGATGCAACAAAGGCACTTTTACACAGCTTTTCTGCAATAAAACAAGTCTTGGATGACATTTCAAATAACAATGATCAGAAGGCAGAGTGTCGACAACAGGCTCGTGGTCTACTTTCCACCATGATGAAGTTGGAAACAGGAATAATGGTCATATTGTGGGATCAAGTATTACAGTGTTTTCAAATGACCAGTGCTTTGCAATCTTCTGGCCAAGACTTGAACACAGCTTGTGCACTCTATGAATCCTTGCATGGATATATTCAAGCTATGCAGTCTACTTTTTCAGACATTGAGCAAAAAGCCAACGATCTGACTAAGAGTGAAGATTATCAACAGCAAACTCAAAGAAAACACAAGCAAAATCACGCATGTGATGATTTCAGTGGTTCCAGCACTCTGGATCCACTTGTTGAATCTCAAACACCTTCTCAGAATTTTAAAAGCCGAACATTTCTTGCCATTATTGACAGCTTACTTTCCGCCCTGTCAAAAAGGCAGAAAGCTGATCTAAAGGTGAATGGTGTTTTTGGATTCCTTCATCAGTTACAGTCATTTACACCTGAAGAGATTGTAAAAAAGGTCATCAAATCTTATTAAATCATATCCAGAAGATCTGGAAGAAATTCTTGATGAAGAATTTATGCAGTTTACTGAACTGATCTTGAAAACTGATCTTGCTTCTCATATTGGCACCAAACAAGACCTTGTAGAGTTACAGTTGTACTGTTTGATAACTGACAATTCTTTGGAGTCATGTTTTCCAAATGTAGAAAATGCCTTGCGCATCTATCTGTCACTTATGGCTACCAACTGCAGTGGAGAACGCAAACACGAGGAATTCTGCAGATGCTGGAAATTCAAGCAACACACGTCAAAGTTGCTGGTGAACGCAGCAGGCCAGGCAGCATCTCTAGGAAGAGGTACAGTCGACGTTTCGGGCCAAGACCCTTCGTCAGGACTAACTGAAGGAAGAGATTTGAAAGTGGGAGGGGGAGGGGGAGATCCAAAATGATAGGAGAAGACAGGAGGGGGAGGGATGGAGCCAAGAGCTGGGCAGGTGATTGGCAAAAGGGATATGAGAGGATCATAGGACAGGAGGCCCAGGGAGAAGGAAAAGGGGGAGGGGGGGCCCAGAGGATGGGCATGAGAGGGAGAAAAAGGAGAGAGAGAGAAAGAATGTATGTATATAAATAAATAATGGATGGGGTACAAGGGGGAGGTGGGGCATTAGCGGAAGTTTGAGAAGTCAATGTTCATGCCATCAGGTTGGAGGCTACCCAGATGGAATATAAGGTGTTGTTCCTCCAACCTGAGTGTGGCTTCATCTTTACAGTAGGCTGTGGATAGACATGTCAGAATGGGAATGGGATGTGGGATTAAAATGTGTGGCCACTGGGAGATCCTGCTTTTTCCTGGCGAGACCCGACGCAGACTGGGAGATCGTTTTGCTGAACAACTGCGCTCTGTCCGAAGCGAGGGAGACCGGTTCAGACATCACACAGGAGAGGAACCCTAGGTTCCCTGAATTGATTAGAAAAGAACACTGGCAGGGATGACAGCAGAACTGCAATGGCTGGAATTTCTGGAAGCTATTTAGAAGGCACAGGATATATGCATCCCAAAGAGAATTAGTACCTGAAAGTCAAGACTCAACCATGGCTAACAAGAGAAGTCAAAGCCAACATAAAAGCCAGAAAGGGTGTATAATAGGTCAAAAAATTAGCAGGAAGTTAGAGAATTCGGAAGCTTTGAGAAACCAACTGAAAAAGTCATTCGGAATGAAAAGATGGAATATAAAAGTAAGCTAGCTAATCAAAGAAAATACCAAAGTTTCTTCCGATACAAAAAGTGTAAAATAGGTGCAAGAGTGGATATTGGACCATTGGAAAATGATACTGGAGAGGTAGTGATGTAGAACAAGAAAGTGACGGATAAACTGTATAAATATTTTAGAAACATAGAAACATAGAAAATAGGTGCAGGAGTAGGCCATTCGGCCCTTCAAGCCTGCACCGCCATTTATTATGATCATGGCTGATCATCCAACTCAGAACCCCGCCCCAGCCTTCCCTCCATACCCCCTGACCCCCGTAGCCACAAGGGCCATATCTAACTCCCTCTTAAATATAGCCAATGAACTGGCCTCAACTGTTTCCTGTGGCAGAGAATTCCACAAATTCACCACTCTCTGAGTGAATAATTTTGCATCAGTCTTCACTGTGGAAGACACGAGCAGTATGCCGGAAGTTTGAGAGTGTCAAAGGTCAGTAGTGTTTGAAGTTGCTATTACTAGGGAGAAGGTTCTTGGGAAACTGAAAGGTCTGAAGGTAGATAAGTCACCTGGACCAGATGCTGTACACCCCAAGGTTGAAAAAGGTGGCTGAAGAGACTGCGGAGGCATTAGTAATGATCTTTTGAAGAACTGGAGACTCTGGAATGGTTCCGGAAAACTGAAAAATTGCAAATGTCCCTCCACTCTTCCAGAAATAGGAGAAGAAAGGAAATTATAGGCCAGTTATCCTGACCGCAGTGGTTGGGAAAATGCTGGTGTTGATTATTAAGGTTGTGGTTTTGGAGCACTTGGAGGCACATGGTAAAATAAGCTGTAGTCAGCATGGTTTCCTCAAGGAAATCTGGAAATCTGCAAATCTGTTGGAATTCTTTGAAGAACCATCAAGCAGGATAGATAAATTTGAATCAGTTGTTGTTGTGTACTTGGATTTTCAGAAGGTCTTTGACAAGGTGCCATACATGCGGCTGCTTAACAAGTTAAGAGCTCATGGTATTACAGGAAAGATAATAGCATGGATAAGTTAGTGGCTGATTGGCAGGAGGCAGAGAGTGGAACTAAAGGGAGCCTTTCTAGCTGGCTGCTGGTGACTAGTGGTGTTCCACAGGGGTCTGTGAGTTGGGACTGCTTCTTTTTATGTCATATGTCAATGACTTAGATGACAAAATTAATGGCTTTGTTGCAAAGTTAGTGGATGATATGAAGATAGGTGGTGGGGCATGTAGTTCTGAGGAAGTAGAGAGGCTGCAGAAGGACTCAGACAGATTAAGAGAATGCAGAAAGAAGTGGCAAATGGAATACATTGTCAGGAAGTGTATGGCTATGCACTTTGGTACAGGAAATAAAAGGACAGAAATTCTAAATGGAGAGAAAATTCAAAAATCTGATGTGCAAAGGGATGTGGGAGTCCTCGTACAGAATTCTCTAAAGGTTAATTTACAAGTTGAGTAAGTGAGCGAAGTCCTCAATGAATACTTCTCTTCGGTATTAAGTGAGCAAGATCCTCAATGAACACTTCTCTTCAGTATTCACCAATGAGCGGGAACTTGATGATGGTGAGGACAATATGAGTGAGGTTGATGTTCTGGAGCATGTTGATATTAAGGGAGAGGAGGTGTTGGAGTTGTTAAAATACATTAGGACGGATAAGTCCCCGGGGCCTGACGGAATATTCCCCAGGCTGCTCCACGAGGCGAGGGAAGAGATTGCTGAGCCTCTGGCTAGGATCTTTATGTCCTCGTTGTCCACGGGAATGGTACCGGAGGAGTGGAGGGAGGTGAGTGTTGTCCCTTTGTTCAAAAAAGGTCATAGGGATAGTCCGGGTAACTATAGACCAGTGAACCTTACGTTTGTGGTGGGAAAACTGTTGGAAAAGATTCTTAGAGATAGGATCTCTGGGCATTTAGAGAATCATGGTCTGATCAGGGACAGTCAGCATGGCTTTGTGAAGGACAGATCATGTCTAACAAGCCTGATAGAGTTCTTTGAGGAGGGGACCAGGCATATAGATGAAGGTAGTGCAGTGGATGTGATCTGTATGGATTTTAGTAAGGCATTTGACAAGGTTCCACACAGTAGGCTTATGGAATGGGATCCAGCAAAGTTTGGCCAGGTGGATTCAGAATTGGCTTGCCTGCAGAAGGCGGAGGGTCATGGCGGAGGGAGTACATTCAGATTAGAGGATTGTGACTCGTGATGTCCCACAAGGATCTGTTCTGGGTACTCTACTTCTCGTGATTTTTATTAATGACCTGGATGTGGGGGTAGAGGGGTGGGTTGGCAAGTTTGCAGACGACAGAAAGGTTGGTGGTGTTGTAGATAGTGTAGAGGATTGTCGAAGATTGCAGAGAGACATTGATAGGATGCAGAAGTGGGCTGAGAAGTGGCAGATGGAGTTCAACCCGGAGAAGTGTGAGGTGGTACACTTTGGAAGGACAAACTCCAAGGCAGAGCACAAAGTAAATGGCAGGATACTTGGTAGTGTGGAGGAACAGAGGGATCTCAGGGTACATGTCCGCAGATCCCTGAAAGTTGCCTCACAGGTGGATAGGGTAGTTAAGAAAGCTTATGAGGTGTTAGCTTTCATAAGTCGAGGGATAGAGTTTAAGAGTCGCGGTGTAATGACGCAGCTCTATAAAACTCTGGTTAGGCCACACTTGGAGTACTGTGTCCGGTTCTGGTCGCCTCACTATAGGAAGGATGTGTTAGCATTGGAAAGGGTACAGAGGAGATTTACCAGGATGCTGCCTGGTTTAGAGAGTATGCATTATGATCAGAGATTAAGGGAGCTAGGGCTTTACTCTTTGGAGAGAAGGAGGATAAGAGGAGACATGATAGAGGTGTACAAGATAATAAGAGGATTAGATAGAGTGGATAGCCAGTGCCTCTTCCCCAGGGCAGCACTGCTCAATACAAGAGGACATGGCTTTAAGGTAAGGGGTGGGAAGTTCAAGGGGTATATTAGAGGAAGTTTTTTTACTCAGAGAGTGGTTGGTGCGTGGAACGCACTGCCTGAGTCAGTGGCGGAGGCAGATACACTAGTGAAGTTTAAAAGACTACTAGACAGGTATCTGAAGGAATTTAAGGTGGGGGCTTATATGGGAGGCAGGGTTTGAGGGTCAGCACAACATTGTGGGCCGAAGGGCCTGTACTGTGCTGTACTATTCTATGTTCTATGTTCTATGAATGCAATGTTAGCATTTATTTTGAAAGGATTAGAATATAAAAACAAGGATGTAATGTTGAGGCTTTATAAGGCACTGGTGAGGCCTCACTTGGATTATTGTGAACAGACTTGGGCCCCTTATGAAAAGATGTGCTAACACTGGAGATGGATTAAAGGAGATTCATGAAAGTGATTCCAAGACTGATTGGCTTGTCATATGAAGAGCGTTTGAAGGCCCTGGGCCTTTATTCACTGGAATTCAGAAGAATGAGAGCTGACCTAATTGAAACTTACTGAATGATGAAAGGCCCTAATAGAGTAGATGTGGAGCGGATGTTTTCTATGGTGGAGTCTAGGAGCAGAGGAATAACTGAGCATCCTTTTAGAATGGAGATGAGGAGGAATTTCTTGAGCCAGAGAATGGTGAATCTGTGGAATTCATTGTTACAGGTAGCTGTGGAGGCCAAGTCTTTATGTATATTTAAAGCAGAGATTGACAGATTCTTGACTGGTCAGAGCATGAAGGGATAAGATACGGGGAGAAGTCAAGAGATTGGGGCTGAGAGGGAAAAGAATTAGCCATGATGAAATTGTGGAGAAGACTCAATGAGCTAAATGGCCTAATTCTGCTCCCATAGCTTATGGTCTTAAAGTGAACACCAACTCAATCTTTTATTTGGTGACATGTATGTTCTTTGATAATAAATTTACTTTGAATTTTGAACTTTGGTTATGACTAGAATTAACTCATATATGAGCAAGGACATGCAATTGCCTATCACCACAACAGATCTGCAGCAGACACAATCTCACTGGCTCTCCATTTGACTTTGGAGCACCTGATCAATGACAATACTTACATCAGGCTGCTGTAGTATGTCAAATTACCAGATGAACAAGTAGTCTTTGGTGTACTGCAAGTTTGTGGCTTCATTGAAGCTTTGCTGCATGTTTGAGTGCTTAGTGGGAGGTGCAGATGCCTTTTTGCTAGTGGGGGGACCATCGCTTTGCTGCTGCTTATGTGTGGGAGGGGGAGATGGGGGGCTTTGGGGTTCTAAGATTTAATTGTCATTAATTCTTTGGGACACTCCTCTGTTTTCGGGGATGTCTGCGAAGAAAAAGAATTTCAGGATGTATATTGTATACATTTCTCTAACATTAAATGTACCTATTGAAACCTGGGTCTCTGTACCTCTTCCTGCAACCAGATTCATGACTCCTTACAGGAAACCACAGTCAGTTTGGATTGGTAATAAAATCTCCTTCTCACTGGCACAACCTCAAGGATGGGTGCTTAGCCCACTACTCTACTGTTTCTACATCATGACTGTTTGTTGAGACAGCTCAAACACCATCAATAAATTCATCAATGACACCACTATTGTGGGCAGAATTCCAAATGGTGACAAAGAGGCAGACAAAATGAGATGGATCAGCTGGTTGAGTGGTGTCACAATAACAATCTCGCACTCAAATTCAGCAAGAACAAGGAGTTGATTGCAGACTTCAGGAAGCTGAAGTCACGAGAACACATACCAATCCCCATTGAGAAGTCAGTGTTAGAAAGGGTGAACAGCTTCAACTTACTGAACATCAACATCTCAGGGGATCTATCCTGAGCCAAAAATATTGATGCAATCATGTAGAAGGCACAGCAGTAACTACACTCCATTAAGGATTTGAGGAGATTTGGTGTATCATCTGCAGATCTCTACAGATGTATCATGGACAGCATTCAGACTATTTGCATTATCGGTTGGTATGGAGGATCCAATGTACAGGATGAAAAGATGCTGCAGGAGGTTGGAGACTCACCCAGCTCCAGCATGGCCACATGCCTCCCTACCATCGAGTACACCCTCAAAAGTCAGTGCCTCAAGAAAGGCGGCATTCATTATTAAGGGCGACATGCCTTCTTCTGATTACTGCTATCAGGGAGGAGGTACAGGAGCTTGAAGACCCACAGTCAATGTTTTTAAAACTTATTCAGTCCCCCACCATCAGATTTCTGAATGGTCTATGAACACTACTTTGCTATTCCTCTTCCGCACTATTTATTGTATTTTTTGTAAAAATTTAATTACTTCTATGTCTTGCAGAGTACGACTGCTCAAATTTCATGACATACTTTGCTGATAATAAACCTGATTCTGACTCTCACTAAAACATAGGAGGAACATTGTATGGTTTATAAGTTTGTGAGATACAAAAATAGGACAGATAGTCCTATTTAGATAATAGACAGAGTCCCTTTCCCAGGACAGGGCAGTTTAGAACCTGAGAGCGTATATTTAAGGTGAGAGTGGGGAATGTTAAATGGGATTTGAGGGTCAAGATTTTCCATTCAAATGGGTAGGGCTATCTAAAATGAACTGCCAGAGGCAGTGGTGCACATTACATTTATAAGACATTTGGACAGATACACGAGGTTCTGCAGGTGTTGGAAATATTGAGCAACATGCACAAAATGCTGGAGGAACTCATAAAGTCATGTAACATCTATGGAGGGCAAACAAAAGTAGGGCATGGAAAGTAAATTGTAAGACTATGGTTGGTTGGTTGACAAAGAAAGCTTGGGATATTTCCAGGAATCTTTGAACATGGCATCACTGATTGATAGGGTGTTGAGGGAGGTCAATGTCTTTTGACTGCAGGGAGGTATCTATGGAAAATAGCGCCTATGGCAAGCACTGAAATTGTGCCCCTGAACAATAGTCATAGTCATACTTTATTGATCTTGGGGGAAATTGGTTTTCGTTACAGTTGCACCATAAATAATAAATAGTAATAGAAATCGTAATAGTAATATTAATAGTAATAGTCATGGAAATAATAAATAGTAATAGAAAAATAGTAATAAATAGTTAAATAGTAATATGTAAATTATGCCAGTAAATTATAAAATAAGTCCAGGACCAACCTATTGGCTCAGGGTGTCTGACTCTCCGAGGAGTTGTAAAGTTTGATGGCCACAGGCAGGAATGACCTTCTATGACGCTCTGTGCTGCATCTCGGAGGAATGAGTCTCTGGCTGAATGTACTACACCCATCCTTTAGATAACTTTACCATAATATCAGCTCAAAAATACGTCAAGCTCATTAATCTTTTAATTAGCAAATTATGGCACTACATGAAAATTATAACCGCACCTTCCTTGCTTTCACTGATGCAAATTGGTCTATGACGTGATCAAAGTCAGTTTTTTTCAGTTTCTTCTCTTTCTACACTCAGCAGAGCAAGATCACAGAGTCTGCCTTGACCCATGGAGGCTCTCAAATATGAAAGTATTGGTCCTAACTTGCTGAATGATCTCTCACAGCTGGCGATGGAAACTGCGATGGTTAGCATTATCTGAATAGCAACGCGAGGATTGGGGAAGACGCTGTCATCTCCATACTGAACAATAAATTCAAGAAGCTCTTCAGGTCTTGATATTTTCATGTTGACCTGCCTTGATAGCAACATTCTGCAATCCAAAATTTCTTCATATAGCTGCTGTCCATCAACATCAGATCTGTACAAATCGCCCAAATCTTCGCACTTCTTCTTTCGGTCGTTACTGTCGGCGCCGTAACGCAGTCCCTCGATATCGAAAAGGAACCCGAACTTGGCCGCAGTGTCGTGCAAACGAGCGAACCTTTCGTCCATTTATCTGTGAAGACGGTCAAGTGTTCCCTTCGTGACTCTTTCCATGTCCTCTTTAGCTGTTAACCCAGCGTCTCTCGAGTTCGCATCAGCCATTCATTTCTTTCGTCTCTGACGTCTTTCAACTTATTCCATTCTTGACGAGACCGACTCCTTCTTCGAGTGATTTACTGACCAACACTTCTCTTTCATCATAAAAATGATCTCGGAAGGCTTTCAAATCCAGGGCAGTATTGTGGAAGATCATGCGAGGATCCTGCAGCCTCTTTTGAATACGGTCAATGCGAATGAGTACTTTGTTCCAAAATTCTAGCAAAATCAGAAAATCGTAACTCAACATGCGGTTGTTCAGCTGCGTTGCTTCACTTCTTGTTTCACTGATCTTGTTTTCATTGTCTATCATGTCCTGGAGAACTTGAAGAGTCTCCCCGAGGTACTTGTTGACAGACGTCACTGCTTCTGTCCTTACACTCTGTTACGTACCCCGTAACTGGGTTGCCAAACCAGCAGAAATGGATCACTCAGTTGGAGTCTGGATTACTAGAATTAAGAAAGTTTTATTAAAGAAACAAGCAACACAGTACTCTAATCAAAAGGATAATAAACGCAACAGTTCAGCAATGATAAACACACATGTACACAGAATTCGGATAACAGGATTAATCAAGCTCTATCGTTGTCTAGGGGCAAATGACCAGTTTCAAAGTGACGCAAAGTTCAGTTCAGTTCGCAGTAATCGCTGCCGTGGGAGATGGACAGTGGGGGGGGGGGGGGGGGGGGGAGGAAGGAGAGAGAGAGCAAAAACGAATGAATATTCAAACGGCTTCCACACACAGACCTTCGCAGTCAGCTGTCGGGCGAGTCCTTTGTGATGTCATCTGAGGTCACCGACCGTGACCCCTCCATTTCCAGATGCGATCGTTTCCCTGCGGTGAACCTGGCACCCAGGCAAGGGTGGACACACACCAGGTTCCCGCCGATCGTGCTTTTCCACCCTGTGCGTTTATGGCCCGGTACTTCCCACCGACTTGTGAGAGACGCACCGCTTCCAGGGTCTTGTTACCTCGGGTGTCGTGTGTGTCCTGCCTTAGCGAACCTGTCCCTTTTTATCCTCCTGCTGGGGTATCGCCTGTCCATCACTTCAAACAGTTCAGGGTTCAAAGGGGAGCCGCTCTTGACAGCTCTCCTTCCCCTTCATTACACATCTCCAAATGCTGCTCCATTGTTTTCCTTATCTCTCTCTCTCCTGAAGGCAGGTGGCAGACCAACTGCTGATCACACAGGACAGCTAACATCTTAATCTATGTGTATTCTTGTCACAACTCCACCTGGTTTCGGACTCTGACTTAACGACCACAGGTACGGCGTTTTTGAGTTTTTCCCAGCGCTGTGTTGAACGAGGGGAAAAACACGTAGAGAGCTTCGATGGTTCCAAAAAACGTGACCATCGTTGTATCCTGCTTGACTGCATGTGCACACACCAAGTTGAGTGAGTGATTGCCGCAATTCGCAAACACTGCCAGGTTGTTTTTCTCAGTTATTCTTTGATGAACACCACTTCGTGTCCAGCCATCACATCAGCATTGTCATCGCACAGTGGCCGACAATCTTGTAGCTCCATTTCATCCTTCTCTAGCTGTTTCAAGATGTCTTCAACCAAGCCCTCAGCATCCTTCTGGCTTATTTGGATAAAACCAAGGAAGGACACTCTAACACGGACTGTTTTCCTCTCAAAATCAACTTCCACATACCTCACTACTTTTAACATCTGCTCAAGGTGTGCCTGATCTGGAGTCGAGTAGAACATGAGACCATAGTACAAAGTACTTGGCTTTACGAATGCTTCTCAGTAAACTCTGGCGAACAGTGGATGCCACCATGTGGATGAATTTGTTTTGGACGCCGGGTGAAAGATAAGACGTGGATCCAGGATAACCTTTCAGATGAGTGAGGTGTTCTTTTTATGACAGGGTCAAAGATGGCCAGTAGTTTCAGTAAGCCAAGGAAATTTCCCATGTTGGAGTCATCGTCTAGCTGAAGAGAATCCCTGTGTCCTCGCAAAGCCGGGTTCTGAGTCCTAAGGAATTTTATGCAGTGAAGCAACACTCACAACACGCTGGAGGAACTCAGCAGGTCGGGCAGCATCCGTGGAAACGATGAGTCGACGTTTCGAGCCGGAACCCTTTGTCACGACTGTAGAGGGAAGGGGCAGAGGCCGTATAAAGAAGGTGGGGGGAGGGTGGGAAGGAGAAGGCTGGTAGGTACCAGGTGAAAAACCAGTAAGGGGAAAGAAGGGAGGGGGAGGGAATTACCGGAAATCCCAATGTCACTCTGCCCCCTCCCCCAGCTGCCTATCACCTCCCTCATGGTTCCGCCTCCTTCTACTACCGATTGTGTTTTCCCCTATTCTTTCTTCACCTTTCCTGCCTATCACCTTCTTGCTTCCCCTCCCCCACCCCTTTATCTTTCCCCTTACTGGTATTTCACCTGGTACCTACCAGCCTTCTCCTTCCCACCCTCCCCCCACCTTCTTTATAGGGCCTCTGCCCCTTCCCTCTACAGTCCTGATGAAGGGTTCTGGTCCGAAACATCAACTCATCATTTCCACGGATGCTGCCCGACCTGCTGAGTTCCTCCAGCGTGTTGTGAGTGTTGCTTTGACCCCAGCATCTGCAGAGTATTTTGTGTTTATGCAGTGAAGGTTTCTCATCAAGATATCACGCCACTTCTGCTTCTCCTTCTCAATCTGTGACTGAAATACCGCATCAATAGCTCCTCTGTTTCCAGCTAAATTTCTTTCCATTTCTTTCCACTGTGTGAAGCATTCCCGATGATTCTTGGCATTTTCATGAACACCACTCCTTTCAGGTGCTTTCCACTGGTTGAATCCACTTTCCTGCTCCAATGAGGATTGATGGTCTGACCAGGAATAGAGAAGACAACAGATACAAAATGCAGACTTTTTAAAAAGGGGAATAGACCAGTCATGAGTGAGTCACTTCCTCACCATGACCATTTCCTAATTTCCTCTTGAACCAAGTTTTGTTCATTGAGTGGTTATTTGTTGGTAGGAAAGGTCCCTCACTATCTTGGAAATACTTCAAACCCAGCTTTATTATTTTTGTTCTCAACACGTCAGGCAGAATTGCTTTTCCAGTATCCTCGTCGAACTTCAGAAGTCCAATGTCAGGCTGTTCAATCACTTCTGGTATGACAGTTCTAGGCTCTTTGACACCATCCAGTTCACTGGATTCAGTGTCATCAGGTTCAATCTCATCAGGTAAAATCTCGTCAATAAACTCAACATTATCATCACCACCATTGTCTTCCCCTCCTGTCATGTCCACGTCTTCTGTGGCAGCCTCACTCTTAATTTCGTCATACTCGGATTTAACTGACTTGACTTCCTCCTCGGCTTGTGATGCATTTGTACTTGATCCACCTTCGGATTCTAACAAACTTGTAGCAGGTGCAGGCGAGTCCAAGGAACGTGTCGAACTACTTGTTCCGGGCTTTTCAAAGAAGGGCATGAAGAACTTGCTTGACTTCTTGGCTTCCTCCGCCTCCAACTTTCGTCTCTTCCATCCTTCAGCTCCACTTTGCTTCTCTTTGTGAAGAAACATTTCAAGGTCTTCTTGCACAATGCTCTGAAATAAGGCCATCCTAGTGCTTATCACCCCCTTCAAGTGGTGCCCAAGGCACGTGGCATATCTGCCATACCTTAGATATGCCACTGTTCGGCTATCTTTATTTGCTGTGGCATAGAATATGTCATCAGGGATGTCACATTACAGTTTTCTAAAACATTTGTTAGACATGCTTGAGGTATTCTGCACAGTTTTGATGGTAAAAGTTATTTCTCAGACCCTCCTTCTGGTTCCCTTCTTCCTTCCTTTATTCCATGGTCCACTATCCTCTCCTATTCAATTCCCTCTTCTTCAGCCCTTTACCTCTTCCACTTACCACCTCCAAGCTTCTCACTTTATCGTCCAGACCCACCTTCCACCCTCCCCCTCACTTGGTCTTACCTTCCAGCTTGTACAACTCCCCCTCTCCCCCCACCCCCCAACATCTTATTCTGGTCTCTGGCCTCTTTCCAGTCACGATGAAGGGTTTCAGCCCGAAACATCAATTGTTCATTCCCCTCCTTAGATGCTGCCTGACTTGCTGAGTCCCTCCAGTATTTTGTGTGTGTTTCTCAAGATTTCCAGTGTTGGCAGAATCTCTTGTATCTCTAAATCTCTTACCCCTTGCCCTAAGCCCATGTCTTCCAGTCATAAGCATCTCCTCTATAAAAAATATTCCCTCCTCCTTATCCTATCTATGCCCTTCAAATTCAGGTATCACCTCAGCCTCTTCCTCTCCAAGGAAAACAAGTTCAGCCTATCCAGTCTCTCCTCATAACTAACAACTTCCTTGTGAATCCCCTCTGCTCCCTCCTGTGTGCAATCACATCCTTCCTGCAGTGTGCCCACCAGAACTGCAGGACCCCTCTACCTTTAGACACTTTCACTATGGAATATCTTGCTTTAATATTGTGTTAATAGAGGAGTTGTTAATATTTCTTTTGTTGATCATGTTACACTTACGTAGCATGAACATCACTGAGCATATAGGTATTACGTACCAGTCATGCTTGTATGTTCCCTGTATTTTTCTGTGCACAGGCTCAGACTGCTTCATCGTTCTTAGTGGTTGCAAATGGAATTGAACATTACGAGATTATCAGTGGACATCCCAAATTGATCTTGCGATGGAAGTAATATTAGACTGAGATTCTTATCTGATCTGGAACCTGCTGAGCTTCAGGATGCTGGTTATTGCTGAATACATGAGTGCATGTGTCTTTCTTGAGGCATCAACAGCCTCTGAAGCATCTGCATTCAAATTCTCCCGTTGCCTCTGCCTCCAGACAAATTACATATACTATCCTTATTCTTTTCACACACCTACCTTAAGAGTTATGGAAAGATACAGCAATGGAAGCATGACGGTCAGTTTGGATGCACTGGCCCTTTGGCCCTGTGCGTCCATACTGTCCACCAACTACCCATTTACACTAATCCTGTATTAATTCTAGTGTTGTTAATACACCACACATTCTCACCTGAAGAGAAGAGGCAACTTATAATGACAACTTAACCTACTAACCCACACGTCTTTGGGACGTGGAGGAAATTGGAGCACCAGGGGAAAAACCACACCTAATGTTCTGTCTTCTGCAATCCCCTCCCCCACCCCCACCACAAAAGCCTAAAGTCGCATATCTCCAGGTGCAAAGACAGTTTCTGCTGTGCTGTTATAGGACTATTGAATGGTCACCTAGAATAATAAGATGGACTCTTGCATCTGATTATCTGCATGCACCACACTTTCTCAGTACTGTAACTGTACCGTTTTATTCTGCACTCTGTTATTACAGTTTTCCCTTCTACTGCCTCAGTGTACTGTTGTAACAAAATGATCTCTGTACGGCTGGCATGAACATTACTGACCACATACCAGTCATGCCTGAATGTTCTCAGTTCAGTTTTTCATTGTATCTCAATACATGTGACAATAATAAACCAATTTATTATTGGTTTGGTTACTATATTGGTGGGGACACTATAGAGAGAGCACAGTGGAGATTTACAAGGATGTTGCCTGGATTGGGGAGCATGCCTTATGAGAATAGGTTGAGTGAACTTGGCCTTTTCTCCTTGGAACAATGAAGTATGAGAGGTGACCTGATAGAGGTGATGAGAGGCATTGATCGTGTGTATAGCCAGGGACTTTTTCTCAGGGCTGAAATGGCTAACATGAGCGGGCATCATTTTAAGATGCTTGGAAGTAGGTACACGGGGGATGTCAGGGGTAAGTTTTTCACACAAAGAGTGGTGGGTGCTTGGAATGCACTGCCAGCGACAGTGGTAGGGGCAGATACAATAGGGTCTTTTAAGAGACTCTGAGATGCGTACATGGAGCTGAGAGAAATAGAGGGCTCTGCGGTAAGGAAATTCTAGACAGTTTCTAGAGTAGGTTGTATGGTCGGCACAACATTGTGGGCCGAAGGGCCTGTAATGTGCTGTAGATTTCTATGTTTCTAAGCTTCTATTATCAATTTACCTATATAGTCACAGTACAAACTCCACACAGATAGAGTCTGAGAGCAGCATTGAACTTGGGTCTCCAGTGCTGTCAGGCAGGTTTCCACTAGCTGTGTCATTGTGTTGCCTAATCCCTCAATCCAGTGACCATGGCATCCACTAGCAGTTACGGCCCAGAATGATTCTGAAGGTGTGAGTGCGAAGGCAACCTTGACCTTGACAATGAGAGCATGACATTTATTTGCCTGTGGTGAAGCTAACTTGCACATACCTGGGTCATGAGGAAGCATTTGGGTGCAAGTCCCCATAAACCCTAAAGACACAAGAGACTGCAGATTCTGGAATAAACAAGCTGCTGGAGGAACTCAGCATGTCAGGCAACGTGAGTGGAGGAAAGGGGGTGGACATTGTTTTGGGCCAAGATCATCCATCAGGGCCAAAAGATAACCAGTATAAAGATGGGAGAGGGTGGGCTGAGACAGGAGCTGGCAAGCAACAGGTGGATCAATTAGAGTCAAGGAATGGCTGGAGTTTCTGTGATTAATTCAGAAGGACCAGGATAGATACATACCAAGAAGAAGTATACTAAAGGCAGAATGATGCAACCATGGCTGACAAGGGAAGTCAAAACCAACATAAAATGCATGTGTCCTAGTTCTCAACCTCCAGCAAGGGCCTCCTCTCTTAAATGTGTCTGGGCTTCAGGACTTTATACAATTAAGCTATAACTCTGCTCAGTGTATCAGGCAACCCCAGCCTAGTCAGACTCTCCTATCCAGCTATCCAGACATGCTAATATCTCTGTAAGTATCCTCTAGACTGCTGTAGTCGGGAGGTCAGAACTGCACACAGTTCTCCGTCTGTGCACTATCTATCCAATCAATGCCCCTGATAGGTTTGTACATATCAAGCTTCTCTACTCCAATGAAAATAAACCCAGCTTATCCATGATGCTCTATCCCAGACCACATCCTGATAACTCTCCTGCACCCTTTCCGGTGTAATCACACCCATTGCAAAATGTATCCAGTGACCAACAATGTTGTTTTGCAGGCAGCTCACCAAACTTCGAGATACCCTAGTAGACACACTTCTTCTGAAATGCTATTGCTGCGGTTCGCAGCCTGACTAAATGAACTGGCGCTTTTGTATTCTCCAGGGGATTCGGCAAATTAGACTCTAGAGAGTGCTTCTACATCCGGGACAGCAAACCGCTGGCTGAGGATGCTGCGAAAAGGCCAGATAACAGAAGATGAACCTGTGCTCGGCTCCATTATTCTGTGACATTTAAAACATCAAGCAAGATTAAAATTGTCAAGGAATGGGGGATAGAGGGCAGTGGGTGACTCGATTGGGGAGCACTCATTCTGGAGTCCTCATTGGGGTTGGAGCAAACGACTGAACCTGGTGTTGTGAGTAGCTGTCAGGGTGTAAGTGGTTGTGGGGGGATGGGGGCGTTGGTGGTAGAGATGGGAGGAAATGCTGGAGGAGATGGAGGTAATGAACGGGAGGTGATATTGAATGATAGGAGTTGTATGGAGGAAGGTAAATGGCAAGGTTTCTGAGAAATGGAAGAATAAACAGCTGGTTGAGGATTGTAGTGCTTACCGTCTCATGATGAAGGCAGTGGTCAGGATTTAATTAAAATAAGGCAGGAAGGTTTAAAGGTTTTGTTAAGTTTTGAATGTGGACATGTTTCTAGCATCAATCCAAATAGACTACCTAAGGATTTGAAAAAAAAAAGCATTTGAAGATAGTGTGGACACAAAACTTTTAAAAGATGGGACACTCTCAGTATTTTGTAAAGATAGTAAGCAATGTGAAAAAGCTTTGGGGTTAAATGTTTGAAAAGGTTTCATAATAGAGTATGAACAGATATCTTATTGGTGTTGATTAACGATGATGGGAAAAAAGTTGCAGAGAGTTTTAGGTTATATTGAGGTTACATGAGTTATGGTTCAAGTCCATGGTCTTGAGATATTTTCAAGACCAGAAGTTTGGTCATGTAGCAGCTGTATGCAAGCATAAAAAGCGGTGTGCTAGAGGTGGTGAAGAGCATGATTATGGCAATTATGCAGAAGGTGTTGGCTAATATGTAGTAACTGTGGAAGAGAGCATAGCTCAGCTTATGCCTGGTGTCCTGTATATCAGAAAGCTGAGGAAGTGCAATATGTTCAGGTGAAAGTGGGCATATCATATGCAGAGGCTCTGCAGGAAGTATAGAAGACAGTGTCAAAGGGACCTACTAATATCGAGATAGTTTAGGGACAGTGCGTAAAATGCATGATTTTATAACAAAGGATTAACTTATAAGCTAAAATTTGTCACTTTCATGGTAGATGTGGTAAATTATATAGGACAAACAGAAAATAGGACAGAAAAAAATTATATTAAAAGCTGCAGAAGAACATCCAGAAACAAAACACTTACCGTAACTCTGTAAGTTATTAATGATGCCTTACAGGAGGAGTAAATAATGTTTAGACTTCAAAGGAGGGTTGTAAATGTTTTTCTAATATTACTGTAATACCAGAAGCCCATTATCTAATGGACAAGAATTTAAGGCATTTATTAAAGATTTACCAAATATCTATTTACCAGCTATCTATAGGATTTCAAACAGATCTTTGTAAACATTACGATATGAACACTGTCTGCCAAAGATGGCTGCCGCTGTGATGCAGCTGTACAAACCGGAAAAGGAAAGGTGAGGCGCATTGTGGTATTTGAAAAACCGACTAACTAGTTAACAGAAACATTTAGCTAAAAGATTATTTTCAGTAAGTATAATTATTAATTACTAAATCATTTTAGGTAATTAATCTATTGTGCACACATTAATTTCCTTTGTGCGCTGGTTGAAAAACGTGTGTGCGCATGCACACGTGCACAGCTTAGAGAGAACATAGGTCCCTTCCCATGTTGGGGTTGAAGGATATAGGATGGCAGACATTCTAGCCAAGCAATCATTTTAACCTTATAAATCCAGTGATGCCTTTGCATAAAAGTTGGGGGGGGGGGAAGGTGGTGAAAGCCATAATTAAAAAGTCTATTCAATCAATGTGGCAGCAAAGTTGGGTCAAGGAAAAGAAAGGGCATCATTTATATAACATGCACGGTATAGTGGGAACTCATTTGGGAGATGGGTACAAAAGGAGAGAAGAGGTTACACTTACACATTCCTGTATTGGGCATACTAGGCTAAATAATTCCTTGTTCAGAATTAATGTGCATAATACTGGCATTTGTAGTGAGTGCACTTCTTCAGAAATGGTGCAGCATGCATTGTTTGAATGCAGTTCCAATGAGGTGCAAAGGAAACATCTCATTGCTAAATTGTGATTTTTGGGACACTGCTTAACATGGAAAGTTTTTGTATTTGACTTCCTGAAACGCATTAGACTTTTTGATATGATTTGAGTTATTTTTGGGGAGGGGGGAATTTAGTGGGTTTACCTCCTGTCTCTTTGCTCCACACTCCAATTCAATATGTCGAGATACTGCACCTTATTGGTAGCCAACCACCATGAAACCTTACAAGAAGAAATTATTGAGGCCAAGAGCAGAAAATAAGCAGGTGTTCAGCACCATCTGCCCATATTTGACCAGTATCCCTCTCTACTTGCCACTACCATCAGGCAGGAGGTGCAGATGTCTTGACTCCCATGCCGCTAGATTTGGAAGCCATTGAGCTCCTGGACAGACTTCTCTCACCTCAGTGTTGAACCACTGTGGTTGAAGTTAAGTACTTCCAATGCAAGGCCTTTCGAAGGGGTTGTATTGTCCATACTTCCCACTCCACCAGTGATTATGAACCACTGTTATGTATATGCTGTAAACAGTTTATATGAAGATAGTTGAAATCCCCTGCTATTAATATCTCAGTATTCTTGCAGGTATTTCTCCCCCTCTCCCCGTCTGGGAGCCTTTAGTGATCTCCCAGCGATGTAAATTAAATGGTGCGGGAGATTTCAAAAAGATTTGGGTGTCCTTGTATAAATAGAGTTAGGATCGGGTGCAGCACATAAACATGGAGGTCAACTGACTTTGGCCTTTATTACAAGGAAGACAAAAAATTAGGTAAGTCTTGTTTCACATGCCACACCTGGAGCACAGTTTTGGTTCATTTTAGGGAAGGAGATTAAGGTCCATTTCAGAGATCGCTAGGTTGATTCCTGACTTCAGGGTTGTCATGGACAGGGATAGCACGGAAACAGCCCCTCAGACCATCCAGTCTGCACTGACATCAACATCCATTTACACTAATTCTCCATTAATCCCAATTTTTACATTGTCAGCAGCTCTCCGCTCAGCAGCTTCTACCACTTTCCTACAGACCTGATGGAATTTACAATGGAAAAATTGAAATTTGAATTGCTTTATTATGTCAATTGTACCAAAATACAAACGCAAAGTCTTGTTTTGCATTTGATTCATCAAGCTGAAATCTTTGCACAATGGAGGATGAACTGAAACATTTTACAGAGATCGTGCACTGCAAGTAAATAAAGTGCAAGATTATAATTGGGTAAATTGTGAGGTCAAGGGTCCAACTTATTGTGTGGGGGTATTATTTAATGGTGGGTAGCAGCTGAACTTAAGCCTGGTGGGACATGCTTTCATTCTTTTGTATCTTCTGTCCAAAGGGAGAGTGGGATAGAGAGAAATCTGGGGTAGATGTGGTCTTTGATTAAGCTGACTGCTTTAGTGAGGCAGAAAGAAGTACAGTCAGAGTCTATAGATGTGGGGCTGGCTTCCATGGTGTGCTGAACTGCATCCACAAGTCTTTGCAGTTCTTCTCTAGTCGTGTGCAAAGTAATTGCCATACCTAGCTGTTATACATCCAGATAGGATACTTTCTATGGTGCATCAATAAAATTGGTCACGTCGACAGGGAAGTGCCAAATTTCTTTTAGCTTCCTGAGGCATTGAAGAGGTTTCTTGGCTGTGATATCAATGTCATTGGACCAAGACAGGCTGTTTGTGATATTCACTCCTAGAACTTGAAACTCTCAATCCTCTCAACCTCAACACTGTTGATGTAGACAGGAGCATGTGCACCACCTCACCCCCTTCCTGAAATTAATAACCAGCTATTTTGTTTTGCTGGTATTGATGTTGTCGTGATACCATGTTGCTAAGCTCCTAAGCCCCTATCTCTTTCCTGTTCTTTGACTCATTGTTATAGGAGGTATGGCCCACTAATGTTCTATCATCTGCAAACCTGTAGAGCAGAGTCCAGCCACACAGTCATGAGTGTACAAGGGGCAGAGCAGGGGGCTGAGAACGTAACCTTGTGGAGCACCATTGTTCAGAATAATCATGACAGACATATTGCCACTTAAGCTTACAGGTTGTGGTCTGTTAGTCAGTAGGTCAAGGACCCAGTTGCAGAGTGAAGCATTGGTTCCCAGGGTCCAGAATTTTGTGACTAGTTTGCTTGGAAATATATTTAATTGAAGTGAACCTGTGGTCAGTAAACTATAGTGCAATGAACAATCGTATGGCACACGTTCTGTAAATCACTTCAACTGTGTAGGTGAGTGACAGAAAGAGGGGAACTGCTGACAATGTGGGGAAAATAAAACTACAGATGAATTTAGTATGAACGTAAATGGGTGCTTATGTACTGGGTGAGCCAAAGAGCCTATTCCCACGTTGCTTCTCTCCGAGCTCCCTTTCTCTTCAGCTCCTTATTTTCAAACTTAAATGAGTGGCGTGGGGCAATGGATAATTGTTGGGGTTCAGTGTCGCACAAAATTATAACAAACCCCGGTCCACAGTTTCAGAGTAAAGACCCAAACTTAAGATCCCAGTATTAAAGACCCACTTGCCAGTTTCACAGTTTCAAAGACCCAACCCCAGTCCTGTGATATTAAATACCCAACCCCTATTCTCATGGTATCAAAGACCAAGCTACAGTCACACAGTATCAAAAATTAATCCGGAGTTTCAGAATGAATACCCACCCACCCAGACAGTACTGGCTTGTGATACTCCACAGTGACAAAATGCTCATGTACTCATCCCTATTCCCCATAGTTCACTAGTAGTATGTTGTTCACTGTGCTGGGACTCAGTATCTAGTATCTCTCATTATTGTGTGTGACTGAAGTGCTAATGTTATCTTGCAGTACAGGATGAAATTTACCCATTTTGTAAACTTTGTGCATTGTGATAAAACTTTCCCTGCTGGTTCATCTGAACCCTCTCACATAGGATGTGGCTATCCCTACCATTGTTCCTATTAATTATTCTTTATCATTCCTGAGGGGGCAGCTAGGCGTGCACCACATTGCTGTGTTGTGCCACTCCTCAGGGAAACTGAAATATTTCTCTGGCTCCTTACCCAATTATCTATCGACCGCTACCACAACATATTAACCTGAATCCGTTCAGATCCTCCTCCTCAATTATCATTGCAAACCAGCAGCAGCATAGTGTCACTACCTCATAGCTCCAGTGACTCTAGTACAATCCTGAACACAGGTGCTGTTGATGTGGAGTTTGCAAGTTCTCCCTGTGACCGTGCAGAATTCCCCAGCATTCTCCTGTTTCCTCCCACGTCGCAAAGATGTAACTGTAAGTTGCCCCGAGTGTATGGAAAATGGTACTGTACAACCTGGGGAGGATGGGGAGAATGAAGCATGGTGTTCATGTAGATATGGCTCATGCAGATGGCTGCTTTATGGTCAGCACAAACAGCTCTTGGGCAGTTCACAGCAGAGCTGCTGGTGGAGTCACACAACAGGCCCTTTGGCCCATCACATTCATGCCAACCATCAAGCACCCAAACACTCACCAGGAAAATGTGCAAACTACACATATCAAAACACAAGGTCAATCAACCCCAGGTCATTTGATGACATGAAAGTCCTTTTTTCCCTAATGACGACCTTAATCACTCCCTCTGTATGGCAACACTGTGAGAACTTTGTACTACGATGGATTTTTGTTTGTCGTGATTGTTTTCCTTCTTGTCTAATTTATATTCTTCTTGTCAATGTTATGTCTCTAATGCTATGTGCCTGTGACCCTGCTGCAAATTTTTCATAGCAGTTGTACATATGACAATAAATTTGACACCATTGTATGGAAATCTCAAAGCTCCCTTTCCTCAAAAGCTACCTAACCTGCTTAATGTCACCTCACATGGCAAACTTCCCGCCGGTGCTCCGCCCCCTTTTCTTTCTTCCATGGGTTTCTATCCTCTCCCATCAGATAACCACTTCTCCAGCCCTGTATCTCTTTCACCAATCAACTTCCCAGCTCTTTACTTCACCCCTTCCAGTTTCACCTATCGCCTTCTGTTTCTTCCTTCCCTTCCCCCACCTTCTAACTCTGACTTATCTTTTTTTCTCTCCAGTCCTGATGAAGGATCTTGGCCCAAAACATTGATGATACCCTTTTCCATAGATGCTGTTTGACCTGCTGAGCTCCTCCAGCATTTTGTGTGTATTGCTTGGACTTCCAACATCTGCAGATTTTCTCTTGTTTGTAACTGCTTCAGAAATTGAAAACATTATGTAAGTGGT
Organism: Mobula birostris; assembly: GCF_030028105.1. NCBI lineage: Eukaryota > Metazoa > Chordata > Chondrichthyes > Myliobatiformes > Myliobatidae > Mobula > Mobula birostris. The sequence goes on along the minus strand of NC_092374.1, from coordinate 178,897,394 downwards.
AGTTGCTGTTTTTTGTATTCTTGATACAAACACTGACATTGATTGGTTCTTTGTTCTTGGAGTCACAAATGAGAAAACAAGGAGATAAGGTAAAATGTATTTTATTCACTTATCCAGTGATTTACACATAAAAAGCCAATTAACATTAATGATAAATCCCCCCACAAAACTGAGCAGTTAATGCAACTATGATTTTAAAAAAAGCATTTTTGACATATTGCACCCGCGTTGCTTCAATCAATAACAAAACCCAACAGCTAGAAATGGAACTCGGTCCTGCAAGTCACCAAAGTGGAATGGGAACCGTAGGAAAGATGCACAAGTAGGGTTGGCCAGAGATGTTCCAAAAGCAGCATCACACCTGGATTCTAAACTAAATTGGTCTGGGTGGGCTGGCACAGGTTAGAGTTGCTGTAAATCATGCTGTGTGCGAATGAGTACAACAATCCATAGGATGGGTCGATGGGTCAAGTACTATTGAATGAGGTGGAGGGGGAGGAGGAGGAGGAGGAAGAATATTACTAGTTGCTTCTATAAGCCATGATTTACAGGCCAGTCCTCTGCAGCAAATGGAAGGAAAATTTAATTTCGAATGGACTATTGTAAGAAACATATTGACTGGTCATCAGCAAAATTAATAAGGAGCAAACATTAATTACAAGTTTATATTGATCGAATAATTCTTCAATGTTATTTCAAGACAGACTGTAATATTTTTTTCCCGCTTTAACAGCCAGATCAAAACATGCTATAATGTTGAAAAGATAAAATGTTGAAGTCAATCCATTCCTGTCAGGCCTGCAAGACAAAAGAGAGTGAAGAAGCTGAACATTAGGCCAGAATATTATCATCAGTAAAAACAAGAAGTGTCAGAGTTTGCTTACCTGTGGCGCAACAGCTTAGGATTCTGTAAGTGAAAGCAGGGAAAAACACATGATTAGTGAACAGAAGAGATGAGAACGATGCATAGATATTAGTGGACTAAGTGACCAAAGTCTGTTGAAGTTTCCATACACCATCATGTCAACTGCAAGATCCACTGCTAATGGAGCCGCTGACTAATAGCAACGATCAACCAAATCATACGTGAATCCACAACTTGAGTATGTCCACAGTGGAAGGATGATCTGGGAACCAGGGACCTAAAGCTTCCTGTCACCATTATCAAGTTGTGTCTCAAATTATTCACACAGTGCACCTCAAAGTACAATTTTTGGTATATAAAACTATGAGAGGCATCTACGAGGCAGATAAAATCCTGTCTGGAAATGTCAAATACACTGGTTGTCCTCTCCGCTTGTGTGGTCTTTCATTGATTATGGCTATTGAATTTAATGAGTAGGTCTGCAAGAAAATGAATTTGAGGGTTGTATATAGTGACATATCTGTACTTTAATAATGAATTTACTTTGAAGTTTGAGGTGAAATTAGTCAGATTCTTCTGATTGTTGGCATGGACATGGTGAAATGAAGGGCTACCTCCAGTGTTGAAGTGTTCTATTTGCTGAGTGCTGACAATTGGCTAAGTCAGACAGGTTTTGGAAAACATGCTCCGGGCCTGTATCGAGAAAATTGTTGCATCGATACCGTATCCTACAGCCCGATTTCAGGGAGTAGCATAGCTCCATTGTAAGACACTCAGCCAAATCACAGGTTAAGGGTTGAGGCTCATTTCAAACACATGACCACAGAAACTACACTGACATTTCATACAGTCTTGAGCAGAGTCACAGGTTTGGATTGTGGATGGGGCCTTAAATCCACTTCCCATCATAAAAATTTTCACAGCTTCATTAAAAAAAATATTTCCTTTGGGTATCTTGGCCACCCTCCACATTGCCTTGTTAACATCTCATTTGAATTTGCTTTATTTTAGGGGAGAAAAATGGTCAGTATATGTTAGTTATAGGTACGTTACATTACTGAACTTTAGGCCAGACACCTACACATGGTACCTGGAAATGAGGTCTAAGCAGGAATTCAGGTGATTATTTAAGGATTAAACGATACCTGGGAATTTTCCAGGGTAGAATCTAATTAAGTTTTGATATTAGGTGGAGAAGAACTTGTTATTAAAGCTTAATTGTGCATATTGGAGTAAAGAATGTATGCTTATATACAGTTCAGCTGTAATAATCTGCTATTTTTATTAGATTAGGCAGTAGGTTTATTATCTATCTCATCAATGATACTACCTGCACTCCCATAAAACTTACTAGGATCCCAGTTCCTTGGGATCCTCTAGAATTCACAGGTGCCCTGGGCCTCAAGTTCCTGTTGCACTTACTGTGTTCACCGAAAACGTATTGCAATACCATGTAACATACAAAAAAAATGAATCTAAACTGCTTTGCGAATACGACAACTTTCAATTGTCAAGAAAACCTGGCAGTCCAACACCATCGAAGTCCTGAGTGTGTCAGATAATCGGAGACTTATAGCGGATTCAGGTTAATCGGGGCCATCGGTTATTCAGGACTGCAGCTTATTCGGGACAACTCTTTGAAGAACAAAATCAAATCAAGAAAATTGCTGGTAGTCCCCTGCCACTTAATTGGGACGGGAAACTGTTACAGAACAGTTTCTAACTAACATCAGTGGCATGCATGTCATGTTGCCTTTAGACACTACACTGTAGTTTTTAAATAGTAAGTGTAAGGGCATGTGTAGCACTTGTTCCGCTTACAAGGATGAGTGCCGGGAGGGAGATCGGTGGGAAGGGATGGTGGGGGGGGGGAGGGGAACGAATGACTGCAGTTTCAAGCATTCAGGCTTGAAGACACCAGAAATCGCTAGGAGTGAAAATGAAATGATTTCACTACTTTAACAAGTTAGAAACTACTAAGAATTTGAAGGTATTGACAATCATTTTGAATGTTACAATGACAATGATGATTTGGAGGATGGCATCCTCGAAAACATTGTCTGAAGGCATCCATTATCTACACGAACTGTCTGCACTAATTTTGTTCATGTACAGTCAATCAAGAGAACATGTGCCGTACACTAAGATTCACAATAACTATTAGGAACTAATACAGAGTTTTATAGTAGTTTTGGTAGTGTTCTAATTTGTTCTATATTTCATTTAAATACATAATTTGTTACTCAGTTAAATGGTAGTTTGACTTTTTTAAATATCTTATTAAATATTTCCATGAAACTTCAGCTAATTGGGGCAATAGCTTAATTGGGCTAGAATGTACTGGTCCCAAAGTCTCCCAAGTAACGGGGATCCATTGTCATATGATTGATGAGGATCACATGTTTTACTCACCAAGTTTAACAATTTTAGTATCGCCATTGTGCAGCACCCTGCAGGCATACTGCGCTCCTTCCTTGGGGAAGATCTCAACATAAGTGGTCAATTTGAATTTCCAGTTTGGTTCAAAGCTGATGTCAGATTGTTTGGTGTTTTGTATCGCAGCACCATCCTGCAGCAATTCCAGCTTGATGTTGGGTGGGCTGAATTCCTTGGCATGGCAAAGGAGAACGTTCTTTTCACCTGTCACGATGGGTTTGTAGGTGTAGACGTTGACCTGTGGTGAACTTACACCTGCAGATACACAGGAGGGTCACAGTGAGTGCATGTAATAAAGTCCATTCAAATTCTGGTATCATTATGAGTCTCCTACACTAAAAATCCCATCACAAGCTTGCCCCTAGAACATAGACTAGTGTAGCACAGGACAGGCTTTTCAGCTGACTATGTCTGGCCGACTATTATGCCAGTCCAACTAATCCATCTGTCTGCATATGCTCTCTACACCTCCATTCTCTGCCTGTTCATGTGTCTGGCTAAATTTCTTTTAAACATTGCTGAACCTATTCCAGCATTGAGTTCCAGGCACGCACCACTCTCTGCTTTAAGAAAACTTGCACTGAATGTCTCCATTAAACTTCCCCCATCTCACCTTAAACCTGTGCCCTCTAGTATTTGACAATTCCCCTGGAAAAATTATTCTACCTGTCCTGTGTTCCTGCTCACGAGACAATCCATCTGGGTGCTTCCCCTATATTTCATTTATGTATGAAAAACATTTCCCATAATTACTGTGCATTCTAACTCCTCTTTCCTAATCACATGTCCAATGGCAACGTAACTTCATTGGACATGTGATTAGCAAAGTGGAGTTAGAATGCATGGTAATTATGGGAAAGATTGAAGGGAAGAAAGCAAGAAGAAAACAAAGACAAATGATGATGGCGACAGCAGCCAGAGAACTGGAAATGAATACCAATGAATTGATCCACTTGACCCGAAACAGGAGTGTGTGGGCCATGGCAGTCAAAGCTCAAACTGGGCATGGCACATGATGATGATGATGAAAATCAGATATCACTAGCAACACCCAATTTTTTTCCCTCAGATAAAATGATATTCTTTTACAATAATTTTAGTCTTTTTGTTAAAGGCACTCCCACAATGCTGTTGGAGCAGACATTTCAGGATTTAGACTCATAATGAAGGCTAGGTGATATATTTCTTAATTGGCTGATGTATGACAAGTCAGGAATCTATTGGTAATGTTTTTCCGCTGTCACTGTTGTCCTTCCTTGGTAATCGATATCACTGGTAATCATTGCAGCCATTATGCTTCCAACTTCTCCACATCCTGGTCAGAGAAATTAAAACATTCCCCAACCCCTTCTCCATCTAACTGTCCAGTGTCCAAATTTAATACATCATCTACCACCAGACATATTTCACCCCTCTTGTGGATTCCTGTCTCCTCGTTGAATCTCACGGCCCAAACTCATCCAACCAACTGCCCTTCACAATACATCGTTCCACCATGAACCACGAACTACATGAAATGCAGCACTCACCCTCTCATCCCTTTCCTTCTCACCAACTTGGGTGTCAAAGGCTCCTTCCAAGTGAAGCTGATGTCTACCTGCACCATTTAACATGGTGTTGACCATGCTAAATTGATCAGTCCATCATGGGTAAAGCCCTCTCCTCCACTGAGCACATCCACATGGAATGCTGTAGCAGTAACGTAGCATCCATCATCAGGGAACCCCACCATGCAGGTCATGCTCTCTTCTTGCTGCTGCCACCAGGAAGGAGGTACAGGGGCCTCAGGACTCACACCAGCAAATTCAGGATCAGTTATTACCCCTCAACCACTAGGCGCTTGAACCAGTGGGAATAACTTCACTTAACTTTATTTACCCATCACTGAACTTCATTTACCCATCACTGAACTGTTCCCACAACCTATGCACTCACTTTCAAGGGCACGTCATCACACATTTTTGATGTTTGTTGCTTATTTTTTATCCTTTGAATTTGCACAGTTTGTTTTTTACACATTGGTTGTTTCCTACCCTGTTGGGTGCAATGTGGTCTTACACTGGTTCTATTATGGTTCTTGTACCTACTAAATATGCCTACAAGAAAACAAATCTCAGGGTTGTATATGGTGACATATATGTACTTTGATAATAAATTTACCTTGAAACTTGAACAACATGGTTTCCTCGGCAACCACTGCAGACTGAGTGGCCATTTGGCAGGACCGCTCTGTTCAGTTCACAAAAATAACCTTCAACTTCCTACATCTTGTAAATTTCCACAGCATTCTCACTCTGACTCTATGTCTTTACTTTTATATCAATTTTCATCTGAATAGGTTATTCAATGTCAAATTCAACAATTTCAGATAGCCGGGCTTTCCAGTTTGTGTTAGACATTATCAATTTCAATGGAAGCAGGGACTGCTTGGTAGATTGGGCTGTATCTATGAGGAAGGAGGTATGTTTGGTGTTTCAGATCTGTGACTGCTCATGATTTTGATGTGGACCATTATGTTTCCTTCCTTTTGTAGATGAGGCCTGATCTGGATGTTTCTGACAGTTTCTGTTTATATTTCAGATTTCCAGTATCTGCATTTTTTCACTTTTCATTCCCTGACCACTTCTGAAGACAGTATTCTTCTCTTTGGGCTCTCCAAATAGATTCCCTTATTTCAGATTTCCAGTAGATGCTACATTTGGTATTGCACATTTCACAATGAAGAGTTTGTCTTTATTTCTTTCCTCAGCACCTTCTCCATTTTCACTTCCTCCTGTCAAATCAACATCCTTCTATCCTCTGCTAGTCTATTCCAATCTGTGGCATCCATTTACAATGGAGCCTTATACGTTGATTGGGGTGGTGTTCTTCCATCCACCCCACTTCACCATATATGCCTGTTAACTAATTTTCCCCAATTCAACTTACCAACCTGAAACTCAACCCTGTTTCTCTCTTTACAGGTGCCACCAACTAACTGATTCTACTGTTTTCTAGTTTTGATTTAGGCCACTGAAAGGGAACTATTTAGGCCAGAACACTAGGTGATGAGAGATTACTTTATCATGCACTCACCTGACCTACCATCCTCGGACACCTTACATAGGGCAGGTGCACTCGCTAAACAGAAGGTGGTAGTTTAAGGTTGCTTATGACTGTCTTCTCAAGGTGGTGGTGGGGGGGGTAACAAACTCTGATTTATAGAGCAACCCCCTCACCCCCCCCACACACACTCAATTCCAAGAATCAACAAATCAAAACTTTACAACCATAGTAAAGCATAAATGATATGCTATTTAGAAAATCCAACACTTCAACATCTGGTTCACTTACTAACACATTTCTTTTCCACTCTCCGGCACCCAGTTCCTGTGCTCTTTTTTCCAACTACTGCAGCCCGAGTTTCTGCACTCTCTTTAAGCTTAATTGTTTCAAGGGAAACCTAGTATAATACTATGTAATCTCTTTTTTAAAAAACTGAATTAAATGTACATTGAGGTATTAATTAAAAGAATATCCAAAAGTCCAGAAAGTCTGATGGTCCAACCTGAGTGATATTCAGAGTTTCATCAGAATATTTATTCACTGTGCCAAGATCCTCACTCCCCCCACTTAATGAAGTTGTTCGTATATTAGTCAGGGTCTGTCAGCCATAGAAGAGCCACACAAAAATCAAAAATATTGTGAAGTCATGTACGAACAGCAGCTCAGGAGATACAAAAAAAAGTGAAGTTGCTATGTGAAGAAAGATGAATTTAAAATCTTAAACTGAAATCTAAACAAGGCAGGCAAGTTTGAAGTTGTGGTGAATGAGCATCACGAAGGCACACAAGATTTACACACTGTAATCTGCTCCTAATGTGCAAGTGTGTGGTGGAACTGAAGGCAATCCAGAATTGATTACCATAAAAATCAGTAGAGGAATGGGATTGCTCTGTGAGCTAGGACAGACTTGACAGGCAGAATGGCCGACTGATATGTTAGAAGGAAATAGGGAAATACGGATATTGTATGAAGCCCTTGTGTATCAATGTCAGATCATGGCAATGGATTCTGTTCACACTGCATTAAAGACACAATAATGTATACACACATACACATCTACTGTATACAAATACATACATAGTTAAAATCAGTTTGCTAAAGGAATCTGTTTTAGGGATGGTTTCTTCATAACACTTAAGTGTGGAAATGCAATAAAAATGCTTGCCAAGTATTGCACAAACACCTACGGCCAACTGTGGAGAGTAATTATGACACACTGCCGCCTGATACAGTCCAAGGTTCAGTCAACTGGCACTTTGATAAGGACCTAGACTATGAGGGAACTCTTTCAGAGAAAGGGCAGTGGGGCACTGGAACTACTTGAGAGCCTTCAAAAAGAGGAAAGACAATACAGACACTGCAGAGCTTTCAGTAAGAGGGTGAAGTGGCTTTGAAGTTAATAGAGAGAAACTAAACGTGAAGCACACCATTCAGCCCCTCCAGTCTGTTCTTCCATTCAACAACATTGCCTCTGGTCTTCTATCTTAACACCATCTTCTTAGACTAACCCCATATCTCTCAATTCCCTCAGTTCACCAGAATCTAGCAACCTGTTTTGAATGTACCAATGACTAAACCTCTACAGTTCTGGGGCAGAGAATTTCAAAGGCACACCAGCCACTCTGTGAAGATAATTCTCATGCACTCATGTAACTACACATTAGTTTGGAGAATGTGACTCTAGGTCTAGACCAGGGGACCCCAACCTTTTTTGCACTGTGGCCCAGTTTAATATTGATAATATTCTTGCGGACCGGCCGACCAGTGGGAGGGCAGGGTGTTCAAGTTCAATTAGGGTTAAACTCACCTCAACATCTTTTACAGTTAGGGTTGCCAACTTTCTCACTCCCAAATAAGGGACAAAAATAGCAGTCGAATCCTGACGAAGGGTCCCGGCCCGAAACGTCGACTGTACCTCTTCCTATAGATGCTGCCTGGCCTGCCGGGTTCACCAGCATTTTTTGCGTGTGTTGACGATACGCTTGTATTTACCCTGATAAAGACTACCATGACCATGAAGCCTTGCGCAGGCTCCTGTGTGTGCATATGTGACGTGCACATGCGCGTACATGCCAATTTATTCCCCCCACAAATCGGTTTTGGCTTAATCTTCCTGATTACACTGTACATACATTATTTCTACTTTATATAGGCTGTGTATTTTTCATATCATTCCTGCTTTTACTATATGCTAGTGTTATTTTAGGGTCTGGGAACACTCAAAAATTTTTCCCATATAAATTAATGGTAATTGCTTCTTCACTTCACACCATTTCGGCACAAAAGGTTTCATAGGAACGCTCTACCTTAGCGGGGGAAATACGGGGACAAACCAATTTCGCCCAATATACGGGATGTCCCGGCAAATACAGGACAGTTGGCAACCCTATGTTCAAGTTCAACAGTGCGTGACAGGGAATGAGTAAAGATGCAGCTGACTCATATCGTTTCCTCGCAGCCTGGTAGCACATGCTTTACGGCCCGGTGGTTGTGGACCGCTGGTCTAGGCTCTTTAGCCAGTATAAACATCCTCCTGATATAAACACTGTCGAGCCCTTATACTTATAAAGCTTTGAGCACTCAATTACTTTTCAAATTACAGACCTTGCCACCCCAGTAACCAGTGAGGTGAATTGTTATTATACCTCAATATGTCCCTCCATAGCAAGCACATCCTTCCTTAAGTAAGCCACCAGATATTCCACTTATTCCTATTATTCCCTATGTGTTAGCCAACTCCAATCCATAGATGTAATTATCCTCAATTCTATCTGTTCTAACTTGCTGCGTGGGACCTTACCCACCCACTGAATCCCCCTTATTTGACACATCTCAAGTAACACCAATAAAATTTGTTGAACAGGATTTTACTTTCTTCAATCTATGATGAGTCCAATTTGTCAAATTATTTTCTAAGTGTCTTGATATTACATACTTTATTGTAGAACTCACAATTTTCCCGTGTTCCATTGTACTGTAAGTCTAACAGATTGGTAGCTTCCAGTTGTCACTCTCCTTCTTTCCTAAATGGTGGGGTCATATTTGCTACACTCCAGTCTGCAAGGTCCATTTCAGAATCTACAAAATTTTGTTAGATGATAACCAGACTGTCATCATCCCTTCAAAGGTCCACTATGTAGATCATGGGATCTTTGGAACTTACCTGCTTTCAGGAACTACTTTTTAGTTCTATCCCTTTTACTCATATTTATTTCTTTTACTTTCTTGCAACTGACTGCCCTATCTCCCTTATTTGACTCCATGTTGCATCTTTCTTTGGTAATAGATTCCACCATATACTGACTGCCCTTTGTCACCTCCACCTATCACCTCCGAGCCTATCTACACTTTCCCTCCCCCAACTGACTTCAACTGCCAATCAAACTTTCCTCAGCTGGATCCACCGATCGCTTGTCAGCTCTCAGCCCACTTCTTCATACTATCTCCCCTCTACTCATTTAGTCTGGTTGAAGAGTCTTGGACCAAAACATCAGCTGCCTATTTCCCCCCCCCCCCAGCCCCCACCACGGAAGCTGCCTGATCTATTAAGTTCCTCCAGCAGCTCGATTTTTGCTATAAATTCTCCCAGCTCTCACTGTGCTCCACACATGCCCAGGCTAGTTTTCTTTTTTACACAACTATATAAGCTTTTACAGGATGTTACCCTATGTGCCTTTCTTTACCAATTTCTAGATGAATTTCTTTTTGAATTCTAAAAGATTCTCAATCTTCAAGTTTGCCAACACGGAGCTGAATCTCAAGCTTGTATATAGTATACATACTTTGATGATAGATGTACTTTGAACTTTCAGAATCAGGTTTATGATCACTGACTTATATATTGTGAAATTTGCATTACAATGCAAAGACATAAAACATTTACATAAATTACAAATAATTATGCTGTTTATCCCATAATCTATGATGGGTCCACTTCTTTGGTTAGTTCTATCTGCCTTGAAGAAATGTTTTACAAGTGATGTACTTTTCCTTTAAATACAAACCATGGCTCATTTGAGGTCATATCCTCCAACGGAGTTTCCCAATTAGTTCTGGCCAACCCTCCCCTCATAATTTTACAGTTGATTTTATTTGCATTAAAAACTGTGGTTTCAGTCTGAATCATACCACTTTCTAATTGCATGTAGTATTGCAGTTAAGTTATGTCCTCTGGGCCCCTTTACCAGAGTTTATTAATTAACCCTTTCTTGCTGCACAGTACTGATTCCAAAACTATTTCCACTTGTTGGTTCCCAAACATACCCAGTCCTCTACACTTCACAAATTCATCCTTTTCACAGGGGCAACAGATCCAATAGGGAGAGAGGGGTTCCATCAGACATTAGATTAACTGGAAGCTCACTCTGTGAGGGGGAGGACATGGAACATTAAGGTTAATGGGGCCAGATTTCAGAGAGAGGGCATGGTGCTTTGGACAACACTGCTTTCAAATACAATGAGCATGGGCATAGGGTCTAAAGTGACTGGGTAAGGGCTTTCCAAGATGAAGGGGGCACAGGACATTAATGGGAACACATTCAGAGGGGGGCAGAAGGTATTAATGGTGTGTCTTTCCAGAGGGGCAGTGTACTAATGGGGCAGGTATTCTGAGAGTTAAAGACATGGGTTTCTGGAGTAATGGGTGCCTCTTTCAGAAACAAAGGACACACGGACAGCAGAGGGAATGGGAAGTGCAAGTGCCAGACATCGGGCACTGAGGTTGATGGGTAATTTGGGGCTCTTACAGAGAAAGTGCGGAAGCCCACTGCATCTAATAGAAGGAACAAGAGACCATTCAGCCCTTTGAATTTACTTTCCATCTCAACACTATTCATCCACATTCAGTTCTATGCTACAGCTCTTTTCCCCGATTCCCCCTAGCCCCAGGAACAGTTTCCAACTCCAGGGTCAGTGGGTCTCACTTACAAATGGGGCAAAAGTGGGGCACAGAGAATGGGGTTAACTGACAGGCCATCAAGAAGGAAACAACAGCCGGGCATTCAGGATAATGGGAGGGATTCTTTCCAAAGGTGATGCAGGTTGAAGGCATGGGGCAGATGGCCAGAGGCAGTGTTCTCTCCAGGAGAGAATAAACGTGAGGTTTTAAGGTGATGGCAGGGCATGTGACACTGGAACAGGGATTCCTTCCAAAAAAAGGAGCATGCATGGGATACTGGGACAAATAACATTTGATGGGTCTGAGGGAGAGGGAAGTCTGGTTAAGGGTCCTTTGGAAAAGAGATCATGGGACATTGGGATTTAAGGGGTGTGGGGGCTCCTGCCCGGGGAATTAGCTCTAATCGGAGGGGGACACGAGGTATTGGTATTAATGAGGACAACTTCTTTTGAGAGAGGGCAAGGGTCATTAAGACCAGTGGGAAGGTCAGAGAGAGGGAATGGGACATTATGGAAAGGTGTTTCACCAGAGGTGGAATTGAGCATTACACCCAGTGGGAAGGATTGCTTTCCAGAGCGCTGTGGGGGCATTGGGTGTAATGCGAAGTTCTCCTTTCAAGAGCGTCATGGGGCAATAGAGCTAATGGGTAAATCTTTCAGAGAGCAGAGAGGGGACGTGGGTGTAACAGGTTAGGTGGAGGACTCTTTGAGCGAAGGCTAATAAAGCCCAGACACAGGTCTTGGGGCGTTAGCGTAAATGGGGAGGTCGCCTTTGATACGAAGACTTAAGAATCCGGACCTAGGGTATTCTTTCAGTGAGCGGGCACTGGAGTATAGGGCCAAATAGGACCCGAGAATTTTCCCAACCCTGCCTAATCCCTACAGACCCAAAACGACAAATTTACTCAGTGCTGGAGTAAGTCAGTAGGTCAAGTAGCATCTACGTAGAGGAATAAGTTGACGTTTCGGGCTGAGATCCTTCATCAATCTCGACCCGAAAGATAGACGGTTTATTCCTTTCCACAGACGCTGGCTGACCTGCTGAGTTCTTCCAGACACTTAAATGTATCAATATTTCAATCACTCAGTATTTCCAGCAGCTGCAAAATTTCGAGTTTATAAATTTACTTACTCGCCGCACAAATCAACCCGAGAGAGAGCAGGATCAGAACACGTAGCATCATTTTCGGACACACGGCACACTCCAGCTACTAGAAAGAAATTCGCTTCTTGGTCTCCGCGACTGATCACTCGCGCTTGCACCCTCAGATTATGCGAAACCAACCGGCCGCCCGGTACCAATAAGAAAACGGCACTCCGCCCTTTTGCCTCGGCACAACCAATGGTAATATTTAGAATATACGCATCATCAGTCTCCGGGTGAAAGATCTCGGTAGAGTTTGCGGACCGGGAAACGAGGGCGGATCGTTCAGACGCGACCCTCGGCGATCTCTTAAGAAAATTTAATAAGGAAAGTCACTCTGCAATTCCGACTGCCTGTGTCACAGCATTGACAAATCTACTTTAGGCACAGTATGAAACATTCAAGCAAAACATTAGAGTGATTTGCTGGAATTTCATAAATCATGTATTTGTGGAATAATTATTCCGAGGCAGTTGGATTCTAGCCAATTCTAGTGTTTTCATAGGACGGTGAGCTTATTCAGTATATCCGTTACTCGTCAGAGCTCAGTTACACCTTATCCATTTAAAATGCCTCAGATCATACCACAATAATGCTAAAAAATTAACTAGGTAGTTACCATTTTGCAGTCTCCTGTGACAATAAACTTGAAATGTACAAATGTACTGAAAATGTACAAATGGCATGAATATTAGATTGTTTGCATCAGCAGCACAGTACATAAGTTGACATGAACTTAAATTAACATGCATTTTATGAAACTTACACGATAAAATAAACATCATATACAAAACGATATTTCTGCAAATCGAGAGAGAAAAAGACATAATAGGAAGATAAATACGGAAACGAAATATGATTCAGATTATCCAAGGATAAATGGACTTTTTGTCGTATGTGCATACTTGTAGAATTTATGTTTTGTTGCTATTTGCCTGTAATACTGTTACAAATAAGCTTTTATTGCACTTGTGTATATCTGTACTTGCGCATATGACAATAAACTCGAATTATACATTAAATTAGACATTTATGTTATAAACTCTCACCTAGTTATTATCCTTTTGCAATGACCCCGGTTACCCAACTATGATGCTAAAAAAAAAATCTCAGCTAGGGTTTATCCTTTGGCAATGGTCTGGTTACCCAATATTAATGTTAAAAACTGCTCTAAACATTTCTTGTTTTGCATTTCTTCTTACAGGGAACACAAGGTTTGCAGACCTGGGATAAATATCCGATGAGTCACACAGCCTGTTACTGACACAAGTCACCGCCCTCCCGTTCAGCTGCGCAAATGCGCATGCTATATCTTTATACTAATTTCCCAAATCGCTTAGAGAGAAATCTGACGGATTCCCGGAATTACCGATTCAGGCTCCAGTCCAAGTGACTTTTGTTCCTACACCCTGAAACCAACATAGCCCTGTCATCGCTCAGAGTTCAATTGGCCTGCGCTTTCGACTCCGGTCTTACCGCAGGAGAACCTGAAACTTCGGTAAATCCCGGAACAGTACTTAGATTGATATTGACGAAATCCTGTCAAATCTGAACACATTTATTGTTATAAACAACAAAACAAATGTGAAACTGAATCCACCTGCGACAGAATCTGCGGCCCCAAAGTCAATTTACGGTGTGATTGAAGCTGAACATATTGTTAATCTCACAATCACTTCAGTTGAGGCCTAAATGTGTCAGTCTTCTTTATTTTCAATTTTCAATGCTCAGAATTTAGAGAATATTGGAGACTCAAGAACAATATCGTCCCTACTGCAGCAGTTTCAAAATTGTAAAGTAGGGGAGGAAATTGAATCCAGGGGATTTCCAGAACTGAAAACAGAATCTCCTAAAATTCCTAAGCCGTGTCTACAGAGAGATAAACACAATTAATGTTGCAGATCGAAACATTTTAAATGTCGGAGAATTTATGGTTTTGGATCGCGTTCAATTTTTTTTTGGTAAATTGTACACTAGAAGTTGTACTAGACGCTGGTGAGGTCGCATTTGGAATATTGTGTTCAGTTTTGGTTACCCCAGAATAGAAAATATGCTGTTAAACCGGAAAAAGTGCAGAGGAGAATTACCAGGGTGCTGCTTGGACTCCGGAGACTGAGTTATGGAGTTAGGTTGAGCAGGTAGGGACCTTTTACATTGGAGCATATGAGACTGGGGGTGATCTTATAGAGGTATTTAAAAGCATGAAGTGCACAGATAGGGTCAATCCATACAGGATCCACTTCCATGCTGTATGACTATGGCTCTCAGTAGTACTTTATTTCCCCCTCTCTCTCAATTTCTGGTATGTCTTTTGTGCCCTCTTTTGAGAAGGAAGACGATTTACACTGTCAGTTCCTTGTACTCTTTTTTTAAGGACATGAGAAATTGCTTCAGGAATGGGCAATCCAGCCTTCTAAACCTGCTTCCCCATTTATTAAGGCGAGCAGAGGTCCTACACAGAGAAATAGATGAGGCCTGGAGCAGATCACCCATACTGAATGACAAGGCAGGCTTGGCCTATCCTGCTGCTATTTTCTTATGTTCCAGATCATGGCTCATATTCTAGTTCAGTAGTATGTTCCAGCATGAACACTGAACGGTCTATTTCTGTGCCTTAGTACCCTATCACTCTATGGATGTACATTTGTTCTAATGAACAGCAGAACAAATTTCCTCTCACTCTCCACTTGTTCTTCCTTGTCAGCTTTGTGTGTATTTTGCTGCCATTCCTTGCATCATTGTGGAGTTATGGTTACCGTAGCCAGAAATTTTTGTGTATTTTCTGACTTATGGAGTTTTTTGCAAAGTACAGCACAGAAACAGGTCCTTCAGTCCATCTAGACTGTCCCCTACCAATTAAACTGCCTAGTCCTTTTGACCTGTACCAGGACCACAGCCATCCAAACCTCTACTATCCATGTACCTATCCAAACTTCCTTTAACATTGAAATCAAGCTTACATGCACCACTTGTGCTGGCAGCTCGTTCTGCACTCTCACAACCTTCAGAGTGAAGACGTTTCCTCGCATGTTCCCCTTGTATTTAAGGCAGAGATTGATAGGTATCTGAGTAGCCAGGGCATCAAAGGTTATGGTGAGAAGGGGTGGGGGGAGTAGGGCTAAATGGGAGAATGGATCAGCTCATGATAAAATGGCGGAGCAGACTCGATGGGCTGAATGGCCGACTTCTGCTCCATAGAAACCATAGAAACTACAGCACAGAAACAGGCCTTTTGGCCCTTCTTGGCTGTGCCAAACCATTTTCTGCCTAGTCCCACTGACCTGCACACGGACCATATCCCTCCATACACCTCCCATCCATGTATCTGTCCAATTTATTCTTAAATGTTAAAAAAGAACCCGCATTTACCACCTCATCTGGCAGCTCATTCCATACTCCCACCACTCTTTGTGTTAAGAAGCCCCCCCTAATGTTCCCTTTAAACTTTTCCCCCCTCACCCTTAACCCATATCCTCTGGTTTTTTTCTCCCCTTGCCTCAGTGGAAAAAGCCTGCTTGCATTCACTCTATCTATACCCCTCATAATTTTATATACCTCTATCAAATCTCCCCTCATTCTTCTATGCTTCAGGGAATAAAGTCCTAACCTATTCAACCTTTCTCTGTAACTGAGTTTCTCAAGTCCTGGCAACATCCTCGTAAACCTTCTTTGCACTCTTTCAACCTTATTTATATCCTTCCTGTAATTTGGTGACCAAAACGGAACACAATACTCCAGATTCGGCCTCACCAATGCCTTAAACAACCTCATCATAACATTCCAGCTCTTATACTCAATACTTTGATTAATAAAGGCCAATGTACCAAAAGCTCTCTTTATGACCCTATCTACTTGTGACGCCACTTTTAGGGAATTTTGTATCTGTATTCCCAGATCCCTCTGTTCTACTGCACTCTTCAGTGCCTTACCATTAACCCTATATGTTCTACCTTGGTTTGCCCTTCCAACGTGCAATACCTCACACTTGTCTGTATTAAACTCCATCTGCTATTTTTCAGCCCATTTTTCCAGCTGGTCCAAGTCCCTCTGCAGGCTCTGAAAACCTTCCTCACTGTCTACTACACCTCCAGTCTTTGTATCATCAGCAAATTTGCTGATCCAATTTACCACATTATGATCCAGATCATTGATATAGATGACAAATAACAATGGACCCAGCGCTGATCCCTGTGGCACAGCACTAGTCACAGGCCTCCACTCAGAGAAGCAATTCTCTACCACCACTCTTTGGCTTCTTCCATTGAGCCAATGTCTAATCCAATTTACCACGTCTCCATGTATACCTAGCGACTAAATTTTCCTAACTAACCTCCCATGCGGGACCTTGTCGAGGGCCTTACTGAAATCCATGTAGACAATATCCACTGCCTTCCCTTCATTCACTTTCCTGGTAACCTCCTCGAAAAACTCCAATAGATTGGTCACACATGCCCTACCATGTACAAAGCCATGTTGACTCTCCCTAATAAGTCCCTGTCTATCCAAATGCCTGTAGATTCTGTCTCTTAGTACTCCCTCCAATAACTTACCCACTACCGACGTTAAACTCACTGGCCTACAATTTCCCGGATTACTTTTCGATCCTTTTTTAAACAACGGAACAACATGAGCCACTCTCCAATCCTCCGGCACCTCACCCGTAGAGAACGACATTTTAAGTATTTCTGCCAGGGCCCCCGCAATTTCAACACTAGTCTCCTTCAAGGTCTGAGGGAACACTCTGTCAGATCCTGGGGATTTATCCACTTTAATTTTCCTCAGGACAGCAAGCACCTCCTCCTTTTCAATCTGTACAGTTTCCATGATTTCACTGCTTGATTCCCTCAATTCCATAGACTTCATGTCAGTTTCCTTAGTAAATACAGACGCAAAAAACCTATTTAAGATCTCCCCCATTTCCTTTGGTTCCGCACAAAGCCGACCACTCTGATCTTCAAGAGGACCAATTGTATCCCTTACAATCCTTTTGCTCTTAATATACCGGTAGAAGCTCTTTGGATTATCCTTCACTTTGACTGCCAAGGCAACCTCATGTCTTCTTTTCGCCCTCCTGATTACTTTTTTAAGTATTTTCTTGCACTTCTTATACTCCTCAAGCACCTGATTTACTCCCTGTTTCCTATACATTTCATACAACTCCCTCTTCTTCTTTATCAGAGTTGCAAGGTTCCTTATTCCTATTCAATTTGCCTTTAATTCTGACAGGAACATACAAACTCTGCACTCTCAATATTTCCCCTTTGAAGGCTTCCCACCTACCAATCACATCTTTGTCTTATGGTCTTATACTCTTCACCTTTCACTCTTAATTCATCATCTTTCGTTGTAATCCCACCCAACCTCAGCGGAAAAGGCTGCTTGCATTTATCCTATCTATACCCCTCATATTTTTGTATACCTCGATCAAATCTGCCCTCAGTCTTCTACGTTCCAGAGAATAACGCCCTGACCTAGTCAATCTGTACTTGTTACTCAGGTCCTCCAGTCCCAGCAGCATCCTTGTAATTTTTCTGTACTCTCTCTCAGCCTTATTTACATCCTGTAGGTAGGTGACCAAAACTGTACACAGTACTCACTAGGCCTCATATACAATTTCAACATAACATCCCATCTCCTGTACGCTGCACTTTGGCATATGAAGGCCAATGTGCTAAAAGCTTTCTTTATAACACTATCTACCTGTGATGCCATTTTCAACGAATTATGGACCTGTATTCCCCGATCCCTTTGTTCTATCGCATTCAGTGCCTTGCTGCTCACCATGTAAGACCTACCCTGGTTAGTCCTACTGAAGTGCAACACCTCACACTTGTCTGCATTAAATTCCATCTGCCATTTTTCAGTCCCATTTTTCCAGCTGGTCCAGATCCTGATGTGAGCTCTGATAGTCTTCCTCACAATATTGGTGTCATCTGCAAATTTGCTAATCTAGTTAACCACATTATCATCCAGATGATTGATATAGATGACAAATATTAACAGACACAGCAGTCACCGGCACTCCACTAGTCAGAGTCCTCCAGTCTGGCTTCACCCACAAAGCCAATGTCTAATCCAATTTACTAACTCATATTCAATGCCAAGCAACTGAATCTTACTGACCAACCTCCCATGTAAGACATGTCAAATGCCTTGCTAAATTCAATGTAGTCAATATCCATTGCCTTGCCTTCATCAACTTTCCTGGTAGCTTCCTTGAAAAACTCTGTAAGTTTTCTTAGACATCACCTACCACTCTCAAAGCCATGCTGACTATCCCTGATCATTCCCCATCTAACCAAATACCTATATGTTCAGACCCGAATACCTTTCAATAGCTTTCCTACTATGATGTTAGACTCACCAGCCTATAATTTCTTGGTTTAGTTTTAGGGCCTTTTAGAGTGGAACAACATTAGCAGTTCTCCAATCCTTTGGTACGTCACCTGTCGCTAAGGATGATTTAAATATCTCTGCCAGAGCCCCTGCAATTTCTGATTTCTTCCTTAAGTGTTCTCTTGCATTTCTTATACTCCATAAGTACCTCATTTGTTCCTACCTGCCTATACCTGCTATGCATCTCCCAATTTTCATTACCAGGGCTTCAATATCTCTTGAAAACCAAGGATCCCTAAACCCATTATCTTTTGCCGTCATTAGGTCGCATCTGGAATTTCCAGTTGGCGGGCTATTTCCCTCCATGCTTCTCTGTCCCAACACTTGTCCACAACATCCCTAGTCTTGTCCAGCTTTGTCCAATCCTTCTTGATATCCAGCCAATTTGTTCTTTGCCTTCCTCTTTCTTTCTTTCCCTCCACCTTTCCATATACCAAATCCAACAAGATGTTATCTCTCTGCATAACGTGTCCACAATAAGCAACTTTTAACTTCATAATCTTCTCCAGCAATATCCGTGGTCTACCAACTTCAGACAAAAACCCTCTCATTTGAAACTTTCTCTACCCAGCTGATCTTCTACATTCGTCAATAGGAGCACATTTCAAAAGCATTCATTCGTTTTATGTCATCCTTCTTCAGGGTCCATGTTTCTGATCCACACCTCAGCACTGACCATACATAACACCCGAGGAAGTGAATTCTACTGCATAGTAGATCCTTTAGCTTCATGAACTGGGTCTTAGCATACCTATTCTCCTTCTGATCTCAACTTCACATCTCCCGTCATCTGTCAGACAACTGCCAAGATATTCAAACTTTCACACCTGTTCAATGTCTTGTCCATTCACTTGTAACGATATCATCATGAATGAGTCTTTAGAGCTTACTTTGCTTACCACCATCGATTTTGTTTTCTTAGGGTTGATCTTTAGTCCGTAGTCAAGGCTTTGCTCATTCACTTTATTCAGCATAATTGGCAGTTCACATTCGCTAACAACGCGGTGTCGTCCACATACCTGATGTTATCCACCTCCAGCCTCCGATTGGAATACCTGTCTCCTGATGGTTGCATTCCCGAAAAATCCATTCTCCGTAGAGGTTGAACAAATCCAGCGGTACAACACAGCCTTGCCTTATGCCTGGTTTAATACATGCCCATGGTGATAGCTCTTTTTCTACCCTGACCACTGCTTTCTGTTTCCAATCCAAGTTCCTTATTATCTGCACATTCTCCCATCCCAGATTGAACTTGTTCAGCACTTCTATTACTTTCTTGTGTCTTACTTTATCAAAAGCCTTTTCATAGTCAATAAACATAAGTAAATGGTCTTTTGTGCCTCAGTGCATCTCTCCATGATGCTTCTCAACGCAAATATTCATTCCCTTATTCCTGAGCCTTTATGAAAACCAGACTGTTTCTCCAATTTCATCGCTGATTGTACCTTTCATTCTGCCGAACACTATTTTCAACAGTAGCTTGACGCAATGAGACATTATGTTTATCGTCCTGTGTTCATTACATCTTATCATCCTTGGCCTTTTTGGTAAGGCAATAAATACCGATTTGAGAAAGTCATAATACTGTTGTTTAATATCGCTAAAAGGTTTGTTTTTTTCCGTTCGGACCAAGTGATATCAGGATTTCAATGGAAATCGTATCTTCACCAGCCACCTTTTTGACTTTTAGACTCCAAATCGCACTTTCCATCTCTGACATCAATATTTTAGGTTGATTAGTCATTTGATTTAATTCTGGTAAATCCTTAATCCTGTTATCTTCAAATAATTCCAAGATGTACTTAACCCGTCTGTCCATGACCTCTTCTTTTTCATAGCATGGATTACCACTACTGTCTTCGATACACCCAATTGATGGCATGGTCCTCTTTAATTTCGTCATATCCTTTACCTTTTGGTGAAGGCCTCTGTAATCAAGACTTTGTTCATACTGCTCAATTTCTTTGCACCGTTCATTCATCCAATTCTCTTTTGCTTCCTTGCATTTTCTTTGAATCAAGCAGTGTAGGGCTTGATGCACTATCAATAACTCCAAAAGACTGGAAGTAAAGTAAATACTGAAAGGCTTTTATTAGCAGTAAAATGTGACCTCCACCATGCTGAGTATCTGCCCTGGACTGAGAGGAGGAGCAATGGCACAATCACCTTTATTCAGGGGTCTGTGGGAGGAGCCACAGGAGCAGTCAGCAGAGGGGTGTGTCCAGACAGGTAACCAAGTTATAACATATATATATATATGGTTTACCACAGGGCTTTGTTCATTATCCCGATGTTTTACCTTCTTTCTTTCTTCAGTTAACTTTCTCAACTCATCGGTGAACCAAGGGTTATGTCTTTTGCTCTTTTTCCGATAACCCAAAGTCTTTTCCGCAACTTCTGTCACTGGTGTTTTAAACTCTTCCTAGATGTTCTCCACTGCCATTTTGCTTTATCTTTACTTTTTTAATAGGCACATACAAGCTTTGTCTTCACAGAAATTCTCTTATGAAGGCCAAATTCACCTTTACCAGAAAACTAGTCAGATCCTTTCTGATGCCATCGAAATTGGCCTTTCTACAATTTAGAATCTCAAACCACAGACCAGACCTATCCTTTTCCATTTTCACTTTGAAACTATTGGCATTACGATTACTAGATGCAAAGTATTCCCTCACACAAACTTCTGTTACCTGCCCTCTCTCATTCCTTAGCATGACAGTGCCTCTACTTCCAGCATCCATTATCAAAGATCCTCACCACCCAGGCCATGCTCTTTTCTAGCTGCTGCCATCAGGTAGAAGGTAGAGATGCCTCGGGATTCATACCAACAGATTCAAGAACAGTTACTATACCTCACCCATCAGGCTGTAGAACAATGGGGGATAACTACACTCATTAAAGGACTCATTTATCTTGTTATTTCATGCTTGTTATTTATTGCTATTTATTTACATCTGTACTTGCACAGTTTATTGTTCATTGATCCCATTTACTGTTACTGTTCTATAGATTTGCTAAGTATGCCCGCAGGAAAAAGAATCTCAGGATTGTATGTGGTGACATGTATGTACTCTGATAATAAATTTAGTTTGAACTTTGAACTTTTTGAACTTTAATAGCAGCTCAAGTATCGCACACTCTCTCATTGGGACTTCCATGTACTGATTCAGGAAACTTTCCGAAACACATTTGTTAAACACTAGTCCATCTTTTACAGAATGGGAGGACTAGTCCATGTGTGTAAAGTTAAAATGACCTACTATAACAACCTTATGTTTCTTGCAACAGTTTGCGATCTCTCCACAAATTTGTTCCTCTAAATCCCACAGACTGTTGGGTAGTCAGTAATATAGCCCCATGAACAAGGTCATGTCTTTCTTATTTGCAAACACGAGGAAATCTGCAGATGCTGGAAATTCAAACAACACACAAAAAATGCTGGTGGAGCATCGACTGTACCTCTTCCTATAGATGCTACCTGGCCTGCTGCGTTCCACCAGCAGTTCTTATGTGTGTTGCATGTCTTTCTTATTCCTCAGTTCCACCCATAAAACTTCACTAGTCAGTCCTTTCTGAGCACTTTTTGAAATTTTCTCTAGTAACACCACCCCTCCTCCTGTCCTGTCACGTCTTAAACAATGGAACACCGGAATATTGAGGTACCTGCCCCTCCTGCAACCTGGTCTCAATAATAGCTTCAATATGATCATTCCATGTGTTGATCCATGCCCTGAGCTCACCTGCCTTTCTTACAATACTTCTTGCATTGACATACACACAGCTCAGTTCAATGAAGGACCTTTTGATTCGTGACTTTTTCTGAAATGTCAGCAACATTTTTTTTCACAACCTTTCCATCATCTGTTCTGGCACTCTGGATTCCTCCCCTATCCCGCTGCCCCCCCCCACCCCCGAGCAACTCTAGTTTAAAGCCTGATAGGTTATTAGTACCATCCTGTTCAGGCACAAACTGTTTCTTCTAGTCAGTCCCACCTTTCCTGGAAGAAAGCCCAGTGAGAGACCACAGAGACCCGGAGTTCATTCAGTTCCAGTTCCAAATCCTTCACACGGAGTGTTAGAAGCTGCAGCTGGATGCACTTCTTGCAGGTGAAAACATCAGGGACACTGAAGGTCTCCTTGCCTCCTCACGTCCCACATTCAACTATTCTGCCCGGCATCCCCACATTTTTGACAGTGCAAATATAAAGAAGGAAACAATAAATAAACTGTGGAAAAAATCTACCTGGAGCTTTTTCGCCTTCTCTCACTCAAGCCTCTCCTCACTGAAGCCTCGAAGAGGTAAAGCCTCAAAAACTACTCTCACTCTGTCCACGCCAACAAAGAAAACTCCAACAATTGCCGCTCTGCTTGCCCTGCCTTATCTTTATTTGTTCTTGCTAATCGCTGACTGGCCACTTTTCAAACACCAAACTGCCTCTGATCAACGCCTTATGTACTCAATCATTAGAAACATAAAGTTGTTAGCAAGAAACATAAGGTTGTTATAGTAGATGATTTTAACTTTCCACGTATTCACTGGGACTCCCATACTGTAAAAGGACTAGATAGGATAGAGTTTGTCAAATGTGTTCAGGGAGGTTTCCTTCATCAGCACATAGAAGTCCCAACGAGAGTGTGTGAGATACTGGATGCGCTATTAGAAAATGACACAGGGCAGGTGACCTGTGTGTACAGAAACACTTTGTATCCAGTGCCCACAAAGTAAATTGGTTTCAAACTGAATATTTAAGAAGATGGGTCTTGTTTGTGGTTTGAGGTTCTAAATTGAAGACAGGCAAATTTTGATGCTATTTGAAATGATCCAGCTGGGACAGGTTGTTTCCTGGCAAAGGTGCATTTGGAAAGTGGGAGGCCTTCGAAAAGAAAAAATATGAGAGTACAAAGCTTATCTGTGCCTCTCAGAATAAAAGGCAAAGATAACAAGTGTAGGGAACCTTGCTCTTCAAGAAATATCAAGGCCCTGGTTAAGAGAAAAATGGAGGTGCATAGCAAGTATAGGCAAGTAGGCACAAACAAGGTGCTTATGGAGTATAAAAAATGTAAGAGAACACTTAAGAAAGAAATAAGGAAGGCTAAAAATAGGCACAAAGTTGCTCTAGCAGACAAGGTGAAGGGAGAATCCTAGGGATTCTACAAATAAGTTAAGAGCAAAAGGATTGCAAGGGACAAAATTAGTCCTAAAACCAGAATGTAATCCATGTGTGGAGCCAGAACAGATGAGGGAGACCTTAAATACATTCTTTGCATCTGTATATATTTACTCAGGAGACAGATACAGAGTCTATAGAAGGGAGGCAAAGCAGCATCAACTGGGAACGTTATTGGAAGGTATTCTAAGGAAACTGATATGTAAATATTTGGATAGACATGGACTGATTAAAGATAGTCAGCATAGCTTTCGACGTGGTAGGTCATGTCTAACCAACCTTATAAAGTTTTTCAAGGACGTTACCAGGAAAGTGGATGAAGGCAAGGCAGTGGATGTTGTCTACATGGACTTTAGTAAGGTACTTGACAAGGTCTAGCAGGGGAGGCAGGTCAAAAAGATTTAGCCGCTCAGCGTTCAAGACGAAGGAGTAAATTGGATTAGACATTGGTTTTGTGGGAGAAGCTAGTGACTGGTAGTAGAGGGTTGCCTCTCCGATTGGAGGTCTGTGACTAGTGGTGTGCTGCAGGAATTGGTGTGGGTACTTTGTTGTTTGTCATCTATATCAATGATCTGGATGATAATGTGGTTAACTGGATCAGCAAATTTTAGATTATGAAGACATGCAGTCCTCTTTTATTGTCATTTAGTAATGTATGCATTAAGAAATGATACAATATTTCCTCCGGTGTGATATCACAAAACACAGGACAGACCAAGACTGAAAAAAACTAACAAAACCACATAATTATAACATATAGTTACAACAGTGCAACAATACCATAACTTGATGAAGAAGTCCATGAGCACAGTAAAAGTTCAAAGTCTCTCAAATGTCCCACATCTCACGCAGTCGGGAGAAAGAAGAAAAACTCTCCCTGCCATACCCGACCACGGCTGACTCTGAGTCATCTGAAAACTTCGAGCTCTGATCAGCTCTCCAACACCCAGTACTGAGCACCATCTCTATCCGAGCGATTCGACCTCCATCTCGGTCGCCACCAGCAGGCAAAGCCGGGGACTTTGAGGCCTTCCCTCCGAAAGATTTCCGACAACACAGTAACGACAGCAGCGAATGAGCGTTTCGGAAATTTTTCGAGATGTTCCTCTGTGCTTTCACATCCATCTCCATCAAATCAGAATTGTCCACGACCCCTATTTAATGGATACAATATCATTTTTCACCGGAGGGCTGCGCACGCGCTGCGCGCTGCTTCTCTCCTCCCGCTTCTGACACCAAGAAAGGGTTGTAGTGGACAGTGCGGAAGGGTCTTATGGCATGCAGAGGGACTGCATCAGCTGGAAAAATAGTTGAAAAAATGGCAAATGGAATTGAATGCAGGCAAGTGTAAGGAGTTGCAGTTCGGTAGGACTAATCAGGGCAGGTCATACACAGTAAATGGTAGGGCACTGGGGACTTTGGTAGAATAAAGGGATCTGGGAATACAGATCCATAATTCATTTAAAGTGGCATCACAGGTAGATAGGGTCATAAAGAAAGCTTTTGGAACATTGGCCTTCATAAATCAATGTATTGAGTACAGGAGATGGGATGTTATGTTGAAGTTGTATAAGATTTTAGCAAGGCCTAATTCGGAGTATTGTGTATAGTTCTGATCACCTATCTACAGGGAAGATATAAACAAGGTTGAAAGAGTATAGAGAAAATTTACAAGGATGTTGCCAGGTCTGGAGGACCTAAGTTATAAGGAAAGATTGAATAGTTTAGGACTATATTCTTTAGAATGTAGCCCTTTGAGAGGAGATTTGATAGAGGTATACATAATTATGAGGGGTATAGATAGGGTAAATGCAAGGAGGCTTTTTCCACTGAGGTTGGGTGGGACTACAACCAGACATCATGAGTTAAGAGTGAAAGGTGAGAAGTTTAAGGAAAACATGAGGGAAAACTTTTTCACTCAGAGGGCCATGAGAGTGTGGAATGAGCTTCCAGCACAAGTGGTGCATGTAAGCTCGATTTCAAAGTTTAAGAGAAGTTTGGCAAGGTACATGGATAGTAGGGATATGGAGGGCTATGGTCCCATTGCGGTCGATGGGAGTTGGTAGCTTCGGCATAGACTAAATGGGCTGAATGGCCTGTTTCTGTGCTGTACTTCTCTATGAGTCTGTAATCATTGAACCTGAGTGAGCTACGTCTTTTCATACTTAAGTGACAAAATCAAATTCTGAATGATTGTAAGGTTAGATGGCAGCATGCTCATATGCAGCGGCTTCTACAGGGCCGACCGAAGGTGTTATTGTCTTTTTTTAAATGTTCTTTCTACGATTGCAGACCCTGCTGGATATTATGAACTTAGAATACCGCAGATCTACCCTATCAATGAGTTGCTTGGTGGAGAAACAAAAGGAGCTGGACTTGGTGCAGACTGTATTGCTGCCTGTTACAGAGAGGCATCAGAGTTGGTGTGCGGAGGTGGTCTGCAGTCTGACAGCGAGTGATGTTTTAGTCATGTTTGTTGTGATCGCAGGGCCCTGTTGGACATTGGTAGTGTGGAATGCTGCAAATGCAGTTTATTGGTGGGACCCACAGCAGGGGAGCTGCATGGTCTCAAGCATTGGTATCGCCTCCTTGCAGCCATGCAGGAGAGAGGCGTCAAAGCTAGTGCCAGAGGCAGTGTGGTGTGGCATCAAAGCTGATGTCAGTGCTGCTCTGCAGTGTTCACTCGGTGGAAGACAACCTGCATTTTGTTCGACTGCAGACAGCGGCAATATTCATGGACTCAGGGACCTGGACTATTTTTTTTGTGTGTGGCTGCATTTTACTTCTATCTAATATGGGCCATGTATGCCAAGTGTGCCTTCTTCTGTGTACAACTGTCGGTATGGTGTTTTGCACCTTGGCCCCGGAGTAACATTTCATTTGGATGTATTCATAGGTACTTGTGTATGATTGAATGATAACTTGAACTTCAAAAGTAGATCCCATTCATTATCATAGAATGACATGTAACCTATTGGTCCGCGGGCTTTTTACAAATTTTTATATTGGCTCAGATAGTCAAACAATTATTATCTTTGAGGTCCATTTTTTTACAAGGTCACCTGTACTTTGTCTCCTTATATATCACAGGGAGGGTTCCTTAGGGTCACAGGCTGGGGAATCACAAACGAGAAGACACAGGTCTAGAGCAAGAGGGGTGAGACTTAATAGGAACCCGAGGGGCAGCATTTTCACCAAGAGGCTGTTCAGTATATGGAATGATCTGCCAGAGGAAGTGATTGAAGCAGAAACATTAACAACACTTAAAAGGAACTTTGGCAGGTGCACGGATAGGAAAAGGTTGGAAAGATATGTGTCAAACGCAGGCTAGCTTAAATAGACCAGATGGGCTGAATGGTCTGTTTTCTCTGCTGTATGACTTTATGTGATCAATGTTTTCGGTTGGCTTCCTGTGATTACTTGACAACAAAAGTGGTCTGCCCCAGCTCTGTCTTGATCCTCCCTGGGCTGGCTGACGGGTATCCTCCAGGAGAGCAGGGGATACTCATAGTGACTCCTCCAGCTCCAAGCGAAAAGAAGGAGCAAAAATGGCAGGAATGTGAATATGTGGAGAAGGCAAGCCCAGATACAAAACAGAGGCGGTGTGCTGTTCGTGGTAAACACACAGTGCTGGGTTGAGCCCTTTCTGCACTGAACCTGTGCCAAACGAAAGTGAAAGAGTTGGGTTTTGATTGTGTCATGCAGTATGTGTGATAAGAAAAGAAGGGAATTTCCAGCACAACAGTCCTATTCAGCATTGCCCCACCCTTCAGCTGGTTTTTACTGGTTCTTTTTTCACTCCTACCACCCTACTCCTATTACAGTATTGCATGTTATTTCTGTATGTCCTTAACAAGGCCATTTGACCCACTGAGTCTATTCTAGCTCTGAGAGCAATCCCATTCTCTATAACTTAGTCTCCCCACATTCCAATTAATTCCCTCATCCACCTGCATAGATGGAGCAATGTACAGCATGCAACTAACCATATGGGGGGAAACCGGAGCACCTGGGGGAACTCATGGAGTCACAGAGGGCACCAGAGGTTAAGATCAAACTCAAATTGCTCAGACTGCGAGGCAGCTCCACACACTGTGCCACTGAGCCAGTCACAGTGTTTCCTTCCTTGGGCCTCCTTTAGTAATATCCCTTTCCTTCAATAGCATTCTGCACTGGGGACTTAAAACATTTGGATCATAGACAAGCCACAATTTCAATATCAAAGTTAAACAGCAAACTTCCATGATTACCTACACAAGAGATTGCGGATGCTAGAATCTCGAGCAACAAACTATCTGCTGGAGGAACTCAGTGGGTTGAGCAGCATTTGTGGGGGAAAGAAAGTGCCAGTGTACTGGGCTGATATCCTGCATCAGGACTTCCCTGTGATCTCTGACTCGGAGGCTGTCTCTCAGGAGGGCGAACCCTCGCAAGGCAGCAGGCCCCGATGGGGTACCTAGTCAGGCTCTGAAAACTTGTGCCAACCAACTGGTGGGAGAGTTCAAAGACATTTTCAATCTCTCACTGCTACAGTCAGAAGTTCCCACCAGATTCAAAAGGGCAACAACTATATCAATGCCCAAGAAGAGCAGTACAAGCTGCCTTAATGACTATCATCCAGTAGCACTCACAACTACGGTGATGAAATGCTTTGGGAGGCTGGTCATGGCTAGATTTAACTCCTGCCTGCAAGGACCTGGACCCATTGCAATTTGCCTGTCATCACAATAGGTCTACAGCAGAGGCAATCTCTTTGGTTCTCCAAGTGGCCTTGGATCACCTGGACAATACAGATACCCATGTCAGGCTGCTGTTTATTAACTATAGCTCAGCATTTAACACCATTATTCCTACAGTCCTGATCAAAAAGCTACAGAACCTGGGCCTCTGTAGCTCCCTCCGCAACTGGATACTCGACATCCTAACTGGAAGACCACAATCTGAGCGGATTGGTAATAATATCTCGGCCTCCATGACTCACTGGCACACCTCAGGGATGTGTGCTTAGTCCACTACTCTACAATCTTGTTACAAGATTCACTCCTCATAATAATAATAATAATAATAATCAGTGATGCACAAAAAGTATCTGTATTTACCGATATTTATTGTCTCAATGGAGGAACACTTGAACTTGCACAGCCAATACCTGTGTGCACACCATCTAAGTTTTCCTGACCTTCCATGAGCAGTCAAAGTACAGTAAAGATATTTTTTTTTTCCAAAAATACTTTATTCAGAAATATTACAAAATAAAAATAATTACATACAGGAAAAGAAAACCATTCGTTGACTGTGAGTCCTTATTCAATACAGTTATTAACAATAAAATTTTGCGTTGACTCTGTTCATTTATAAATGAAAGATGTTTAAAGTAAATCATGCGTTTACTCTCAACCCTTGGTCAAGAGTTAAGACTTAATAACAATCAAAATTTTCAACAATAAAGGCAGGCAATGGCTCTAATACTTTCCCAAATTAACAATTGCACCCACTCCTTGGGCACCATGTTGATTATCTGTCCACACCGCTGATGAGGGTAGGTCTCCTCCCCACCCAACCTCTCCCCCTCCTACGGGTGATGAACGTTAAACTGTGGTCCTTCCCCACCGGGCCTTCGCGGTGGCTGCACCAAGTTTGAGTGCATCCCTCAGAACGTACTCCTGCAGACGAGAGTGTGCCAGTCGGCAGCATTCAGTCACGGACATCTCTGTCAGCTGGCAGACCATCAAGTTTCGGGCCGACCAAAGAGCGTCTTTCACCGAATTGATGATCTGCCAGCAGCACCGGATGTTGGTCTCCGTGTGCGTCCCCGGGAACAGCCCGTAGATCACGGAGTCCTCGGTAATGCAGCTGCTGGGCATGAATCTTAGTACTGTCCCTTCCATTCTCTTCCACACCTTCTTTGCGAACCCACAGTGTGCAAAGAGGTGAGCCACCGACTCCAACCCATTACAGTCCTCCCGTGGGCAGTGGGGTGTGGAGGAACCGTTCTGGGCGTACAGGAGGGATCTGACTGGGAGGGCTCCTCTCACTGCCAGCCAGGCGAGGTCTTTGTGCCTGTTGGTGAGATCTGGCAATGAGGCATTTTGCCAGATGAACTGGACGGTCTGCTCAGGGAACCACGCCACTGTGTCCATCACGTCCTTCTCCTGCAGTGCCTGCAGGACACTACGTGCCGGCCACTGCCTGATGGCCCTGTGGTCAAATGCGTTGGTCTTGAAGAATTTTTCTACGAAGGACAGGTAAGGGGGCAACGACCAGCTGACGCGGGCGTTGCGCGGGAGTGGGGCCAGACCCATCCTTCATAGCCAGGGTGACAGGTAGAACCTGGGCACATAGTAGTACTTTGTGCCCACGTATCTGGGATCCACGCACAACCTGATGCAGCCACACACGAAGCTGGCCATCAGGGTGAGGGCGACATTGGGGACGTTCTTGCCCCCATTGTCCAGGGACTTGTGCATGGCGGTCCGTCTCACCCGCTCCACCTTGGATCCCCAGACGAATCTGAAGACAGCCCGGGTGATTTCCAAGCTGTAGGAGCGGGGGACGGGCCAGACCTGCGCCAAGTACAGCAGCCCTGAGAGCACCTCACACCTGATGACCAGGTTCTTGCCCGTTATCGACAAGGAGCGCCCTCCCCACAGTCCCAGTTTCTGTTTCACCTTGGCAGTCCGCTCCCGCCAGTTCTTGTTGCACGCCTCGGCCCCTCCGAACCAGATCCCCAACACCTTCATGTGGTCAGACCTGATGGTGAAGGGGACGCTGGATCGGTCTGGCCAGTTGCCGAAGAGCATGGCTTCGCTCTTCGTGCGGTTGAGCCTGGCCCCCGTCGCTAGCTCGAACTGTTCACAGATGCTGATCAGCCTGCGAACTGACCTCGGATCAGAGCAGAAGACGGTGACGTTGTCCATGTACAGGGAGGTTTTCACTTGGGTCCCTCCACTGCCTGGCAGCGTCACCCCTCTTATGCCCTCATCCCTCCTGATGGCCTCGGCAAAGGGTTCTATACAGCAGACAAACAAGACAGGGGAGAGGGGACAGCCCTGCCTGACTCCAGACCTGATGGGGAAGCTGTCTGTTTCCCACCCGTTGACCTGGACTGCACTACGGATGTCTGCGTAGAGCAGTCTGATCCAATTCCGGATCCCCTCACCAAATCCCATTTTGGAGAGCACGTCCGCCATGTATGTGTGCGATATCCTGTTGAAGGCTTTCTCCTGGTCCAAGCTGACCAGGCAGGCGTCCACCCCCCTGTCCTGCACGTAGGCGATGGTGTCCCTCAGCAGCGCGAGGCTGTCTGAGATCTTCCTGCCCGGTACAGCACAGGTTTGGTCCGGGTGGATCACCTGTCCCAGAGCAGACCTGACCCTGTTGGCGATAGCCTTGGACAGGATCTTGTAATCCACATTGAGGAGAGAGATGGGTCTCCAATTCCTAATGTCCTCCCTTTCCCCCTTCTGCCTGTAGATGAGGGTGATGATGCCCTTCCTCATGGACTCAGACATGCTACCCGCCAGAAGCATAGCGTTGTACACTTCCAGCAGGTCTGGGCCCATCCAGTTCCACAGAGCCGAGTACAACTCAGCCGGTAAGCCGTCGCTTCCGGGAGTCTTACCCGACCCAAAGGAACGGATGGAGCCTGTCAGCTCGTCCAGGGTCAGTGGCTGATCCAGACTCTCCCGCTTACCGTCGTCTAAGACCTGCGTGATAGACGACAGGAAGTTGCGGGAGGCTGTGGATTCTGTGGCCTTTTCGTCGTACAAACCGGCATAGAAGGACTTGCAGATCCTCAGTATGTCGGTCTGCGAGGTCGCGACTGAGCCGTCCTCTTCCTTAAGGTTGTGGATCACAGAGCTCCCCCTGTGCACCTTTTGGAAGAAGAAGCGTGAGCACGTCTCGTCCTGCTCCACGGTTCGGACCCTTGATCGGAAGATGATCTTGGAGGATTCGGCGGCGAGGTTCTGGGCTTGCCGGCCCTTCACCTCTCGCAGTTCCTCCCTGACATCCACCCCCTTCGACTGCAGAAGGAGAAGTTGCTGCAACTCTGTCTGGAGTTTACGCAGTTCCCTCTGCTCCTGCCTTGCTTTCTGGATACCCTTGCGAATGAAGAACCTCCTAATGTTCTCCTTGGTAGCTTCCCACCAGTGAACCGGGGAATCAAAGAAGGCTTTCAAGGTTCTCCAACCTGTGTACTCCTTCTCTAGTTCCTCGATGTTCTCTGGGGTCAGCAGCTTAACATTCAGCTTCCACGTCCCCCTGCCTGCCTTCTGGTCCTCCCGTAAGCGACAGGTGGCTCTCAGGAGGCACAGTAAAGATATTACCAGTTAAAAGGGAGTTTCTGCTGCTGACCACATGTTCCTCAGAGTCCTGTTTCAGATCTCCACGTGACTGGGGCACCTCACATCCACGATAGTTGTTCACATTTGTGGCTGAAGGACTACATGCTGAGGGGTGCACTGGAACTTGGTGCAACCACTGCAAGGGCCTGGTGGGGAAGGACCATGGTTTAGGCTTCTTCTCCCGTGGAAGTGGGAGGGGTTGGGTGGCGGGGACTATACCCCTCAACAGTGGTTATACAATATGAACCAACAGAGTGCCATGTAAGTGGCTGAAATTGTGAAACTGTATAGAATGTAATGGTAATGTCTGTAAAGAATTTAGAGTTATTGAATGGTTTGTTGTAAGTAATTTCATTGTGAGGGAAGTATATTTTGTTAATAAAATAAAGTTGTTCTCCTACAGAGTAACCACTGCCAGCAAACTATAAACGGCTGCTTTTATATTCATTTCTTACCAATTCAAATAGTACATTCCAGTGTCAATGGCTGTAGGTCATGTGTCTAAACTTTAACACCTTTTTATTAGCTATTCTCCAGGCCAACATCCACTTATTGTCTTCTTCCCTGCAAGTGACAATGGGCAATCGATGGCTCTTTGTTCTCAATCAGCATCTACTTGAATCACACAGACCAGACAGAGACCACATTTACAAACCTGCATGCTATATCCAACCCAAAAACAGCACTCAAATAACTTCTTATTTGGAAATGATTCCTCGTTCAGTAGATTCCCTGAGGCATCATTGAGTCAACTTTAAAACACTGATTACGCCAAGCGACTTTAGCACAAATGGCAGCCTCCATCTGCCCCCTTATGGTACGAACAAAGACAATTGGTCCATCTGCTTCCGCTATGTTTGATTCATTCGAATTCACTGATTTGCAGACTGTAGTTCTTTATGGCTAACACTCTTTACATCCATGACTGCATGGCTAGATACTACCATTGTTGGCAGAATCTCAGATGCTGACGAGAGGACGTACAGGAGGGAGATATACCAGCTAGTTGAATGGTGTCACAGCAACAACCTTGCACTCAAGAGTCATTAAAACCAAAGAGCTGATTGTGGACTTCATAAAGGGTAAGGTGAAGGAACATACACCAATCCTTACAGAGGGAGCTGATGTGGAGAGAGTGAGCAATTTCAAGTTCCTGGGTGTTAATATCTCTGAGGACCTGATTTATTCGCAGCATATCGATGCAGCTACAAAGAAGGCAAGAGCGTCTATATTTCATTAGAAATTTGAGGAGATTTGGAATTTCACCTAAAACACTCGAAAATTTCTACAGATGTATCGCGGGGAGTATTCGGACTGGCTGCATCACCATCAGGTATGGGGGGCTGCTACTGTACAGGATCAAAGTATTCTGCAGAGCATTGTAAAATTAGTCAGCTCCATCATGGGTATTAGCCTCTGTAGTATCGAAGATATCTTCATGGAGCGGTGCTTCAAAAAAGAACCCCCACCACCCAGACATGCTCTCTTCTCACCGTTACCATTAGGAAGGAAGTACAGAAGCCTGAAAGCACACACTCAAAAACTCAGGAACAGCTTCTTTCCCCCTGCCATCTGGTCTCTGAACGGACACTGAAACACGACCTCACTACGTTTTTTATTTATGTGTTTGCGCTACTTATTTAACTATTTTTATATACACGCTCCGCAACAAATGGCGAGGTACTCTTCAGCAACACCCAGAGCGAGGCGGAAGAGTGATCCTGAGTCAGTCTGAGAAGAGCACAGTGGATAGATGACAACAATTCCACGACACCCTACACATGCAGCAACTGTGGCAGCCGCAGCAGCAACAGCAACCATTGCCGTTCCAGGATCAGCCTCAATAGCCACAGTCGACGCTGCTCGACAAACCAGTGACTACCAGAGGCGCAGTACCCACGGTCAACCACGACCGACGGAGGCCACACGTACATACTTAGTGTATGTATATGTATATAAAAATAGTTAAATAAGTAATATTATTTATATATTATGCACTGCATTGTGCTGCTGCCGCAAAGTTAACAAATTTCATGATATGAATTGAATTGACTTTATTACTTACATCCTTCACATACATAAGGAGTAAAAATCTTTGCGTTATGTCTCCATCTAAATGTGCAATGTGAGATTTAAAGTAATTTATATTAAATAGTGTGTACAACAGGACAGTCAATATAACACAGAAATACAACTGTATCAGCATGAATTAATCAGTCTGATGGTCTGGTGGAAGAAGCTGTCCTGGAGCCTGTTGGTCCTGGTTTTTATGCTGCGGTACCGTTTCCCGGATGGTGCCAATGACACTAAAACCTAATTCTGATTAGCTTTGCACTGACAAATCTCCTTTAGGATCAGAAGCAGTGACATATCTCATGACGCAAACATGAGGAAATCTGCAGATCTGGAATTTCAAGCAACACACATAAAAAGTGCTGGTGGAAGGCAGCAGGCCAGACAGCATCTATAGGAAGAGGTACAGTCGACGTTTTGGGCCAAGACCCTTCGTCAGGATTTTGTTTTGTTTTGGGGCAGCAGTGCATAAAAATATACGTTACCAATATTAAATGAATAAATAAATAAATAATACAAAAGAGGGATAGTGAGGTGGTGTTAATGAGTTCACGGACAATTCGGAAATCTGATGGCAGAGAGGAAAAGGCTATACCTTTAGGAAGGAACAGGGCATCAGGAATCCCTGCGACTGATAAAGGGCTATGGGGAGGGCAGTTAACTGGTACTGGATTCATGAAGGTGATAGGGGCGAGATTAACTTTGGGTTGATACCAGATCATGGGGAAAGAGCGGAGCAGTGTTTTGTGCAGACAGAAAGTGGGATAGTATCAAATGGATAGAGGATGAAGAGAAGAGGATGAAATAGTTTTGGATTTATAGATGGAGAGAGAAAAGCGTTGGAATGCGTTTTGGATCAGTACTGTGCAATGGGAGGGGAGCTGGGCAATGGGGTGAGTTCAGGAGAGCTCTGATCTCCCATGAGGAACTTAAAGCCGCAGGTTTTCCAAGCAGAAATTGCACTCCTACCAAATGAGCTGGCAGTGGGAGCAATCCCAAGATATGTAGTCTCCAGAATTCTCACCGGTTCATTATATTTAGGAATTTAGGGAACTGGGAAAGAGATTAAAGTGCAGGATTTTAGGATTATTATGAATGTGAATGAGTTCAGAAATAAAAGGATGGGGCCGATAAATGCATGGCAAAAGATAGAAAGGGAGGGAGGGCTTAAGGTATCTGTCATTCGCTGTAGCGGATGATTTAGAATCATTATAAGTCAGGGAAACATTGGTCCAAGGTGTCCATGCGGACCAAGTTGCCAACTTGCATTGGTCCCATTTGGCCCACAACTCTCTAAACCTTTCCTATCCAAGTACTTGTCCAAATGTCTTTTAAACATTGTAATTGTAATTGCTGAGAGGAATTTAAACTCTGGCTGATAGCCTGTAGCTTTAAGTTCTACATGGGAGACTAGTGCATTGGATTCGCGGCTGACCCTCCAGTCTAGCCTGTGAGGGACCTGCACTGCGGGCGAATCATTAAAGGAAGATGCAGTCACTTTAATGCCCAAAGGTCAATTTAAGTCAGAGGTCTTGGAGTGACACTAATTTATTGCAATCACTTCTGCAGCATGGGAGTGGTATTTCTTCAGACCTCAACCAAGTTTGGGTCTTGGTACTGATATTAGTAATGCTATACCTTAGCTTTACGTGGGGATGGAAGCTTAAAGAGAATTCAGGGAGAAACTAAACAAAGCAGGAAGTGGAAAACTAGATAAATAATAATTAGTCATTGGAACCAAAGTCATGCAACAAATGGAGTCAAAGTACAGTAAAAAGTTTAAGAAGCAAAGCAAAAACTGCTCCATCTAAATGCTCACAGTATTGGCAACAAAGTAAGTGAGAAAATGACACAAAATAAAAATGAGTATTATCTCAGTGCCGGTACAGAAGAATGGCTGCATTGTGACTAAATGCTCAAAGATGTACAATCTTTGGAGGGAGAAGATAAGTGAAATTCTTGGTGTTGTATTATCAGTAAGGAAAGAGATCAGCACACTGGTGAGGAATTATCTCACAAACAAGAGAAAATGTGCAGATGCTGGAAATTATCTTGTTTGGATGGATCATGACCTTGAATTAAAATCATTTCATGCTAAGCTAATAGCAATGAGCAGAAACATTGGTAGGAGTTCCTCACGGGTAACCAAATAGTGGTCATAAACGTAACACTGATCGTGACAAATACAGTGGGTGAAAAAAGGTAAGATAACGATGGGAACATTTTATCTACTAATACACAGGATTAGCAGTAAGGGGGAACTCATGGAATGCATATGAGGTAGTTTTCCAATTTAACGTATGGACAAACCACTTGGGTAAAGTTATTTTAGATCTTCCTTTTTTGTTTGCATTGAAAGGGGTTAATTGATAATCTTGTTGTTAGGGTCTGTGGTAAATACTGATAATAACATGATCGGATGTAGTTTAACCTGACTCAGTTCTTACATCTTAACAGGTGAATGGATGAATGAGAGGACACTGAGATGTGGCTAACTGGGAAAATATGCTTAAGGAAATGATGATGGGCTTGCACTTATGAGATAATATATCATTTGCAAAAATATCATCAATGACCAAATATGCTTAGTCGTGATGAGAGAATTTAGAATTTAATTGAAGACAGAGGCTTATAAAGTTGCCTGAAATAGTACTATGCTTGAGGTCCAGGACAAGAAGGCACAGCCTCAGGATAAAGGGGCATCCATTTAAAACAGAGATGCGGAGACATTTTTTTCAGCCAGAGGACGGTGTGCTTGTGGATTTTATTACTACAGATAGCTGTGGAGGCCAGGTGGTTGGGTGTATTTAAGGCAGAGCTTGATAGGTTCTTGATTGGACACGGCGTCAAAGGTTACAGGGTGAAGGCCAGGGAGGGGAGCTGAGAAAGGGGAAGAAAGGATTAGCTATGATTGAATGGCAGAGCAGACTCAATTAACCAAATAGCCTAATTCTACTCCTGTGGCTTATGCTCTAACTCTGACTTTTCACTTTTTTCCCCCAATTAGAATATAGTCTAGATCTTTATTCCTTCTACCAAAGTGCTTGATCATACACGTCCCTACACTATATTCCATCTGCCGCTTTTTTGCTCATTCTCCTAATCTGTTTTAGTCCTTCTGCAGACTCTCTGCTTCTTCAACACTACCTGCCCTCCAACTATCTTTATATTGTTTGCAAACTAGACCAAAAAGCCATCAATTCTGCATCCAAATCGTAAAAAGAAGCAGCCCCAACATCGACCCCTGCAGAGCACTACTGTTCACTGGCAGCCAACCAGATTAGGCCCCCTTTATTCCTTCTCTTTGCTTCCTGCCAAGAAAGTAATTTTCTGTCAATGCAAGTACCTTTCCTGAAATACCATGGGCTCTTATTTTGTTAAATGGTCTCACGTGCGAGGCCTTGTCAAAGGCCTTCTGAAAATTCAAGTAAACAACATCCTGTTTGTTATTTCCTCAAATAATTCCATCAAAATTGTCAGGCATGATTTCTCCTTAAGGAAACTATGCTAACTTTGGCCTATTTTATCACATGCCTCTGAGCACCCTGAAACCTCATCTTTAATAATGGTATCCAAAATTTTCCAAACCACTGACATCTGGCTAACTAGCCTATGATCTCCCTTCTTCTGCCTCCCTTCTTTCTTAATGAGTGTTTGCAATTTTTTGGCCCCCCAGAACCACTCCAAAATATAGTAATTCTTGAAGGACCACTGCTAATGTCACCACAATCTCTTCAGCCAGCTCTTTCTGAACCCTGAGGTGTATTCCATCTGGTCCAGGTGACTTACTACCTTCAGACCTTTCAGCTTCCGAAGCACATTCTCATTAATAATTGCAACTACACTCAATTCTGCCCTTTGACACTCCTGAATTTTTGGCACACTGCTAGTGTCTTCCACCATGAAGAATGATACAAAATACTTATTAAGTTCATCAGCCATTTCTTTGTACCCCATTACTACTTCTCCAGCACCTTTTCCTGGCGTCTGATATACACCAAAGTCTCTCTTTTGCTCTTTTTGTATCTGAAAAAAGTTTTGGCATCCTCTTTGATTTTATTGGCTAGCTTACCTTCGTATTTCATCTCTCCTCTCTTTATTGCTTTTTAATTGCCTTCTGTTGGCTTTTAAAAGCTTCCCAATCTTCTAACCTCCCATTAATTTTTACTCTATCATATGCCCCTTCTTTTCCTTTTATGCTGTTTTACGTTTCCTTGTCAGTCACAGTTGCCTCATCCTCCCTTTAGAATACTTCTTCATCTTTGGGATACATCTATCCTCCACCATCTGAATTGCTGCCAGAAACTCCAGCCACTGCTGTTCTGCCATCATCCCTGCCCGTGTCCCCTTCCAATCAACTTTTGCCAGCTCCGCTCTCATGCCTCTGTAATTCCCTTTATTCCATTATAACACAAACGCATTTGACTTTATCTTCTCCCTCTCAAACTGTAGGGTGAATTCTATCAGATTATGATCACTCAGTATTCATTTACCTTAAACTCTCCAATCAAATATGGCACATTACACAATACCCAATCCAGAATTGCCTTTTCCCTAGTGGATGCAACCAGAAGCTGCTCTAAAAAGTCATCTTGGAGGCACTCTACAAATTCCAGCACCAATCAGATTTTCCCAATCTACCTACATATTGAAATTCCCCATCAGTATTGTAACATTGCCCTTATCACATGCTTTTTCTATCTCCCATTGCAATTTACATCTCAGTTCCTGGCTACTGTTTTGAGGCCTTTATGTAACTCCCATTAGTGTCCTTTTACCCGTGCAGTTTCTTAACTCTACCCACAAATAAACTTCATCTTTAAACCTATCTCACTTGTTTCTAAGGATTTGATTTCATTTTTTACCAACACAGCCACCCTACTTGGTGGGGTGGAATGGCACTGCAGTGATTAGCACAAAACTTTACAGTACAGGCAATTTGGGTTCAATTTACACCACTGCCTGTAAGGACTTACTGCTTTCTCCCCATGGTGACATGGGTTTCCTCCGGGTGCTCAGTTTCCTCCCAAAGATGTACCAGTGTAAAATTGTCCCATGGTTAGGCTAGCATTAAATTGGGGGAATTGCTGGACGGCATGACTCAAAGGGCTGGAAGAGTCTACTCTGCACTGTATCTAAACAAACAAATAAATAAATACCCCATCCCCCCCCTCTGCCTACCTGCCTGTCCTTTTGATACAATGTGTATCCTTGGATGTTAAGCTCCTAACTATGATCTTACATCAGCCATGAGTCAGTGATGCCCACAACATCATACATACCAATCTATAATTGCACTAGAAGATCATCTACCTGAAGTCCCATATTCAACTCCTTTTTAATTTTGCCCCCATGTTACACTTCAACTCATCCCACATATTACAATTTTATCCTATCATCTGCCTGTCCTTCCTCACAGTATCAAAATTCAACGTTCAAAATTCAAAGTTCAAAGTAAATCAATGGCACATACAGTGGTGCTAGGAAGTTTGTGAACCCTGTAGAATTTTCTCTATTTCTGCATAAATATGACCTAAAATGTGATCAGATCTTCAAGCAAGTCCTAAAACTAGATAAAGAGAAAACAATTAAATAAATAAAACAACAATATTATACTTGTTCATTACATGTAGTTGTCGTGAAAAGTATGTGAACCTTTGCTTTCAGTAACTGGTGTGACCCCCTTTTACAGCAATAACTTCAAACAAGCATTTCCAGTAACTATTGATCAGTCCTGTACGTCTGCTTGGAAAAATTTTAGGCCCATTCCTCCTTACAAAACTACTCTAACTCTGGGATATTGGTGGGCTTCCTTGCAGGAACTGCTTGCTTTTATTTCTATAGGATTAAGGTCAAGTCTTTGTTTCAGTCATTCCAAGACACTAATTTACTTCTTTTTAAACCATTCTGATGTTAATTTACTCTTGTCTTTCAGATCATTGTCTTGTTGCGTTATCCAATTTCTATTAAGCTTCAGGCAATGAACTGCTATCCTAACATCCTCCTGTAAAATTTCTTCATACAATTTTGAATTAATTGTTCCCCCAACGATTGAAAGCTATCAATGCCCTG
Source organism: Mobula birostris (assembly GCF_030028105.1). Taxonomy (NCBI): domain Eukaryota; kingdom Metazoa; phylum Chordata; class Chondrichthyes; order Myliobatiformes; family Myliobatidae; genus Mobula; species Mobula birostris. The sequence continues at coordinate 178,856,954 of NC_092374.1, read as the reverse complement.
AGTCAGCAAAGCAGCCATAAACCATGATGCTCCTTCCATTATGTGTCACAGTTGGGCTGAGGTTTTGGTGTTGGTGTGTGATGTCCTTTTCCTCCCAAATATAGCAATGTGTATTTCTGCAAGAAATTCAACTTTTGTCTCATCTGTTCACAGAACATTGTCCCAGAAGCATTGTGGAACATCCATGTGGTCTTTTGCAATCTTGAGACTTGCAGCAATGTTTTTTTTGGAGCAGTGGTTTCCACCCTGGTGTCATTCCATTGACATCTTTCTTGTTCAGCGTTTTTCTTGTAGTGGGCACATTAACAGAAACTTTAGCAAGTTCTAGAGATTTCTGCAGGTTTTTTGCTATTACCCTTGGGGTAATATTCACAGTAAGTAAAAGAAATACAATGGAATCAATGAAAAAGAATGGAGAAACAGTTAATCTGCAAAAGACAATTAACAAAATATAAAAAGAGAAGAAAATAATAATAAAATTGCAAGCTGTGTTCCCGGTGTGATCTCTGCAGGATGCCCACTCCTAGGGGAAGTTGTAACAGTACTGAACTTCCTCCATTTGTAGTCAATTTCTCTAACTATGGACTGATGAATACTCAGGTCTTGAGAAATGCTTTTGTAGCATTTTCCAGCTTCATGCATCTCCATAATCCTTCTCAGGTCCTCTGAAAGGTGTTTTCATCAAGGCACAGTGCACATAAACAGATCTTTCTTGAGAAGGGCAGGCTCTGTCCGTAACCTTACGTTGTGTGTCTTTTTTTATCGGACAGGGCTTCTCAACAACCCACACTTCCAATCTCATCTCATTGACTGGATCACCCGATTCCAAATAGCTTTTGTAGAAGGCATTACCCCAGAGGTTCACATATTTTTTCCAACAAATACATGTAATATTGGATCATTATTCTCAATAATTAAATGAACAAGTACAATGCTTTTGTGTTACTTATTTAGCTGGGTTCTTTTTAGGACTTACATGAAAATCTGATCACATTTTAGTCATATTTATGCAGAAATAGAGAAAATTCTACAGGGTTCACAAACTTTCGAGTACCACTGTATATGTCACAGTATACAACCCTGAGATTAATTTTCTTGTGGTATTCGCAGTAAGTAAAAGAAACACAATGGAATCAATGATCACCCCCAACAGAATGGAGAAACAATCAATCTGCAAAAGACCATTAACAAAATATAAAAAGCGAAGAAAACGACAATAAATAAGTAAGCAATAAATCTTGAGAACATGAGATGAAGAGTCCTTGAAAGTGAATACAGTTCAGTTGGGGCAAGTAAGGTTGAATGAAGTGATCCCCTCTGGTTCAAGAGCCTGACGTTTGCCGGGTAACTGTTCCTGAACCTGGTGGCGTGGATCCTGGGACTCCTGTATCTTCTACCCAATGGCAGCAGCAAGAAGAGAGCATGACCTGGATGTTGGGGGTCACCGATGTTGGATGCTGCTTTTCTGCACCAGCACTCCATGTAGGTTGCTCAGTGGTAGAGAGGGCTTTACATGTGAAGGACCAGGCCATATCCAATACTTTCTGTAGGCTTTTCCATTCAACAGCACTGGTGTTTTCATACCAGTCCGTGATGACATGCACCCTGAAGTACGTATCTTCACTGTCCAGACAATATACTCTTCAACACATATGCATAGAAGTTTGTCAAAGTTTTAGATGACATGCTGAAACTTCACAAGCTCCTAAAAAAGGTAGAGGCACTGCCATGCTTTTTTCATGACACTTACGTGCTGGGCTCAGGACAAATTGACTGAAAGGATAACACTGAGGAATTTAAAGTTGGTGACCCTCTCAACCTCTGACCTGATCCTCCAAAGAGGAATGACCTACAGTGAGAGTTTGTTATGGAGATCCAAAACAATCACCTTCCTATATGCTGATTCCTCATCACCTTTCAGTCAACCAATGACAGTGGTATTGTCACCAAATTTAAACATGGCATTGGAGCTGTGCTTAGTGTCACAGTCATAAGAACAAGGCAAACAGAGCAGGGGGATAAGCACACAGCCCTGAGGTGCACCTGTGCTGATGGAGATAGTGGAGGCGATGTTGTTGGCAACCCAAACTGACTGGGATCTGCAAGTGAGGAAATTGAGCATCTGGTAGCTCAAGGAGCTATTGAGGCTAACATCTTGATTATTGATTAATTCTGATGGGATGTTGTCAATGACAAGCATCCTGATGTATGCACCTTCACTGTACAGGTGTTCCAGAGATGAGTGAAGAGCCAATGAAATGGTATTTGCTGTTGACCTGTTGTGATTGTAGGAAAATTGGAGCACATCTAAATCGCTTCTCAGGCAGGAATTGATATAATTCATCACCAAACTCTCAAAGATCTTTATCTCAGTGGACAGAAATGTAACTGGATGCTAGTCATTGAGGCAAGTTATCACATTCTCCTTAGGCACCTGTATGATTGAAGTCTGCTTGATGCAGAACTGTACTTCATACTTCCAAAGTGAGAGGTTAAAGATATCGGTGAACACTGCAGCCAGTTGATCAACACAGGTCTTTGGTACTCGGCCAGATATACTATCTGGGCAGGATGCTTCTGTGGGTTCTCCCTCCATGTGTTCACTTGCCTATAAGTACTGATGAGACCCAAAGGCAAATAACTCCAGAAAAAACTGGAATTCAAAGTAACCCTTTATTCAGTAAAACTACATCAAACTCAAACACATTCCCCAGCATGACTATTTAAATGGTTGATTCCAGAACAATTGAGTCTTTGATTGGGACAATGACTAATCAGTAAAATTCAGCCTGGGATTGGTTTCAGCTGACCACTTGGTGTTGATTGTTTTGGCTTGCAGTAACAATCCTCATGAAGGAAGCTCTCATGATGTCCTCAGAAACTGAAATCACAGGGTCTTCAAGGGCTGTTGGAGTCTGTGGAGGTGCCTCCATGTTTTTGACAGTCAAAGCTAGCATTAAAGACATGTGCTCATCTGGGGGTGAAGCTTTATTGCCACCTATGTCATTTGGTTTCACTTTGCAGGAGTTGATAGCATTCAAGTCCCAGCACAGTTGTTGAGCATCCTTTGGTGATTCAAATTTGGTCTGGAATTGCCACTTTGTATGTGAGATGGCTTTCTGGATATTGCATCTGAATCTCTTGTATTTACTTGGGCCAGACCTGAAATCTACTGATCTGGCCCTCAGCATTTTGTGGATCTCATGATTCATCCATGGCATCTGATTGGAGAGGGCTCTGAATGATATTCTAAGGATACACTCATCTACAACTGTTTTTATAAAGTCCGTGATCACCATTGCGTATTGGTTCAGATCCTCTGGTCCTTCAGGTTCTTGAACGTGGCCCAGACCACCAACTCATAGGAATCCCATAGCCGCTCCTCTGCCCCCTGTGACCACCTCTTTGTATGCAAGTAAGAGGAGGACAGCCATTGGTAGGCATTCCTAATTATAGTATATCAGTGGTTAAGTGTTTTAGGAACCCTGGTGCTGCAGCTGAAATGTTCATGATAATTGGGAAGAGATTTCTTCAAGCAAGCTTGACTGAAATACTTAACAATGATTTGAAAGGTGTCGGGGTAGTTTGTTTCTTGTTTACTGATGATGGCACTCCATACATTGAGAGCCTACTTAACATCAGCCTTTGATGGCTTGTAAACTGCAGTCAGGATCATGGAGGAGAACTCTCTCGGTAGGTAGAATGGTTGGCGCTTAATCATAAGATGCTTCAAGGTGGGGAACAAGAGTGCAACAAGACCGCTATATCTGAGCACCACAAAGAGTTTATCACGAAATACAGACTCCTATATTTTTGTTTTCTCTGAATCAGCAGTCTGGTCCATCCCGTGTATTGAGAAGCCTTGGAGCCTTAGCGACAAATCCAGCATGTCTGGAATGAGCCGTGTCTCTGTGAAACAGAGAATGCAGCAAATCCTCATTTCACTCTGATGCAATCAGCGGGAGGAGAGAGAAGCAGCATGCCATGCGTGCGCAGCCCTCCGGTGAAAAATGATATCGTATCCATTAAATAGGGGCCGTGGACAATTCTGATTTGATGGAGATGGACGTGAAAGCACAGAGGAACATCTGGAAAAATTTCTGAAACGCTTGTTCGCTGCTGTCGTTACTGCGCGGTCGGGAATCTTTCAGAGGGAAGGCCTCAAAATCCCTGGCTTTGCCTGCAGTTGGCGACCGAGATGGAGGTCGAATTGTTCGGACAGAGATGGCACTCAGTACTCGCTGTCGGAGAGTTGATCAGAGCTCGAAGTTTTTGGATATCTCAGAGTTGGACCATGGTCAGGTATGGCAGGGAGAGTTTTTCTTCTTTCTCCTGTCTGCGTGAGATGTGGGACATTTGAGAGACTTTGAATTTTTACTGTGCTCATGGACTTCTTAATCAAGTTATGGTATTGTTACACTGTTGTAACTATATGTTATAATTATGTGGTTTTGTTAGTTTTTTCTCAGTCTTGGTCTGTCCTGTGTTTTGTGATATCACACCGGAGGAAATATTGTATAATTTCTTAATGCATGCATTACTAAATGACAATAAAAGAGGACTGCGTGTCTTCATAATCTAATCTAATCTAATCTACAACAATTTTGCTCTTAGGTCCTCAATCTTGTTCTCCAGCAACAGTACATTTGCTAACACAATGCTGGGTAGAGGAAGTGTCATACCACTTCATTTGACTCTGTTTTGCAGTCCTCCCCTCCTCCCTCTCTTTTGGCGTAGTGATGTACCTATGACGGTTTAAAACTATATTATTTAAAGGGAAATTACAGGCTGCAGATTGCAATGAGAGTTATTCAAAAGAACTATATTTAGGAGTTTTGTAAACTGCCCACAGCTCATCACCATGGTTCACCAGCATCATCTTGCTGAAGCTATGCATTGACACAATGCATCAACTTGCATTCCAACTGCACCATCCATCCAGTTCTCTTCCCCTTCCAAAATTGGCTTAAACCTGACATAACATTCTAGCAAACTTGTTTGGTTTAAACCCGACATAACATTCTAGCAAACCTGTCCACAAGAGTATTGGTTCCTCTTGGGTTCAGATGTAACCTGTCAATTTTTTACAGATAATGCCTTCCCCAGAAGAGATCCCAGTGCCCAGTGATCCAGAAATTTGAAACCCTGTCCCCAGCACCACTTCCTCAGCCACTCATTCATCTATATTATCATCCTATTCCTGTCTTTACTAGTACATGGTACTGTGTGTATTCAAACAATTACTGCCAATTACTTCAGCCTCTTTTCTAACTCCTTGTACTTTAACTTTATTGACACCAAACAATTGATACTAGAATGTACAATCATCACAGCGATATTTGATTCTGCGCTTCCTGCTCCCTGGAGTACAAATCGATAGTAAATATTAAAAATTTAAATTATAAATCATAAATAGAAAATAGAAAATGGAAAGTAAGGCAGTGCAAAAAAAAACCGAGAGCCAGGTCCGGATATTTGGAGGTTACGGCCCAGATCCAGGTCAGGATCCGTTCAGCAGTCTTATCACACTATGCAGGACCTCCTTCCCCTCTCTACCTATGCCATTGTGCACCTCCACCTCTGATTAATCACCCTTCCTCTGCTCTCACCCAGGAGGCAACACACCATCCTGGCATCTCTTTTGTGGCCATTGGATCTCCTGTCTATCGTCAAGGAGATGGTTAGGTAGCCTACAATTCCACATCTTACAGGAGGAGCATTCCACTGACTTAACTACCATCCTGTCAACTCTTGTTATACCTCCAACTTCTCGGGCTTAAATTCTAGCCTGTGCCTATTCTCACTGAAGCCTGTGGAGCCAAATCCTGGCCACTCTAACATTGTCTACTCTACCAGGACTGCTCTGATTATACCTCGCTTCTTTCTATTGGCCCCTGCCGAGTCCCTAAGAGATTGCTATGATTGCAGCCTACTGAAAAGTTCCGAAAGGCACCAAGCTCTTTTTAAACCATACACTGCCTCACCAATGAAGTACATCTGCTGATGATTGTAGCCCACTGATATTTGCATTAACCAGCAGATCCACAGGTTACCTAATAAAGTGACCACTAAGTGTATTTTGATTCTAACTTCCGCTTGTCAAATCCATTTCCACCGATGCCCAGGACATCCCACATACTCTCCACCATTTTAACAACTTTCAATTCTCTGGCCTCCACCACTTCATTTTCGACACCTTACCTCCCTTCTATTCCCAATCAGGATGGCCCAAGAGCGCTCTATTTTTTTTCTGAAACATAGATCCAACTAGTACCTCTTAACTAACACCCTCTTCTACCTTGCGGAACCTGAGGTTACCCTGAACAAATTCTCTTTTGGTTCCTTCCACTTTCCAGTTCAGATGAAGCATCCCAGCCTGAAACATTGACTGCTCATTTCCCACTATGGATGCTGCCTGGGTTCCTCCAGAAGGTACATCCAATCTGCTGGAGGAACACAGCAGGCCAAGCAGCATCTGTGGAAAGAAAGGTTGTTTCAGGTTGATCTATGCGAGTGTCCTGATGCAGGTTTTAGACCTGAAACCACTCCACAGCAGCTACCTGACCTGTTGTGTTCCTTTAGCATTTTCTTGTATTGCCAAGGATTCAGGACTGTTTATTAAACAAAAAGCAAAAAGTGGGAATAAACATGTTATTCACAAGAAGCTTGGCTGTTACTAGGGGGATTCCATGGAAATCATATCAAAGATATAGTCCAACTAAGTCTTACTACCCAGTTGCTGATACAATAACAGTCAGACTAGTGAGCTGGGAGGAGGATGTGAGAATGTATGGAAGAAGCTAAAGATGAGATGAACTGACTAAGAGAATAAGTGAAAATATGGCAGTTAGACTGGTGAGCCTGACATTGGTAATTATTGGAAGATACTCTGGAGGGCAGGAGATTTAGATAGACAGAGCCTGCTTAAGGCTAGTCAGCATGGGTTTGACCATGGTAGGTCATGTCTAATCAATCTTATAGCATTTATAAAGGAGGGTACCAGAAAGTTGATGAAAGTAAAGCAGTTGATGTTGTCTGAGCAGACTTTGGCAAGGCCTTTGATAAAGTTCTGCATGGGAGTCTAGTCCAGAAGGTTCAGTCACTTGGCATTCATGATAAAGTAGGAAGTTGGATTCAATATTGTCTGAGCAGCAGAAGCCAGAAAGTGGCAGTAAATGGTTGCTTCTCTGATTAGAGGCCTGTACTGTTTGAGGTGCAGTAGGAATCGGTGCTGGATCCATTGATTTTTTTGTCATCAACTGTATATCAACGATCTGGATGATGATCAAATTTGCAAATAACCAAGATTGGAGATGTAGTGGACAGCGAGGAAAGCATCGGGATCTGGACTAGCTGGATAAAAGGGCTGAAAAACGGCAGATGGAATTTAATGTAGACAAGTTTGAAGTGTTGCACTTTTGGAGGACAAACCGAGGTAGGACACAGTGAATAGTTGTGCACTGAGGAATACAGTTGAACAAAGGGATCTGGAACACAGATCTATAATTCATTGAAAGTGGCATCATAGGTAGGTAGGGCAGTAAAGAGAGCTTTTGGCACATTGGCCTTCATAAATCAAATTATTGAGAACAGGAGTTGGAATGTTATGTTGAAGTTGTATAAGATGTTAGTCAGGCCAAATTTGGTGCATTGTCTACAGTTCTGGTCACTATCCCCATTTCAGTGCACAGAGCAGAAAGCAGTTAAATGGTGAGAGGTCAAGGTCCTAGATGAGCTTTCCATGAGGGACCTTGTCAAACACCTATCTAAAATACATGCATACAACATTCATAGCTCTACATTTATCAATTACCTCAAAAAATTAATTCAAATTAGTACTACCTGACTTGGCCATGCAAAACCATGCTGATTGTCCCTAATTAGGCATGGTTTTTCAAAGGCTGATATGTCCTATCTCTAAGAATCCCCTCTTGTAACTTTCCACATGAAATTCATCACTTTGTAGCTTCCTGGGTTATGCCTCTTTCCCTCTTGAATAACAGAACACAATGAGCTACAGCTAGTTCTTTGGGAACTCATTTGCACTAAGGACTTCTCACAAACTTTGCACCTCGGTGCTGAGTGGATGGTCAGATGTTCAAGGAACCCAGATGTTTATAGAGTCAGACAACATGGAAGCAGGTCCTTCAGCCCACCATGGGATACTCGTTTACTCACCTAGACACTTTTTAAATGCTGTCAGTGACTCTGCTTCCACCACTCTCTGCAACGGCGTGTTCCAGGTAATCACCACTCTCTGGGTGATAATGGTCTCACTCAGATCCCCTCTGAATTATTTCGCTCTTCCTTTTAATCTATGTCTTCTAGTTTTATCTGCCTCTGATATGGGGAAAATTTTCTGGCAGTCGACACTATCTCCACCCAAAATAATGTTGCAAAATTCAATACTATCCCTACTTAATGTCCTCTATTCCAGGGGAAACACACCCAGGATGTCTAATCTCTCCTCACATCTAAAACACTCCATCCAGGTGAATCTCCTCTGCAGATACTCTGGCACTGTCACAACTTTCCTTAACAACAGCATCGTACAGATCTTAGTTAGGATTAATTAATTAGTGCAGATCTGTACTATGGTTTCAAAACATGCTGACCCTGTGATTTGCCAGACCATTGAATGCTGGATTAGAGAGTAGAGTAAAATTTCCAGTGAACCCACTGTGCTTTAAAGAGTGTGGGGGATATACAAGCAATCCATACTCCAGCGCCTGCTGCAAATCCACCTATGTTCCTGACCCCTAGTGTCGCCAACCCCAACCATGGATCTGATTAGACATCTGGCTCAGAGTCCAGGTGTCAGCTGACTGAGCCATTTGCTGGATGATCAAGGTTTCTGAACAAGCAGGGAAAGGAATCAATATTAGCAACAGTATAGTGCTGTGGAAATTAACAGGGTTAAAGGGTGATGAGTTCTCAGGGACTGACAATCCACATCCTAGAGTAGAAGTGGCCCCAGAAATAGTGGAGGCATTGGTGGTCATTTTCCAAATTTCTTGCAGATCAGAGGATGGCAAAGGTATCCCTACTATTTAAAACCAAAGGGCTGATTGACTACAAGAGGAGGAAACTGAAGGTCCGTGAGCCAGTCCTCTTCAGGGATTAGAGGAGGAGAGAGTCAGCATCTTTAAATTCCTGGGCATTATCATTTCAGAAAATCCTGGGTCCAATACATAACTTCCATTATAAAGAAGGCACAGCAACACCCTATTTTCTTACCCCAAGTTTCTTAGAAGTTTGCAAAGGTTCAGCATGTCATCTAAAACTTTGACACACTTCTATTGATGTGCAGTGGAGAGTACATTGATTAGTTTCATCTTGGCGTGGTATGGAATCACGAATGCTCTTGAACGGAAAAGCCAACAAGAAGTAGTGAATACAGCTCACTCCATAATGGATAAAGCCCTCCCCACCACTGAGTATATCCAGAAGGGACACTATCGCAAGAAATAAGCATTCATCATTGACGACCCCTTCTCGTTGCTGCCATCAGAAAGGAGGCAGGGGAGCCTTAGGTGCCACACCACTAGATTCAGAAACAGTTATTACCCCTCAAGCATTAGACAAGGGATAACTACATTCAACTTCATTGATCCCAAAACTGAACTGATTCCATAACTTATGGACGCTCTTTCAAGAACTCTCCAACTCATGTTCTCAATATTTGATGCTTATTTATTTATTATTATTATTTTGTATTTGTTGTCTTTTTGTATTTGCAACAGTTTGTTGTCTTTTACATATTGGTTGTTTGTCCATCCATCAGTTTTTCACTGATTTGATTGTGTTTCTTTGTATGTAATGTGAATTCCTGCAAAAAAATGGATCTCCAAGTAGTACATGGTGACATATATGTTCTTTGAAAATAAACTCATTTTGAACTTTGAAGTGCAGTCTGATTAATGTTTTAAAAAGCCCCAGCATTACATCTTTGCTTTTACATTCTAGTCCTCTAGAAATGAATGCCAGCAACATCTTCATTACCACTGACTGCAAGGTAACCTTTAGGGAATCCTACGCAGGGACTTCCAAGTCGCTTTACACCTCAGATTTCTGATTTTTCTCCGCATTTAGAAAATAGTCTGGCCCTTTGTTCTTTCTACGAAAGTGCATGACCATACACTTCCCTATGCTATATTCCATCTGCCACTTCTTTGCCCATCTTCCTAATCTTTCTAAGTTTTTCAGCAGACTCTCTCTGTTTCCTCAACACTATATGCCACTATGCAGGGATGTCTTGTTGTAGCTATAGAGGGTCCTGGTGAAACCCATCAGGAGGTGTATGGTGTGGGTCTCCTTATCTCAGGAAGGATGTTCTTGCAGGAAGGTTCAGGGGAATATAACCATATAACAATTACAGCATGGAAACAGGCCATCTCAGCCCTTCTAGTCCGTGCCGAACTCTTACTCTCACCTAATCCCACCGACCTGAACTCAGCCCATAACCCTCCATTCCTTTCCTGTCCCTATATCTATCCAATTTAACCTTAAATGACATCGAACCTGCCTCAACCACTTCTGCTAGAAGCTCATTCCACACAGCTACCACTCTGAGTAAAGAAGTTCCCCCTCATGTTACCCCTAAACTTTTGCCCTTTAACTCTCAACTCAAGTCCTCCTGTTTGAATCTCCTCCACTCTCAATGGAAAAAGCCTATCCATGTCAACTCTATCAAGTCCCCCCTCAACCTTCTACGCTCCAAGGAATAAAGACCTAATTTGTTCAACCTTTCTCTGTAACTTAGGTGATGAAACCCAGGCAACATTTTAGTAAATCTCCTCTGTACTCTCTCAATTTTATTGACATCTTTCCTATAATTCAGTGACCAGAACTGTACATAATACTCCAAATCTGGTTTTACACAATTTCAACATTACATCCCAACTCCTATACTCAATGCTCTGATTTATAAAGGCCAGCATACCAAAAGCTTTCTTCACCACCCTATCTACATGAGATTCCACCTTCAGGGAACTATGCACCATTATTCCTAGATCCCTCTGTTCTACTGCATTCTTCATTTACCATGCATGTCCTATTTTGATTAGTCCTACCAAAACGTAGCATCTCACATTTATCAGTATTAAACTCCATCTGCCATCTTTCAGCCCACTCTTCTAATTGGCCTAAATCTCTCCGCAAGCTTCGAAAACCTACTTCATTATCTACAACTCCACCTATCTTAGTATCATCTGCATACTTACTAATCCAATTTACAACCCCATCATCCAGATTATTAGTATATATGACAAACAACACTGGACCCAGTACAGATCCCTGAGGCACACCGCTAGACACCGTCCTCCAATATGACAAAAGTTATCCACCACTACTCTCTGGAATCTTATCTTGCTCTGTCATTGGTGGAGGATTAAATGAAGAGACTGGAACTGGAGGAAGACAGAGATATCATGGGATTGTTGGTACAGAGAAGATTGTGGTGGTAAAAACGGCTACAGAAATTGTAAATAGTGGAAACAATCTGGAGGGCAGTCAGAGTTTACAGCACGACATTGACAGGATGTAGAACTGGGGTGAGAAGCTGCAGATGGAGTTCAACCTAGATAAGTGTGAAGTGGTTCATTTCGATAGGACAAATTTGAAGACGGAATATAATATTAATGGTAAGACTCTTGGCATGTGGAGGATCTGACGACAATCAAAGCTGCTGCGGTGGTTGACAGTGTTGTTAAGAAGGCATATGGTGTGTTGGCCTTCATCAACCATGGGATTGTGTTCAAGAGCCATGAGATAATATTACAGCTCTATAAGACCTTGGTCAGACCTCACTTGGAGTACTGTGTTCAGTTCTGGCCACCTCACTGCAGGAAGGATGTGGATACTATACAGAGAGGGCAGTGGAGATTTACAAGGATGTTGCCTGGATTGGAGAGCTTGCCTTATGAGATTAGGTTGAGTGAACTTGGCCTTTTCTCCTTGGAACGACAGAGAATGAGAGGTGACCTGATAGCTGTGATGAGAGGCATTGATCATGTGGATAGCAAGAGGCTTTTTCCCGGGGTTGAAATGGCTAACACAATGGGGCATAGTTTTTAGGTGCTTGGAAGGAGGTACAAGGGGGATGTCAGGGGTAAGTTTTTCACAGAAAGAGAGTGGTGGGTGCATGGAATGCGCTGCCAGTGAAGGTGGTAGAGGTGGTTACAACAGGGTCTTTTAAGAGACTCTTAGATAGGTACATGGAGCTTAGAAAAATAGAGGGCTATACAGTAGGAAAATTCTAGGTAGTTTCCAGAGTAGGTTACATGGTCGGCGCAACATTGTGGGCTGACAGGCTTGTAATATGCTGTAAATTTCTATGTTCTATAATGAAAATTTTGCTGAAGGGAAGGTTGTGTGACATGCTCCACAGCCTGGGTTATACACAATAGAAAAGGTACAGGAGGAAGCTTGAGTGGGAACTCCAGCAGAACAACATGAGAGAGGTCTGGAGTGGGATGAGGACCATCACTGGGTTTCGGCAAACTGGAGCTGAGGGCAGTGTGGACAGTGCCAACGAACTTAACCTGTTCTTTAACAGATTTCACATCTGTTGTCGGCCCCCAACCAACACATATTCCACTCTCCCCTCCTACCCCTCCTTACAGTCCCCCACCCTGCTCTCATGACTATACCCCTCTCCCACACGAAACCACCACGGTGGGCTTCATGGCTGAACAGGTGAGAAGACAGCTGAAACGTCTCAACCCAAGCAAGGCTGCAGGACCAGATGGTGTCAGTACCAGGGTGCTCAAAGCCTGTGCCCCTCAGCTATGTGGAATACTTCGCCACGTATTCAACCTGAGCCTGAGGCTCCAGAGTGTTTCTGTACTGTGGAAGACATCCTGCCTCGTCCCTGTGCCGAAGACGCCGCGCCCCAGTGGCCTCAATGACTACAGACCGGTGGCATTGACCTCCCACATCATGAAGACCCTGGAGAGACTTGTTCTGGAGCTGCTCCGGCCTATGGTCAGGCCACACTTAGATCCCCTCCAGTTCGCCTACCAGCCCCGACTAGGAGTTGAGGATGCCATCGTCTACCTGCTGAACCGTATCTACGCCCATCTGGACAAGCCAGCGAGCACTGTGAGGGTCATGTTTTTTGACTTCTCCAGTGCGTTCAACACCATCCTCCCTTCTCTGCTGGGGGAGAAGCTGACAGCAATGCAGGTGGATGCTTCCCTGGTGTCATGGATTCTTGATTACCTGACTGGCAGACCACAGTACGTGTGCTTGCAACACTGTGTGTCCGACAGAGTGATCAGCAGCACTGGGGCTCCACAGGGGACTGTCTTGTCTCCCTTTCTCTTCACCATTTACACCTCCGACTTCAACTACTGCACAGAGTCTTGTCATCTTCAGAAGTTTTCGGATGACTCTGCCATAATTGGATGCATCAGCAAGGGAGATGAGGCTGAGTGCAGGGCTACGGTAGGAAACTTTGTCACATGGTGTGAGCAGAATTATCTGCAGCTTAATGTGAAAAAGTCTAAGGAGCTGGTGGTAGACCTGAGGAGAGCTAAGGTACCGGTGATCCCTGTTTCCATCCAGGGGGTCAGTGTGGACATGGTGGAGGATTACAAATACCTGGGGATACAAATCGACAATAAACTGGATTGGTCTAAGAACAGTGAGGCTGTCTACAAGAAGGGCCAGAGCCGTTTCTAATTCCTGAGGAGACTGAGGTCCTTTAACATCTGCCGGACGATGCTGAGGATGTTCTACGAGTCTGTGGTGGCCAGTGCGATCATGTTTGCTGTTGTGTGCTGGGGCAGCAGGCTGAGGGTAGCAGACAGCAACAGAATCAGCAAACTCATTCGTAAGGCCAGTGATGTTGTGGGGATGGAACTGGACTCTCTCATGGTGGTGTCTGAAAAGAGGATGCTGTCTAAGTTGCATGCCATCTTGGTCAATGTCTCCCATCCACTACATAATATACTGGGTGGGCAAAGGAGTACATTCAGCCAGAGACTCATTCCTCCAAGATGCAGCACAGAGCATCATAGGAAGTCATTCTTGCCTGTGGCCATCAAACTTTACAACCCCTCCCTTGGAGGGACAGATACCCTGAGCCAATAGACTGGTCCCAGACTTATTTCATAATTTACTGGCATAAGTTACATATTACTATTTAACTATTTATTACTATTTTTCTATTACTATTCTATTACTATTTATTATTTCCATGACTATTACTATTTACTAAAAGTAGTATTACTATTACTATTTATTATTTATGGTGCAACTGTAATGAAAACCAATTTCCCCAGGGATCAATAAAGTATGATTATGACTATGAAAAAGAAAGTCTGCTCATTTTGAGAAAGGCAGTTACAGATTCTGTAAGTAATGAGAAAGGTAAATGGATGAGGGGAATTTTGTCACAACCACGGATTCGGCAGCGCAGTATATTTGGCAATTGCGCTCATGAATATGCATTTGTAAACTAATTATCATTTCATTGTGATAGTATTTAACTCCATTCATTCTGTCACAGTATTTGTTGAGACTTGGACACAGCAACTGTGCCTTGCTTGCATTATGACTTGCCTGAAAATTAAACTGTCCAGTCAACTGACTCTGAGGACTAGCGATACTTGTTCTATTCTTAGTTGTTCTTTTCAGTCGCAGTTAGGCTTCATTTTCCATTTGAGAGTTTTAGTTAATGGCCCTGTTTGGCCTAGCGTTTATTGTTTTCCTTTCCCTTTAACACTGTTCGCATTAAATTCTGTGAACCACCAACCTGCTTCAGTGTCTCTCACTCCGCACTTGGGCCATATACAAACCACAGTGACAACTTTATTGCAGATAGAATAGAATGTACTTTATACTTCATATCCTTTATACTTTATTGTCGCCAAACAATTGATATTAGAACATACAATCATCACAGCGATATTTGATTCTGCAGTTGCTGCTCCCTGGATTACAAATTGATAGTAAATATTAAAAATTTAAATTATAAATCATAAATAGAAAATAAAAAAACCGAAAGTAAGGTAGTGCAAAAAAAAAATGAGAGGCAGGTCCGGATATTTGGAGGGTATGGCCCAGATCCGTTCAGCAGTCTTATCACAGTTGAAAAGAAGCAGTTCCCAAATCTGGCCGTACGAGTCTTCAAGCTCCTGAGCCTCCTCCTGGAGGGAAGAGGGATGAAAAGTGTATTTGCTGGGTGGGCCATGTCCTTGATTATCCTGACAGCACTGCTCCAACAGCGTGCGGTGTAAAGTGAGTCCAAGGACAGAAGATTGGTTTGTGTGATATGCTGCGCCGTGTTCACAGTAAGCACAGGAACAGTGTCAAACAAGCACCTACACTCTTCCCAATTTTCCTCACCTCATCCAGCTTTCACACTGGAATAGAGCCAGGCTTCAGAAGCAATGGAAATCCGTTCAAACTGTAGTGATTACACTATAGCAAGTTGGTTGGCTGACCTGCAATACTTAAGCTGCACTTATGCAGACAAAGCCAAGCTCGAAGCCATTATCAACTTGCTCACCGAAGCATAAGGAAAGAAGGGGCTGACATTCGATATGTACAGCAACACACACACCAAGTGCTGGCTGGGTCAACCCAGCATGTCAAGAGAGCACCTATGGAAGGAAATGAATAGTCAATATTTTGGGGTGAGACTCTTCATCAGGACTGTACAGATTGCCCCAATGTGTAAGAAAATAAAGACAAACCCTGAAGCAGATGGACTACTTCCCAAATCCCTGAATCCCCCTTCCGATGACTACCGGCATCAGTCCACCAAGGTGCACCACTGAATGCCAGAGGAGATCCTTTCTCCCTGTGGCTATAAGACACCACATCTCCTTCTCCTTAAGTATATAAGTATACGGCTTCATTGCACATCTGTATGTAAGGGGTTTATTCTTTTATGTTACTGTGTAGGCTAATTAAAATGAATTCTTTGTTATGTTAAAAGCTGAGAAAGTTCTCTCGCTAGCAGCTTGTTTGGGTTATATTATTGATAATAGAGTAAACGAACCAATTGGGATAGATGTTATTCTTTCCAGTGTGTCTGCAAGTTATTGTGATGCGCGGGTTTTTGGGCAGAAGGCGCGAGAGAGAGAGAGAGAGAGAGGATGGACAAGGTGCTGTGAGCCGGCTAACGGGGTCAGATCCCAAGCAGGAGTCCAAGGTCCAGGGTTTTCGGCGAGGAGAGGAGACGGAGACAGACTCGTGTGGAGCGTCTGGTCCACCACCGTGGTTGGTCCCAGGCGGCAGGTCGAGGTGGTCAGAGGGGATTGAATGGCGAAGACAGGGTCGTTACTAGAGCTCCAACTGTTTGTGCATAAAGAGATTGAACTTTGCTAAATTGGCGCCTTTTATTTTCCTTTATATTTTATCTCTATTAATTATATAGTTCCAGTAATATCTATAAACTGTAATTTATTTAATCGTATCTGGTGTATTGTCTGTTATTTGGCGGGGTGGGGTACATCACACAGCATCCACACAAACTTAAGTACCCAGTCTGGGGGCTGTTTCCCCAGACGACAGTGAGTTTAGTGACCCTGAGACTTGCCGGGGGGGGGGGGGGCTACATGTATTTTACACTATTTACGTTTTAATGCACATTTTGTATTTTTTCATACCTCAATATATTTCCAAGTATATATTTCTGACTGAGCAACCTTGCAACAATAATTTCCTCTGGGATAAATAAAGCTTTATCTTATCTTATCAGTGGAAGAGTCCATGTGTTCCACATCACTATCTGCAGATCCCACAGAACCGTAGTGGAATCAGGTTACCCTCCATCCCCAGGGATTGTGTAAGAAGAGGGCAAATAAGGTGTGCAGGATCATTGCAAAGGGAAGGAAAGAAACTCAGAAAAAGCGTACAGTTGCGCTGTAGTCTGCACCTATACCATTGTACAGACAGCGATACAGGACAGAAAGAGGACCTTTAAATCCATGCCAATCACTGAACACCTAGTCACACTAATCCCAGAGACACAGGAGGTACTGTAGATCCTGGAAATCTTGAGCAACACACTTGAAATTCTAGAGGAACTTAGCATGTTAGGCAGCATCCACCATAAGCAGTCCCATCTGTTTGAACCAATTTTCCAATTCTAGTTGCATTTCACCCCTTGTCCTTCCATTGCCCATCCTTCCCTTTATTCTCAGTGCACTGTTCTCTCCTATTCGACTGCTTCATCTTCTGCCCTTTATCTCTTTGTCCATCATCTGAAATTCTCATAGCATCGTCTTTCATCCACCCAGCCCCACCTATCCACCTTCCCCCTCTCACGTGGACTCACCTATCACTTGCCAGCTCGTACTCCCCCCCCCACTTCTCCCGCCCTCTCTCTCTGTCTTCTGCCCCCTTCCTTTCGAGACCCCATGAGTGGTCGAGGCCCAAAGCATCAACTATTCATTTCCATTCACAGATACTGCCTGACCTTCTAATTTCCTCCACCACACAGTTGCTAAACTAATCCCATTCTTATATTATCCCTACTTTCCCATCGATCCCCACCCCCAAGTCCTACCACTGACCCACACTCTGGGGGAAATTTACAGTGGCCAACCAACTCATCAGTCTGCATGTCTTTGGGACGTGGAAGGAAATCGAAGCAGCCAGCGGAAACACTCGGGGTCACAGGGAGAAGGTGCGTAGATGGTGCCGGAAGTTGGGACTGAACTCAGCTCTACAAGCTGAGCCACTGTGCTGCCCTGTGGGGAGTAACCTGCTTACCTTTCCTTTTGGATTATGGGTATCACTGAAAGGTTCGGCATTTAGTGCCCATCCTGGGAACGCGGTGGGGAACCACCAGCTACTTCACAGCAGCAGCTTGTGTATGCCTCCATTGTGAAAAGGTGGGAAAAGAAACTTTTACAAGCCAAAGAGTCTGGATAAAGCCAAGTATCAAATTTACTGCACAGTATAAATGTATGCAAACGTAAGCAGGGAAACAGCATGCAATATTACCAACACTAATATTTAGAGCAATTTCTAAAACCAAAACAATGCAAAATTCACAGGGCACATCTCCCAGGTGGCAACAATACATGTTTTAGACTCCTAGAAAACATTACACTACATTGAACATTAGCTGGGCAAAATACATTCTGAGGTAAACTCAAGTTTCTTGATATATGTTCTTCTGATAGAGTATGTACACCTGTGTTTAGTACTGAACTCTTCTCTTTTGCATCTCCCTCGACAACGGAGTTGAACAGTGATGAGCCCTCTTCCCTGGTGTTGTGGGCTGGGCGTGTGCTGTGCCCAAACACTCCATTCATTTGGTTTCTAAAAATTATGGGAAGGGTTGTGCTCCTCTTACACCTTCACTTGCTAATCTCATGCATGTCTGATCACATGTGTCTCAGTGCAGAAAACTTCCAGAGACCGAAGATCCTGTCCAACAACAGCAACATATTTGTATTTGCCACAACGGAAGGAAAACTGGGTGTGCCATCAAAGACCCCAAAAACAGCCCTTCCAGCAAAAAGTTTGTTAATTCTCCAATCAGCAATCAGTTCCCACTGAGAATATATGTACACCATAATGGTGTCATTCAAATGGCTGGACTGATACAGTAGCTACAATTTCACTGACCAAATAAATGTAAAGCAAGATATCGACTTTGATGAAAGCCAGATGTGTTAACCCTGTATCTCCATCCAGTGGATACCGTCAGACTTGTTCCATGTCTCCGCTTTAACTTCAGATTTGCAGCAGCTGTACTATTTTGCTTTTGGACCAGCTTTTAAAAGTGGAAATTTTGAAGGGAAAATCTTCCATCAGTTAGGATGTGGAGTTCCTGGAATACAACATCCTTATTAAAGTGAGGTAAATGGGGGGAACATACCCCTGCGGAGATTTTTGACCTGCTTATGGTACGTATTCTAGATTTACCCCCAGTTTTACCCTCATTCCTCCAAGAATATACACGATTAAGGTGACAGGTGACGCCAATACTTCCAATGCTGACAATTCTTCCCACAACCATCTTTGAGTGTGGGCCTACCAGTGTATTATGACAGAGCGTTATCAGTACAGTTTGGCAGGTACCCATCCAGAAGCTTTTCAGCATTCAACCTTCCCTGTGTCCGCTCTTTTGAGTTAATCAACTAACTCTTTTCCTCCTCCTCCTCTGGAGATCTACAAGTCTTCCCTTCTCAAGGAGCATTTCCAATACCCTCTGGAAAGTGGTGTTGATTTGACTCTTTGGGCCAGGCTTTTTCCATAATCGCTGCCCTCAGGTACTCTTTGGCTTGCTTGAAGGGAGGATGGGAGGTTTCTCTGCGGAGTGGGTGTGCCTGTGTATCTCCAGGGAGGAGGAATAGGTGAAGCAGTGCTGGCAGAAGTCGCACTGGAAGCGCCTGTCGCCAGTGTGGGTGCGCTGGTGCTTGAGGAGGTGTGCCAGCTGCGTGAAGCCCCTGTTGCAGAACTCACACTTCAGGGGCTTGTCCCCCGTCGGGACGCACTGGTGCTTGAGGAAGTAGGACGAGCTGAGGAAGGCCTTATCACAGGCCTCGCAGTGGAACGGCCTCTCCCCTGTGTGGATGCGCCGGTGGATCACCAAGTAGGATGCACTGCAGAAGTCCCGGTCACAGGTCTCACAGCGGAAGGGCCTCTCGCCCGTGTGGCTGCGCTGGTGGATGCGGAGGTAGGAGACGTTGCAGAACACCTTGCCGCAGACGTCGCAGTGGAAGGGCTTTACCTGGGCGTGGCTGCGTCGGTGGATGCGTAGGTAGGAGAGGCTGCCGAAGGCTTTGCTGCAGACCTCGCAGCGGAAGGGCCTCTCGCCGGTATGGAGGCGCTGGTGCACCACCAGGTAGGCAGCGCTGCAGAAGTCCTTGCCGCACGTCTCGCAGCGGAAAAGCCGCCCGTCCTTGGGGACGCACTTGTGCTCAGCCAGCCGGGCTGGCGTCATGAATGCCTTGCCACACACCTTGCACCTGAAGCCCCGGCCGCCGGCGTGACTGCGCCGGTGCAGCACCAGTTGCGACTGCTTGGTGAAGGTGCTGCGGCACGTCTTGCATTGGAAGGGCTTCTCGCCCGTGTGCAGGCGCCAGTGCTGCAGGAGGGCGGTGGCCTGCGCGAACGCCTGCTCACACACCTTGCACTGGAAGAGCCGCTCGCCAGTGTGGACATGACGGTGCTTCACCAGGCTGGAGGAATGGCTGAAGCTCTTGCCGCACACTTCACACCGGAACGGCCTCTCACCCGTGTGCATCCGCAGGTGGGCACCCAGGTCGGAGGGCTGGGCAAAGGTCCAGCTGCACAGCTCACACTTGTATGGCTTCTTCCCCGTCAGGAAATGGCGTGACATCGCAGCCACTGGGCAATTGCTCTGGGAAACCGAGGGGCGTCCTCGCTGGGAGCCCTGGCGTTCGTCAAGTGCAGTCCATTCCCAGTGACTCTCCATCCCCCAATGCAGTCTGTAAACAAAACAACAAAAAAAAATCATGCATTGCAATACGGTATGGATCAGAGTGCTCTGATGTGCTTAGCTCATGTTGAACTAGAAACTCATCTAAGATAGTCGCATCTCCAAAGAGAACCTCAGATGTCACCTCAGCGCGTAGGCATTGAGACACAAAAGGCGCAGATGTTTCCTTAATTGGTCCCCCTCTGTCCCTTCAATGCATACAAAATGCTGGAGAAACTCAGCCAGCCAGACAGCATGTATGGAAAAAACGTGCAGTCGACAATTTGTGCCAAGATCTTTCTGCAGGGCTCTGTCGCTTTCCTCTCTCCTCCTGACATGCTCCCCTCCATCGCTCGATCTCTTTCCTTTCCTCACCCTCTCCATCTGCCTATCACCCACACACTCCTCCGACTGGATCCCCTCCCTTTATTTCATGCTCCACTTCCCTCTCCTGTCAGGTTCCAAACCTTCACCTCATCATCACTTCCACCCATTGACTCCACGTTGTTAATGCCATTCTACTTCTGCTTTTCCCATTTGCCTGTCACTTCCCTCCCCTCACCTGGATTCACCCGTCACCTGCCAACTCTTGCTCCACCCCTTCCCTCTGCCTTTCAATACTGATTGCTTCCCCTTCTCTTCCAGACCAGTTGAGGGATCTGAACCTGAAACTTTTACAGTCCATTCCCCTCCACAGATGCTGTCTGACCCACTGAGTTCCACCAGTGTTTTGTTTGTTGTTCTAAATTACAACATCTGCAGTCTCTTTTGTTGCCATTTGCTTGTGTTTGGCTTATATTCCTCTAAATGGCTCAAAGGCTCCACATTCTTCCTCTAAGGGCAATTCTAGTCACTCCACTACAGGAAGAAGGTAGGGCTTTGGGAAGGGTGCAGCAGATGTTCACCAGGTACTGCCTGGATTAGAGCGATGAGTTATATGGAGAGGCTGGATGGAAAATCCTACAGATGGTAGTGGATATGGCCCAGCTCATTATGGGTAAAGCCTTCCCCACCGCTGAGCACATCTACATGAAACACTGATGCAGGAAACCAGCATCCATCATCGGGGACTCCCATCACCCAGGACATGATCTCTTTTTGCTGCTGCCATCAGGAAGGAGGTCAGGAGCCTCAGGACTCACACCACCAGGTTCAGGAAGAGTTTCTTCCCTTCAAAGGGGATAACTTTACTCGCTCTATCATTGAAATGTTCCCAACCAATGGACTCTCCATGTTATGTTCTCGATATAGTTTAATTAATAAATATTATTAGCTCTATCCTTTTTTATTTGTACAGTTTGTTGTCTTTTGCACATAGGTTGAATGCCCTTTCTCATCTGCCTATCATCTCCCCCTGGGTCCCCTCCTCCTTCCCTTTCTCCGATGGTCCACTCCCCTCAATCAGATTCCTTCCTCTCCTGCACTTTACCTTTCTAACACACATGGCTTAACCCATCACCTTCTAGCTATCCTCCTCCCCCCCCCCATCTTTTCATTCTGGTGTTTTCCCCCTTCCTTCTCAGTCCTGAAGAAGGGTCTCAGCCCAAAACATCGACTGTTGATTCATTTCCATAGATACTTCATTGATTCTGTTATGGTTCTACAGATTTGTTGAGTATGCCTACAAGAAATAGAATCTCAGGGTTGTATAGGGTGACATATACAGCATGTACTTTGATAATAAATTTACTTTGAACTTTGGTAAACTTGGGTTGTATTTTCTGGAGCAGCAGAGGCTGGGAGACCTCATAGTTTATAAAACTACGATAGGTTGATGGTAGGAATCACTTCCTCAGAGAAGAAATCTTAAGTTGTAGAAGACATGGATTTAAAGTGCGAAACTTTAAAGGACATATTTTTCATACAGAGCATGGTAGGTTCTTAGAACAAGCTGCTAGAGGTTGTGGTGGTGAATTCAATTCCAATAACAGCATTTAAAAAACTGTTAGATAAAAACAAGAATATCCAGGAGTAGAGAAATATGGATCTGTTGGAATCAGAAGAGAATTAGTTTAATTTGGTATCTTGTTTTACGCAGACACTTTGGGCTGTAAGGCCTGTTCCTATGCTGTACTCTTCTGCTTTCCCCGTTCTCTGTTAAACCATTCCTATCTCTGTAACCATTCAGGTGTCTTTTTAATAGTTTATTTTACCTGCCTCAAACACTTTCTCATACAACTTATTCCATAAACACACCACCCTCTGTTACCTTGCAGATCCCTTTAAAATTGCTCACCTCTCTTTAAACCTATGCCTGCTAGTTTTTTTTTATTACTTTCTTCGGAAAGAAGATTGTGTGTGTTCTCCTCGTGATTTTATACATCTCTCTAAGGTCACCCCTCAATCTCTTATACATCAAGGGTTAAAGTCCTGGCCTGCCCAATGTTCCCTACAACTCAGGCCCTCGAGTCCTTGCACTAGAGACTGCAGGTGCTTGAATGTGAACAACAAAGAAGCAACTGGGAGAACTCAGAAGGTTAGGCGGTGTCTGTGGAGGGAAATGGACAGATAGTTGATGTTTTAGGTCAAAACTATCTGGACTACCTCCCTCTACAGACGTTGCCTGATTCAGTGAGTTCTTCCTGCAACACTGACAAAATGCTGGAGAAACTCAGCAGGTCAGTCATAGTCATGCTTTATTGATGCCGGGGGAAATTGGTTTCCGTTACAGTTGCACCATAAATAATTAAACAGTAATAAATCCATAAATAGGTAAATAGTAATATGTAAATTACGCCAGGAAATAAAGTCCAGGACCAGCCTATTGGCTCAGGATGTCTGACCCTCCAAGGGAGGAGTTGTAAAGTTTGATGGCCACAGGCAGGAATGACTTCCTATGACGCTCAGTGCTGCATCTCGGTGGATTGAGTCTCTGGCTGAATGTACTCCTGTGCCCACCCAGTATATTATGTAGTGGATGGGAGACATTGACCAAGATGGCATGCAACTTGGACAGCATCCTCCTTTCAGACACCAGCAGGCAGTATCCATGGAAATGAATGTACAGTCGATGTTTTGGGCTGAGACCCTTCTTCAGGACTGTAAAGGAAGTGGGAAAACACTAGAATAAAAAGGTAGGGGGGAGGGGAAGGAGGATAGCTAGAAGTTGATAGGTCAAGCCAGGTGCGTTGGAAAGGTAAAGTGCAGAAGAGGAAGGAATCTGATAGGAGAGGAGAGTGGACCATAGGAGAAAGGGAAGGAGGAGAGGACCTAGGGGGAGGTAATAAGCATTTGAGAAGAGGTAAGAGGCCAGAGTGGGAAACAGAAGAGACGGTAGGGAGAGAGAAAAATATTTTTACCAGAAGAAGAAATAAATATTTATTGCAGTTGAAATATAAGTATTGCTTCTCCTGAGGGTGGCCGCATATTGCCACAAGAAGAGGCCGTGGACCAGCAGGTCAGAACAGGAATGGGTATCCGAATTCAGGTGTTTGGCCTCTGGGAAGTCCTGCCTTCGGTGGATGGAGCAGAGGTGCTGAACGAAGCTGTCCCCCAGTTTACGGCAGGTCTCACCAATGTAGACGACCCACCTGGAAGTGTCGCCTCACCTGGAAAGACTGTTTGGGGTCCTGAATGGAGGTGAGGGAGGAGGTGAATGGGCAGGTGTAGCACTTTGGCCGCTAGCAGGGATAAGTGTCGGGACGGAGATTAGCGGGGAGGAACAAATGGACAAGGGATCCCTGCAGAAAGTGGAGAAAGTGTGCAGGGGAGGGGGAGGGGTAAAGATGTGTGCTGGATGCGGAGGCTCACAGGTGGGTAGTAGGTAAAGGCAGGAGAAACTATCACTGTTAAGGCAGTGGGAAGATGGGGTGACAACGGATGTTCAGGAAACAGGGGGAATTGCAGGTGAGGGCAGCATCAATAGTGGAGGAAGGGAAACCCCATTCTTTGAAGGAGGACAACATCTCTGATAACCTGGAAAGCAAAGCCACATCCTGGGAACAGGATGGGGATGAATGAACTGAGAAAAGGGAATAGCACTTTGTTTGTTTATTTATTTATATATATATCTATCAATCTTTCTATCATTCATTTTATTTATTTATTTATTGAGATACAGTGCAGAATACGCCTTTCGAGTCATGCCACCCAGCAATCTCCAAACTTAATCCTAGCCTAATCACAGGACAATTTACAATGATCAATTAACCTACAATCCGGTACATTCTTGGACTGTGGGAGGAAACCCACGCGGTCACAGGCAGAATGTGCTAACTCCTTCGGGTGGGAAGATGCACAGTCAAGATAACCGTGGTAAACTTCTTCCTGCAGCTTGTTTTCTACTTGTTTGATGGGTGACATAGACTCACACAGTGGTCCCAAAAGCTGCCTCACATCTGCTTATACCAGGGATTTCCATCCTCTGCCCAGACATCAGGAGTGAACATTTTTCCTTACTCCTACCTGAGATTATATTAGTTACTTATATTTCTGATTTCTAGTGAGAAGGTTTTGAGACAAGTGAATACATTCCATTCATTACCATTTTTAAAGATTAAATGCAGGTAAATGAGAACAGTAGAGTTGGATATTTGATGGTCACTGTGGACAAGATGAGCAGAAGGGCTTGGATCTTTACGGTACAACTCTATTTTGATTCAGTCACTCACACATGTTCTCCTTTGCTGAAGGTCCCTGGTGTTTAAAATCTTCT
Organism: Mobula birostris; assembly: GCF_030028105.1. Lineage (NCBI taxonomy): Eukaryota > Metazoa > Chordata > Chondrichthyes > Myliobatiformes > Myliobatidae > Mobula > Mobula birostris. The sequence continues at coordinate 178,831,890 of NC_092374.1, read as the reverse complement.
GTCAAGTTACAATCTCACATCCATGCGAACCTTACTCTTTGTACACAATATAGAGATTACAATTAGACAGAGAAGGTGAAAGTAATAAAAAAAATTGCCACATGCTGGTAATCTGAAATAAAAGCAGCAAATGCTGGAAAACACTCTGCAATTCAGGAAGCACTCTGTGGAGAGAGCAGCAGGCCTAATATAACAGTTCAGAGAATGCTCAGATCAGTCCCCTCACTTTTCAACTGGTGCTCCCTCACTTTCCACTTGAATAGCCAACAAGCCAACAGCACAAATGTTGAGTTTTCCTATCTCTGGTAATCCTTTCTTCGGTATTCCCAGTGCTTCGCTCTCCCTCATTCCAAACCTCCTCCAGCCCCACTATTTGTGTTTCCTTTGCCACCCTTACCAACCATCTTCATTCCCTCCCAGTTTGATGCACCTATTACCCATACATTTCACCCACTGGCTCTCCCCACCCTCCCACATGGTTCTAGTTCTGGTTCCATCCACCTTTCGGCTCTCCCAGTGGTTCCCGTTGTTGCCTTCCTTATTTATCCGGTAGTCTTTAGTGTTCCTGCTGCTCTGTTTCCATCTTCACCTGCCTCTTGCCACTCATGGCTGCATCGGCCTCTTTTTGTGTCTGCCTCCATCTAGCATCCACTTGCCTCCATCTTCCAACTTCACTCCTCCTCCAAAACATAGCTCGAACTGTCCATCATCCAACCCACTCCTCCAATCACCTCTGAGCTTTGTCCTTTGTCCCACCTCCCCCCCTATAATGCCACCACTACTCCCAGTCCTGAGGCAGTTTTTTGACTTAAGATGTCAACAGTTCTTCCTCCTCCATCTCTCCTCTATCTCTGCTTTAAATGCACTCAATGACTTGGACTCCAAAGCCTCTTGTGGCAACAAATTCCACAGATTTACCACCTGCTGACTAAAGTACTTTCTCTGCATCTCTGTTCGAATTGGACGTCCTTCAATCTTGAAGTTGTGCCCTCTTGTCCAAGAATCCCCTACCATGGGAAATAACTTTGCCATATCTAATCTGTTCAGGCATTTTAACATTTGGAATGTTGCTATGAGATCCCCTCTCATTTGCCTGAAGTCCAGGGAATACAGCCCAAGAGCTGCTTGATCTGCTAAGTTCCTCCAGCAGGTTGTTTATTGCACCAGATTCCAGCATCTGTAGTCTTGAGTGTTCTGACTTCTTGAGTGTTTAGAACATGGTAACAACAACATAACAGTATTCTTAATTGTGGATTAACCATGTACAGCACCCTCTCCATGAGAAATTAACTATGTGACCTGACACTGATGTTTTATTAACCTGCTTTGCAATGTTGAATGATTCTTGGATGATTTACATAATTGTATCTTATTCAACTCCATCACCTGGAATCATTTTCCAAACTGTATGTGTATTCCTTCATCTCATACCGATCACATCACCCAAGCAAAAACTTAACTAATTGTTCAAGAAAGACTTAATATTGTCATAACTATTACAGTCACATTAATTACACTCACCAAAAGGCACCTTCCACAAAGTTTAATTTCCAAAGCATTTAACTATTAGTTCTGCACTCCAGAACTAACCTGTAAAATCACCCAAGTACTTACTAAATGTGCCAAATATGTACTTAATAGTCTCTCCATGGAGAGTTAGACAACATGGAAAAAGGCCCTTTGGCCCAACTGAGCTACTCCCATTTGCCTGCAGTTGGCCCATTTGTAGCCACCAACATTTGCATGAAAGAGTTGCCTCGCAGGCCCCCATTAAATTCGCCTCCTCTCACCTTTAACCTGTGCCCTCTGGTTTTAGATTCCCCTACCTTGAGAAAAAGACTATGCCCATGATGATATTGTCAGCCTCTATGTTCCAGGGGAAATAACCCAATTCATATAACTCCACTCTTTTCAGCTGAATGGCATCTTTTCTACAGCATGGTGACCAGAACTCTCTCAATATTCAGTGTGCTCTCAATTCATCTGCCCAAGTCAACAGTGAATTAATTATCTTCAGAGCAACAGCTACAATGATTTGAATTATTAGATTAGCTTTGTTTGTCATGTACACATCAAAACATACAATGAAATGCATCATTTGTGTCAACTACCATCATAGCTTGAAAATATACCAGGGGCAGCCTGCAAGCATCACCATTGCCTCCAGTGCTAACAGAGCATGCTCACAACTTATTAACCCTAACCAATATGCCTTTGGGAATGTGAAAGGAAACTGAAGAGATGCAGTCACAGGGACAAGGTACAAATTTATTTCGGACAGCAGTAGGAATTGAACTCTGATATTCCAGCCACTGGTGTTGAAAAGTGATTTGCTACTGTGGGAGGAAAAAAAACAGGCTGCTTACAAGGGCACCTGCAGTGTAAACCAGTGTGATGCACTTCACTCCAGCCTGCCTGCAAGTTGGGAAATACAATCCTTCGATCATAAAACTGGTCAGAGATCTATAAAGCCCTGTCTTAAATATACAAATAGGACTTTACAAATTCGCAGTATTGCAGTTTCAAGCTGAAACCTCCACAACTGTGATTAAGTCAGAGAGATGTAACAAGGAAATAGCTCAATCTGCTGGAAGAACTCAGTGGGTCAAGTAGCATCTGTAGAAAGAAAGGAAATGTTGAGCTTTCAGGTCAAAACCCTGCATAAGAACTCAATCCTTTCCTCTCGCAAATGCTGCTTGATCTACTGTATTCTTCCAGCAGATTGGTCATTCTCCAGATTCCAGCATCTGCGGTATTGTCTCCACAACATGGAAATTGCCTTTTGCCCCCCAAGCCTGCGCTGGCTATTTACTCTAATTCATTTTATTCTCCCCATATTAACTCACCTACTCATGGGACAATTATAACCTACGAGCTCACACAGTCATACAGAAAATGTGCAAACTCCATATAGGCAACACCTGAGGTTAGAATCGAACTTGGGTCTCCGGTGCGGTGAGGAAGTGTCTCCAGTGCTCTGCCACTATGCCAGCCATGTGCTGCAGCTTCCATTCTGGATGCAACTGAACCTCACAAAGAAAGGCAAATATGTTACTTGGATCTGTTTGCTTGTGGACTTGAAATTTGGGGCTTCCTTTGATGCTCCCATGACCTGTGTCCATCACCTACCCAGCAAAGCACGCTCCACCTCCATGAGAAAAGCTAATGAACAGCAGCTTGAAAATCTTCCATTCAACACCCAATGCCTGAACACAGACAGCTAACAATTTTAGTGTCTCAGAGCTATGGAAATTACCCTCTAGCCCAACTCATCCATTCCAACCAAGCTGCTAGTCCCATGTCCTTCTACATATTTTCTATCCATGTGCCTATCTATTGAACATAGTAACTGTTGCTACCTCTACAGCTTCCTCTGGCAGTTTGCTCCATATATCCACATCAATCTGTGTGAAAAGGTGTCCCCTCAGACCCTTTCAAAATCTTTCTCCACCTCTCATTTCAGATTCCCTCACAATAGGAAAACAGACCGTGGCCATTCACTTTGTCTACGTTCCTCATTATTTTATGGACCTCTGTAAGCACACCCTCAGCCCTGTACACTCCTGGGAAAACAATCCCAACCTTTCCTTATAACTCAAGCCCTCCACTCCCAGTAAGATCCATACCCATCTCTTCTACACCCTTTTTCAGATTCCTGACATTCTTCCTATATCTGTCTATCTCATATGGGAGATCAGCAGTTTCATGTCCAAGGTATGTCCACCATTTGTCTTCATGCTTGTGACCAGGAGTTAAAGACCAGCCCTAGGTTGGGGAAGGTAATAATGTCTAATTGACAACTTCTCCAAGTCAGTGGGACCATGGTGACCTGGGCATAAGTTTGCAGTTACTGATCTTTGGCGCATGTCATTCACTGTCTTCGGGCTATGATGAACACAATGTGTTAACTCTGCAACCTTGTAAAGAGTTAAAACACACACACACACACACACACACACACACACACACACACACACACACACACGTCAGCCCACATTCACTTCAAAACATTTCACAAGTATATCAGAAAATCATTGAAAATATTGCCCCTATACCGGACGGCAAACAGCAGCAAGGAAACAGGTCCTTCAGCCCATCAATTCCATGACAACTATTAGCCGTCCATTTACATTACTCATATTTCATTCTCCAACTGAAGTTTGGTGGTGTTATGGATAGTGTAGAAGCTTGTCATAGGATACAATGGGACACAGAAAAGATAGAGAGCTGGGCTGAGAAGTGGCAGATGGAGTTCAATCTGGGCAAGTGTGAAGTGATACACTTTGGAAGATGAAAGTGAAGAAAGGAGTACAAGATTAATGCCTGTATTCTCAGCAGTGTGGAGTAACAGTGGGATCTTGGAACAACATCTATAGATCCCTCAGAGTTGTGAGGGTGGTTAAGAATGTGTATGAGGTATTGTTCTTCATTAGTCAGGGGTCACGAAGTAATGTTGCAGCTCTATAACTAAACTTTGGTTAGACCTCATTTGGAATATTGTGTTCAATTCTGGTCCCCTCGTTACAGCAAGGATGTGAAGCTTTAAAGAGGGAGCAGAGGAGATTTTCCAGGATGCTGCCTGGGTTAGAGAGCCCGCCTTAATGAGGAAAGGTTGAGCAAGCTGGGTTGATTTTCCTGTGGATGCTGCCTGGCCTGCTGCGTTCCACCAGCAGTTTGCGTGCGTTGCTTGAATTTCCAGCATCTGCAGATTTCCTCGTGTTTAAAGTTGATTTTCTCTTTGGGGAGGAGGATGAGAGATGGCTTGATCGAGGTGTATTCACCACCCTAAGGTGCTCTGAAGTGTCAACAGATAACAGATCACGCCTGCTCCTGACTATTCAACAACCTCCCTCAATCTACCAGTTTGCAAATAAAGAAAATGCATCGTTACTATATATCACATTCATTCTCCCCGGTATATCTTACAGTTCCGACCCTTTCCCATAACAGCAACAGTAGTGGCCCCGTCCATATCCCCACACCGCTCCGGTCTATGCGTCCAACCATCCCCCATCTCAGCCTCACCGTCTCCGCTCCGCTCATTTCGGCTGCTCGCTCTGCAACGAAAGGAGGCCGCGGCCGCTGTAAATGGGCGGTTCTTATCTGATTGGCAGGTCAAACAGCCAATCTAGTTCTTCCTGCGCCCGAGCTGTCAATCACCCATCGGACCCCCGCGGCGCCGGCGGACTGAACGGACTTGCTGCATTGCTGGGTGGACGTCCCGGCTGCAGGGGCCCGGAACATTGGTGGTTTTGGGGCAGCAGTGGGGTATCTGCAGCTAAGTATTCATGGGTGCTTGGTGCTCGGGACGGATCCAGTTTCCAAGCTATGACTTTTAAGAAGTGTCCTCTAAAACAAGTAAGAGTCTCCAAACAAAGACCAGAAAATTGCGCACATTTTTGAATCATTACATTCCAAATGAAGAATGAGGGGTGATATTTTTGAAACATGTATAATGATGAGTGCATGAGAGGGTAGATATTGAGATGGTTCCCCTAGTGGGAGTCTGAAATCTGGGAACATAATTAACGCTTCTCACAGTGGATGGTGAATTCTCCATCCCGGGGATTTATGGAGGCTGGATCACCGGAGGAAGAGGGTAACAAAGGGGAGGTTGGTTTATTGTCATACGCCTGCATACCAGGGTAGAAATGCCATGAAAATTACTCACTTTAGCAGCATACTGCAAACAGGATACAGGATATTACAAACATTACAACATTGACATGGGTAAACAGTTTCGAAAGAGAGGGAAATTTATGCCACAGACCTCTAGTGAACGCAGTCTTCACGACAGTACAGACATATAGTAAATTCAGACTTCTAATGAATACAAACCCGGAATGGACACAGTCCTCTAGTGAATACAGACATAGTGAATTGAGGATCTGGCACAGAAGCGGAGATGAGACCTGGACCAGATCAGTGCTGATGGTAGAAAGACAAGAAGCTACAGATGCAAGAATCTGGGGCAACAAACAATCTGCTGGAGGAACTCTGCAGGTTGAGTAGTATCTTTACTTATCTCCCTCCAGCAGTTTTCTCCAAACTCCACTCCCCTGATTTCACTCCATCTGCCTCTTTTTTTCTGTCTAACCTTTAGTCATCTACCACTGCCTCCCAATGACGCCCCCTCGAGCACACAGGGCTGTCCCCCCCACTCCCCCTCGAGCACACAGGGCTGTCCCCCCCACTCCCCCTCGAGCACACAGGGCTGTCCCTCCCACTCCCCATCGAGCACACAGGGCTGTGCCCCCCCACTCCCCCTCGAGCACACAGGACTGTCCCCCCCCACTCCCCCTCGAGCACACAGGGCTGTGCCCCCCCCACTCCCCCTCGAGCACCCGGGGCTGTATCCCCCCCCACTCCCCCTCAAGCACACAGGGCTGTGTCCCCCCCCCCAACTCCCCCTCAAGCACACAGGGCTGTGCCTCCCCCCACTCCCCCTCGAGCACACAGGACTGTGTCCCCCCCCAACTCCCCCTCCAGCACACAGGGCTGTGGCCCCCCCCACTCTCTAGCGTGCAGATGAATAGAGCTTTACTCTGATATCCTATCTAAAACACAGTCCCTGCACTCAGCCCACCAAGTACCGCAGTGTTTCGACTTTACGGTAGCCGCACTATTCTAATGTCAAGATGCAAGCCATACCACAAGCCAAATGCTGATTTTACTAATCGCCTGATTAGTAAAGATCTCAGAAGCTCATGATTGCAGTCAGTAAACAGCAGTTTAAGAACTCAGTCATAGTTGTTCAAGCCAATCAAGTTCCTGCCTATACTAAAAAACTGCTTTTCCCCTCCCGTTCCCCTACCATCACCACTCCACAGATGCTGAAATCCTCCAGCAATGTTTTCCACTGCAGATTCCAGCTTTTACAGCCTGCTGTCTCTACTAATCCCATTTACCAGCACTAGGTCATTCTGAACTTGATGATTCAGGTTGTAGGAGTCTCTGTCCCTGATAACCCTGTAGATTTCAGTCTCTGAGGCCAATGTGAGAGCATCCTTCAGGAGGCTGAACCTACAGAAAACAGCCAGCCTGGATGGGGTACCTGGTCAGTAGTAAAGACTTGTGCTGATCAACCGGCTGGAGTGTTCACCAAAATCTTCAACCTCTTGCTTCAACAATGAGGTACCCATCTGCTTCAAGCAGGCCTCAATCATGCTAGTGCTGAAGAACATGGTAACCTACCTCAGTTATCATTGTCCAGTAGCACTTACATCCACAATGAAGAAGTTGGTGATGAAACATCAATTCCTGCCTGAAAAGTGACCTTGATCTGCTCCAACTTGCCTAGCGGCACAACAGGTCCACAACATATGCCATTTCATTGGCTCTTTTCTCAATGCCAGAGCATCTGGACAGAAAAGACTCATACACTGCAGATGCTCTTTATCTACTACAGCTCAGTATTCAATACTATCATCCCAACAAAAATAATCTCTAAGCTTCAAAACCTTGACCTCAAGTCCTCCTTGTGCAATTGTTTCCTCGATTTGTTCACTTGCAGATGCCACTCAGTTCATATTGGCAACAACATCTCCTCCATAATCTCCATCAGCACAGGGGCTCCACAAGGCTGTGAGCTCAGCCCCCTACTCTACTTGTTTTATACAAGTGATGGCAAGGCTAAGCACAGCTCCAATGCCATATTCAAGTTTGCTGATGACACAACTGTCACTGGCCAAATCAAAGGTGGTGACGAATCAGTATATAGGAGAGAGGTTGAAAATCTGGCTGAGTGGTTCCACAATAACCACCTTTCACTCAATGCCAGCAAGTCTATGGAGCTGATTATTGACTTCAGGAGGAGGAAACTGGAGGCCAATGAACCAGTCTGATTGGGGAATCAAAGATGGAGATGGTCAGCAACTTTAACTTCCTCAGTGTTATCATTTCAGAAGACTGGGCCCAGTATACAAGTGCAATTATGAAGAAAGTTTGCTTCCTTTGAAGATTGCAAAGATTCGGCATGGCATTTAATACTTTGACAAATGTCTATTGATGTGTGATGGAGAGTATATAGATTGGTTGCATTATAGCCTGTTATGGAAACATCAATGGCCTTGAACAGAAGGTCCTACAAAAAGTAGTGGATACAACCAAGTCCATCACAGGTAAAGCCCTTCCCACCATTGAGCACACTTACACAGAGCACTGTCGTAGGAAAGCAGCGTCCATCACCTGGAACCCCCACCATCTTGATCATGCTCTCTTCTCGCTGCTGCCATCAGGAAGAAGGTACATGAACCTCAAGGCTCACACTACTAGGTTTAGGAACAGTTACTACCCCTCAACCATCAAGTACATCAACCAAAGGGTACAACTTCACTTGCTCCATCACTGAACAGTTCCCAGAACCTATGGACTCATTTTCTAGGACTCTTCATCTCATGTTCTTGATAATTATTGTTTATTTATTATACTATATCTATTATATTTGCACAGTTAATTGCCTTTTGCATATTGGTTGACTGTCCACCCTTTTGGATGCAGTCTTTCATTGATTCTGTTATGGTTCTTGGGTGTACTGTGTTTTATATGGATAGATATAGATATAAATTTACCTTTAACTTTCACCAGCCTCTCAGTCAGTGCACTCCAGAGTCCAACCACCCTTTGAAAGAAGAAAGTCTTTAGTTTCCCTCTAAACCTCCAGCCTCACCCTAAACCCATGCTTTCTAATTTTAGGTACGCCTGCCATGGAACAAAGTTTCCCTGTATCTAATCCTCATAATTTTGTCTATTAGTTCCTAAATTAGCTTCCCCCAGCCCAAGAAAAACAATCCCAGCCTCCCCTCATAATTGAAATGCTCCATCTCAGGCGAATCTGCTCTCTAAGGCTTCCCAAATTTTCAAAAGCGTGTCATTGTATTTGATCCTTTGATAAGTAAATCGTTGAATAAATGCATTTAACCTAAATGATACTGAGCATTTACTCCTCTCCACCACGAATAGCAGATAATCAACGAGTTCTGGCATGGTGAGGTTAAGGAGGCGCTGACACAGGCAGTGAGAAAGGTAGATGGCGAGCTGGACTTCATCAGCTGCTGCATTGAGTGCAAGAACTGGGAAATCAGATTAGAATTGTACAAAATGTTGGCTAGACCTCAGAGTGTTCTGCACAGTACGGCCTCAAGTTAAAGAGCATGCATAAACAAGAAGGTTAGGTGTACTGGAGGGCTTGAGTTATAGACACTGGATAAGCGGAGACGGTTTCCCCGGAACTGAAGGCCGAGTGGTGGCCTTATAGGGATTTATAAAATGATGAAGGACATAGATGGGGGAATAGTCACAGTTTTTTTTACCCCAGGGATAGTGAAGTCTAACACTAGAAGACGCAGGTTTAAGAAGAAAGAGGACAAACCTTAAGAGGACTTGAGGAGCATTTTCCCCACAGAGTGATGGGGATATGGAACAAGTTGTCAGTGAAAGTGGTAGAGTCAGTTACAGGTGCAACTTTTAAAAGATAGGTGCATGGATAAGAAAGGTTTACGGCCAAACACAGCCAAATAAGATTAATTAGATAGGAATTACGCTGGGCATTGAAGAGTTGGTTCTGCGCTGTATAATTCTACAAGGTTATGAAAAAAAAGTAGGAATTGGCTATTCATTCCCAGTTCCCACACTCCCTCTCACATACTGGGGACCCCAGTTCTCGCCTTCTCTCCAGCATACTGGAGCCCAGTTTCCCCACCCTCTCTCCATCACACCTCATTCCCGGTTACAGAATCGGATTTATTATCACCAGCATGTGTCGTGAAATTCGTTAACTTAGCAGCAGCAGTTCAATGCAATACATAATATAGAAGAAAAAAATAATAAATTACAGTAAATGAATAGATTAAAAATCATTCAAAAACAGAAATAATATATATTAAAAACGTGAGGTAATGTTCATGAGATCAATGACCATTTAGGAATCAGATGGCAGAGGGGAAGAAGCTGTTCCTGAATCGTTGAGTGTGTGCCTTTAGGCTTCTGTACCTCCTACCTGATGGTAACAGTGAGAAAAGGGCATGCCCTGGGTGCTGGAGGTCCTTAATAATGGACGCTGCCTTTCTGAGACACCGCTCCCTGAAGATGTCCTGGGTACTTTGTAGGCTAGTACCCAAGATGGAGCCTTCTACCCTCTGCAGTTTCCTTTGGTCCTGTGCAGTAGCGCCCCCTCCCCCCCATACCAGACAGTGATGCAGCCTGTCAGAATGCTCTCCACGGTACATCTATAGAAGTTTTTCAGTGTTTTTATTGACATACCAAATCTCTTCAAACTCCTAATGAAGTATAGTCGCTGTCTTGCCCTATTTGTCGCTGCATCGATATGCCGGGACCAGGTTAGATCCTTAGAGATCTTGACACCCAGGAACTTGAAACTGCTCACTTTCTCCACTTCTGATCCTTCTATGAGGATTGGTATCTTACCCTTCATCTTACCCTTCTTGAAGTCTACAATCAGCTCTTTTGTCTTACTGACGTTGAGTGCCAGGTTGTTGCTGTGACACCACTCCACTAGCTGGCATATCTTGCGCACTCCCTTTAACACAAACCAGGGTTTCATCACTTCAATCCCTCTTTCATATGAGGATTGAAATCTGGAGAGAAAAACAAACTGCTGGATAAATGAATCAGAATCAGAATCAAGTTTATTATCACCGGCATGTGACGTGAAATTTGTTAACTTAGCAGCAGCAGTTCAATGCAATACATAATCTAGCAGAGAGAGAGAAAAAAATAATAAATAAAATAAAACATAATTAAAAACAAGTAAATCAATTACATATATTGAATAAATTATTAAAAAGTGCAAAAACAAAAAAAGTGAGGTAGTGTCCAAAGCTTCAAAGTCCATTTAAGAATCGGGTGGCAGAGGGGAAGAAGCTGTTCCTGAATCGCTGAGTGTGTGCCTTCAGGCTTCTGTATCTCCGACCTGATGGTAACAGTGAGAAAAGGGCATGCCCTGGGTGCTGAAGGTCTTTAATAATGGACGCTGCCTTTCTGAGACACCGCTCCCTAAAGATGCCCTGGGTACTTTGTAGGTTAGTGCCCAAGATGGAGCTGACTAGATTTACAACCTTCTGCAGCTTCTTTTGGTCCCGTGCAGTAGCCCCTCCATACCAGACAGTGATGCAGCCTGTCAGAATGCTCTCCACAGTACAACTATAGAAGTTTTTGAGCGTATTTGTTGACGTGCCAAATCTCTTCAAACTCCTAATGAAGTATAGCTGCTGTCTTGCCTTCTTTACGACTACAGCAATATGTTGAAACCAGGTTAGGTCCTCAGAGATCTTGACACCCAGGAACTTGAAGCGGCTCACTCTCTCCACCTCTGATCCCTCTATGAGGATTGGTATGTGTTCCTTCGTCTTTCGTCTTACTGACTTTGAGTGCCAGGTTGTTGCTGCAGTACCATTCTCACTCAGAGGCATATCTTACTCCTGTACGCCCTCTCGTCACCTGAGATTCAAAGAACAACTGAGCGGGTTAATCAGAATCTGTCTGGGGAAGTGAACGATTTGTTTTTCAGTACAGGCGGGAACTTGCTGGACTTGGACATCTGACTTCTTCACCTGCAACTTAATTACCATAATCGCTAGCTTCCAATATTTTCTCTCCCACGGTTTCTTGCAGACTGGGTTATTGCATGTCAGGATGTAGATTTTCTTTCACACTGTGGCCAAGTTGCTATAGCAGCAGTTTTTGCCTTTTCCAAAGATCACCAACTCCCGACGATTCGACCAACACAAGCACACTCCACCACCCAGAGAGCCCATAGGCGGATTCATGAGCCCTGCAAACATAGAAACATGGAAAATCTACAGCACAATACAGGCCCTTCGACCCGATTTCAAACGATGCATGAAACTTTCCGCATCAAATCCGTGGTTTCGGTGAATGCTTTGCCCAATTAATTTTGCTTTTTCCGGCGGCACCTGCTAGAAATTCAGACTCTGCACAACCCAGCGCTGTCTTCTGTTACATAGCGACCAAACCAGCCTCTTTCAAACAGCTTCCCCGTGTGCCGTGAGACTGACGCCCTGTACTCAGCAGTGGCAAGGTCTCACCCTGCATCTTACCTCGTGTCACTGTCCACACAGGACCGTCGTGTTGTGTTCAGGAAAACTTGTGTCCCACTCGATCACCATGGTAAATGTATCCTGAAAAGTTCATTGCGGTATACAACACGTCCTGGCGCCAAACACAAAAGCCCTGGTAACAAATTCCTGAAAAATATTAATAAATGCAAAAGGCGATGTCTCAAAAAGGCGGCATCTATTATTAACGACGCCCATCAACTAGACCATGCCCTCTTCTCATTGCTGCCATCAGGGAGGAGGTACAAGAGCCTGAAGAGGCACTCAACGTTTCGGGATGGCTTCTTGCCCTCCGCCATCAGATTTCTGAAAGGCCAACGAACCCATGGGCATTTACTCAGTGTTTTCCCCTCCAATATCCCCAACTTATTTAATCTTTTTTATATATACTTATTGTAAATTATAGTTACGTATTGCAGTGTTCTGCTACCGCAAAACAAATTTCACGACACGTGCGGTGCTAATTAAACTTAATTCTGATTCTTCAATCCTCCCCGATATATCTCCTTGGTCTCTTTCTCTCCCTTACCGTTCTCCCCTTTGTAACCGCCATCATTCCTGTCCCCTCTTCATCCTGACGCAAGAGGTCGACCCGACCCGCCGACAACTTCTCCCCCACCCACCCCGGGCGCTACTCGACCCCGCTGCGTTCCTCCAGTCGTTTTTTTTTTGCCTCAGAATGTGGAGTTGTCTTCAACGTTTCACCAGAAGGAATCACAGGGTAAACCTCCAGGGACTTGTTTGCATCCTTTCCAGAGGGATGGACTTCCAAAAGAACAATATTTCCCACGAGAAATTGGTTTTCACCACAGCGAAGAAACTGAGAATTATCTGGGACTCTGCATTTCTTGGGTCATCACGTGGCATCTTAATTTTATAAGTTAGCCCGCAAAACTCAGCCCAGCTTTCAATTAATTTACAGTATCAGCTTGAGAGCTAAGCACATATCTCAAAGTAGGCAGTCTGGATGCTTTCACAGAACACGAGGCACGTTTCCTGTGCCCCCTCCCCCATTCTCCTATGGACATTGCTGGGTATTTTACTGTTTAAAAAAACGCAGCAGAAAAATCCCATTGAACCCTTTCCCGCTCACTTTGTTTCCAGACACAGGAAAGAGCTGAATCTTAAACACCAGAAATACTTAAGATGCTGGAAATCAAAAACAATACACACAAAATGCTGGAGGAACTCGGCAGGTCAGGTACCGACTATGGAAATAAACGGTGGGACCCTTCTGTAGGAAGGGGGTCACCTGATTGGCAGGTGTTTTAACCAATCAGCGGCACTGGGTTATTATGCAATCGCAACCACCAACTAATCAAACGCTGATATGAGCAGCTTTTGTTCTACTGCGGACAACACACACAAAACGCTGGAGAATCTTGGCGGTTCAGGCAGCATCGATGGAATTGAATAAGCAGTCGCCGTTCGAACCGAAACCTTTCATCAGGACTGTTTATTCATTTCCATTGCGGCCGTGAGTTTCAATGTGAGGCCAAGCATTTCGAGTTGCACGAGTGCGAAATGTTGCATTTAGTGAAGTTAAACAAAGTTAGAACCTTTATAGTAAATGGTAGCGTTGTAGAACAAAGGGACTGAGGTGTGCAGGTACATATTTCTCTGAAAGTGCCATCACTGGTAGATAAAAGTGTCGAATAACATTTTGATATACTGGTCTTCATCAGTCAACACACTGGGTACAGGACGTTATGCTGCATTTATGCGACTTGGTGATGTTATATAAGCTCAACCCTCAGCCTCCTACGCTACAGTGGAAAACGTCTTAGCCTATCCTGCATCTCCTTATAACGCAAGCCCTCCAGTCCTGGCAACATCCTTGTGAATCTTTACTGTACCGTTTCCGGCTAGGCAACCAGAAATGCACACTGTACTCCAAGTAAGGTCTCACCAATAACTTCTTCATTTGTAACATGGCGCCGCAGCTCCTGTACTCTGTACCCTGACTGATAGAGCAAAGTATAACACCTGACTACCCATGTCTCCACTTTTAGATAACAACATACCTGTACCCCTGGAGTCTTCCTTCTTCTTTACTCTCCAGGCATCAACATTTACTGTGTACGTCCTACCTTACTTTATCTTACCAAACCGCTGCACCTTGCTCAAGTCTGCACCTATCTAAGAGTACAGTATCTTAAAATACCCTATTGAATCTGCCTCTATCACCTTCGCTGGCAGTGCATTCCACGCTCCCACCACTCTCTGTGTGAATTGATCTGGATCTATTGTAATTTTAGATAATCCTCTTCACTGTACACTACACGTGACATCATCCACAAATTTAATTGGTTGAAAGTCAGTGTGAAAAAGATCAGTCTGATTCTCTATGACTTAAGTATATTCAGCATTGCTCATCTTTGCTAACTGTGACAGATAATTCCATACGTTCACCACTCCATGAATTTGGTTCTAAATAGCCTACCTTTGTGGGGGTGTAACTACTTCAATAGTTGGGAAGATGTTAGAGTCCATTATTGAGAACGAGACTTTGAGATACTTGGAGCACGTGATAAAATACGCCAAAGTCAGCATGGTTTCCATAACGGGAAATCGTGCTTGACAACTCTGTTGTGATTATTTGAGGAATGATTGTTGATGCCAGACTGGATGGCTCGAGAATCTCAGAAACTGCTGATCTCTGGGGATTCTCACGCACAACAGTCTCTAGAGTTTACAGAGAATGCCGTGAATAACAATAAAGAACGTCCGGTGAGTGGCAGTTCTCTGGGTGAAAATGCCTAGCTAATGAGGGAGGTAGGAGGAGGATGGCCATACTGGTTCATGCTGACAGGAAGGCAGCAGAAATACATGGTACAACAGTGGCGTGCAGAAGAGTAACCGGGATGGCTGCGGCAGCAAGGGTCCATGAGCATTTGGGCATTTTGTTAGGTACAGGAGGTACCTGAGTGCATTATTATTCAACAGTGAGTGCACTCAAGCAGAGTATTTTCCACTGTCATAGGTGGCTGGAATTATCCAGTATTGTCAGAGTGGAGCAACACACATCAAAGTTGCTGGTGAACGCAGCAGATCAGGCAGCATCTTTAGGAAGATGTACAGTCGACGTTTCAGGCCGAGACCCTTCATCAGCAACTTTGATGTGTGTTGCTTGAATTTCCAGCATCTGCAGAATTCCTCTTGTTTGCATGGTTAGAGTGGAATTTGTTTAGATGTCACTGTTAGTAGGGGAAGTGCCCCTCATCTGGAGAGGGAAGCACTTCACATCCTACCATTTGCTGTCCGGCAAATACGGTGGGTTCTGGTTAATTAGGGAGGGAGGGAGGGATCTGCACCTTGTAAGGCATGAAAATGCCCGACGCAGGCCTCAAGGTCTGAGTCGATGTTCCCTCCCTGGTTAATTAGACCACTGGTTAATTGGGGCAGCCACGTACATGGGACAACTCTTAAAAGACAAAAATGCGTTGAGAAAATAGCTGGGATTCCCTTCATTTATTTGTGATATATCAGAGGGGAAGAGAACCGAGTAAAAATTATGAATCAGAAACCCTTCTTTCGGAACAGCCTCTCCCCTTTATTAGTGGTGCAGCTAATTAATTCAGTGCAGAACATAGAGGAAATTTGTATCTTATTACTCATTAAGACTGGGCTGTTATACCTTAATCCTGAACTATCTTCCAAGCCTTGTCAGCATGTTACTGAACGTTAATAAAGTTCAAAAACAATATAGGTCTTGGCAAAAGGTCTACAGTATGTCTATTGTATCTCTGCCTCGCATAATTTCATACACTTCTGTCAGGCCGCCCCTCAACATCCGAGGCTCCAGAACAACAAAAAAACTGGACTCTAACTTCTGTTTATAACCAGCAACTGCCGCGCCTCTCTGTTAGTTTCTATTTCTCAAACTGCAGGCATCAAGACTGCCTGGTAACTGGTGATCAGATTTCCTTAAGCTTCTAATTGGCTGCCTGTATAGGAAAAGCTTAGTTTTTTTTTAACAGGCTTAGCACCGAGTACCCGGAAATGAAGCCGTAGAGTTGTGTGGATAAATCTGTCGGTTTTCATTATATTTTTTATATAATTTTATTCTGTGTTCCGACCGAGCATTAAGTTTGGGGAATGTTGCTGATAGTCTGTGCCCTGTGTCTTTCCATTCGTCCGGTTTGCCCAGGTAAGTGGTGATTTCATCAACCCAGCCTCCACTGTCGCCCCGGGAGACACTTCGTTGATAATTTTAGACTATGGTTAGGGTCTGAAAGGGGTGATATTTAATCCTTGCCCGATAAAGGACTCCAGTGAAGGATTCCTGTGTAACTTCCCTGACTAACAACAGGACGCATAATTACAGAACCGGGGAGGTAGTAAACGGGGAACAGACAACATTAAAATGATCCGTTTTAAATTGATTTCGGAACTACAGGAATAGGGGTGATCTGCACACCTCCAGTATGGCTGGGCTCTACTGTTGTTGAGCCATGGCCCATCAGACATGCAGCGCACAGTGTGCTCTTTGTGCCCCCTGTTGTCGAGGATTGTCCCTCTCTCTACTCTTTCCCGGAAGGGTGGAAGGGTGGAATCAACCTGGCTATCCCCCCGCCCCTCTAACTCTACAACTTTATGGAACTCCGTGTTTGGATCACTCCAGTCGACTTGCCTCAGGGCAAAATCATTAAAAAAAACTGTGGCTTGAAGGACTTGGGGGTGGTGCATCTGGTGGCATTGCTGTTTCGCTGCGCCGTCGGCCCAGGCTCAACGCTGACCTCCAGTGTTTGTACAATTTTTATTTTATCAGCCGAATCCACCCAAGTTGTTGATTCTGTCCCAGATCTAATGTCTCAACCCCCTGATAATTTTTCTGCTTCCTTTTAAGTTCTTCTCGTCTGCTGACCTCCGTCAGATGTTCAAAGTTCAAAGTAAAATTTATTACTGTATCAGAGTACGTACATGGCACCACATACAACCCGGAGATTCTTTTTCTAGGATCATACAGAGCAAATCTATAAAACTGTAACTGTAAACGGGATCAATGAACAACAAACTCTGCAAATACAAACATAAATAGATAGCAATAAATAAGGAGCATGAAATAACAAGTTTAAGAATCCTTAAAGTGAGATCATCTGTTGTGGGAACACCAGAGATAGAATGAGTATAGTTATCCCCTTTTGTTCAAGAGTCTGATGATTGAGGGGTAATAATGGTAGTAACTGTTCTTGAACTGGGTGGTGTGAGTCCTGAGGCACTTATACCTTCTACCTGATGGCAGCAGCCAGAAAAGAGCACGGCCTGGGTGGTGAGGATGATGTTGATAGAAGCAGCTTTTGTATGGCAATGTTTCATGATTTAGTGGGTTTTACTTGCAATGTAAAGGACCAAATCCACCTTTTGTAGATTTTCTGCTGAGGGGCATTGGTGTTCCCACTCCAGGCCATAATGCCGCCAGTCAGCACAATTTCCACCACATATCTATAGAAGTTTGCCAAGGTTTTTGATGACATGCTGAATCTTCGCAGACTCCTGAGGAAGTGCTTTCTTCGCAATAATGATGGTTCCAGGACAGGTCCCCTGATAAGGTGATTCACAGGAATTTAAAGTTACTGACGGTGTTCACCTCTGGTCCTCCATGATTGCTGGCTTGTGGACCTCTGGTTTCCCTCTCCTGAATTCCACAATCAGTGCTTTGGTACTGTTGACATTGAGTGAGAGGTTGTTGTTATTATACCACTCAGCCAAATTTTCAATCTCCCTCCTGTATGCAGATTCATCACCAGCTTTGATACAGCCCACAATAGTGGTATCATCAGCAAACTTGTATGTGGTATTGGAGCTATACCAAGATACAGTGGGAAACTTTGTTTTGTATGTTATCATTGTAGATAATTTCAAAACATAAGTACATCAAAGTAGAGCAAAGAGAAGAGGAATAAAAGAATGCAGATTATAGTATTACATTTTCAGAGAATAAGGTGCAAGTGCCATAACAAGGTAGGCTGTAAGGTTGATGGTTCAAATTTATTTTACTGCAGGTCTGTTCAAGAGCTTTATGACAGCTGGACCAAAGCAGTCCTTAAAGCAGCTGGTTCCTGTTTTCAAGTTTTGAATCCTCTCCCAGTAGGAGTGGGGAGAACCAAAAATGATTTGGGTGCAAAGGGTTTGTTGTCTTCTTTCCTGAGGTAGGGGGAAATGTAACCAGAGTGATGGACTGTGCTGTGTACTCAGCTCCCTGCAATTTAGAACATAGAACATTACGGGAGTAGATCCTGCGGCCTGCAATGTTGTGTGAAATAATTAAATTTGCAATTAAATGCCTTACTAAATTCATCCCTACTGTGTAAATAAACTTGCCTTGCACATCTCTTTTAAATTTACCCTCACTCCCATCTTAGATGTATGCCCTATAGTATTAGACGTTTTAACAATGAAGATACTGGGTGCTTTCTGTATCTATGCCCCTCATAATTTTATCAGAATCAGGTTTAATATCATGGGCATATGTCATGAAATTTGTTCTTTTGTGGCAGCAATACATTGCAATACATAATAAAAGAACTAAAAATTACAATAGTAAGTGTATAAGTATAAAATAAGTCACGGAAGAAGTTAGGGAAGAATGACTGTGGTAGTGTTTGTGGGCTGAGTGTCCATTCAGAAATCTGATGGCAGAGGAGAAGAAGCTGATCTGGAAACATTGGGTGTGTGCCTTCAGGCTGCTGTACCTCATCCTTGATGGTAGCCATGAGAAGAGGGCATGTGATGGCATAACGATGGATGCCGTCTCCTTGAGTCATCTCTCTTTGAAGGTATTCTGGATACAGGGGAGGCTGGTGACCACAGTGGAGCTGGCTGAGTTGACAACTTCCTGCAGCTTTTATCGATCCTGCGCAGTGGAGCCGCCATACCAGATGATGAGGCAACAGGTTAGAATGCTCTCCACGGTACATCTGTAGAAATTTGTGAGTGTCTCTGGTGACATACCAATGCCATCATTAAGCACGCCCATCAGCCATCACATGTCCTCTTCTCATTGTACAGAAGCCTGAAGGCACACACTCAATGATTGAGGAACAGCTTCTTCCCCTCTGTCATCCAATTTCTGAATGGATATTGAACCCACGAACACTATCTCACCACTTTTTTGTTTCTATTTTTGCACTACTTATTTAATATAACTATATACTGTATATATAAATTTGTATTGTAATCTGCAGCAAAGTTAACCAATTTCATGACACATGCCAGCAGTGTTAAACCTGATTTTGATTCTGATTCTCCCCAATGTCCCAATGAAATATAACCACTGTTCTGCCTTTGTAATTGCATCAATATTTTAGTCATAGGATAGATCCTCAAAGATGTTGACATTCAGGAACTTGAAACTGCTCGTCCCTTCCACTTCTAATCCCTCACAGAGAAATTGTGTTTGTTCCCTCAGTTTCCCCTCCAGAAGTTCACAGTTAGTTCCTTGGTCTTATTAGCCTCGAGTGCAAGTTTGTTACTGTGACACCACTCTACCGGCTGATCTGTCTCACTCCTATACACCTCCTCGTCACCAGCTGAAATTCTCCCAACAATATTTGTGTTGTCAGCATATTTATAGATGGGTTTGAGCTGTGCCTCAGCACACAATCATGGGTGAGAAGATGTTACTTCTGATCCTCACAGGAACTCAAGGATACAGATGCAGAAGGAGGTACAGAGGCCCAGGTTTTAGAACTTGTTGGTTAGAACTGATTGTGTTGAATGCTGAGCTGCAGTCAATTCCGAGCAGAGAGTCAGTGAGATTGCATCACTGTGGACATATTGCAGCAGGTCCAGGTCCTTGCAAAGGCAGGAGTTGATTCTGGCCATGACCAATCTCTCAAAGCACTGTATCACAGTAGGTGTGAGTGCCACTGGCTGATAGCTTTTGGGGCAGCTCACCCTGCTGTTCTTGAGCACTGGTATGATTGTCACCCTTTTGAAGCCGGTGTGAACCTCTGACTGCAGTAATGAGAGATTGAAAATGTCCTTGAATACTCCCATCAAATGGTTGGCACAAGTTTTCAGAACTCTACCAGGTACACCACCAGGTCCTGATGCCTTGTGAGAGTTCACCCTCTTGAAAGATGTTCTAACACCGATCTCCAAGACAGGGATCACAGGGTCATCAGATGCTGCAGGGATCCACACAGGTGTAATTTTATTCTTCTACTCAAAGCATGAATAAAAGCATTGATCTCATCTGGGAGTGAAATTCACAGCCATACATGATATTAGGTTTCACTTTTTTAGGAAGTAATGGTCTGCAAGCCCTACCAGATTCCATCTCCAATTCCATCTCTAACCACAATGGAAATTGGGGGTTTTTTCGCCCTTAAAATAGTCTTCCATAAGTCATACCTGGACATTTTTTTATAGTTATGGACACACCACAGCCGCTGCAACTCCAGAGAATAAAACAGCACAAGTTTGACCAACCCCTCCATACAACAGATGCCCTGTGATACAGGCAGCAGCTCAGTGAACCTCTACTGCACTCTCTCTAAACCTTTCTCATCCTTCTTGTAATGGGGCAGCCAGGACCGGATGAAATATTCCAAGTAACCAGAGTTTTATAAAGCTGCAACATAGCTTCCTGACTCTTGACCTCAGAAATTCCACTAATGAAGGCAAGCATGAATATACTTTACTTACCAACATATCAACCTGCGTTGCCCCTTTCTGGGAGCTATAGACATGGACCCCAACTCCCTCTGTACATCAATACTGCTGAGAGTCTTGCCATTAACAGTGTAATGACTCTTGTGGTCTTCGGCAGAGTGGTTACAATCTGTGATCACACACAAAATGCTGAAGGAACTCAGCAGGCCAGGCCACATCTATGGAAAAGAATACAGTCAATGTTTTGGGCCGAGACCCTTCAGCAGGACTGGAGTGAAAAAGCTGAGAATAGGGTTTAAAAAGTGGAGGGAGGGGAGAGAGAAACACAAGGTGATAGGTGAAAGTATAGAGCTGGGAATTTGATGGTGAAAGAGATACAGGGCTGGAGGAGGTGGAAGTAGGATAGATAAGGACAGAAGGCCATGGAAGAAACAAAAGGTGGCGGGGGGTGGGGGGAGGAGCACCAGAGGGAGGTAACAGGTGGGCAAGCAGATAAGGTGAGAGATGGAAAAGAGAAAGAGGATGGGGAATGGTGAAGGCGGGGCAGTACTGGAAGTTCGAGAAATCGATGTTCATGCCATCAGGTTGGAGGCCATGCAGATGGAATATAAGGTGTTGTTCCTCCAACCTAAGTGTAGCCTCATCATGAATTATGGGAATGGGAATGGGAAGTGGAATGAAAATGGGTGGCCACTGGGAGATCCTGCTTTCTCTGGCGCACAGAGCACAGGTACTCAGCGAAGCGGTCTCCCAATCTACGTCGGGTCACCAATATACAGAATTTCTCGACCTTCCAGTAATGCCCCCCCTTCCCCATCCCCCATCCCCCATCCCCCATCCCCCATCCCCCATCCCCTTTTCCCTCCTTCACCTTACCTCCTTGCCCACCCAGCGCCTCACTCTGGATCTCCTCCCCTTTTTTGTTTTCCTGTTGCTCACCATCTCTTTCACCAATTAACTTCCCAGATCTTTACTCTTCAGTTTTCACCTATCATCTTGTGTTTTTCTCCCTCCCCCCCGCCCACCTTTTAAATCTACTCCTCAGCTTTTTCTCGCCAGTCCAGCTGAAGGGTCTCGGGCCAAAACTTCGACTGTACTCTTTTTCATAGATGCTGCCTGGCCTGCTGAGTTCCTCCAGCATTTTGTGTGTGTTGCTCAGATTTCCAGCATCTGCAGATTTTCTCTTGTTTGTGTCTGAATAGCATGCAACTTTATAATAGCACAATTATTCAGCAAGGAGAACAGTACAACTATGAAGTGGAGCACTGCTCTGCTTGCTGAATCATTGTGCTGCTCTCGTGTTCATGGTATGAAGCTGTGGGAAATGGCTGATTGCATCAATAAAGAATCACCTATGACTCTATAACTTGTGGGGGAATTTCTTCACTCAGAGTGTGCTGTGGGCATGGAACAAGTTGACAGCAGAAGGTATATGTGCAATTTTGATTGTAGCATTAAAGAGAAACTTGGATTGGTACTGTATATCGATGAGAGGTATAGATGGTTATGGTCAGGGTGCTGTTTGATGGTCCTAGGCAAAAGACCAGGTTGGCATATACTGGATAGGCCAAATGGCCTGTTTCTGTGCTGTAGTGCTGTATGACTCTAAACCATCTCCCTTAACAGCTTCTGGAATTATATAGCACAGAAATTGCCTTCAGTTCACCATATACTTGTTGACTATTGAGTACCTTTGCATATAACTCCATTTACTAGCTTTTCATCTACAGCTTCTGTGCCTTAGTGCTTTAAATGCTCATCCAGATGCTTCAACATTGTGAGAGTCTCTGGTCCACCACCCCTCAGGCTGTTCATTCCAGAATCCAACCACCCTCTGGATACAAATTGTGTTCTCCAAATCCAGTCCCACCTTTTCTTTATACCTCAGCCCTTTGGTTTCCTACAGTCTGTTTTATTTGTGTAGCAGGTTTGTATCAGTTCTCCCCTGGCCTCGCTGCTGCTGCGGACAATGAATCCAGTCAGATTACACACGTCAGGAGTGCTAACGTGTACTCTTCTCTTTGCTGGATGTCAAAGCAGCCTGCCATCCACCACCCTGAACATTCATTCCTTACTTTACGAGTGGATGGCAGCTGCAGTTTGCACCATCTATGAAATCCATCACAGTTCCTCACCAAAAACTTGTGACCACCACCAGGAGGGTCAAAAGCTTAATTTGCATGGGAACACTACTCCCTGCAGGTTCCCCACGCCATCCAGAGTTGGAAATATATTGCCACTCCTGAATGTTCATTGGACATTAAGTCCTAGCATACAGCACCTCACTCCAATGGCTTATTGGTGGAACTTTCACCAGAAGGTCTCCAGCAGATCGACAAAGATGGTTCATCCTCACCTTCAATGGGGCAGTAATGAAGGGCCTATAAATAATGCCTCTCCAGCAGATGAGTAAAAGAAAATGTTCTCAGGGCCAAGGTGGATGCAGAGGCATTAAAGTGCTTTCCACTTTCCCTACACCCCACTTTATTCACATTGAGACGCACATTACAGAAACAGTCTGACCATCAAGCATTCATCTACACTAGTCCAAGATCCAAAACTCGGTTAGCTAGATGCCTGGTGGTCAGCCCACATTTTCCCACATTCCTGTCCAGGCAGTCTCAGGAAGGATGTGCAAACTCCACACACACACAGACACACACACACAGACACACACACACACACACACACACACACAGACACACACACACAGACACACACACACAGACACACACAGACACACACACACACACACACACACACACACAGACACACACACACAGACACACACACACAGACACACACACACACACACACACACACACAGCACTGGATGGCAAGGGGAGAACGTACAAACTCCTTACAGGCAGCAGTGGAAATTGAATTTGGATTGCTGGTACTGTAAAACGTTGTGTTAACCACCACGCCGCCCCTGGATCGTCCAATCCGGCACATAAAGTCGCAAAATAACATGAGCACAATCCCTGAGTGGCATGTGTGAAGACTGACAGGTTGGCATGAAGTGCGATGTGCATGTTTATGTAAGACATTATAATGTATAATGTTACTGTACCAGACAGTAATGCAGCTGATTAGGACACTCTTTTTGGTGCTCCGGTAGAAGGTGGTGAAAATGGGAGGGTGGGAGGAAATGTGGGGAAGGTGGGGAGATAGGAGATTGCCAGTCATGTGCACTCCAAGAAACTTGGTGCTTCTGACTCTCTCCATAAAGAAGCCATTATGTGTAGTATGAAGTTGTCAGCCTGCATCTTCTTGAAGTCGAACATTATCTCTTTTAGTCTTGTCAACATTGAGATTTATGTTGCTGTGTTTACACCTGTCCACAAGCTGCACTACCTCCTTCCTGCTGTTTCATCATTGCTGTTGATGAGGCCAACCACTTTTGCATTGTCTGCGAACCTAATGATGCAGTTAGAATGGATTTGGCAACGCAGTTGTGTGTTAGTGTAATGAACAGCAGTAGGTTGAAAGTACGGCCCTAGGGGCGTGCTAGTGCTATGTGTGATGGGATCAGAGACATTGCTGCCAACAGGGGCAGTGTGTGGTCTCTTCAGAGGAATGAAGCAGTGCAGACCAGCAGGTATAAGAGGAATAGGTAGAGTGGATAGCCAGCTCCTCTTCCCCAGGGCACCACTGCTCAATACAAGAGGACATGGCTTTAAGATAAGGGGTGGGAAGTTCAAGAGGGATATTAGAGGAAGTTTTTTTACTCAGAGAGTGGTTGGTGCGTGGAATGCACTGCCTGAGTCAGTGGTGGAGGCAAATACACTAGTGAAGTTTAAGTGACTACTAGACAGGTATATGGAGGAATTTAAGGTGGGGGATTATGTGGGAGGCAGGGTTTGAGGGTCGGCACAACATTGTGGGCTGAAGGGCCTGTACTGTGCTGTATTATTCTGTATGTTCTATGTTCATCAGAAACATCAAGGTCCAGTTACAGAGGCAAGTAGTGGGACCAAACATGGACAATTTTCCAACCAATATCTGGGGAATAATTGTATTGAAAACAGTACTGACATCAATCAACAGCATTTTGACACAATTGACACTCTCAGAGAGAATGGATAATCTCTGGAATTCCCTATGCAGGGGAAGCTGAATCATCTGGGATATTCAAAAAAAAAGAAAGCAGGCAAATTTTGAAATGAGAGGGTCATAGATTCATGGAGGACAGTAGCAGTCCCTTCAGACCATCACAAACATGCTAACTGTTGTGTCCTCATCTATAGCAGTTCTGTTTGCCAGCATTTAGTCCTTAGCCTTCTGTGCCTTTGCAATTCAAATCAACTCAAATCAAGTTTATTGTGATGTGCACAAATACAGCGAGGTACACATGCAGTGAAAAACTTGCTTGCAGCATCATCACAGGCTCACAATTGCAGAATATAATTTGTACATACAGGTAAGTTATATGTAAGCTATATGATGGTGAATAGAAATGAAAAAATGTGCAAAAAGGAGACATTATTCCAAAAAAAAAACACAATCAACAATAAAACCAGGATAGTTCTAGAGGTGGTCTGCACTGCTCCATTGCTGAGGTAGATTGGTGTCGTGCAGGTCAGTTCAAGGACCTCTTGGTTGTAGGAAAGTATCTGATCCTGAAGCTGATGATGTAGGACTTCAGGCTTCTGTACCTCCTGCCCAGTGGCAAAACCCAGAGGAGGGCATGACCAAGATTGAAAAGATGCTGCTGATAGATGCCATCTTCTTGGGGCAGAACCTCCTGTAGATGCTGTCAGTGGACGGGAGGGCTGTGTCCATTTTAGACCAAGCTATGTCCACTACTCCCTGCCATATCTTGTGTTCTTTAGCATTGGAATTGCCATACCAATCAAGAGGCCTCCAGTCAGAATACTTTATAGTACTTCTGTAGAAGTTTCTTCTCATTTTTGGTGCTATGGCAAATCTTAAGTTTCTCAGAAAGCAGAGATGTTGATGGACCTTTTTAATGATTTAATTTATGTGCCATGCCCATGAAACGTCACTGAGATGTTGGCAGCCAGGAATTTGAAGCTGATGACTCTCCACTCTCACCCACCCATGAGAACTAGCATGTTGTCTACTGAATTCAGACACTTTTATGTCTCTGAGATTACCTATCTGCTCCTCAAAGTGTGTTTTACAAATTGCAATCAAAGTTCAAAAATTCAAAGTAAATTTATTATCAAAGCATGACTATGTCACCATATACTACCCTGAGATTCACTTCCTTGCAGGCATTCACAGTAAAAGAAACACAATAATCAATGAAAAACTACACATATACAATTACAGACAAACAACTAATGTGTAGAAGAGACAAAATGTACAAATACAAAAGAAAAAAAGACAAACAATAATAATTAGCTGTGTACATACATCTATTGATGCTTCTGGACACATCTTCAGTGATGTTCCTGGAATCATCGGGTGTTTCGGGTCTTTCAACATCATACACCCTCCTCCAGGTGACCCAGCCGGGGCTGATCAGACCCCAGCTTGTGTCCAGATGGCTAGCTACTTATGACTCCATGGCTCCCCTCTTTTGAGCCACAGCCATCTTGAGGCCCTCTCTGCTGCATCGGTGGTACTGCGGATGGCTCTCCTCTTCCTCTCTCCCTCGATGCCCAAAATGCTGAAGGCTCTAACTAAAGAACATGCTATGAATCCCCTACAACCAACCTCTACTGGGAGACACCTCGCTCTCCATCCAGCCTGCTGACAGTTGCTGACCAGTCCTGCGTACTTGGAGAGCTTCCTTTCAAAGGCCTCCTCCAAGCTATCTTCCCATGGGACTGTCAGCTCCAGCAGTACCACTTGCTTAGTAGACTCAGACACTAGGACAATGTCTGGTCGCAGGGTGGTGGCTGCGATATGGTTGGGGAACTTCAGCTGCCCTTCGAGGTCCACCAACAGCTGCCAGTCCCTTGCAGAAGTCAGAATGCCTGCAGATGTCCTTTTGGCAGGTATTGGCTGCTCCCCAGCTCTGACAAAGGCAATGGTCTGCTTGGAGGGTCGGGACCTCTTCGCCCACTCAACCTCTGCGCTGACGGCTTCAGCGGTGGTCTTCAGGAACTGATCATGCCTCCACCTGTACCATCCCTCACCAAGTGCGCTTGCACAGCCGCTGAGGATGTGCTCCAGGGTTCCTCGCTTGGAGCACAGTGGCCACGCAGATGACTCTGCCTTTCCCCATGTGTGCAGGTTTGATGGGCTTGGAAGCACATCGTACACTGCATGGATGAGAAATTGGATGCAGTGTGGTTCGGCTTTCCAAAGATCAGCCCAGGTCACTTTCCTCGCAACCGCATTCTCCCATCTTGTCCAAGCTCCCTGCTGCTTCATTCCCACCGCCTTGCAGGCTCTCATCTCCTCCACTAAATAATACTGTGAAAACTAGATGTAGTCTTTGACAGTTAGTCCGTAGGTTATGGAATTGGTCCAGTGTTGAGGTAGTCTGAGGGTAATAACTTCCTGAACCTCACCTTCTGGGTGAAAACATTTCCCTCAATTCCCTCTCAACTTCCTCTCTCCTTAAGCCTACGCTGTCTACTTCAGATGTCTTTGTTATGGGGAAAAGGTTCTCATTATCTTCTCTATGTGTCTCATAATTTGACACACCTCTTTTGGATCCCTCCTCAACCTACTCTGCCTCGAGGAAAACAAACACAGTCTCTTCAGTCTTTCCTCATAAACCGAATACGCCATATTCTTTGCGCCCCTCCGGTGTGGTCACATGTATCCTGTAGTGCAATAATCAGAACTGTACGTGTTTCCCTTCCATCTGTCTGTTTTAGTGATTTTCTTCAAACACTAAGTTGAATATGTTCATTTTTTGAGCTTTGCACATCACTGATGACTAGCGGGGCAGGAGATGAGGAAGGAGAATCGCCATGATATGTGACCTCATTATGAAGTTGTGGTTGTTTTGTATTTGGCAGAGACACACAAACTGCAATATTTTTACACCTCGATGACCGGAAATGTGGATTTTCCTGAGTTTGTACACGTTGGACTTTTGGATGATGTCCAGATAACCTACTTTGACAACAGTATTATGGAGGACATTTCAAGACAGCCGTGGATGGAGAGAGAACTGGATGGTGACTACTGGACGAAGGAGACCCAGAGACTAATCAATCGGCACAAGCTGTCCATGGCCAACCTCCAGATAGCAATTCAACGAACCAAGAGAAACATGACAGGTGCGTGCATCATTATGCTTGTAAAGTGAATGGGCTTCACACTGTATGCAGACCCACATTGTTTTTATAGGAGCCATGTGTGAGGCTGATTGAAAATGTTCAGTCACTTCAGTTGAGATAGTAAATTGGATGTGACATTGGCTTCATTAGAGAAGCCAGAGATGTTTGCCTCTCTGACTGGAGGCCTGTGACTAGAGGTGTGCTGCAAGGGTCAGTGCTGCATCCATTGATTTTCATCTTTATTAATGATCTGGATGATGATGTGTTAAACTGGATCAGCAAATTTAAAGATGACCCCCAAGATTGGGAGCATAATGGACAGTGAGAAAGCCTATCAAAGCTTATGCAGGATTTGGACCAGCCGTGGTGCGGGTGGAGGGATGGGAGGAAAAGCTGAAAAGTGACAGATAAATTTAATGTAGACAAATGCGAGGTGTTGCACTTTGAGAGAACTAGGGTAGGACATACAGTACACAGTGAACAGTAGGGCACTAATGAGTGTGGTAGTACAGAGGGATTGTTAATACGTATCCATAATTCCTTGAATGTGGTGTTACAGGTAGATAAGGTCATAAAGAGAGATTTTGGCATATTAGATTTCATAAATCCAAGTATTGGGAACAGGAGTGGGGATGTTATTTGAAGTTGTATAGGAAATTGGTGAGGTCAAATTTGGGGTGTTGTGTGCAGTTCTGGTCACCTCCTGTACCTACAAGTAAGGTATTGATAATGTTGAAAGAGTGCAGAGAAAACTTATAAGGATGTTGTCGGGACTTGAGGACTTAAGTCATAAGGAACTGTTGAGCAGGTTAGGACTTTATTCCCTGGACCATAGGAGTATGAGCAGAGATTTGATAGAAATATACAAAATTATGAGTATTATAGATCGGGTACATATAAGCAGTGTTCTTCCATTGAGGTCGGGTGAGACTAGAACTAGATATCATAGGCTAAAGGTGAAAGATGAAGTACTCAGGTGAACATCGGTGGCTGCGAATGTGGAATGATCAGGTTTGATTTCAACATCAGAGAAGTTCAGATGAACACCTGGATGGCATGGTTATGGAGGGCTATGGTGCAGGTGTAGGTGCAGGTCGATGCGGCTATGCAGAACAATAGTTTGGCATAGACTAGGTGGGCCAAAGGGTGTTTTTCTGTGCTGTAGTGTTCAATGGGAGCGGACCACTATATTGGGAGAGCAACCCAATGGTGTATTGGAGAGAGGACAGTGACATGAAAATGGCGGGAAATGGTAAGTGGACAGGCACAATGGGTGTGCGATCCAGGCTACGTAATGGTGAGCAGATGGTAATGTTGGGAATGTAATGAATAGGAATGATGTCTGACTCAGAACGAGGAATGGCTGTGACTGCAAAGTTAGGACTAATGGGAGGGCAGTGATGA
The DNA here is from genome assembly GCF_030028105.1 of Mobula birostris. Taxonomy (NCBI): domain Eukaryota; kingdom Metazoa; phylum Chordata; class Chondrichthyes; order Myliobatiformes; family Myliobatidae; genus Mobula; species Mobula birostris. The sequence continues at coordinate 178,802,564 of NC_092374.1, read as the reverse complement.
ATTGACGTCTGTGTTGGAGGTAATAAGTGGATAATGATCAGTGATAGCTATGTATATGTGTAATGAGTGTGTAATGGTGAGTGGATGGGTGTGTAGAACTGTAATGAGTATGTAATAGTGAGTGGATGGCTGTGTGGGAGTGTATAGGTGGGTAATGATGAGTGATTGCAATCTGGGTATTTAAAGGGTGGGTAAAAGTGAGTAGATGGCTGTATTCAAGTGTAATGGGTGGGTAATGGCTGGATGGGACTGTTGTGAGTGGATGCCATATGAAAATATAATAAGGAGTGGATGGTTGTATGAGATTGAAAAGTGTGGGTAATGGTGAGTGATGGCCATGTGAGGATGTAATACGTTGGTAATAATGTGTATATGGCCATATGGCAATGTCATGGTGTAACAGTGAGTGGATGGCTGTGGGAGTGTAATGGTGAGTAGATGGCAGAGTGGGAGTGTAATGGTGAGTGGATGGCTGTGTGGAAGTGTAATGAGTGTGCAATAAGTAGTTATTGGACATTGAGTGTGTAATGTGGAACAATGGTGAATGGAGATCCATGCCCCTGGGTTCCACATTATCGTACGAGATGCAGGTGTGACCTGAGGCCAGATTTTGATTTCTCCTCCTTCTCCAGGGCTGAACTACCTGCAGTACACATCAAGCTGCCAGCTGAATGACGACCAAACGGTGAGCGGGGTCCGCCAGTTCGCCTTCAATGGCCAAGACCTAATCAGCTTTGACCTTGAGCATGCCACCTGGGTCACCACCTCTCCCATCGCGATCACCACGAAGGACAAGTGGAACAGTGACAACAGCAACAATCTCTACAAAAAGCATTACACAGAGAACATCTGTGTCGAGTGGCTCAAGAAATATCTTGAGTACGGAGCCCAGACACTGTCTCGCAAAGGTAGGTCAGGCTAAACATCTGCCATTCAACATCTGATCAGTTCCCTGCCAGCCACGTCCTCCCGCACGTTTCACGTTGCCCCCACTAATTCCATGGTGTTAGTTTGAACTGGAACCAATAGCTCGAGTCATGAGGAAATGCAGCAGGACTTTGTTTTTTAGGATCAGAATTAGGATCGGGTTCATTATCGCTGTTATACACTAGGTGGCCACTTAATTAGTGTAAGGAAAGAGTTAAATGTGATACCACCCAAACCACACCATGTGGCACCAACAATTCCAGTCACAGTCACTAAGATCATTTCTTTCCCGTTACGATGTTTTGTCTGAACAACTGAACCTCTTGACCATGTCTGCATGCTTTTGCTGTCACATGATTGGCTAATTAGATCTTTGCATTAACGAGCAGGTGTACAAGTGTACCTAATAATGTAGCCACTGTGTGTAATTTGTTGTTTTGTTACAGCAGTGCAGTGGGACACATAAAAAGTTATTATACATGAGGAATGAACTGAATAAACAGAGCAAAAAGACAATTAGTGAGATGTTCATTCGTTCATGAACTTTTCAGCAATCTGATGGCAGGGGGAATGAACCTGTTCTTAAAACAGGAAGGTGTGCTGGTCTGCAGGTATGATTAAAATATGGAGCCCTTAGACTCCTACTTCCACCTATCCTACTGGTGAATGTATGGTCTCTAGAAAATAAAATGAAGACCTCACAGCAAAATTGCAGTACCAGAGGGACATCAGGGTCTTCTGTGTACTTTGCTTCATGGAAGTATGGTTCATCCTACCTGTGGGCTTCACTATTCACCACAAGGACAGAATAGCTGAGACTTTTCATTGTGCTGCACAAACATGGCAGTCTCGTCTCAAACCTGCTCACCCAACATGGAACATCTAGTGGTCAAATTTTGTACGCTTTATTTATGAGGGTGTTTTCTGCTGTCATCCTGGTAGCGGTACACATTCAGCCTCTGGTTGCATCACTGTCTGATATGGTGGTGCCATTGCACAGGATCAGCAAAAGCCGCAGCAAGTTGCAAATCGAGCCAGCTCCAGCAGGGGCACTAGCCTCCCCAGCATCAAGGACATCTTCAAAGCACAATGCCTCAAAAAGCTGGCATCTATCAAAAAGGACCCCATCACCCAGGACATGCCCTCTTCTCATTGCTACTATCGTGGAGGCAGTACAGCAGCCTGAAGACACACACTTAAATGTTTCAGGAACAGATTCTTCCCCTCTGCCATCAGATTTCTGAATGGACAATGACCCATGTACACTCTCTTATTATATTTCTCCCCTTTTTTTGGCTCTCTTTTTGACCACTTATTTAATCTAACTTTTTATATATATTTATTATTGTAATTTATAGTTTGTGTTTACTATATATTGCATTGAACTGCTGCCACAATGACAAATTCCACAACATATATGCCAGTGATATAAAACCTGATTCTGAATGCACTGCCAGACCTGATTGGAGATCCACAGCTCTAGAAACAAGGGAGTGTCTATGACACGTCATCAGTGTTCATTTATTCTGTGAGTAAATTACAAGAGAGTTGTGGAGGCTTTGGAGAGGGTGCAGAACAGGTTCACCAGGACACTGTCGGATTGGAGTACAAGAGCTATAAGAAGGGTTTGGATAAACTAGGGCTGTTTTCTCTGGATTATCAAAGGCTGAAGGGAGACCTGACCGAAGTTTCTAAAATTACCACAGACATCTTATCCCCGGGCATGCCTATCTGATGCCATGTGCCTGCTGCATGGAAGCTTCTCAATGCACCGGTGCATACATGTCCTTGTCTACATGACAGTAAACTCAACTTCAACTTTGACTTTGAGGTATTTAAGGTGAGAGGGGTAAAGGGCACAGGACAGTGTATGGAAAATGTCTTTTTACAAAGATGGTAGTAGATGCCTGGAACGGGCTGCCAGTGGTGGAAGCAGATAAAGGTCTGGTGTTTAAAAGACCGTGAGAGAAATGAATATGCAGGGAACGTCGGGATGTGGATCTTATATTCAGTGCAGATATTGTTGGCCAAAGGACCTGATCCCGTACTGTACTGTTCTACAAGTATGATTCTGAATACATGCTGCTTGGAAAGTATTAGGTGGTGTAGTTCACAAAATAAGATCTATCTTCAATCATTACAAGTGCTTTCCTATTGGCCAACTTTGATGTAAGTTATTATTAAGCATGCAATAAATTATTCATAAATCCCTACTGCAAAGAAGCAGGCCATTCAGCCCAACATGCCTGTGCTGGCTCTATGAGTGAGATATCCAATTAGTTACGCTCTTTTTCCATGGACTGCAATTTTTTTGTTACTTGGTGGCGTAAATCTTGGTCTAACAATCAAGTTGAGCAACAGTGAGATCTGGTGAGTGGTCACCATTGGCAGATCTTATGAGATCCATTTGTAACTGTATTGGTTGGTGTCTCCTTTCCAACTACAGCACTGTTTGTATCCTTTCCATCGCTTTGTTGATGATCAAGAGTGGACTAATGGAGTAGTAAGTGGTTGGCTTTGTTTGGCCCTGCTTTGGAGAACAGGAGGCTCCTGGGGAATGATCCATATTGTTTGGCGGCTCTGGGTATGTTCTCACTGAGTTTCGAAGAATGAGGGGAAATCTCATTGAAACCTGTCTAATATTGAAAGGCCCAGATAGAGAGGACGTGGAAAGATGTTTCCTATAGTGGGCAAGTCCAGGGCCAGAGGGCACAGACTCAGAATACAAGGATGCACCTCCAGATTAGAAGAAGGATGAGGAGGAACTTCTTTTGAGGAATTCATTGCCGCAACAGATGTATAGCCAAGACATTCGGTATACTTAAAGTGCTGCTGGTTCTTGATTAGTAAGGGTTTCAAAGGTTATAGCGAGACAGTAAGAGAATGGGGGTAATAAATCAGCCATGATGGAATGGTGGAGCGGACTCAATAGGCTAATTCTGCTAATATGTCTTATGGTCTTACAGTCGTATTGTTGGGTAGATACCAGTGATGTTAGCTGGACTGGAACAACTTGGCCAAGGACACGACAAGTTCTGGAGACGCAGGTCTTCAGTACTGCTGTTGAAGTGTCATCTGGGCACACAGCATTTGCTATATCGTCATATTAGTTAGTGGTTTATGTCTGGTTATAGCACCATTTCACAATATATTGTAAGATCATGCACATTACAACAAGTGGTGCTGTTGGTTGCTGAACCTATCAGTAAATATTTGGCAGCTTTTGCTTAGGCAGTGACTGTGTTGCCTGTAATCTAGCCAGTCATTGGTGAAAACCTGCCCGTGGGACCAGGCCTCATAACCTTGGCTGGAGTATACTTGAACAGGTACACCTACTTGTTAATACAAACATCTAATCAGCCAATCATGTGGCAGGAACTCAATACATAAAAGCATAGAGACATGGTCAAAACATTTAATTGTTGTTCAGACCAAATATCAGAATGCGAAATAAATGTGATCTAAGTAACTTTGACCATGGAATGATTGTTGGTGCCAGATGAGGTGCTCATCTCCTAGGATATTCATGCACAACAGTCTCTAGAATTTACTGAGAATCATGCAAAAAAACAAAAAAACTAATTCCAGTGAGAAGCAGTTCTGTGGGCAAACACACCTCGTTAATAAGAGAGGAGAATGGCCCAACTGGTTAAAGCTGACGAGAAGGTGTCAGTAACTCAAATATCTGCATGTTAGGACTTAGCGTGCAGAACAGCATCCTGAATGCACAGCACATCAAAGTTAGAAATGGACAAACTGCAGCAGCAGAAGACCCCACTGGGTTCCACTCCTATGGACACTTTATTAGGAACACTTCTTTACCTGATAAATTGACCATTGAGTATAGAAAAGCTATTTTATTCTCCCCATGTTCCTATCAATTATCTCCATCCTTCACCACAATCCTGATTCTATCGCTCGTGTAATTACTGAGGGCAATTCACAGTGGATAATATAGATGACTTTCCCACCAGTATGCATGACTTTGGGATGTAGGAGAAAACCAGAGCAACCAAGAAAATTCCCCAAACCCACACAGTCACAGTGAGCACATGCAAACTCCATAAACACAGTGCTGGAGGTCAGGAGCAAACTAGTTCTTTGGAGCAGTGAGGCAGCGGCTCTTGTCAGCTCTGTTCCCGTCTGTCTCTCTCGCTCCCTCTCAATCACTCGCTCTCTATTGCTTTCTCTCTCCCTCTCAATTGCTTGCTCACACTCTGTATCACTTGCGTTCTCTCTCTTTTGTGGTCGCTTTCTCTCTCTACCACTCTTTAATGCTCTCCCTGTCTTTCCAATGCTCTTTCTCTCTCTACCACTCTTTAATGCGCTCCCTGTCTTTCCAATGCTCTCTATCAATCTCTCACTCTCAATCACTCCCTTTCTTGATCACCTCGCCCCCTCTCACTCGATTGCTTTCTTGCCCTCTCTTGATTGCTCCCTATCATGCCCACTCCGTCTCTGGCATTGTTTTCCCCTCCCCCTCCCTCTCCCACTCTCCCGCACGTGCACACTCCCACGCACACACACTCACACACTCCCACACTCATACTCCTACACTCCCACACTCTCACACTCCCACGCTCCCACACTCTCACACTCATGCTCCACACTCTCACACTCACACTCACTCAGCGCTTACAGTACATCGGGCCAAAGGACCTGTCTGCAAGCTGTGTATCTCTAACACTAACTGTCTTCTCCCACAGCTGTCCCAGATGTGATGGTCTACTCCAAGATGACTCCAGATGGGGAAGGCCTCATTCTCCATTGCCTGGCCACTGGCTTTTACCCACAGGCCATCACTGTGACCTGGTTTAGGGATGGCCAACCTCTTCCCCCACATGCAAACTCTAGCATTTTACCCAACCATGACAACACCTACCAGATAAAGGTGTCCTTGCTGTTAGAGCCTACGGAGAGACGGCAACATGTCTGTCATGTGCAGCACAGCAGCAGGCCGAAAGGAGTGGATTTCACCTGGGGTAAGACATGGATGAGTAATGAGTAAATCATGGGGTGAAAGGGTGGAGAAGGTATTGTGGGGTGTGTGGGTGTAAGATATCAGTATTTGTATTGGTTTATTATTGTCATGTAGAATCATAGAGCATTACAGGGCAGAAACAGGCCATTCAGCCCTGCTTGTCCATGCCAGCCTACTCTTCTGCCTAGTCCTATCTACCTGCACCCCCCAGATCATGGCCTTCCATATTCATCCATCCATATACCTATCTAAATTTCTCTCACATGTTACAATTGAACGTCCATCTAACACTTCCACTCGCAGCTCGTTCCACATTCGCCCCATCCTCAGAGTGAAGAAGTTCCCCCTCTGATTCCCAGTACATGTACCAAAATATAGTGAAAACCACTCAGTTTGTGTGCCCTTCAGAAAGATCATTCTATACATAAGCACATCAAGGTAGTTAAAAGAAAACAATGTTGAATATAGAGTTACAGTAACATAGAAAGTGCAGTGCAGATAGCCAATACGATGCAACGGCAACGTTGATGTAGATTGCGAGGTCGAGATTTCGTCTGCAAGCATAAAAGAGGACTACTTTTCAGGGATCTGATAGAAGCTATTCTTGATCCTGGTCACATATGCTTTCAGGCTTTTATATCTTCTGCTCAGTGGGAGGAGGGATAACAGAAAATATCTTGGGTCGGGGGGGGGTGGAGAAGAGAAAACTGACTGGTGGGGGATGGGTCCTTGCTTATGTTGCCCACTTTCCTGAGGCAGCGAAAAGTGTGGCAGAGTCAATGGAATTGAGGCTGGGCTCTATTCACAACTTTTGCAGTTTCTTGTGGTCTTGGGTAGCCAATTGCCAAAACAAGCTGTGATGTATCCAGATATGGTGCATCAATTAAAAATTGGTGAGGATCAATGGGGACAGGCTGAATTTTCATGGTCTCTGAGATGCTTATTTATTTTTTTCATAAGCGTTGCTTCCTCAGAATTTTTTTTGTTTATGCTTGAAACTGAACACAAATACAATTTCAGACTACTTGTATCACAGAGGAATTTGGAGAAACTGGAAATTAACTTTTATTGAATGTAATGTGTTAAATTGCATCATGGTGCTGTCACTTTGCAGTAGTTCAATTTGCTGATGATTTTCATCTGATCTCAGTGTCTGAGACTTTGCGTTAAGTGTCCAGCAATAATCAGCCAGCACTGATGGATTCCAGTTCCCTGATATGATTTCTCCATGTCCACAATATCCTACTGAAGCCTTTCAACACGCTCCTCACTGACAATGCCAAGATTTGCTGGGAAGAAGTCTAAATGGGAATGCAGGAAGTGAACCTTTAGTGACATGTTGCACTTCATGGTTTCATCTGCTTGGGACATCTTGTTAACCAGCTGCGCGTAGTTTGGTGCTCTGTAGTTCCCAAGAAAAAATTCAACAACATTCTTGAATGACTTCCATGCAATTTCCTCCATTTCCACTGAAGTTCTTTAAATTTCCTGTCATTGATGACCTGTTTGATTTGTGGGCCAACAGAAATTCCTTCCTTAATCTGGGCCTTAGTTATTCTGACTTGGATTATGAATTGAAATAACCAATATGGGCAATCTCAAAAAAATGGTGCGTGATAGGGAAATTTCATGGTGATTTTCATAATTAGCAGCCTGAAATCCATAAGATACACCCAAAAGTATTCAGGAAGCAAAATCTTTGTTGTCCAGTGTTATTTATTTATTATTATTAATGTTTTTGTTTTATTTTCTTTGTCCACTTTGTGTGCAGATTTTCATTGATCCAATTACGTTTCTCTGTACATACTGTGAATGTGTACAAGAAAATGAATCTCAGGGTGGTATATGGTGACATATATGATTTTAATAATAAATTTGCTTTGAACTTTTTAAAACTTTGAGATGCAGAGGCACTGGTGTGCTTTTTCGGCTGTGGTGGTAAAGTACCTGGATCTGGCCAGATTGTTGGAGACGTTTGCACTGAGGAATTTGAAGCTCTCAACCATCTGCCAGGAGTTTTCAAGTGCCAAGACCACTGCCATACTGAGACTGGGTAGTTTTTGATAGAGTTGAATGGATATATTTATTCAATACCCTTGAGAAATTTAATTTGAGTCCGATATTCATTTCCTGGATTAAACTGATATATTTTACCCCTTTGGCCTCGGTATTTACTAACAATCAAAGATCCCCTTTTTTTCATTTATTCTGTGGTACTAGGCAGGGTTGCCCTCTTAGTCCACTACTATTTGATATTGCCTTGGAACCACTAGCTATTGCCATTCGTTCCTCTCCTAATATATTTGGTATTACCCGTGGAAATGAGACTCATAAATTATCACTATATGCAGATGATCTACTATTACATACTTCTAACCCAGGAAAATCTATTCCAGCAGTATTAACTTTGCTTGCTCAGTTTAGTAGTTTTTCTGGTTATAAACAGAACCTAGGTAAGTGTGAACTCCTTCCATTAAATATGCAGGTTCCCATTTATAGAAACTGTCCATTTAGAGTGATTACTAACTATTTTACTTATTTGGGAGTTAAAATTACTAAGAGACATAAGGATCTATTCAATTTCAACCTTTTACCATTAATTAATCAGGTTAAACAACTGATTACTAAATGGTCCCCTTTGTCTCCATCACTGATTGGCCGTATTAATGCTATTAAAATGATGATTTTATCCAAATTTTTATATTTATTTCAAGCGATACCGATTTTTATTCCTAAATCTTTTTTTGATACTATTGACTTTAAAATTTCCTCTTATATATGGCAAACTAGAAATCCCAGATTAAGTAAAAAATACTTACAGAAATCTAAGAAAGAGGGTGGTTTGGCATTGCCTATCCTAAGATTTTACTACTGGGCAATTAATATCCGATACTTAATATTTTGGACACAAGATTAGAATATAACTCCACGACCATATTGGGTAAACCTTGAAGGCCATTCTGTACAAGGGTTTTCTTTAGCTTCCATTTTAGGAACTTCGCTGCCTTTTGCACTATCTAAATTGAATAAATAAATTTTCAACCCTATAGTTAAACAAACATAGTGAATATGGTTTCAATTTTGTAAATTTTTTGGCCTGAATGAATTTATGTTATCAAGCCCTATTATATCTAATTTCTTTTTCCAACCCTCGGTAATGGATCAAGCCTTTCTGATATGGAAAATGAAAGATATAATATGTTTTCGTGATCTATTTCTGGATAACTGCTTTACGTCTTTTGAGCAGTTATCTGAGAAATTTGATTGGCCTAGATCCCATTTTTTTAGATACCTACAAATAAGAAATTTTAAAAATACCACGTTGCCTACCTTTCTGACTTCAAATCATTCTGGCATTCTTGATAAAATTTTAGGTTTTAATCCTTTGCAGAAGGGATTAATAGCAATAATTTATGATATAATTATTAAATTACAGCCAGATATATCTGATAAAATCAAAAATGAATGGGAAAGGGAGCTTCAACTTTCCCTACCTATAGAGAAATTGGAAAAAAAATTTCAATTAGTTAGTACTTCTTCTATATGTGCTAAACATACATTAATACAATTTAAAGTAGTACTCAGAGCTCATATGTCCAAAGATAAACTAGCTCATTTTTATTCCCACAGAGCCCTACTTGTGATAGATGTCACTCTGAAGTGGCTACTTTAACTCATATGTTTTGGTCCTGTCCTCTTTTGGAAAAATATTGGAAAGACATTTTTGATATTATTTCAACAGTTCTATGCTTTGATTTAAAACCCCATCCGATTACGGCAATCTTTGGATTGCCAATGGTAGAACATAGATCTTTGTCTTCTTCAGCCTGTCGAATGATAGCTTTTGTTACTTTAATGGTGAGAAGATCTATTTTGTTGAACTGGAAGGAAACTAACCCTCCAACTACATTCCAATGGTTTTCTCAAACCATATTAAGTTTAAATTTAGAAAAAATTAGAAGTGATATTTTTGACCCTTCGGTTAAATTTGAAGAAACTTGGAAACCTTTTATGCAACATTTTCATATGATGTAATCTGACCTTTCCGAATCTTTTTTCTAAACTTAAATTATATGAGAGGAGAGGAGTTGAAGACATTAGTGAACATGTCTGATACAAGCTGTTGGTCTAGCCCTGTTTTGCTTTTTTTGGGTTTTTTTTCTCTTTTTCTTTTGGGTTTTTTTTTGTTTATATATATTTTTTTTCTTTTTATTTCTTTTTTTAATGATTAATCTCATTATGAGTTTGAAAGTCTTTTATATCTATGATACTTAAAATTCATTTTATATATGCTGATGAACATTATCCCAATCTCTTTGTACCAACTTTGTTATTGAGTTTATAATTTTGAAAAATTAATAAAAAGATTTAAAAAGAAAGAAAAGAGACTGGGTAGTAAGGTCAGGGGTCAGGTATGTGTGGGCAGGTATGGAGATCAGGATGGTAGGTTGCTTCTCCTTATGATCTGTTCGAAGATGTCCCTGAACTGCTAGATAACAGGCTTGCAAGGGAAGGCACAGTGGTACTGATGATGGTGCTGCTTCCCAACAGCACCAGATGTATCACAGTCTATCATAGACAAAGCCCTTTCCACCATTGAGCACATCTACAAGGAGAGCTTCCACAAGAAAGCAGAATCTATCATCAAGGACCCCCCCCCTCCACCCCCCTCCTCCCTTCAGGTCATGCTCTCTTCTCACTGCTATCATTGGGGAGGAGGTATAGGAGCTATTGGTCCCAAACCAACAGGGACAGGATCAGTTATTCCCTACACCATCAGGCTATTGAACCAGCATGGTTAACTTCAATCACCTGAACTCTGAACTATTTCTACAACCTATGGTCTCACTTCCAAGGACTGTAGAGCTCATGTTCTCATTACTCTTTACTTGCTTTTTTTATTTTTACCGTTGCCTTCTTTTACACATTGGCTGTTCGCCACTCTTTGTGTGTAGCTTTTCATTGACTGTACTGTATTTCTATGTTTTACTGTGAATGCCTGCAGGAACTTGTATCTCAATGTAGTATATTGTGTCTCTAGGTAGAATATGTATACTCTGATAATAAATTTACTTTGAACTTTCACTCAAACCTGTCCTAACAGTCTGTGCGGAGAGGCACTGGCCAGAATGTCCTTCCTTTGACCTGATATGGAATGGCCTTAATCTATGCTGCAATTATTCTACTATTTGTAAGGAATAGGGGGAGCCTTGTGTAAGGCATGGGAAAAGTGCAGGTGGACTGATGCTCACTGCACAGTGATCTGGTAACAATTCTCTCCTTGCTTCATTAGAGCCAGACAGTGGAGTAACTATATGGCTGATTATCCTCAACCTGCTGGTAGTTATCAGTGCTGTGGGAGCTGTTTGCATCTGGCTGATGTACAGTAAAGGAGTGATAAAATGCATCTGCTCAAGCAGAGGTAAGACTGAGTGGTGTACTTCAGTTTTCATGCCAAGCTCATGAATGGGTCGCTCACAGTTGCAAGGTTTGATTCACCCGAAGCACCTCTTGGCCTATGTGCTGAGATGTCAGCAGTGAAATTGTAGGCTGCAGAACTGAACAGAGATCAGGCAGAGATGATGATCAATAGTCTATCACGAGGGACAGGCCATTCATTCTCCAAATCCCGACTAACCATCAAGCACTCTCTTATTTCCTTTTCTAGCAGCACATCCTCATTTTCTTTACAAAAATAAATTTATTTCAAGAACCACAATGCTACAACTCTGCAACAAAACACTAAGCAACAACAATTGATGAAGACCAATTAAATTAAAATATTCACATCCTCGTCTAGAATGCAATGTATGCCCTGTGGGGACATATGTTTCTGGACTAACTAGATGGTGCCCGTGGGCATTGCATCTTATTTCTGCATGGATACCTGGGTGTGAATGTACCCCTGGTGGATTGCCAGGCAGGCAGCCCGGATGGAGCCCTCAGCTACCTGCCTCCAGGATCCTGTGATATTTAACTTGGCCAACCCAAGGAACAAGTTAACCAGGCATCCTCTTCCTGTCCTGTGTCCCCCTGCACTAGCTGACCAAATACAAAGAGGGTGGAGCTTAAATCCAACCAGAAGGCGAGGAGAAGCTCCCTCAGATATGTGAATTGGGACTGCAGCTACACACAGTCTATGTGCATGTGGACATTGTGCCTTCCAGCCCAAAGAAGCAACAAGTGGCTGGGAGATCTGTGTACAGTCTCATAAACTTATTGCAAGAAAGTGTTGTGCAGCACTCCTCCTTTTCCCCATCCGGGGGCCCTGTGCTGGCTCTTGCTCTCCATCCTGTCTGACGGCCCAGTGCTCCCTCTGGCCCCTGTCCAGTGGCCCAGCGTTCCCTCTCGTCCCTGTCCAGTGGCCTGGTGCTGGCTCTCGCCCCCGTCCAACAGCCAGGCACTCCCTCTCACCCCTGTCCGGCGGCCCGGTGCTCCCTCTCGCATCCGTCGGATGGCCCAGCCTCCCTTATCCTCTGACCATCTGCTCTGGATATGATTAGTCCTCAAGGATGCCTTCTTGTAAATTGTGACCAAAGGCATTTCACGAACCATACCGCATTGATGTGACATTGTTGTTGAGCTACCTTTGGTCACTCTTAAATGAAAATGTTTTAAGAAGTTCAAAAGAAGCCTCTGAAATATTTTGTTGGTGGTATTTCTCAACAGCTAATGTGTGCATCTTTCTTTGTTTAGAATCCACGGGGACGATATTTAAATCAGGTCAGTATCAAAATGCCAATATGCTGTACTCTGTAGGGTATTGCCAGTATGGGTGTGGCATCCCATTGTATGTGATTCAAGATTCTATCCCGTTACTTTTCCTGCCAGCTGTATACCACAGATGGAATAACAGGAAACTTTACAGTCTTTGTATTAAGATCATCCCCTACTCCAATGTCTGAAATACCACACTCAAGGGAGATATTGCTAATTTCATTCTCAAATCCCACAGGAACAAATCGTGGCTCAAAAGAGGGGAGCCATGGAGTCATAAGTAGCTAGCCATCTGGACACAAGCTGGGGTCTGATCATCCCTGGCTGGGTCACCTGGAGGAGGGTGTATGATGTTGAAAGTCCCGAAACACCCGATGATTCCAGGAACATCACTGAGGTTGTGTCCAGAGGCATCAGCAGATGTATGTACACAGCTTATGAACACCGCGGCAAATAACATGGTTTTAATGCACAGGGACCAAGGATAAGCATGAAGTGTTTAGAATCACAGGGTAATTCAGCATGGATATAGGGCCTTTGTCGCATTGTGTCCATGCAACCATGGTGCCCACTCAACTAGCTCCAATTTCATGCCATCAGCCTAATCCCCCCAAGCCCTACACCTCTTGTGGGACAGTGGCCCTGTGTAGACTTTGTGTGTATGCGTAACAACAGCATGTAGGATTATTTAGGATTATTTCTTACCATCAAGAGTTTTTATTATAAACTTTGTCCAGAATCTTCACTCATCTTGTGACTTTCTGTTATAGATGCTAGTAGCGAACAATCAACACAAATGATACCAACACAAGAAGCAGACTGCAGTGGTGAGAAAGGGAAAGTGCTTGTGTCGTGAAGCGTCTGATCAGAGACTCCGCTTAAGTTGCGCTGGTTGACTGGCAGTGTGTAATCAGGAAGAGGAATGAATTACAGAACACAAAGATTAATTCTGAATTAGATTTACTATTTGCTCACCTTTTATGTTCGAAGGTCAGAAGTGTCCAGCTGTGATCATAGTCTCAAAACATGGAAGCCCATCAAGTGCCCATTTACACAACAACCTCCTCAATATTCTCCCACATTCCCATCAACTACCCCTGGATTCCACCACTCAATTTATTTACCCTTCCCACACCCCTGCAACTTCCCCTCAAATTCTACAATTTACCTATGCACTGGAGACAATTTATTCTGGCCAATAAACCTACAAGCCCAGGTATCTTCAAGATGTGGAGGAAAACTGGAGCACCCAGTGGAAACCCAGCCAGTCACAGGAAGACTATGCAACCTGCACACAGACTGTGCCAAGTGACTCCATCAACCTGATGTCTCAGGATATAGAGATCTGACCGACCAAATGACCCTGTGCTATAATGGCCCTGGGTTCATTGCTCTGACATTTTATCCAGAGTCCACTTCCAGCAATTCAGGAAGATAGAAAACTTACAGCACAATACAGGCCCTTCGGCCCACAATGCTGTGCTGGATTAGCTGGAAGAGACTGATTAGCATCGTCTCTTAAAAAAGAACATTGTTATGTCAGGTTTGAGCTGCAACAGACCTGTAAATCTAAATGCTAATTTTATGGTGCATTGTCTGGGTTACCATTATGGTCCATGCCTTTGTAATATTATATGTGCTGTAAATATTTTTACCACAGTTTTGTGACAAATACCAATAAAACCTGTGAATGAAAGAGCTCAGACATGACTGCTCTCCTGCACCATTCCTTTCCTTCAGGTGCTCCCTTGCTACTCCAGCTGTTTGTTTTGTCCATGAACCTGCGGCTTTTGTGTGGGAAAAGCAGTGAAATAAAATCAGAAAATTTTGTAAACACCCAGTAGGCCAGCTAGTGTCTGTGGAGAGAGAAACACCATAATGTTTTGGGTCTCAGATCCTTCAGTGGAATGTGAAAAGAGAGAAAGAAACAAGTTAAAGGCAGAGAAGGTGGGGTAGGGTGGGATGTTATAGAGTCATTGACTATGCTGCATAATGGGATTAATAGAGACAGGCACACTGGTCAGCATAGACACAGAGGGCCGAGTGGCCTGTTCCCAAGCTGTGTGACTCTATAACATCCCACCCTACCCCACCTTCTCTGCCTTTAACTTGCTTCTTTCTCTCTTTTCACATTCCAAAGAAGAATCTGAGACCCAAAACAATATCCAAATTTCCAATCATATTTATGTTTGCTGATGACACCACTGTCATTGGCTGATTCAAAGTCGGTGGTGAATCAGCATATAGGAGGGAGATTGAAAATCTGGCTGAGAGGTGCCACAACAGCAACCTCTCACTCAATGTCAGCAAGACCAAGGATCTGATTATTGACTTAAGGAGAAGACTGTGGAGGTCCATGAGCTAGTCATCATTGGGGAATCAAAGGTGGAGATAGTCAGCAATTTTAAATTCCTTAATTTTATCATTTCAGAAGAAATGTCCTGGGCTCAGAACATAAGTGCCATTACTAAGAAAGCAGGGCAGCACCTCTACTTCCTTATAAGTCTGCAAAGGTTAGGCATGACTCATAAAACTTTGACCAACTTCTACAGATGTGTGGTGGAGGGTGTGGTGTGGTATGGAAGCACTGATGCCCCGAACAGAAAAACCTACAAAAATAATGGATACAGTCCAGTCCATCATGAGTAAAGCATTCTCCACCATTGAGCATATCTACATGGAGTGCTGCTGCAAAAAAGCAGCATCCATCACCAAGGACCCCTACCACCCACGACATGCCCTGTTGTTGCTGATGCCATCAGGAAGAAGGTATTGGAGCCTCCGAACCTACACCAGAGTTGTTACCCCTCAACCATCAGGTTCTTGAACCGGAGGGAATAATTTCACAGTTTAATAACCTATGGACTCACTTTCAAGGACCCTTAATCTCATGCTGTCCCTGCCTTTTTAGTTAACTGAAAAGACACAAGAGACTACAGTTTCTTGAATCTGGAGCAGCACACAAAATACTGGAGGAAATGAACAGGGTCAGACAGCAGCTATGGAAGGAAATGGACAGTCATCTTTTCAGGCCAAATATTACTTTTAGACTGGAAACATAGAGGGGAGATAGCCATACTATGCTTGGTTGGTTATAGGTAGAGCTAACTGCTTCCTGAGGATCTGGACTTCCTGCCAATTCACCGACTGATTTACAGTAGATGCAGCCTCACTGTCTTGGTTTTGGAGCACCCAGAAAACAGCAATACATATGTTAGGCTGCAGTTTTATTAACTACAACTCAACTTTCAACACCATCATCCTCTCTGTACTAATAAATGAGTTCAAAACCCTGGCTACTGTACCTACCTCTGCAACTGGATACTAGACTTCCTCATCAGGAGACTATAGCTGGCATGGATTGATAATAACATCTCTTCTTTGTTGACAGTGAACACTGTCAATCCTCAAGGATACGTGGTTAGCCCATTGCTCTACAGTTATGACTGCGGCTGGTCACAGCTCAAACACCCTCTATAATTTTGCTGCTGTTAGTAAATTTTGGATGTCCTGGCGGAGGCATACAGGAGTGAAATATTGGGTTGGTTGAGTGGTGTCACCACAACACTCTTACACTCAATTTAGCAAGATTAATAAATTGATTTTGAGAACTTCAGGATGGGGAAGTCAGCAGAACACACATCAGTCCTCATTGAGGGGTAGTAGTAGAAAGGGTGAACATTTTTAAAGTTGTGGGTCTCAACATCTTGGAGCATCTATCCTGAGCCCAACACATTGATATAATCTGAAGAAAGCATACCAGTTGTTCTATTTCGTTAGGCATTTGAAGCAATTTGGTATGTCACCAAAACCTCTTGGAAATTCCTATAGATAAATGGTGGACAGCATCCTGACTGATGTCTCAAGATGTCAATGTTTTGAGGGCATCTTACAAAACCTCTAAATATACTTCTTCTGAACTAGTTTCACTGCAATCTGCAGCCTGTAATTTCCCTTAAAGTAATGCACTTTTGAACCATCTTGATAAACTAGCGATTTCATGATCTTCTGAAGGATTTGGCAGACTTAACTCTCAAGAATGCACATATGGGACCTTTAAGCAGACAAGGATACATCACCATGGCCTTAAGAGAGGGAGGCAGGGAGGACTCCAAGCCAAACTAAAACACTAGGGCATGAAACTTTCTCTACCAAGTATCTTGTTAGCAAACGTACAGTTGCTGCAGAACAAGGTTGAGAACCTAAGGGCAAGATTGCTGTATCAGAGGGAAATGAGGAATTTCTGTATTCTGTGTTTCATGGAGACATGGCTCACTCCAGACATGCTGGATTCAGTGATCAGACCTGAGGGCTCCATGTACATAGGATGGACCAGACTGCTGATTCAGAGAAGGCAAAAGGTGGGTGTCTGTGCTTCATGATAAACTCTTTGTGGTGCTGGGATGCAGCGATCTTGCTGCAGTCTTGTTCCCCAACACTGGAACATCTAATGGTTAAGTGCTAACTGTTCTACTTGCCAAGAGAGTTCTTCTCTGATCCTTAACACAGTTCACATCAGGGTTTCTCAACTGAGGTTCTGCGAGAGATGGCTAGGGATTCCACGAGGTTGTCATTAAAAAAAATCGTATTTTTTTAACTTTGCACGATGCTAGCACTCAGAGTGGTGGGCAGTGACCAAGCAGCCCCATTAGCAATCTCGTTAGAGGTCTAGTGAGACAACACTTCACTTGTCAGTCTGTTGGGGTCATCTATTGCATCCGGTGCTCCCGATGCGGCCTCCTCTGCATCAGTGAAACCCGACGCAGATTGGGGGACCGCTTCATCGAGCACCTCCACTCTGTCCACCACAACAGACAGGATCTCCCGGCAGCCACCCATTTCAATTCTGCTTCCCATTCCCATTCAGATATGTCCATACATGGCCTTCTCTACTGCCATGATGAGGCTAGACTCAGGTTGGAGGAGCAACACCTCATATACAGTCTGGGTAGTCTCCAGCCCCTTGATATGAACATAGAATTCTCCAACTTCCGGTAATTCCCTCCCCCTCCCTTCCTCCTTCCCTATTTCACTCTACCCCCCTCCCCCAGCTCCCTCATGGTTCCGCCTCCATCTTCTACTACCCATTGTTTTCAGGGCTATGACATAAATGCTTCCCCTCCCCCACCCCTTTGTCTTTCAAATTACTGGTCTTTCAACTGAAGCTACAAGCATTCTTCAAATCCTTCCCCATCTTTCATTCTTCAGTCCTGTTGAAGGGTTCTGGCCCGAAACGTCGACTCATCGTTTCTAACTGATGCTGCCCGACCTGCTGAGTTCATCCAGCGTACTGAAAGTGTTGCTTTGATCCCAGCATCTGCAGATTATTCTGTGTTTACGACTCGTTAGAGGTCTCTTAGCTCGGTATAGCAGTGCGCAATTGGGCCATGTTTATTTAGTTGAGACCATTCTCAGTGAGATAGGGAAGGCTGTTGATAATTGGTGAGCACTATATTGCACAGAGGGGAAGATGATAGGCTGACGAGGAGCATGAAGTGTGTTTTCTGAGCATTCAATAGACTCACCCAACTTGGGTTGTGACGTCAGCCTCTCCCTCCTGAATTACTTCCCCTTACATGCCACCAACTGACTTATGGGAGTGAACAAACTCTCCCAGTTTGTAGTCGAAAGTTGGAGGGAAATTTTCATTCTAAAGGTGGTCCAATGTGGTGATTTTTTGAAGAGGAGGTGTGAGATAGAAGATTCCAGATCTAGGCTTATGGACAATTCTGCTAAGGTTACAATCTTCTGAGTCATTTCACTGCACTAGTGCAACAACAGACACAAAAAAGTCATCCTTACAATAAAATCTGCTTATCAATGGGTTTTACATGGACTGGTGATCAAAGTTGTCCTAATCCATTGTGCCTAGTCTGTGACAAACAACAAGCAGAGAGTTTAACACGTGCTAGGCCAATGTCTGAGCCTGATCATGACACTTGCTAAGAAAATGTGTTTTCAAAAACTTGTATAAAATCATGTCTTAGGCTATAATTTTATTCATTTTGCTTTGGCTCGTAGTTTTTAGTAACTTTACTATTTAACATTGTCAATAAATTTTCATGTTGTAAATGGCATTAATTAAAATCAATTTACAACTTTTATTTAAATTAAACCTACCGAGCCTACCTTTAGAAAAATTAAATCCTATTTTGGCTTAAGCCATTTATTTAACAGAAACTTATTATGTTTGCCTTATGAGGTTTTAAAATTTATGGAAGAGAAACAAAGAGATTAATTTCAAGAAAGCTAAGCTGAGTTTAACTACCTTTTTTTTTCCCTAAGAAAGGTTCTCTACTCAAAAGAGCATTGACAACTATTTTTGGATGATTATATCCACAACTTACTGATCATACTAACATACCGTGAGCTATAGATATAATAATTTATACGTAGGGGGTTCCCTGAGACCTGAAAATGATTTCAAGGGTTCTTCCAGGGCAAAAAGGTTGAGAAAGGCTGGTTTACATAAGTACTGCTAAAGGCCGATGTTAAGCAGGCACTTGATGTACTGAATGCTGCCATCGGCAAATAAGAAACAGCCTAACCCAATATCTTTCAGATCATTGGTGGAGGCTTTCATTAGGCTTGTATGAAGAAATCTCTGCCCAATTAACATCAACATATCACCTGCAGCACCAGGGATCCCAACATACTCAGCCACTGCTATACTACCATAAGAAAGAGCTACCATTCAAACTCTAGACTGCATTTTCAGAAATCAGGCTTTATAAAAACAGTTGTAGACATTCGTGTCCCCACAAAATCATTCAGAGTCCTATGAGGGTCAGATCAGTGACATTCAGTACTGGTGTCCAAGTAAAATAAAAGGGATCTAGGTGCGATCTCCAGAAAGCCATCTCACATGTACAGTGGCAATTCAAGACCAGACTGGAATCAGTGAAGGATGCTCAACAGCTGTGGCAGGGCTCGGATGCAATTACCTCCTACAAGTGAGTCCAAGCGACACAGGTCACCACAAGGCTTTGCTGCCAGATGAACTCAAAGCCTTTTATGCTTGCTTTGACCATGGAGGCACCTTCACAAACTCTCATAGCTCCTGTTGACCCTGTGATTTCAGCTCTGAGGTCGACGTGAGAACATCCTTCATGAGGCTGAACCCACAGAAAGTATCTGGCCCAGATGGGGTACCTGCCTGATTACTAAAGACCTATGCTGATCAACTGGTTGGAGTGTTTCCCAATATCTTTAACCTCTTGCTTTACCAGTCTGTGGTACCCACCTACTTCAAGTAGTCTTCAATGATACCTGTGCCTAAGAAGAACATAGTAACCTGCCTCAATGCTATTGTCCCTTTGTACTTACATCCATTGTGATGAAGTTTGAAGGGGATCCCCCCACCACCAAGCTCATCATTCCCTGCCCCCCACCACAAAGCACTTCATTCCCTGCCCCCCCACCACAAAGAACATCTTTCCGTTCCCCCCCACCACCAAGCACATCATTCTGTGCCCCCCCACCACCAAGCTCATCATTCCCTGCCCCCCCACCACCAAGCTCATCATTTCCTGCCCCCCACCACCAAGCACATCATTCCGTGTCCCCCCACCACATCATTCCCTGCCCCCCCCACCACCAAGAACATCATTCCGTGCCCCCCCACCACCACCAGGCACATCATTCCCTGCCCCCGCAACACCAAGCACATCATTCCCTGCCCCCCCTCCATCACCAAGCACATCATTCTGTGCCCCCCCCACCACATTCCGGCCCCCCCACCACCAAGCACATCATTCCACCCCCCCACCACTAAGCACATCATTCCGCATCCCCCCCACCACATTCCGTGCCCCCCCACATCATTCCACCCCCCCCAACAAGCACATCATTCCGCCCCTTGAAAGCAGAATTAATTGCTACACCTGCCCCTACATCTCCTCCCCAACTACCATTTAAGGCCCCAAACAGTCCTTCCAGGTGAGGCAACAACACTTCACCTGTGAGCCTGTTGGGGTCATTTACTGTGTCCGGTTCTCCCGGTGCTGCCTCCTGTATATCAGTGAGACCCAAAGTAAATTGGAAGACCATTTCGCAGAGCACCTATACTCCATCTGCCAGAAGAAGCATGATCTCCCAGTGGCCACCCATCTTAATTCCACTTTCCATTCCGATTCCCTATTCCATGGCCTCCTCTACTGTCATGATGAGGCCACACTCAGGTTGGAGGAACAACATCTTATCTTCCCTCTGGGTAGCCTCCAACCTGATCGCATGAACATCGATTTCTTGAACTTCCGTTAATGCCCCCCCCCCCACCTTCACCTTCACCATTCACCATGCCCCTTTCGCTCTCTCACCTTATCTCCTTGCCTGCCCATCACCTCTGTCTGGTGCTTCTCCTCACTTTTCTTTCTTCCATGGCCTCTGTTCTCTCCTATTGGACTCCCCCTTCTCCAGCCCTGTATCTCTTTCACCAACCAACATCCCAGCTCTTTACTTCATCCCTCCTCCTCCCAATTTCATCTATCACTTTGTGTTTCTCTCTCCCCTCCCCCACTTTTTAATTCTGCTCCTCATTTTTTTTCTCCAGTCCTGTCAAACGGTCTCGGCTTAAGATGTCAATTGTACTTTTTTCCATAGATGCTACCTGGGCTGCTGAGTTCCTCCAGCATTTGGTGTGTGTTGCTTGGAATTCCAGCATCTGCTGATTTTCTCTTGTTTGGACTTCAAAATTTCACTTCTGTAGGTTTCCCATTTGCCAAGTACACCTTTGCCAGAAAACAGACTGTCCCAGTTCCCACTTGCCAGATCCTTTCTGATACCATCAAAATTGGCCTTTCTCCAATCACAACCTGCGGACCAGACCTATCTTTCTGCATATTTATTTTGAAACTAATGCCATTATGAGCACTAGGTGAAAAGCTTTTTCCTACACAAACTTCTGTCACCTGCCCTGTCTCATTCCCTAAAGGCAGATCAAGTACTGTACACTCTCTCATTGGACTTCTGTGTACTGATTAAGGAAACTTTCCTGAACACATTTGATAAACTCCGTGAAAAGTTAAAATCACCTACTATAACAACTTAATGTTTCTTGCAACAGTCTGCGATCTCTCTGCAAATTTATTCCTCTAAATCCCATAGACTGTTGGGTGGTCTACAATATAGCCACATTAACACAAACACCTTTCATATTACTCAGTTCCACCCATAAAGCCTCACTAGATGAGTCCTCCAGTCTGTCCTGACTGAGCACTGATGTGACATTTTCCCTGATTATTAATGCCAC